>NC_133577.1:37648630-38275952 GCF_964106895.1 Numenius arquata | reverse complement strand
TTCAGGGTATTTGTATTTTAATTCATACTAATGATAGTTAGCCCTTAAACAGGGTAATACTTTGCATGTTCAGCATGCTTTTTAGAGTCACTACTCAAATAGCAGCATGGGCTGATACAAAAGGAAATGGTTTTCCTTTTCCCATGTCAGGAAACTGAGGCAAAGAAGCAAAGTAACACACATTAGAAAGACTCCACAGCAGGCAGAATTGCATTTATAATGCAAGTCTCACTCAACAACAGCTCTTAAACAGGAGACCTTCATCCATCCGTCAGACTTTATTTTTGTGCTAGATGTTGTCATACCCTGGGAACTGCATTTTTTACATCATCAGATATAATTTGAAATTCCATGAAGGGGTTATTGTTCTTTCTGACAGATGGTACCAGTACTGGATTTCTCAACAGAAGTACTGAAATACAGACAGGGACCTATGATGTGTGAGAATTATTTTAATTTGTCATCTCCCTTGCTCTAATGCATTTTAGTAATGAACTGCTCATTTTCAGGGAATGAGTAAAAGCACTGAAGAAGATACATAGAACTTTGTAATATTTCTTCAGGAGAAAAAAGGCTGTTTATTTGTTTGGAGGGAACACTGATGATTGATTGTTCCTACAACTTCATACTGCTTTTCTACTGCTCTTGGGGCATGGGGGGGCTGCTTAGCAGCAGTGGCTCTAGATTAACTCATTGCTATCTCATCAGAAATCTACAGAAATGGGTTTGGCCATTTTTTGAAACAGGCATCCACAAATCTGCAGGCAGTTACTTTGCTACTAGAAGCTTTAGGGATGAGGACCACGCTTGAAGCATTTTGCAGTGCTACTTTCCAAAGGTCCGTGTGAATCACAGCAAAGGAATTAGTAGTACTGTGTAAGCATATTCAATAATTGGTGC
Source organism: Numenius arquata (assembly GCF_964106895.1). Classification (NCBI taxonomy): domain Eukaryota; kingdom Metazoa; phylum Chordata; class Aves; order Charadriiformes; family Scolopacidae; genus Numenius; species Numenius arquata. The sequence goes on along the minus strand of NC_133577.1, from coordinate 38,275,052 downwards.
AAACAGTTAAAACGATGACACAACAGGAAGAAAAGTGGTGATTTCACCTTCCGATCCCGGTACAAGGAACACCGGCAGCTCAGCAGATTATTACGGAAAGGACAGGTGTTTTTGTCACGACTCTACAACAGCTTGTGCCAGGTTAGGTGCATCTGTGCTTTTCCATGCCCACCCTGCAGGCAAGGTACTGCCAGATAACTGCATAGGGAATGAAAAGGAATCATGTCACAGGCACCAACGCTCTGTGCATCTGCCAGCTTATGTAGTGTGGTAGAAATATTAGCAAACACGTGGGCAAAGAGTCCATTATGGAAATAAAGGGCATGGGAGAGCACAGAAACAATGAGCCATATTTTGCAGTGGTTTATAGGCTGCGCAGAAAAGAAATGGGAGGGAAGAGGCCGAATTCTCCTCGTCTGAAGGGGAGAATTCTCACCACGACAAAAATCATTTGGGAAGGTGTTCAGCTCAGTTAAAAGGCAGCCCTTTTGAAGCACTTTCAGAGTTATTTTCAGCTGCGAGCAAAGCAGAGGAATATTGCCACCGGGTAGAAATTGCTGCCAAACAATGATCGGTGAAAAGGATGCCTGCTGCTGAACCCCAGCCCATTTCAGATCACTTTCGGCCTGCTCTTTTCTTTGTTGTAAGGCCCCATTACAGCAATAACGACTGCAAAGCGTGGACAGCATCCCATCCTGTTTCTCCATGCCAGGGTGGTGAGGGCTGGAGGCATACCTCTGAGGCCCAAAGGGCTGAATACGGGGAGGGCGCATCCTGTCTTGGGGCATGGCATTCAGAAAGCTCTCTTTGTGCCCAAAATTTAGGAGTGAGAGTGCAAAACAGTTCCAATTAGTTCCCTCACAGTGGAGGGATGGTGCATAATCCTAGCAGACCTGAAGATCGGTGAGACAACACGCTGGCAGCCAGAAAGGCAGAAGATAGACCCTGCAGAGGGGCAAGACCAGTGTGGCCTGGAGTGCAGGTAAGACTGAACAGCTTAAAAACTTCTCCAGAGTGAACATAATCTGTACAATTTTGAAACTTTCCTGTGCCTGATAATCACAGGCAGAGGAACCTGCAGACCGCAGGTCAGCATACATTGGGGAGCCCCTGCTTGTACTGTGGTGCATCCAAGGGACCCCGCTGCGTGTGTGCGATCTCCAGGAGAGGTGGAAACTGAAGGAGCAGCAGAGCACGCCGAGCACTGGGCAGTCTCAGCCTGGTGGCGCGTTTGTTTGCCTGGACCCGAGAGTGCAAAGTAAAGGCAGGGTATGATTGTATGTGACGTACGGGTTTGTCTTCAGAGACAATCTACCTCATGCTAATGAGGTGATTAGGAATGTGTTTTCCCTAGGTAACCACTCTTGCCAGCAGGCAGGGGGCATTTTGTGGCCATGCAGCCATGCTCTTATTGCTGCTGGGTGGGATTCCCCTGTCCCAGAGCCACCATCCTTTTTACCTGGTGCTCTGACGCATGGCACCTCCCACCTGTGCCAAACGGAGTCAAGCCAAAATGAACACTTGCCTGAACAGATCATTGTAAACAGATATTTGAGTTGCAGAAGCACTGCACATTTTCCTACTGCTGTTTAGAGGCTAATGTGTGTAGCCTTAACAATAATTTGTTTATTCATCCATTCCAGTAGCTTTGTTCCTGCTGACTTCTATCTAAAAGGTGACGTAATGCACATTTTATGAGCTATAGGACAGCTATGGCTTAAAGTGAATCCCTATGTACCAGAGGTGGGGAAAAAAAAAGATTTTTTAAAAACCTCATACACATAAAAGCTCCACATCTGAATTGCTGTTAATATTCCCCTTTGCTGATTTCTTACCTTTTCATAGCATAGAAAAAAGAAAAAAATTAATACTCAATGGTGGTTCTGAGCATATTTTCAGTGTAGGGAACATGAAGAGAAATCAGAATATTCAGAAATCCATGGGCTGGACGACAGCTTTTCCCAAAGTGTTGAAAAAGCTCTTTCAAATGAAGAAAGAAATTTTACTTTAAACATTATAAAAATATTGATGTAGCAACATGGTGCTCTACAATGCATCTGTTATGCTTGAAGCAGAGTCATTGGTATATTCCTAGATTTCTTTTAAAAGCTGCTTTCCAAAGGCAGATAGTCCTGCAGTAAGTCCTGCAGTAACAGTTCAAAACACTTGTGCTTCCATAAGGGATGTCTGTAATACTTTAAGCCGCAAGCTGGCTGCGAGCTTGGGCACAACATGGTGGCATCTACATTGACCTCAGCATGCTAAACCAAGGAATACACTCTAGCTGTTTGTGCTTCCTGCTGTGGCTCTGACCATCCATATTATGGCCAGTGAAAGTCCTATGGTTTGGCTGCAAATGTCCAGTCTTGGCTGATATAAGCGTTCTTTTGCAGGGAAGAGTAGCCTAAATGTAGGCTGCTTATAAATCCAAATCTTCCAGTAGGCAGATTCAGGAACTGATGCTCAGGTTGTGTTCCTACACGCTTAGATGGGACACGTGGAAGGCAATGAGCCAGTTCTTCCATGCCGTAGACCTGTGCTAAGCTGTGCCATCAGGCTCAACCTTCTCTCTTAGCGTTTCCTGAAGATTGCATCTAGCCTGCGTTTGAACATACATCCTCCCAATGTGGGCTTGAGTTTGTGTGCAATATAGATATAACCACTCACCTGCAGATTCTCCTGTGCTGGGCCCGTCATTTTTCCCTGCTAGTTTAGCTGGGACGTAACCCAGAAATCTCTGCCCTGTACTGGTACAGTGAAAGGTAATTACCCTTCCTAAAGGAAAACACAACTGCACAAACCTCCATTTAGCTCTTAAAAGCTGTTCTGATAATTGTCTTAAAACCAACCTGAAAATGTGAACCATTAGAAAGCATTACACCAGAGCCCATTCATGCTGCTTATATAGTAAAAGTTTATTTGTACAAGCAATTGCAGCGTCTATCTCATTTAGATCCCACGGGACCTTCCTATATGGCCCTCTGAGTCCATGAGAACAGAGGCAATTCCCTCTCCGCAGCTATGTATTACAAAGGAAGCCACAACCACTGTGAGTAACATTATCTTAACAAAAATATCCCTGCTGTTGCCCAAACCTTGACCTACTGTGTAGTTCTTTTTCTGTTAACATAACTCACTTGACATCTTTACCTTTGTATACCACTCTGCTGTGATTCCCTATGACCCTTTTAAAGAACTATAGTGGTGATAGAGCTTCATTGCAAAGATGAATTGTAAAGCATAGCCAAATTTGGAGGTTCTGGAGGGAAGGACAAAGGGTGGTTTGTTACTATTTTGTATATAGCCCACCCCAAAGAAATAACAATACAAGATGTGTGGCAGTGAAGACAGCATATACCCTCTGTCCACTGAGAGATAATTAAAGTGGGGTGTTCCACACAGACATGTCCTTTCTGAAATTTCACTAGTTATTTTTATTGCATCAGGTAAAGTAAAACAGCAACAATAAAAATGGTGCTTGATATTTCTGTCCTTCTAACATTAAAAAGCAGCCGATTTTCTCTTTTTTTCTGAAGGTTCTAGGAATGTTTGATGCTCCCAAGCCGCGGACGTGGTCTGACATGCATATCACTATTCAGTTTTTCAAGGGTCTTGTCAGGGGCCCAAGAAAGACCAGGGCAGAAAAGTATCAGGTGCTACTTTCCCCCTCCTTTCTCTTCCTGGTTGTAGTTGTGATAGTTTGGCTTTCAGGTGGTCTGATCTATCTCTGTTTCCCAGCCCCTTGCATTCCTTGAGGACTATATGCTCTTATGCTCTGCATCAACACGAGGAGACGAAAGAGTGTTTTCTAGGGATGCGGGATGGTACACAGGCAAGATCAACGTACAGGGTGTTGTGCTATAGCTCTACCCAAAGGACAAGAGATGGATTTTTTTCTGAAGTAAAATCAGCAGCAGAGAGAGATTCTCAGAGGTTCTTCCTTTACTGCCTCCTCAGTGCTTGTACTTTTCAAGGATAGTGAGGAAAGTTGTGTCTTCTCCTTTCAATAGGATAATAGAAGTGAGGTTATCTGTATGGACCTGCCCCTTCTCACTTTTCAGTTAACTGGCAAGCTTTATTCCATCAGATGAAGCATGATTTGTTTTGTCCTCCTGCTGTTTCCTGGCACTTCAATAGCTGGATAACTTAGACTTTGGAGCATGACAGGAGTTGTGATGCTGCTGGTGAGTACGGAAAACCTGCACACACATCCTGTGGTTTTGTTTCTTGAAAAACGAGGTTTTTGCTGTCACCAGCTACTTCACTTGTCCTTTTACACGAACTCCTGCACAGGACTGAAACAGTACCCACACTCTCCTTGGGACCTGCCATACCTTTAGGAGTCTCCACCCTACTGAAGCAAGGCCCAGCCTGAAAAAAGGGCACGTCTCAAGCTCACCGCAATAGCAAATGCAGATGTAGAGCCCCCCTCTGGAAACTGCTGTGTCAACACTAACTGGCCAGTTCTCAGAGGGCCTCCTGACTTACTTACATGAGTAACAGTATTAATTGGACAGGCAAATTTCTTACATAATTTGCCCCATGTTGTTGAGTCAGTGAGAAGATCTGAGGAGTTTCTGACTTGAGGCTCAGCGCCTGATCAACCACGCAGGTTTTTAGGTTTGCACAGTGGGCTCCAACACCCTCTGGCCTCAGTGCCGAGTCCCCGCACACGCAAGAGTGCCACCAGCTCTCGCATCCTGCGTTCTGGCCAACCCTTGACAATCCTCTGTCACATGTCTCGGCTGGTGGGACTGCCCCATTTCCCATGGCAGGCTATTTCAAGCAGAAAAGATGATGTGAACTGTCAGGTTTCTTAACTGTTGTCCTAGATATGCCTGTCCTTAAAGCTGTCTTGTGTCCTGTATCAGTTACTCCTTCTGCAGCACTAAATGCCACCACACTGGTGTCATGATCTGTTCATGTTGGTGGTGTTCACTCCTGTCCACTGCATGGTCTTGCAAGCTGCCCTTCTCATCTAAGTTGTTTGAATTAAGAAAACCTGGGCTGGTCTGCTAGGGGGAGGTAACCCTCCCTCTCACAGTCCCTGATGGTGATTTACACCAGCAGGTGTGACGGAAGGATCAGGCCCCTGGTGTTGAATGAGGCTGGTGGGGGCAGCATGCAATGAAAGTGTTAGGGTCAATAACTATGAGCTACTGGTGATGCAGGGGATCTTCTGTGGATCTTAATTGGGGCTTAGGAGTTGGAAACTGTGTCCTGTGCCCCACAGTGGCAGATGACTATATCGTGTATATTTTCCCAAATGCATGTTCTGTTTATCTGGAATTTGTACTTCGCTGAGAACTGGAGGGATGCAATACTTGCTCTCCTTACTGTAGGACACAGAGCCCTCCCTTGCCGCAGTCCCTACAACACTGTTTCTCCTCAGGCTGGGAAACCCGTGACAGCCTGGTGCTGTGGTGTGGTGAGGGTTCAGATGTCAGGAGCAGTGTTTAGCCCTCCTGCAGGCAACTTTGTCCCCACCCCATCTATCCCTAGCGCAGGCCTTTGTTTGTACCCCATGGGAGGAAAATAATCCCCTTGCCTCTGACCACACCTGGATTCAGCCTCCAATTTGGCACCTTGAAAAGTGGGCCAATTCTCTAACGCTCTTGCCAGGACTAAAGCCAGGGTGAATGCAGCTAATTCTCACTGCTCTAATTAGATGGCAAGTTAGCAAGGGGAGACCTCACCTGTTAGAAAAATAAGAAAAGAGAGAGAGGAGAAGAGAGAGAGAGAGAGGGAGGGAGGGAGGGAAGGAGGAAAGGAAGAAGGCAGCCAGAAAGAGGGAAAGGAAGGGAGAAAAAGAGAAAGAAAGAAACAAAGATACTCTCCGAAAAATAAAAAAGAAAATACTGAGCACTTGATGGCTGTGACTGGGAACAATCCCTTTCCTTGCAGGTGCAGGACAGAAGAGGCTGCCTTATACAGGTCTGAGGTCTGAGCACTGGTGGGGTACCAGGGGCCTGGGGGGCAGCCGCAGAGTGAATGCCTTCCTCCATTTTCTTGCTTGCTTTGGCTGTTGGTCTCTGGGGAAGCCTTTACTGGAGAATCAGACAAAGTTGTTCCTGTTGATACTCATGGGAACTCACTGGTTCAGAGAATTGCCCTGAAAATATGTTGATATCCAGTTACGCAGTCTCAGACAAGCAAAACAAAAAAAATCTCCACCAGTGCTCCACCAGCCCTGGCCAAAAATCAGCATTTTTCTCAATGTATTTAATAATCAGGTGCCTTTCTCCCCATCCCCCCCAAAAGAAAAAAAAAAAAAAAATCTGCTCTACATTACTTGAAATAAAGGGGGCCAAAACCTGGATGTATGGTTTTCTTAGCTTCTCCTACACAGAGAGCCAGGGCCATGGAAACACCAGACTAAGAGGCTTAGAGTAAATCCTGGCAGTCTCAGTGCTAGAAACTCTCCCACTGATAAACAAAGCCTAATAAATAAGTTTGAGAGAAAAACTAAATGAGAGTGCGTCATTGTTGAGCAGTTAATTAGGATCCCTCTAAGCATTTGTGCTGCAAAGAACAAGAAAATTAAAGAATATAAAAACATATGTTGGCAAGAGTGAGAACACACTAAAAGTAAACACTGCCATTATTATTAGTAGTAAAAATAATATTAATTAGTTGTATTACAGTAGCACCTAGTGGTGCTACTAGATCTCGTCCCCAGATAAGATCAGGGTCCCCAAAACATAAAGGTCTTAAATAGAAATTGCATATAAGTGCATTCATGTGCATACGTAGATAACATACATATATAGACATGTGTACATAGTATATTGATAGAAATGCAATTCAAATGATGAAACCCCAGCAAATGGAAATCAGGCTACAGAATATTTTGTAACTTGACTTCTCTTGTTCCTATTTTTTTATGTTGCTGCAGTGCAGCTGTTTGTAATTGTCACTTATAGAGAATACAGGATGATAGTAGTGCAGGAGTCAAAGTATATATGTGTGTGTGTATTCATATACATATATATGTGTATGTACATGTGTAAATACACACACACATGCACACTCACACACATACCAAGAACTTTTTCTCCTAACTTGGATCAGGATAACACAGAAAGCTTGGCTGAAGACAGAATAAATACTACCCTAAAGGCTCCATTTACTCACCAGGCACCATTTCTTCATTGCAAGTGAAACCGCCTCTGTCCTTTCTGTGCATGCACTGACACATTTTGGAGAGTGGTGTCTCTCCCCATCTTGTACTGTAAAATCCTCCCTTAAGAAAGTCATAGTTGAAAACTGTCCTCAGCTAAGTCAATACCACTTTGTCTCAAATGGTAGAGAACTGCAAGTTTGAGTTGCTGCAGTTGCTGCTGATTTCTACTAAACCAATTCAAATAAATTTTAAAGCCACCTTTCCTTTTCTGATGTGAATTTGCATGCCATGACGGGTATAAGAACCCAGATGACATACAGTTAACTGTAATGCCAGATTCATTAACTCCTGGGAACTAAGTTAATTGTTAATGTTTTAGTGCTTGGGTTTCCTAAGAAAATGCAGATTATCCAGGTTCCTGTTTCAAACAGAACACTGCTGAGGGATTTTTTAGAAAAAAGACTTGGTTTGCTCTAAAATAGCAACAGCAGAGGCATTGCAGTCTTGAGATTTCCAGTGAGGAAATTGCACGGCAGGTCGAGGCGTCAATTTAATGTTCAGAGACGTGCTTCGTTTGAATGATAATTTCATTAGATTAGTTTGTAAACTTTTAATGCAGGTTGTATTATATGTCTAAGAAGAAGCAATTTGTGTGACAGACTATCCTTCATAATCCCCCTCTTCAGCCTTCTGCTAACAAAAGACCCTTAATACTGAAGATGTTTTGTGGGAGGAGAAACATTTTCCAAACAAGTAGTTTCTCTATTCCAGCCCAGGTAACAAAGAGGCCTTAGGAATTTCTGTGGGCCTTGTCAGGACTGGCCCATTGGTCTTAAAGCCACCTGCTGCTTAAGCCATTGGTCAATAGATTAACTGCTGCTATTACTAAGTGTTTAGAAAAGTAAGTTATGTGGCAGAGCAAACAAAATCAACCTCCTTAACACATGTTAATGCAAAATTTAATAAATCTGCACTGAGAACAGTAAAGCAATCAAAGGGGGTGGGGTGTGCAGGAAAGCTCTTCGTATGCACGGGTCCTCCAAGAAAAGTATCACATAGCAGATAAAAAGTCTTCATGGCATCTTAAACAAAAGGATAATACTCTATTTGCTTTGCAAAACTCCCTTGACACTTCCCTCCACCCCTCTGCCTTCCTCCTTTTCTTCCGGTTTTTGGATGCTGTTCTGCGTTGCAGGTTTTGGGCAATTTCCAAACCTCAGTCACAGAAGATAAGTTCACAATAAACACTAATAGTGGAGTAAATTCTTGGTGAAAAGGTGGAAAACATTCAAATACTGGCAAAAGCTGTGACACTCCACAGCCCCACGTGGCGTTCTTATTCTGTTATGAAACACATGTTGTAACGGAGCATGTCCCCAGAAAAGAGAAAGCCATGCACCCGCATTCACACGCAGTTGAGGAGTTTGCCCGGCCATGGAGGGCCAGGAGGATTTCTGCAGGGGAGCTGATGAGTTTTGGGAGGCCAGTGCACGTCCTCAACCTCGTGCGGTTGGCCTGGGCGAAGGTCAGAAATGTGCCACAGATTATTCTTAAAATAAGTCATATAAACCTCTTTCACCTACTGCCCTATGGCTTGGCATTCAAAAAAGGGGATCAGAGATACCAGGTGTTGGAGCAGGTTGGCTTAGCAGTTCATGGGAGCTTTTCTGTCACAAGCTTCAAGCACTTTCTATTTTTCATACTGCAAATTTAAGTAACTGGTAAAATATAGTTCTCCTTATCATTTTGAAAAGATCCACAGAAGTTATTGGAATAAATTTCCATTTCTGTGATGTTTTTTCTTAAATCTTAACTATTACAGTCCTATGTTTCATTAATAAGTAATTTTTTTTCACATATGTCAGCTGTGACTTAAAACTGAAGACCAGGATTATCGTTGCCCTTTCTTGGCTTATAATCATGGGAGGGATGCTCCCACATGGGATGAGTCTGTATTTTGTCAAAGGATGCTCAGGAGAAGAGAAAGGTCCAGAAGAGCAGCGATTCAGATCACAAGCAAGTTTGCCCCCTGATGTTTTCCCCCTGTGTGTTTGGGAGGAGGCAGAAGTGGGGGAATGTATTATAACAAGCTCCTGCTCCAGAACATGCACACTTCTACCCAGAGTGAGCTGTTGCAGCTGGCACTGGTCTTTTCCTGATAAATACGAGTGTTTGTTACTACTGGGTTTGAGGTCTGGGTCTTTCCAGAGTTCCCACCAGTCTAATATCAGTTTTGCCGAGCGCATTCAGCTGATACCGAATCTACACATTGGCAACCAGGTGCAGTACCTCTGTGAGGGAAACGAGGCATCTTCCAGTCAAGTTTTGAGAGTGGGTTCCCTGGGATCCATACGCTGAGTTGTGATTTCCCTGCAGACATTTAGGTCTGGATCTGCCAGAGCCTTCCTTAACCAGGCACGTGAATGAATGCTGCTGCGAGCCTCCATGCTGTTTGGAGGACAGAAGCCTCCCCCTTCACAAGGCCGCAAATCTCCTGAGAGGAGAATGCAGCAGTAACTCCTAAACGTTTTCCTTGCAGACTTCATCAAGCTGGTTTTCTCCCCTGGTAGGGGAGCATTTAGGCCTCTATGAACAAGATAAGATGAATGATTTATTGTGGCATGGTAGGTATTGCTAGGCTATCAGCTGCCATCGTGGAGCCCAAACTGATGGTTGTAGCAAGATATTAGGGGCTATCTTTAAAAAGGACATTTATCTCTGATTTTTAAAATACATCAAAGCTCCTTGCATGTCTGGGAATATTTGGGGGTGAGTAAAATGCTAAGAACATTTCAGCTGAACTGCTATCCTTCCTTTTCTTCCCATGTCTAATTACCCTCCCTTCCAGCAGCCTGGTAAAATTGTGATGGAAGGTTAAAATCAGAGGCCCATGCATTATATAAGATTGCCTGTGTTGTGTTCTGAATATCTTTGACTCCAGGACCTATTCTCCTGACGGAACACAGCGTAAAGAAAGCCAGATCCAGCCCTGTACTTATGCTCTGCAATGAGAACATACAACACTTCCATTCACGGTATCTCTTTCCAAGAAGGTGGGTGAGCATCTGCCTTTGCAGCTGACACCAAAGCTGATTTTCAGCCAGTCTGCTGGCAAGAGATACCAGTGAGCAGGGTCCCATTTGACAGCCATAAACTCTCAGTAGCTGAATGTAGTGCAGTTAAAAATTCAAGCGCTTTCCTGGTTTGTTGTGCAATGTTCCCACGTTGCCTCTGCCTGGCAAGGTCAGCTGAGTAATATTATAAATGGATACTCCCTGATTCCTTTTCACTTATCTTTCATGTGATGCTGCTTTCTGGACACATATTAATTCTATAAGCCAAGACAAAATGTGGGGTAAAGGAATATATTTTTAGATGTTGCTTTATTTGGAAAGCAGGAGAAGCAGTCTCTTCTGGGATTTGATACTCAAGAGCCGAATGTTACTTTACTGCCGTGATGTGGTTAAATCACATAATTTCCTTGCTCCCTCATAATCAAGAAACCTAAGCTGAACTATTTTTCCCTTTTGAGGCTAAGAATTTAAACTCTGTTTGAGAAAAGGCTGATTTTGGATCATTTTCTGTTCTGAGTGTGCTAGGTATTACACAGGGTGCAAAGGCAATACGCAGTGTAGCATGACACTTAAACTGTTATTACACTTATATTGCATTTAGAAAAAAAATCCTCAATCATTCATAGTTAACCTAGGAGAGCATTTTCCCCAATGTGACACTTAAATGTTTTAAAAATAATGGGATGATTTGTTTCTTTCCCCTTGAATATGAGGCAGCGACGTTAGAAGGGGAAGCAGAGGGGGCATGGAAAGTGGCTTATATTGTCAAGGTCTCCTTAACTGTTAAGCAGTGGGGGAAAGAATCAGGCTGCTTTCCTGGGTGAAAACAGAGAGATATTCTCCACTGATGACTGTCCTTCTAAGCCTTTCCTATCACAGGCTAGCGGTTAAAATAATACTCACCTACTGGGCATCCAGCAGAGTTGATCTACCTTTTCTGCTAGGAGGTTCATGTCCAGTCAAGCCTGATTAATCTGCTGCAAGTCCTGAATGATCCCAAATATAACACATAACAGCTACACCTGTTTATCAAGTCAGTTCATTTCCCTTCCCCTATTCCATGCTGAAAAGGAGCATTAATTAAAACAGTAAACAAACGAGCTCCTATTCTAAATCAGAGCTGCAGGCAAAGAAGAGATAACTTAGGCTCTTGAGAAGAGGGATTTTCAGTTAATTTATGGAATCTACTGTCACTCTCAGGGCAAGGGAGCTTACGGAGCTGGGAAATTGAAGCAGACAGGCTTTGTCTAAACACTTCTTTTTCAGAGAATATATTTTTTTCCCCTATTTTAATTTTTAATCAAGCCCTCTTTTTTTTTTCTTAAAAGAAATTGCTAGATTTTTCCAGTGTTCTGGTGACTCATACAGCTCCTGTGAGATCCCCAAAAGGTAGAGGAGAAGAGTGAGGAGGAGAGGCAGGGAGCTGAGCTTTAAAAAAAACCAACCAGAGTGAGAATATGAAATGTTCTGCTAGCAAATTATTCCCCAGAAACCAATTGCTGTGCTTCGATCCACTTTGATTATTCATCGTTTCCCCAGCATTTTCATCTGGGGTCTGTACCCTGGTCCTGGACTGGCATTGATGCGAGCACAAGCTTTTGTCCATTCAGAGACCCGGTGACTGCAGGGAGCCCACCTGAATGAAATAGTTGCAAAATAGTGTCAAAAAGAGAGGCTCGGTTACTGTACTGAGGAGCTGACAGTCTAAGGCCCACCTATAAGAGCCGCTTGCTCTGTGCGGTATGGAAGTGAGCATATGAGAAACCTTACAGAACTGCGACAAAGGAGCCAGTCCTGCCTGCAGACATCCCCGGAGACTGCAAGGAGAGCACTGGGGGAACCAGGGAGGTGAAGCCCAGGGGCTTGGCTTCTGGTGGTGCTTTGCAGATGCTGTTTGCACCCATCTCCCAGACTCGGCAGCAGGGCAGGCTGCCGTCCCCAGCCCCAGCTCTGTGCGAGGAGTCACACAGGGGAATCACCCAGATACGGGTGCTGCAAGGTCAGGGTATCCGCTTCAATATAGGGTTTGTTTTGCTTTTTTTTTAAGGGAGGCACATAGGTATTCATTTTTTGATGCAGGGGGAGAAAACAGCAAATAAGCGGGGGCTTGCCTCAGAGCTGCAGCAGAAATGGGGGCCAGGTTCCCCAAAAGCCAAGGGGCGATGTGCTCTGAATTCCCCCTTGCTAGCACATTGCTGAGCTAATTGAAACTGGCTCTCCTGCATCCCGGGAGAGTGCCCTGACCTGCTACCTACGGGCAGCTGGGGGGAGGGCTGGGAGGCAAAGAAAAACCCTCTCCCTCTCTCCCTCTCCCTCTTCATTTTTTAATCAACAGTCCTACCCTGAGAAACCTTCCCTGCTGTAGCTCCTGCTGTACGCTCTCAGGACAAGTTTCAGTTTCAACAAATCACCATTTTCTGTCAAAAAATTCGCAGCCTGCTCCTGCTACGAGCTGCTTTGCAATTCCAGCGCATAGCTAAAAAGATTACTGCTCTGCCCAAAATAAAATACTATTGGCAGGGAGACAGTTTAAACTCCTATCAGCCAGGATTTGTCATGATGAAGGCTGCGTTTCTCAGGAATCAAACTATCATTTTGCTTCTTACAATGCTGTTGGGACTCTCTCCCTGGGCTAATTAATATATTAGACGTTTTATTTTATTTCAGACTGAGATTTGGAACAATTCAGTTTGTGAAATTACGTTGAAATTGTAGTTTTCATAAAATTACAGACAGACCAAAAAAAGTTCTGTAAACCTTTGTCATTTCAGATACAAGCCTCTTCTAAAGCTACAGGAATGCCTTGTACATATTTCAAGTCATCCAGCTTTTCCTGGTGGCATATCCAGTAATCATGTTGACAAATTAATGGTAGAGAATTAGTTGTACATTAAAGATTTAAATTATATTATGCAGCACATTGTCATAAAATGATATAAAACAATAGGCAAATAAATGTAAATTAATTCCAGTTACTGACATGTAAGACGCAGAGTGACATCTGTACACTTCACGACTTGCGCAGCTGCCATACTTTAAAACGTAAAGCGATGGGGGAAGCGGCATGGCGCGGTGGAGCAGGAGGCAGGGGATGGGTCAGGCCCGGTGTTTGGGAATTGCGGTGGGCCGGGCAAACCCTACCTCCACTTCTAAACAAACAAATCTGTGTCCAGCATCGCCCCGGTGTGCCCCCAGGGGGGATGCTAGAAAAGTTGCCTTTGTCAAAGCAGGATGAATACCTTGTCATGACAATACTCGGGGTTTTGTATTATCCCACCCTGACCGAAAGCCCGCGAGTTCCTATCAATACCAAAGCGCAATTGCTTCCTGGGGCACAACGCCTGGACTTTCAAGGGCTTGAGGACTACTGTGCCGGCTAATTATACAGATTCCGTTTCCTGGTATGAAGGAATGCATTACCTGCAGCAAGGGATGCATAAAATATCGGGCGCGGGAGGCGCTAGGAGGAAGCAGAAAGCTGCCGTGAATTCAAGCCCCGGCTCTGGGTTTATACCCACAATCCAGACTCATGCTGAGAGCCTAATCACTGGGGCCATTCTTCGGGCTGTTGTCCAATCAGTCCCTGAATAGCAAAACCCCACAATGTGGAGTATGAATTAGAGGGGGGGAATAAACGTGGGCGCAGACTTTTTTTGCAACAATACCTAACCGGGCCTTTCAGCCGGGACAACTCGCGGACAAAAGCGCGGCGGAAATTGAAGTAACTTTTGGAGGCCCTCGGCAGTAAGAGCTAGCTCAACGAGGGTAGCGCTGCCTTCTTTTTGTGTGGACCGGATCAATTATTCACTGGGGGGGTGGATGAAGAAAAAAAAAAAAAAAAGAGTCTTAAAAATCGGACATTTGTGTCACACTGGCCTTGGAAATCACGGCTGTGCACTGAATAAAACCAAATATTTTTGTCTCCTCCTCCTCCCCTTGGCGGATGCTGTGGTGATTTAGGGGGTGGCTGGTGGAGTGCTCGCATTCCTCACCCTTCCCCCCCACATGCCCGAAGAAGAGAAAAGCTTCTTGAGCTATAGAGATGTCAGGTCTGTGTTTTAAAATTTAGCTTTGTTTACCCAACAGAATGGAATTCATTACTGTGCAAAAGCGGTTCAATTTTCTGACCTTTTTTATTCAAAATGTTGGAAGTAGCAAAAAGCTCATTTGAAGGTCACAGGTTTATGTATCTATTCTCTTAAGTGTTTTAGAAATTCATATGGAGGACACTAAAGGTGGAATATGTGAAAACACACTGTTCATTGTTTACCCTAACCTTGCCATGATTATTAGATAAATGAGGGAAGCAAAATGGCATTAAAAGCCATTGTTAAGAGTGAATTTTTTTTTCCCCTGAAGACTGTTAATTTTTGCCCCCGATCTGCAAAGGTCATTTTCTAATTCCTTTCGCTGAGTAGTTTATATAACTTCTGTATTTCAAGTCTATAAAAAGCTTTTGCAGACTTTTCATACTGTAAGTAGTAATTTGTTTCATTACTGTTTGAATTTTTATATGTAATTCCTACAGATGTTTTGATGATATTGTCAGGCTTAAAAGCCGAGAGGCTTTTCAGTTATTTCTTTTCTTCTTTTTTTTTTTTTAAGCCCAGATCCATTCTATCTGGATAATTTAAAATTAGTGGAATTAATCAGTCAGTGATTTAAAAGCCAAACTTTGCAGCGAAAGGGATTCGGAGCAAAATTATTTTATTTTTCTACATCCGCAGCTGATTTGAAAGGCCTTTTCAACCGGTTATCCGAAGCCGATATTTAACTGTTACTTATTCCCCTAATTTCTGTCCTTTGTCAGGGGAACTTTCCTCGCTAGATCTTGTTGCTCCGTTCTGTGCTAATTGCGGCTTACATTATATAAATGGCTTTGTAAAGAAAACTATAACCCCCAGCCTCGAAAGTTGCATGTTTCTATTTGCTCAAACTTGATGCACTTATTTTGAGAGGGTCATTTCGAGGAAAGCTGTGTAGGCACTGAGAATGTCCCGTATAATAAGCTTAAACAGAACCTTTTGTCCGGCCTAGTCTTCTCAGGCCCGAAAATTAGGCCTCCTTTTTCTGGCGGGGGGCTGAAGTGGTTCATTACCGCAGCCTCCTCCGGCAGGCCTTGGCCCAGCCATTCCCAGTACTCGAGCTCTGTAACTTCCTTAGAAAGGACGAAGGAAAACATGGCACACAAAGGTCTTGTTAGCACTTCCTATGTGAAATTAGCAGCTTTCTAAAAGGTACAACTCCAATTACCTCACATTGTGGGGACGTGCACAAACCCAACAATGAGCCCAGTCTTGCAAGTGACATGCTGTCTCTCCGGAGTTACTTCCCTAATTAGGGATGACGAAGCCCCATTCTGGCGAGTGCATCTATTTACAGTGGGCCACAATGCCTTAACTCGAGCATCCTCCTGAAAGGCCAGTGTTAAAAAACACAAGTGCTCTTTTGGCGGAGCCGTCCGTGGGGAAGCGCCGCATTCCTCGCAGCTACACCCTCCCGAAAAGGGCGGCCGCTTTCCCCCGCATTGTTCACACTTCAGGATTCATTTGGGACAATAAAGCTCCTGCCCCGTGAGCGCTGGGAATTACAGTGGACAATGGGCAGGCTTTCTTAGCGGGGTCTAATGATGGAAAAAAAGAAAAATATTTATTGCTTTTGACAGTTTCACAAGGGGCAAAAATCCTTGTCGTGGCTAAAGTTTCCACAGCTGTTGGAGGAAGGGTGGTCATATGGACTAAAACAGTCCGGCTCCTTTGTTAAGAGGCTGAGCACAAGGGCCAAGCTGTGAAATTAAAGATTAAGTTCATTAAGGTAAGATAATTGCGCTTGCATCCTTGTTGATACAGGTGTATCAGGCAAGGCCTGGCTCACCGGACCTCTTTATTTACCTCCTGGCTTCTTGCGAGGCGAATCAGCTCACCAGGGAGGGCTGCTGGAAACACTCTGCTTGTTTGCTCAGCCCGGGACGGGGCTGGTGACCCGCAGCCTTCGTCCCCAACAGCCCCTCAGGAGGGGGAGGAGGGCAGGGAATATTTTGGGCCACCACAAAACAGACCTTTGCCCAGAGAGGAAACCCGCCCCAGTGTCTGGCTTTTTCCTCGGCTTCTTTCCTCAGAAGAGAAACGCCTTGAAACACCGGTGGTATTGCTGTGGGGGAGGGGGAATTATTAATTCCCTGGTAGCTCATTTGGCATAAAAGTGTTACTGATTATTAATTTGCTGCCGCTAAGTGTTTGGATTCTTTGCGATTATTGTGTTATTTGCATTGTTAACAGTTCACAAGTTCAACAGTTTTGACTAAATTGCACTATAATATTAGGGTTCCAGTACAAAATTACTGCAGTTAATAATAAAATAAGACCTTTGTGTAGGTATATAGATAGCTTCCCAAATTCATTTAAAAAAAAGCCCTCATGAATTAGCGCAAACATACTGCTGGGGGTTGTGCTGTTTTCCTTCAGCAGATCAATTATCTATTGTGCTATTTTGGTGACAAAGAAGGACAATAATTTCAAGTGATTAAAAAATGCTGCAATACAGTTTCCATTTTATTTCATTAAAATAAACATAAAGTGGGAACTTGCACTCAGGAGCCTGACAGTTCACCTTTGCTGGTTTACTTTCTCTTGCACAGCCCAGCATCCCACTTGGACCGCCACGGGCACGTTGCACAAGCAAAGAGCCAGCTGAGGAGCAGAAGCGTTTCCAAACCTGGTGCTTGGAAACCGTGCCTTGCAGGGAACCTCCTGTGAGAGAGCACAATTTAATTCACTGTTGTTTTCCCTGTGACAATGCTGCTCCTCGGTGCAGTCTTCTGTGTGTTTCACAGAGCCAGGCGGTTTGCGATAGCACACTGCGGTTAGGACACACATCGTCTCTCTAATATATTTTCTTCCTCAGGTTTTGCGCAGGCCAGTGTCAACAAGTGGACACTAACAATTTTTTAGGGATCAGAAAACCCACAGTCTGATGCCTCTACCTCTCAGGATAGGCCTGTGCACAGAATTTCATTTTCTGCCCCATTCTACTGTGGCAAGACAAGAGCTTCTATATCCACTCGGGAAAAAAAATATGAAATGACAGAAATTCCTCAAAGACAACATCTTTTCTGCAAAGCTGAAGAGACGTCTGTATTAATAGGCACATGAAAAACACCAAGTTTCTTCTCCTTCAAGCTAACGATGCACTGGGCCCAATCCTGCTCATATTAAAGAACTGGTTCCATTATCTCCTGCCTGCTTTAATCTGTTTTCCCCATATGGGTGCCTAAGGAAGCAAATAGTAGTTCAGGTTAAAAATGTGCTGAGCTATAGATATGCTAAATATTAGAAACGCTGCTCTTTTACAGAGACATCTGTTTGTACACAAATTCTCTCTTTCTGCTCCTGGAGAATATAAACGACATATCAGTGTTTTTAGAAAGCAAGTCATTCAAGGAACATGCAACCTCCTTAGGACTTCTTTAAAATTTAGGATCTAGGTTTAGTCTTGTGACGTAGATAATGAATTCTGTTTGCTGGCTCGAGAGAAAAAACTGTTACATAGCTGGAATATATATCCTATTCAGCTAACATAACATTTCATCATTTGAACCATTTGAGAATTTCAAAGAAAGTTGCAGGCAGCTTCTCAAGTGTTGTTAGGTCTCATTTCATATTTTGGTCCTAGTGAGAGCTGTCATTAGAAGGGTACATTTTAATGAGGTAAAATGGGTTTGATTCAGGTTTTTTTTTAATCTCAGTATGTTTTTCTATATAGAGCTGTTTATTATCAAAATAACTTAAACCATTTTCAGCTAAGAGAATAATTTTTAATTAAGCCTGTGAAAAACAATTTATGAAAAAATTCCGTAAAAAATCCCTTGAAATAGAAATCTTCAGCCTTCATCTGGTTTGATGCTTTTTCATAGGCGTTGAAAAATACTTGTAAAATGTAACTGAACAGTTCATGAAATAATCTGCCTACAAATCATTAAGGATAAATTAATTTAGCTTTGTTTTCCTGAATATAGACATGGCTGAGGAAAGACAAGAACTTCCAGTATTATTTATTAAATAGATCACAGCCTAAAAAATAGACATTTTGTTGAGGTGGGTAAAAGTGAAGAAAATTGACACTTCAGATGTATTTCTCCATCTGTGTTTGCATGTACACAGGTTAGAGGCATTACAGTATTATATTTGAAAAATAGCACTTCTCAGGGTGTTTTCAAGGGGAGTTTGTTCCCTGAAATAGTTCACATGTTGCATGCATGAGTGTGTTTCTCTCTCTAACGTGTGTGTATGCACAGCTGTATTATAGGCATTGATGGATGCCTATAATATGTAAATGTGGATATGGATGAGCGTAACAGTGTGTGTGTATGAATACAATTTCTATATGGGTGTATGCATATGCATATATATTAATTTGAATACTTTGGCAAATTCATATTGCTTGGTATGTATTTTATGCCAGATGAATTGTTCATTACAATCTTTCCTGATCTGCATAAAAATGTAGCAGATCAAGTAATAATTAAAAAATCACTTTCCGTTGACATAGAGGACTTTGTGTAGTGCGGTTTCCATTTTTCCTGCTTTGCCACCATGCTGCCATAAAAACAGTAGAAATTTTTTAGAAAACCTTTCCAAATATTTTGTTTTAGGAATTATGCACTGAATTTTCACCTGTGATTAATGATTACTACATTCCACTTGTTCCATGATTGACCACCTCTTCTTGGAGAGTAATTTTTCCATCTGGAATATACATCAAATTTGAACAGTACCTGTGTTCTCTTAAACAAGCCATTGAATGATATACAGTTTCTACTGTATATATACAGAAATATAGTTTCTACTTTTGTTATTTTCTGAAGGATAAAACTACACAGTTGCTGTTTGTGCTAGGCATGTCCAGGGCTTATGAGAAGATTTCAATGTGAACGCAGGATGTTTTTTTCTGGTTTAAACGCCAGGTGTTTTTGACTAACCAATGGTGAATATTAAGAAATCTATGAGATTGCATTTCCCTGTGTCCTCTACAGTATGTCCTAAAATTGTAATCTTACTCATCTGCTGAGTCCACCTCCTGTTCTCTGTGGATTAGTTATTTAGCTTGGGTATTAAGTATATCAGAAAAGCTTAATCTAAGAGTCATTATATGTGTTTTAATATTAAAATTTGTCATTGCCAAATCAAATTTTAATATTCTAAAATATGTCCATCCCCTTTAACAACATGATTAGCAAATGTTTAGCAGGGAAAATAGATGGACAGGTTCAGTAGATGGTTTTCACATATGTTATTCTGTCCTGCTGGAAGTAAAATGCTCAGAGCTTTTTTGTTGTTATTGTTGTTGTGAAATATTTTTTAAAGCATTAGGCCAACATTTCTGAAGAATCTTGTATGGGCTAGAAAGGCTGTCACAAAGCATCCATGCTTTTTTTGGCAAGGGGAATACTGTGCCGCCTATGCAGCTGGTACACAAATTAGCAAATATAGTTAGACTTCTGTGCAAGTCATTTTTCCTGCAAGTTTTTTCCTGCAAAGTTAATGTTATGCTTTCTTTTTTTTTTAATAAAAGATCAGAAATTCTTGGGCATTAAAGCTTGCAGGCGTCCACTGAGGGACACAGTCAGCTTCTGCACAGGAATACTTTGGCCATCTGGGAAGTCCTCCTGTAAAACCCTCTGGGGGCTCCTGGATAAATACAGGTCTGAATGGGCTACAGTCCCTTCTAGGCACCACTTTTATAGAAGGTGCAGGAGACAGAAACTTAAATGAGCCTAGCAGATTACACGCCTAACTGATCACAAAACTGTGGTGAAACCCTTCTCTATTTATTTTGCTTTAAAATTATTGTAATGGTCTCTTTCTGTACAATGCATGAATTGTCAAAAATGGGGAAAGTTGTTTATTTTATTTATTATGATCGTGCCCAATGACCAGATCAAAAGTATTTGTCCCTCTCTGGTGTATGTCTACTCTAAAGGGCTACAAACTTTGAAGAAAACAGCCTAGGTACAGCTCAGAATCTAACTGAGAAGCACAATCTGATCTTGCCCTCTTGGGACTTTGACCTCCTGGGGCAAGACTGCTTCCAGGAGGTAAGCAGGCACGTTGCTCCACAGCACTGCAGTCCTCAGTGCAGACAAATCCTTAAACAAAGAGTCTTCATTTAGCCAGAAATGAAAAAACCCTGTCTTGAATAAGCTCTGTTCTCTCTTCTTTCACTTGTTTGCATTTCACTTCATGGCATGTATTTTGCTTCTGTGGTTTTGGGGTCCGTTCTGAGAAGGCTTGGGTCTCCAGGTCTTGAAGTCAGGCAGTGCAGATTATGGATGCTGTTATTTATCAAGTGTGCTGCTATTTGCTATCTCATGATCTATGTTATCAAACTGTAATTCTAAGTAGGCCCTGAAAAATACTGATGATTTGAGTACACTAATTATTTCTAAGTATAGAGTTAATATCATTTAATTTCCTGAAGAGTCTCAGCTCTCCTAATACACTCCTGCTTCATGTTGTTCCTACTTTTTCTTGCCTTTTTATGAAGAACTGGAGTGTGGAAATTAATAATGAGGGTCAAATGGGGCTCAAAGGCTGCTTGAGTGAAGGCAGAGGCCAGGGACACTGTTTCTGAAGCAGGAAAAGAAACCCCAGATGTTACTTAAGGTCCAGAGTAGGAGAAACAAGTCAAGAGAACCATATGACATTAAACAAGAGAGTGAATTCAGACAGAAGTGAAAGAAAATGAGAGGAGAAATGCTGGTGAGTATGCAGAAATTTTAGAGAGCTACAGACAGGGATGATGAGTTTAAAGGCCATACGGTAACAGGCAAGGAGCCAAAGGAAAGAGTTAAAAAATGTCCACGATGTTGTTTGGAAGAAGGAGAAAGGAAATTGACTTAGGGGTCAATTCAGAATGTTTTTAAGAATACGTTTGAGTGTAAGTACCTAAATAGCTTCACAGAGCTCAAGCAGATGACTTGTAGAGAAAGCCATGTGTGCACCCATGTACCCTGCTGAACTGGAACTTTTAACGACAGCCTTTACACAGGTTTGAGTGAGGGTGGAGCTGGACAAGAAAAGGTTACAATAAGCAAGATATGTAGTCAGCAAACAGAAAAAGGCTAATGTAAACTGAGTGCTAAAGGTAATATATTTCTCTTTATGTTCCAGACTTTCCTACCAATGCTTGTTTCACACCCTCTGTGTTACTTTTACATTGGACTGACAACACTCAAGGCTAATCTAAAACTTCAGGTCTCCGAAGTTCCAGCTCTGAGGATGTGCAATGTTGTAGTTGTAATACACAACTTTCACTCATCACTTGTGCTGCTTCAAGTTTACTTGAAAGATTCTTGAACATGAAGAGGTCTTTTGGCTCTGGTAGGTCTGCGGGTGCAACATAATATTCAAATGGACAATCAAGGCACAGATCTTGGTGGAGCTGTACTTCTAGGTCTTTTTATTATTTCCAGTTGGAAAATGGCATCCTACAGAGAGTAAGCAAGCTCATTTTATATTCTGCAGTTTCCTTTTCACAGCATATGATGATTACCTCGCTTCCCTCACCTTTCCAGTTTTGTCCTGCTACCATCCCTATATTTGCTGTGCACCAAACATGTAGTTGGTGTTTTTCATACAAAAGTGAAGCGTGCCTAAAGACAAAAGCTTTGAGTCCTGACTCAAGCACTTGCCTCCACTCCCTTGAGATGTATGTCAGTGGTGGATCTACCAAGATTCTTTACGTTAGTGAAATTAAGCACTCAAATAAGTGTTTGAGGAACCAGGACATGGGCAAAGACCTAGAGGAAGTGGGACAAATGCCATAGTAAGACTCTGAGGTTGTGGAGTAGGTTATATGGTTTTGAGTACCTTTTGTGTCATAAAGCTTCAATTATTAATGTAATGATAATGCTCATAATTTCTAGTTCCAGACTTGACTATAGACTTCCTATCATTTCTGTAGCCCGTTGTTCTCATGGCGACATCAGTTTGCTTTTTCTGTCTCCCTTTCCTTCTTTATATGTCAGTCTGTGCCTGGGAGAGGAGTAAGAGTTCAGGAATGATGGTCTCTAGTGATGTTGATGAAGTATGATGGTTTTGATGGTGTTAAAATGTGTTCCTTCTATTGTCATGGAGCCCTTTCCTTCCCAAGAAACCCTCCTGTTTTATCAGCTCGGTAGATGCTGGTGGATGTTTGATTTAACTACAACTATGGTTGTTGGATAACTCCTTTTTTTTTTTTTTTGTAATTCTTTTAAAACTGTCACCTTTTGCTCATGAAGCAGAGAGACCGGCAAAGAGATGCTATTGCTAGGTGAAACTTCAGTTCCCTGAGATTCTAGCAATACCCGAGGAACAATAAAATCTATGGAAAATATTGATTGACTTCAATAAGGCCAGGCCTTTACTATCAGTATCCAATTTTTACTGTAGTTACAGTCCTCCTTATAAATGTACTTCCGCTGTGGAAGAGGCTTTTTGAAAAGCTTTCAGACAAGCCTTTCCATCACCAGACTGGCCACAGATCAAAAGCTTGCATGGCTCTGACTACGTCACAGATTTACACAGTAATATAATGAGAGTGCCGTGTTCTGCATTTGGAAATTCACCTAAGAGACTCAATCAGATGGTGCTGAGCTCTATCGTTAAGGAAAATGCCAGCCCTTCCCCAAGCCCCAGGAAAGCAAATTAATACAAAGGCCAGAGCTGATCAAAAATTATAGAATTTTTTTTTCTGAAAATGTCATTAATTAAAAAAAACCCCCAAAACCAAAAACAAGCAAAAAAAAAACATTTCAGCCTGATTTAGTAAGGCCACTGAGCACTACACATTCCTTAATCTCCTGATTTCCTGCATCCCAGATCCCACCCAGCCAGAGCTCCTTTTTCACAGGGTCTTTTTTCCCAGCATGTTTTATACAGGGCTGATCCTTTCTATTTGACAAAGAAAGGTAACTGTAGCCATAAACAATCATTTTACAATTTGTAGCTGCTTTCTGAACTGCCTTTTGTGGGGTGGGCAAGTTACTCACATGTTTTTCTTCTTTAAAACAAAAGAATAAGTTTCCTAGACTGGGAAAAATAAAAGGCAAAAGTCAGACCTCAAATTTCCGGTGTTCCCATAATGGACCAATGGATGCTGCTACAGACAGACTTTTTGGATGTTTTACAAACACTTGAATTTAAAAGACAGGAAGCAAAACTCTCCCCCTGCCAGAGCTGGTGTGGTATCTGTAGTCAAACGTTAAGATTACTTTTGCATGATTGATAAATTAGTATTAAAAATATCCACAAATTCAAGAAGCAGACTCTGTGAGTTGACTGAGGCTCTGTATACCAAGTCCGAACCATGGCCAAAAAAAAATTATTGACATTGCTGAGTATCTAAAAACAAAATCCCAGGACTAAGTACAAAAGTGGTAAGAACATAAGTGAGACCTCATTACCTCTTCCCTTTGGCTTCCTTCCGATTGTTAGCCTTCATCACTGGGAAAATGGACTTTTCCTGATGTTGGCTACTAGAGCTCCAAACCTCTTGTTTCAATGTCAGGGCTAAATGTTCAGAGACTAGCCCTGGTGGCAATGCAAAGTAAAATTAATATTAGAGTTGTGTGGATCAAAACTTTTTTAAGAATATTTCTCTTGACCTTGCCCACCAAAATCAAGAAGGAAAGCCATCCTAGGGAACTGCTTACAGAAAATTCTATTTTAAAAATATAATTTAGATAGACACATGAAATTAGGATTTTAATCAAACTTCCAACTTAAATTTGGCCTCTGTGTTAGGCAGACATTGTGATGCCTGGATTTAGTTGTTTTTCACAGGATCGAAGCTTGCTTCCATTTATGTGATAGAGGAAAAGATAAAGATTAACAATACAGAGGTAACCATAAATCTTAGTAAATCTTAGTAAATCTCAGCTGCATGCATTTAATGTTCCACCAAAACTAAGCAAATAATATATTATTAATGTGTACACATATATATTTCTAATCAAGTTCAACACATTGCTCTCTTCTTCAAAATGCCAGTGTGATCTTTTTTGTTATCGACCCTGGGCACTTTCCCTCTGCTTTCGTACCTGCTCATACTATGTCAGTTGTCAGTATTTGGAGTGTTTGACATTGCTGCTGCCTTTGTAAATTGAAAGATGGAACCATGGGCCAAATTGCTTTTATCTGTTATCCAGTTTTGATCTTTTCATCTGCTCTTTGCCAAGTAATGTCAGCCATGATTATTTCTAACTTGCCAAAATTCTGAACAGCTTTTAAACAGGTGACATTTTCCTATAAAAAGGCTCTACCACAAGCACGTTTCTTTTTCCAGCCCTGAATGTCACCTTTTCTCCCATAATTACAGTGGTCTAAGTGACACATTTCTGGACTACTGACAGTTTTAAAGATTTGCTGTTTGTGGGTATGGCAATTACTGTGCATTACCTTCTCCCTTCTGAGAGGAGTGAAATTATTTCCAGAGATGTTGCTGCCTTCACAGTTTTGCCTTTGATTTTACACAGTTGGCTCTAGACTAGATCTAGATTTGGAAGTAGCTGGGAATAACTTAGTGTCAGGCAAATAAATAACTTCAGACTTAGCTACTGCCATCACTTACATGAAATTTTTCCAAAACTTTTTCCTTCTTGCCTGGAAGCATTCTTAAAAGGTTGTATCCTGGGTAGAGTTTGTGGGCAAATTTTTGTGCCTGGGGTCGCTTTTGGATGTTAGTGGCAACTCTCATTTCAATTGTTCTCTTGTGCGAGTACACCTCTTGCCAGTGCCTGCCCTTGTGTGATAATGTTCTGTTTATCCTATGAGCCAATGATGATACATGAGGTCCATGTATTTCTACTGACGTTCCACCTCTTCATGTAGAGAAAGAGTAGGTTGGAAATGAAGTCAGTAAGCTGACTGGGCAAATCTAATTTCATCATTTACTTGGTCTGTCTTCTGGCTTTCTGTTTAACACCACAAATAAAACACACTGATCAACAAACATTACTGACCTAGACATTGTGCAATTTAAGTGACATGTACAGTAAAAAAAATTACTCCTTGTCTCATCTTCTCTTTTGTTTCAAAATAAAGCCCTGGGAAATATCACAAACCAGAGATCTATTTGTGGACTTCCCATCTTTTATTTTGTGTATCATAGCAAAGACTTCCAGGGCAGACTTACCCACGCCTTCTACAAACTCTAGAAGGGGGATTCTCATGACCATATTTGAACACTACCTACGGACTTTAATGTTTCTGATTTGAATAACAAGCTACATAAACCTGTTAGTCTGCACTGCGGATCTCTGGAACTAAAAGAAGAACTATACTATGAATTTGTAAAAAATTGACTCCTTTATTGACTCCTTTTGGACAGCTGTTTTTTAATTTATGCACATTTACACAATCACATCCAAAAATTACCTACATAAATTAGGAGCCTGAAACAGGAATTTAAAGAATGGAAAGAGCAAGAGCAACAATAGACTTCACAGTCAGCCTCCTTTAAGTCCTTAGTATAGTCATGAAGTTAAGATACAAAAGCAATTGCAACAACAACATAGTGGGCAGAGAGTATAAAAGAGAGGCCATGCAGCCATTAAGGCAATTAAGAAAGATTAAGATTGCTTGTGGTGGAAAGACCCATTAATCAATAGGCCAGAAATCACAGCATGTTGTAGAATATACTTAAAAAAAAAAAAAAAAAAAAAAAAAAAAGAGAACAAACAGGCTAAATATATCCCATACCAAAGGTTACAGAGTTCTCGTTAATGAGAAATCATATTAATCCCTCAGATATAGTTGGCTCCATAGTTAGGTTTTCCATTTGCACACGTAGGAGCAGCGCCGACGGAATGCATCCTAACTGATGCAGAGCTGCTATTTAAAAACATGCTTGTCCATAGCTGACACCACAGATAGATCCAGCAATATTTCTGGAAGGAAAGCAGAGCTGACTCAAGAGAGCATGGGTGGATGTTACTCAGCAGTTCGCAAGAGGGGGACAGTTATTACAGTTATTCATTGCTAGTAACAATGATGCACAAGTCCCCATTCATGAATCTAAAGCTGCTGTACAAAGACAACACGATGCCTGTCAGAAGGATGGGTAATTGAAAATCCTTGCATTTGCAAAATGCCTGTGGGCATCTAATGCAAGTCTTCATATGGTAATGAGGAGAGGAAACAAAGTGGGAGGGCTACTGCACATGTTAAAACTTGCACCTGAAATAATTGAAAATTGGCTTAGAAAGGCATGTAACCAGGATGAAACCAGCTCTAGGGCGCTCAGCTTCAGTTTCAGCAGCAAGGTCACTGCCCAATTTCAGGCTTACACATGGTGTCTGAAGGACCAGTTACAGGTGGTCAGAAATTGATTTGCTAAAGGGTTTTGCAGAAATAGCTACAGCTGGTTGAGTCTTGGTTCTTTTAAGCAAACTGAAAAGCAGAGGTGGGCACAGGTGCTTTTTTCAGGAAGAGGTGGGTTTCAGTAATTTTTTAACTTGAAACTCCTAGAACTGTTCCTCAGGATTTTTCTACTTCTTGATGTGGAATGAATTTTTATTCACCAATTTGATCCAGTAATATGGAAAAATAACATAAAATTATCAAAACCACTGAAATGAAATATTTTAATCATCCAAACTATGCTGTTTTGGTTTATTGGTTTGCAAGCATTCTTGAGACGTCTTGCTGTTTCAAGGAGGGAACAATTAATTACTTTAAGTTTTCTAATTGCCATTCAGGTGAGGAAAATGCTTTCTTACAAAGCTGAACATGATTCTGGATTATATAGAAACAATGGATGAGGCACCTGAAG
Organism: Numenius arquata; assembly: GCF_964106895.1. NCBI lineage: Eukaryota > Metazoa > Chordata > Aves > Charadriiformes > Scolopacidae > Numenius > Numenius arquata. Next base: position 38,248,043 of record NC_133577.1, on the reverse strand, counting down.
TGGTCTTTTCCATTCATGAGTTAAATCATCACTTTTGGATTTTTTCTAATGTAGTCAGGATATGTTTCTTTGGTTAACATTACTAGAAGAAGTGTTGTAAGAGCCAGGATCATTTAAAAAAAGAGGGCTGGTGTTGTGCTTACCTTATAGTAGTTTTGCTGTTGGGTATATAGTGATAAATATGGGATAAAAACCTATTCTACTGCAGGTATTCTGGGCAATCTAAGGCAGCTGTTTTCCCTGATTTCCAGAGAAATCAACTATCCACAGTGCCTCCTTAATTTCAAGCAAGGTTGCAGGCATCTGGACTTTCTTAGCCTCTATGTACTTCATTTCTTTGTTTCAGTACAGAACAACTTAATTCCCAGCAAAGCAAGAGGACTTAAATAACAAATCTTCCTGAAACAGTTGATTTTTAGGATCCTGCATCACTATGAAACAATATGATCTGATATAGGGCACCTCTGCTGTGGCTTCTGCTGGCAAATAATTTCTTTACACAGGTTCTTCATAGTTAACAAAATGCAGCACAGCAGCTTTTGGCTGAACAAGCAAGCCCAAAGAGCTGGATGTCTCATTGACTGCAGGAGCAGTAGCCTTTTCCTATATGGCAGTCCCATTGAGCTTTTGAAGATTGAGGAATCTATTTTGATACCCATTGTGTATTATTGTTTTGGGAGGCAAAGGCGCTTGGTAGATGTCTGTTGTCTGCAATGACAGAGAAGGCTGGGGTTTCCAGGTTTCTTGATCTTGGTGCTATTTATATTCTAGTAAACAAATATTTCATTGTTGATGTGTGGGTGTTCAGCTGTCACAGTAGTGCCTGAGAATATTAGCCAGTTTTTAGCTGCTCTACATTTGTTTTCTGCCATTCCTGTTCTATATAAAATCACCTCACTCTTCTCCTATTGCAGCTTCTCAATTTTACTACATAAATACATCTTCTATCATATTGTTTATCCATGCATGGAGCAAGAAAATAATCTGACTGCACCATTCTGGACCTCCTGACATTTAGAGAGAGTTGGGATTTAGACCACAGAAGAAGGAATTGCACTATTCAAGATGCAAAGTGATTACGATGTGAACCAGGATTTCAGCAGAAGTAAGGTCAAGGAAAAGTTGAACTCAAGCAGAATTTCAGAGGTGGGAATAAGGAGGAGAGTAGGAAAGGTAGTTTGATGCTATGAAAAAGCAGTTTATTGTTTTCCATTTTGCACCGCTGGGATAGAACTATAAAGACCTTTAATATCCTTTAATTATGCCATGCTAGTCTGAGCACAGAGATGTCAAATGCTTGGTGATATATTTCTGTAGTTTCCTTTGTCTCCCTCTAACTTCTCTACTTCTCCCTTCTACTGTTGTTTTTCCCTATATTCTTTTGCTAGACGCTTGATTTGAATATTTTATATATACAAACCTATTTTTTTATAACTATCTTTTACAATTTTAATTTTCTTCTGTTCTCAGGTTTTCAAGAACTTCCTGATGTCAAAGAAATCACCACAGCCTCTTACTTCCAATGCCTGATACCGGGGAGAAACAACACTTCCATGGAAATAATGTCCAGTTCCCAGGTCAGAAATTATCTGTCCTCCCATAGTGAAGCTTTCATATGGTGAATAACTTGTAAGTATATAGGTCTGCTAGTGTAAAAACTCTGGTCCCAGCCACTGGGAGAATGCCCAGCCCCTCCAATGTACTTATGCTATGCAGAGGAAACTAGAAAGAGAAATGGCAAGGAGGTAAGAGGGAAGTACAAATCTCTGGAAGGGGACGTCAAGGCTGATGGGACCTTTCAGAGTTTGACAGTGCCAGTTTTAGTAAGATTTTTTATTTTTTTTTTCACATTAGCTTTTGGTTAACAATCTCAGTGAAATGCTTTTTGATGCTTATCTGTTAATTTCAAAGTGCACTTGTAGATATTAGCCAGACTATTTGGCTTTTCATCCTAGAGAAACCTAAACAGCTATATGATAAAATAGATAGCCCATCACTGACATTTGTCAAATATTTTCATTCCATCTGTTTCATCATAAGGTTCTACATTTTGCAGTTCCCTCCTCCCACTTTTTATGGCACACTTTCTTCCACTAAGTATTTCTGTATAACACTTTATCTGGAGACGGGCTGTACTTCTTATAATGGAATAGGTTAAAATAAACCATTTTACTTGATAAGTATGCATCTTTCCATCATTCTGTTCATTCTTTGTATTGTATTACTAAACTCAACTAGTGAAAATCAAAATGCTTTATAAATCATGTCAATTCCTTAAAACGTAATTTGGGAGAAAAATTTTGGTTAAAATGTTCTGGCATAGTCAAAATATCTTGTTTTGATGTCTTTGAGAATACAGTCTTTTCACTTTCCTCTTTCTAAACGTTTTTCTGTTGAATGTCTTTAAACATTGTCTTAGGTACAGTAACATGATATAAAAATTAAAAGTTAATGTTTAATGAAACATTTTAACTAACTGAAAGTAAAACTTCCTCTTTTTTTATTTTTGGTACCCGAACTCTTTTAAAAAAAGTTTGAGCATTTTGCTCTCATTTTAAAACACCTCACAACATGAAATCTCTAAAACCTCTGCAAAATGTATTGTTCTTTGTGGCTTTTATTGGTTCTGGGCATCTGCATCAAGAGGGAAAGCATTTTTGAGTCCAAGTTCCTGATCTCATATCCTCCTTCAGGTTAAGCACCCTCACTGATTACCACTGCTTCATTTAACCGGGAGGGAGGCAACCTCTTCACAAGCTGAATGCCATTTAGGGCTCTTAGGGTGGATGTAGTCCCTGTGTTGATGAGAGGCAGCGCCGGCAGCACCAAGTTACCCTTTCACATATTATCGAGCATGCGCTATCCTGAGTGTTGTTAACGGGGCGGGGGAAGGGAGGGAGGTACCTCCCACTCATCTCCCTCCCCCACTGATAAATTGCCAGCATCGCTCTAAGTCAACAGCCTTAAATGCCATCAGGAAACTGGTTGGTGGCCAGCGTAGATCCCAGTGAGACAAACTGTTTTGCAAACCTGCCACACCACTGACTGGGTAGACTACTTTGAATTAGAGATGATGAAGGCATACACAATGGTAATGAAGTTCGTGTTTGAGGCAAGAGTTTGCACCACAGAGCTAAGAACAGGAACTTGTATTTTAAGACTAGGAAAGGTTACAAAGATGTTGTTCAGCTTTTTTTTTTTTTTTGCACCCTCCCAGTTTTCCGCTAGTTTAAAACCTAACCACACAGCCAGGGTGGCAATGCAAATAACAAAGGGCTCAGCTTTTTTGACAAAGGGCAAGCCAAGCCATACTTCTAATTCCCTTCCATAACATCTAACTCTTCCTCACCTACATGGAGTTCAGCCAGTGAGCTGTTATGCATGTGCAATCCTCCTCTGGGTGTCAGGTAAAGCATTCTGCTCCTTCAGTCAGACTGGAAATGGAGCTGGACATGAGAAGTTCTTCAAGAAATTGTGAATTTCTGTTACCTAATAGGTATCAAACATGGGGCAGGCCATTTTATAATGTCTTTGAGTTCTCTCACAAAGAAAATGAGCTATTGCTCCAAATACTACCTTAGTGACATTCAGCAGGAATGCCTGGTGAGTGGGACTGCTCATTTGCATTATATTTTTCTGAGAAATAGACAGATTATTTTACTATTGTAATCATATCCCTCTTGATCCTCCTCCTTCCAGACATTTAACCCACTAATAGGCTTTACCTGCTGACTTGGTCAATAACAGCAGCAAACATTTGGTATTACTCTATCTTCTCTGTCATATTAAAAGGTTATTCCCATTCTGATCATTTTTGCTACTTTATAATGCCAGACAATATTGATAATTCTCTTTGGGGGGTTGTTTAATGGGATGACCTTAACCAGAGTAAAGTAGCTGTATATAGGCTTTTTGTACCATTGTGTTTTTTCCCAAAAACATAAAAAAATCTCTATTCAGAATTGTACAATTTTTTTGGTGTGTTTTGTCTGTGGGTTTTCCATAAATCAGTTAAATTTGTTCACTTAAACTTTACATTTTGTATTAAGCCTCTCATGGAAGAGGTGACAGACAAAGTAGACTTTAAGAAACTTAAATTGGTCTCCACTTCTATCTCATGCATTTACACCTCCAGTTCAGAAGGTGCTCTAGGTAAATGTGAGCAGAAGAGCCATCCTACTGATGTGCTTGAAGTTAGGCAAATCTTGAAACAGAGCACATCAGATTCACTCATGTTTGAAGTTTCTGTGAAACTTTCCTCTCAAATTTACTATAGTAAATTTCTGTCTCTCTAATGATTAAAGTATGAATAAATAATTATGCAAATACAATTCAGTAAATAAATTGACTGTATTGATGTAAGCAGGCATTATGAAAGTTAAGATACATGGGAAATGAAAACAAACCTAAAAAGACAGTTCATTCTTGGCTATACAATGAAAAATGTCTAGTTATTCATTGTTCATTGACCAATATTTTTATAACAAATGAGGCATAAAGAAATTGTGCACAAGAACAGTGCTGGTAAAAAAAAAAAAAAATCAAAAGAATCCCTTACTAGATGTGACATTTTGAAATACTGTAGCTTTTTGAGCTCCACATGTATATTTATCTGACTACTGTTTGTATAACTTAAAACATCAAAGAATAAAAGGTTGATATGCACAGCAGAGGTAGCTTTTCTGAGATGTTTTACCTCTTGATGCACAGGCAATCTAAATATTAATATTCATCATGTTCTAATTTCCTTATTCCTATGCCAAGCTCAGAACCACTCAGAATTAAGACTCTTCTGTTTTGCTGCTATTACATATTGTTTTGTCTGATTTCACTTCAGCTTGTACAGTTCCACCTAAATAAGCAACTGTGCATGATTGCTTTCCAGCTTCAAACTGTGATGTGTGAAGGAAATAACATTCCCAATGTGTTTCTGGTAAAAGACGAAGTATGTATGTCCATTTTAACATACGATTGGAAACTTATGACTCAAAAATCCCGGTCTTGCAATTAGATCTGTATAGTTTCTGTCACCCTTTTCCTGTATCTTTTAAAAACCTTCTGTAAGGCATCCTGACCCCTTGAAACAAATTATTACTGTCTTCAACATATCCCACTTTTTATTTGCAGTGTTTATGTAGATCCTTTTTAATAATTACTGAGGGATTCAAAGTATTTCCATAACTCATTTTGCGTCTCCAAAGGATTTCACTGACGAAGGGGGCTGAAGCTTCATCTGGACAGACAGCATTAAAAATCATCATAAAATGACATAATTCAAAGAAATATTATAAACCAGCAATGCTGCTGCAAGAATTGCAACAAAATTTGTGATGTCTGGATGAGCCCAGAGTTTGGACCTAAAGACCTTAGAAATCATATGTATTCTGGTGAAGGTCACAAGGCCCTGAACAGAACTATTCTGCCTAAAATCTCTCAGGACTTCAGACTCGGGAATTCTTCCTGTTGAATCCTTTTTTGCAGGGATGGTGGAGAGACCTATTTCAAATGCCTTCATAATGGTGTATTTCACTGGTGTCTGTAGCACAGGTTGGCCAACATGTTTTTCAGGATGAAAAAAATCCCTATGCATGTAGATAGCATATATACAACTTCATATGCTACTGCTCACACATTTTTTTTTCTCTTTTTGTAATTAATTTTCCAAATCTGAAACAATGAAAAGGAATTTTGCTGCTGAATTCGAGCACAACCGGGTGTTATCCAGAGGCTAAATTCTTTTCCTGCTTAACATAAGAACATAATAAGAACATAAGAGGCATACTGGTTCAGAACAAAGGTCAGTGTAGCCTAATATCCTGGTTCCAACAATAGCCATAAGTGGGTATGCAGGGAAGAGTATAGAACCGGCCTCACTATCTGATGCCTCCCCCTAAGTATTCTCCCAGCTCTCAGCTACTCACAGCTGAAGCATTTCCTGAAATGGGTGTAGTTCCAAAGTATTTAAAACACCTCTATGCATTTCTGTTCTGTGGTCTTGACCAGTCTACCCTTGAGGCTGTGTAAACTTACAGTATCTACTAACTGATGCCAGATGGGAGTTGGGCACTTGGATTTTGTGGCAAAAAGTGATTAAAGTAATTATGGACTCCAGGATAATACTTTCTCTGTAGCTTCATTAAAGCAGTAGTTCTAGAACAAATCTGGTGATTTACAGGTGTGTGATTAGAAGAAGTGAGGATATGTTCAAAATACTACTACATTTCCTTTAAAATATCTATGTAGGCATTGTGATCTGAGACAAAAAAAAAAAAAAAAGAGTGGATTTTGGCAGGGTAGGACACAAACTGTTGATAAAAGAGTAGCCTGTGGGCTGAATGAGGAGATACTCAAACTGTTCAGGCAGGGTGCTAGAGGCAAAGAAATAGATTATTACCTTTGAATTATGCAGTTCTGAGTAAGAGGAGGATAACTGACAGAAGCCCATGGACATTTTTCAACCTTGCCGAGGAGTAGACGGACATGAAATGCTATACCTGTTCAGTAGTAAATTCCAGACCAGATTACAACAGATTCTTGCATCTGTCTTCCTCAATTTTTTCAAACATTACATTTTCTTTTTTTTTTTTAATTGAAATGTATCTGTTGTTTATAATGATATTGATTAACTTTCTGAGATCTTGCCACTTATTTACATTTCCCCATGTTTGGCAAATATACAAAATGAATCAACTGCAAAGATATATACAATGAATCCTCCTGACTGTAAGTGCTTGCAAACAACAAAAGCACTTGAATATTTTGATGACAGGGCTTGTATAAGGACCTACATGGCTAGACAGAATGAATCTTTTATTTTCTGTGCCTACTGTAACCAGCCACATCTCCTGCTGTTCTGAATCACTAGGTTCAAATCATTGGCTTCCAAGAATCCTGTAGTTCTAAATGCTGAAGACAGAAAAACTCTAATGGGTCATTTTGGACAGCCTCCTGCCAGGACATGATTATTCCCTCCAGAGCTATGTTAGTGCTTGATGAGCAGCAACACTATCCTCAAATGAGGCAATGTTGTCCACAAACATAGACAAGCAGAAAGAAGATACTGGTGGATGTAGACAACACATACCTTTCTCTGTAGCCTGTACTTTTATTCCATGTTGCCTTTAATTTTATTCCTTGCACTGGAAAGACAGGAAAAGGAAGGCATGTTTGAAAAGCTCCAGGAGAAACCAAACTGCTGTATTTGTGGATTTGTTTCATTGTGTTTGAGTAATAAGGAGTACTCTAAGGTAACCACAATCAAATGCTCCTCAGACATCTGCATGTTTTCTTTAACATCTTGTGGATGTTTTTCCCATGAGTGTATGTGTGGATTTTGTAGGGTGGGAGATATTCTGTTACCTAGTAGAAGGTTTGCTGTGTCCCTCAAAGGATGTCTCATTTGATCAACAGATTGCTCCTGGTGTCTGATAATTTATGAATTGTCACTGACATCATCTGATCACACAGCTGGCTATTTTTCCAAGGAGAAGTTTTAATAAGATTGTTTCAGTCAGGGTGAGGTCTATAATCTTAATTTCTGGGGGCAGTAGAGTCATTTTTGGGGTGATGATACATTTGTTACCTGACCAGGTCTTTGTTACCTGACCAAACTGTCAAGCACGCTGGGGAATTTTTTAAACCAGCCTGTAAGAGGGTGCTGGAACCCCCTCCACAGTTGGTAAAATCTTCTGATGGGGTGAGACCCACAGGAGGGAAGGGGATTGTCAGTACTAGTCTTTAGTGTTCACTTTTAATGAAATTTTCCAAGCTTTTAGTATCGACATTCTCGATCTGCAAGTCCTTTAGAGTCCTTAATGGTTTCTGCCTGTGCCCACGGCAGTAGCTATGAATGTTTTTATCTAATCTACTTGTTGATGAAGCTGTATTCAATTTCATCTCATGATTAGATCTCTGCAATGCACCTACATCCAGTTACACCATGAGACCAGAGCCAAGCTTCAGCTGTGTTTTATTTGTGAAGGGCTGTTTTATGAGCAGCCTGCAATGCCTCCACTCTATTACTTGAAAAGAATTTTTTACTGTGATTTTCCCCTTAAATAGTTATGATCCTTGCTCCATTTTTTTTAGATTTTGTGTCAGTGAAGAGGAGCTGATATGCCTTGAGGGATCAGGAATGTGTCAACCCTGACTCTGATAGATGGCTCCTTGACCGGTGGAGCTATACATCTTATGGTCTCTGCAGAGCTGTAGGCTCTCAGGTGACACTGTAAAACTCAAGTTTACCCAAGCTTTGGGAAGAGGGGAGAGATGCCAATATGTGACAACTAGGCATTTTTATGTTTTGAACTGTGAGGATTTGAGAGCATCATTGTTCTGATGACAGTCAGTGATGACTAAACATGAGTCTAGATAGGTGTATTTTTATATTCTGAAATAATAAGTGAGAGACACTCTCTGCCCCACCACAAGTCCTTCTTGAAAGCTAATCTCTCCATTCTATCTGTGTTATGCCTAACATGCTTGGGGTTATACTTTCACGTATGTAAATAAATTATTCTCAAAGAAAATCAAAATCAATGTGTGTGTGTGAGAAATGGTGTTTTCTGTTGCTAGCTAGCAAGGTTTAGTAGTTCTCCAATTCCAGTTTTAAACACGTTTATTGTAGTAGGTAATATTTAAGACTGAGTGGTCTATTTTCTACACCTTTTCTGTGTCCCTTTTGCTGCTTCCCTGGCGAAGCATGACAGAGATACGTGGTGCATATTCTCTAGGGGCTCATGGCCAAGGAAAAAGTGTTTCTCTACAAAATCTTCTTCCTCTGTGGCAGTCTCAGAAGGAAACAGATTTTCTATGTTTGATTAAAGAGCACATCAAAACTTTTGGGCCTTTTATTTAGGAAAACATCTTAATTCCAGACATTCTGCTTCCCCCTCCTGAACTGAACTTAGATATGAATGGGACTTAGGGACTTGGTGTCCCGAAATGAATTACTTTCCTCAGTTGGATCCCAGGTGGTGTGGAATAACAGGATTGATGGGGCAAAGGTTTTATGTGCTGGTGACTTGGGAGGTGCACAGACAGGACAGCCTGGGTCATTTTACCGGAGCTCCAAGAGAATGTTCGGACCCTATCCAGAGCCCACTGCTGTTGGTGGCAGAAGTCTTCACTCATTCAGCAGGAGCAGGCTCAGGCCCAGTGTTTGTAAAATGTAGGCTCATTATCCCCAGGTTTCTTACACAAAGATGATTACTGTAATATTTTATATGACTTTTCTTTGAACTGACTATTCTTCTTATTTGTTGAGCAGAATTGCCCGTTTTTCTCCTTGATGCATTTACACAAAGTAGCTTTTCTTTTTCATGTCTTTTTAGGTAGGATTTTCTGTCAGCATGTTTTATTTGGGAAATAGCATGTGACACTGATGGATCTTCCCCTTTCCTTTCTTTTTCTAATGGAAAACACCTGCAGCATAGAACAGCCTTGGAAAAGTCAAGTAAGACCCTGTATGCTGCGAAGTGCTGTGATAGTAAATATTTTCTAGTGTACACTGAGCAGCATAAATATGTAAATATTTTACCACATGTGTACTTACATATCCTACCTTTTTTTTTCTTTTTTTTTTTTTTTCCTTGCAGAGCATACAATTAAAATACACACATCAAGTTACATATGTCTGGTACAGTGGCAGCAGTCTGCTGTTAATAATGATACTAAATATGTAAATCCCCCCACTTTTTATAACCAGTGCTTTAGGTTGCATTTACTGTAAACAAAGATGTATTTTGGGGGGCAGTTGGTTTGAGTTTATTGTTTATGTAAATCTCTCAGAATGTGACATAGCCAGATAGCTTCCTATGTTGTGCTGATCCACATTTTAGGCCAGCAGCCAAAGTATTTTATCTTTTACTTCATTATAGTGATCTTCCAATTAGCTGTGGTCTGTAATACCCTGATTTTGGTGGCAGTGGTTTGGGGAGGATTGTTTGATAGTTCTGCTCGAGAGGCAAAATGAGGGGCCTTATTATAGAAAGTGCAGAGGTTGTGCAGTAGCTGAGTTCTGTTGCAAAGTTTGCCGATAAGGGAAAACTGGCCCTTGAGCATCCATTCTATTCTGTATATTAACACTTCTAATCTGCACTGCTGATAAAACTGCAAGCCATTTGCCTTTGGAGGAATTAGTTCTGCCTCACTTGTGTAACCAGGCGATGGTGATTAACCTTTAAACTGTCCAATATTCTCAGCAGACTCCTGCTCCAGATTAGAAACTATTTAGTTATGACCAACTAAATTAACAACATTCCCTCCTCTGAAGAATAAGATTTGGAAGGTGTGCATTTTAAGGTGGAATGTGGATAATGTCCTTATTTATTCAGCACTTTTGCTTCATAAGATGTATTTGTCATTTAAGAAGAAAAAGGAAGGAGAGAGGGAGATTGATTTCAGATTGAAACAATCTACAATTACTTATGTACAGAAGGATCTTTGGTTGAATTTGGCTTGGGGTGCTGCTTTAGATGGCCGAGACCTGTTTCTGACTTTTCGCTCTTAAATAAAACTTATGGTGCAGGGGATAAAATGGCAGGATGGTGCTCTGACATGGGCAGCAGTTTAGGGAAAATATTTCCTTCCTTTGAAAGGAAAGGCAATTATCTCATTTCTTCAGGAGAGTAATTTTTGGAAGTTTACTAACCTTCCTGTCACAATCGGGCAAAACAAAAGGTTTTGTACGTGGTGGTTACAGACCAACATATCCAATGGACTTAAGCTGCTGTGATAACCTAGTACTGTACCATTGTATCTACATATTTTAAATGTGTAATTTATCAATTGAAACATACCCTTCAATACATGTGCCATAAAAGAAAAGAGCAAGGGCAATTATGTAATAGTATAGTGTTTGTCTGACATGCCTTAAATCCCCATATTGTTATTCCTCACTGAATAACAAATACAAAATCCCTGTTAGCAATGTTTTCCGTTTTACCAGTTTTATATTAGCTGCCTCCTTAAAAATTGCTAATCTAGATACTACATTAGTAGGATGTCAGTCAAACTGCAATCCACAGTGAAGCCTTCTTCATATACCAATTTAAATCATTCATGGTCCTTTCTTTGGCATTATTCAAAAGATCATAATAATTTTCTTGTGCCCACAGCACAAAAAAATCAATTATTTCCCCACAAAGACTTGAAAGTACTTAGCGAGTGCTGTAAGAAAAGCTGAGGGTTATATCAAATTGAAATTGCACTCATTACACACAACACAATTAGTTGCCACTAGTCTGGCCGGTGCTTTAATTCTGAATGGCATATCTTTATTATTACAGAAACAAGCATGCAAATGGCATTGTTCAGGATTTGCAGAAATCAATAGGATATAGTGCTGTGTGTTTGGTGGCCACTGTCACTCAGTCTGCTGTGGATTTGAGATAATGTGTGTATTTGAATTAATGAAGGGAACGTGAGACATCATAAGTGACACCCAAATAAAAGAAATGGGTACATGATATTTGTAATTATTCTACTTGTGTTTTTGTTGTAAATACTTGTGCTTTTTGTTTTTTAATCAAAGGATTAATTGCATTTTAATAAGGCATTATGATTTTCAGAGCTTTAGTTAATTAAAACTTGTAGTATATAATTATGAAGTGATGCTGAGATTTGTCTAAAGATCACCCATACGTTTAGAATATGTATATTTTTCCTTAATTAAGTAGTTGCTACATTTTCAGGGGAGGATGAATTATATTAAATCTTTGAAAGATGATGGCAGCTCCAAATGGATTTCTATAAATGGCAGCTAGGAATGTAGATTATGTTGTTGGACAAATTAAAGTGGAGGAACTACTGGGGTTGGAAACACTTTTTGGCTGTAGTGCTGGAACATTCATTTGCACAAATGTTAGCTTTCAGCCGCAGGAGTAAGAACAGATGTATTTGTTCAATGTATCATATCATTCCACCCATTAGGTCCCAGTGAAATTGCTGCAGTTTGAAATTCTGAGTACAGGCCATAAATAGTCACTGGTGGTGCATGGTAAAGATTATTTTCCATGTGACAAAAGGGTTTTAAAAGGAGGGAGAAGGTAGGTGTGCGTGCGTGTGTGTGTGTACAGACAACTTTATGTATCGACTTGTTTCCGGAATTGATGAATATTCCTGGTACAAAGCTTTAGTCACTCATAATCTAACCTGGGAGATATATATATATATTTAAAAGAAAGATATATATAAAAAGATATATATATAAAGACTGTTTCCCGTGGGAGTATATTATGTACAGATTGATAGACTAATTGCTAGGTAGATAAAGCAGAGATAAAGTAAAACAGTATTAGAAAGTTAAAATCTTAATGTTACAAATGAAGCTTTCCTTTGGCGGTATTAAAAAAAAAAAGTTCCTGTTATATTTATTCCATTCCTTTTGTAAGTGTAGATTAGAAATAAAAATCGATTTTACTCTTTTTTTTAATATAGTGAGGGGATAATATTGCTTTGCTGTTGAATGGTGAGGTGTGGGTTTTTTTATTTCCTGTCAACTATAAAATGAAATACATGTTTATGCAGAATAGTACAGCACAGTCATATATTCCTATCACATAACCCTATGAACTAGAAAAAGTTTCTAACGTTCCCTCTTGAAGGAAGGGTCTTAAATTAAACTTCAGCATTTCCTGCTTAGAAGCTTGGTTCTTGCAATGCACAAATATTTATGTATTTATTCATTTTTTACACCCTGCCTTGCAGATACTTTTTGAGACAAACCCACTCAAGAGCTTAAAATGTTCCAAGAGAGGTGGGGAGGCGAAGCCTGCAGAGAGGGCAAAAGAAAGAACAAGAATTCTCAAAAATTTACGTTGACTTCAGCACTCAAAACAGGATTTTATTAGGTATCTATAAATGGATTTTAAGTAGGATTTTCCCATGTTTTCTCCCAAAGCTGATTTAAAATCTAATATTATTAGATTGGTCACAGCCTTCATATTTTAACTGTCAAACCCAAAGCCTGAAAGGTGATTCATTCAAAGCTTGCTAAAATATTTGCTCAGCAGCACAATAGTGTGTGATGGAAAATAAACTCCTCTAGAGCATCTCACCCTATCAGCCATGGCCTGCAGCAGGAAAAGAATGAGGGAAGGTCAGTCAATTATGTGTGGTAATCACCGTAAGCATATTATCTGAGACACAGATGTCTTCCCTGACCCCACACGACATAGCTATTAACCCCACAGTAGTATAAAAATGGGGAGGAGGAGGAGCCGGTCCCCTAGGTAAACCAGACCTTTTCAGTCAAGGCTTGTCCGGCAGCTCGGCGGAGCTGCGGCAGCGAGGGCGCTGTGGCGGGGAGCTGGCCCCGCGCACGGTGGGCGGCGCAGCCACCTCTCCTCTTCGGGGACCTTTCTATAGACCTAGTCATGTGAGATAAATAGTTGCATCATCGGAAAAATGAGACTGGCAAATTGACTTGTGAGATATTTCGGGAGTGTAAACAGCCCCGGAATGCCAGGCACTGCCCGTGTTTTTACAGGAACAACTTTTGTGTTGCTGAGTACACTTACATAGTTGATGTACTAGTGCTGATAAAGTATAATACTGCCATCATGCAATCGTCTAATGCTTCTAGAAAACAGAGATGATTTTCTCATTACACTGAGTAATGTGCTGATTACCACATACGGCTCCTTTTGAGTTCAAGTTCCTTCTATATTTACTTCAGAAAAATGATCGGCTGCTTATTCAAGTGAAAGGGATTCTTTCAGTGTGATTGTTCAAATACATCAAGTAAGCAAAGCAGATTTTTAAACTGGCTATTTAAACTGTTGAAGTTGAAGGCTCATTTAAAAGTTTACATGTAGAATTTGGTTGCCGTGTAGGAAACATGCATTAGTAAGAGATGCAGTATTCCGCACCAGAAAGCTCCAAGCTTTCCAACACCATGCATTAACCCTGAAAGTAGGTGTGTTTATTTCCTGTAGCCTTTGGAAAATCTTTTCTTTAGGTGATGCTTTGTTACCTTTTGGGAGGCCATTTTGTATTTTTCTACCAAGAAGATGAATGACCATGAAACAACATAACCTATTGTGGTGCTGCACAACATACAGTGCAAAAGAGTCCACGACTGACCAGATTTGTGTTTTTTCTCCTCTTTAAATAATTGATTGTAATGGCATTCTGGTCTTGTGGCATCCTTGTAACTGAGATCAAACTGGGCCTGGTGAATGCCAGGGTATGAAGGGAACACTTTGCTCATCAGATTTGCCACAGAACGTAGCAGAGGAATCCCCGGGTTTCCTTTCTGACAAAAGGAATTATTAAAAGATATTCTCTTTGATACTGTCTCCTTTCCCAGGGTTAATCACTGTGTGAGTGCACATTAGCATGCATTGCTGAGCTACAGGTTACAGACAAGGAATGTGGTGGTTATCCAACAAGGTTGGATAAGCCTAACCACTGGAATCCCAGGAAAGGAAAATCTGTTAGAGGTAGGCGATTTTGATGTGGTGCAGGGTGAATGCAGGTTGCCTCCGCCACTGACCTTAGGGATGACCTAAAAGTGCATGAAAAGGATAGTGGAGATGACTTGCTAGGATAGCTGGGCTGAAAGGGATGTTGAAGGTTCACAACAAAGCCAGTACTGACCAAATTCAGCTGGAGTCCAAGGAAGAGATTTGAGCTATCCTCCCCATGAGTAAATCCCCTGTGGGAGTCTTTGTTATATGGAAAGATACCGTTTGCACTTCCTCCTGTTATTGTGGTCAGTCTTGAATTTTGGTCCTCTTGTATTCCCTTATTAAACTTCCATCCTATTGTCATTTTAGCCCTATGTCTAAATGTTGCTAAGTAACCTCCTGTGTCAAATACTTTTTCTGCTGGGAGAGAATCTTGCATGAGTCACCTATTGTGACTGCCAGATTAGATACCGTAATGTGCTCGACATGGGACTGCGCTTTACTTCTATCTGGAAACTGCAGCTGATACAGGATTTGGCAGACTATTTGGTAAGCAGCATCTTTTCCTTGAGAATATTAAAGCAGCCCTGAGCAACTTGTACGGTTCATTTACTGGTCCCTGGGCTGATTTTTAAGTTTGGATCTTTACGGATTTTTTTTTATTTTGCCTTTTAGCTCTAAATCCTACCTGTTTGAGTGAGCAACTCTGCTGAAGAACACATTCCTCCATTTGTGAACAGTGAAGGCTGTAAATTAAGACCTTATCTCTGAAAGACAGCGAGCAGTGCATACCTGGAGCTTTAGAGAGCCATGTTTTCTATGAGGCTCTTTTATCATGTTTTCCGTAGGGCCAAATAAAAGCCAAATTCTGATGATCACTTGCGTAAGTAGAAATCAGGAGTAATGCTCTTTAAATAATATGTAATTAGGCTAGCGTGAATGAGAATGGAACTTGGTCCCAATTGATTATATATTCCAGGTCAGTTGAAATAATGGAACAGCCTTTTCTGTCTCAGCTTAATGCAGTGGTTCTGAAGAGTTCATCACCTGCTCTTGGCTCTCTTTCCTATTTCCAGCTGATAAATCATCTTTAATGTGTTTTCTAATATTACTTTTCCATGTAAGCACCGGTTATAGTTCTATGTGACAGCAACGGGGGGGAGGGGGGAGCGGGCAATAATTTCACTGACACAGAAATTACTGTAAAAGTGCATTAATGTGTCTTAAGTAAAATTGACATACTTTGAAATATATATTGCCTATATGCAAAATTAAATTTTGCTAGCAAAACCAGAGGTAGGTGGAGCTTCTGTAGCATCATTTCTGGGTACGTATTAAATAGTCATGATGGTTTCCACTGATATGTTAGTAAAATATTATCAAATTTCACATGTGCGAATCACGTCTTATTCAGTCATGTTTTGTCAGTTAACCTTTTCTTATGTGATAGTTTCTTTTTCTAGAGGAAATATTTACTAAAACCCATAGTAATTTTAAATACATGATTTACCATATTAATACTGTCACTTATCACATGCTCTTCAGTTCTTCCTTGTCTATATTCTGTTAACCTTATATGTCACAGTAAAAGCAAAATGTTTTCCATAAAGCTGCAGGAAGTCACAATTTAATTGGCTTTTCTTCTCTAAGTTTTGTCCTGATTATATTATAAATAATCATGGCTGGCAAAATAATTTCTTTTTAAAAACCCATCCTGCACTACATTTTTGTCATTTGCCTAAAACCCTCTCCTGGATTACGAGCACAATCTGAGAATTGTTGGATTTTATTCATCCAAGTAAACCTATAGCTGTTTTAGATGCCAAGGAGCCCAAAAGTTCTGATTTCTCCATGGTACAGAGGGAAAATAGGTCTGTACGTACTTGGTAAGTATACTGGTTTCAGGGAAACTAATCACTCACATGTGATGGTTTAAGCATGAGAAACTGCACATACGAATTGCATTCGGCACGCTGTTTGACCACTTCACCTGCACACCGCAAACCACTCCACCTGCAGCGTTGCTGGCCTTGTGGAGAAAGCTTCAAATTGCTGCAGCTGAAAATACAATATAAAACATAGTGTCCTGCCACTCTCACCCATTGCACTAGTTTGAAGAACAACATAAAGACAGGTCAAGGCTGGCTCAGTGACAGATAAAGTGCATTTTCACCTACCTTTTTTTAAGTGTAGTTTGGGCTTCCGAATCATGCAGTTGCTTTAAAATGGACTGATGTAGCTCTATATGCCAAGAGATGCAAATAAAGACATTTTCCATAAATGTTACAGTATGGTGATGAGAAGGTTTTATGCAGTTTACAGTGTTGTTTGCATTAAGTTTCCAAAGACTAGAGATTAGGGAACTTTCATTTCATTTCAACCTGTGATTTTTTGTATTGGATCCTGCAGGAGATACAAAGTGTTTTACAGGCGAGATGTTTCAAACCAAACCCAGAGTTATGTTGGTTATACCTACAGTGTAAGCAGGAGTTTGTTTCTGCAAACTGATGTTTACAAATTTAGGAAAGGAAACCTTTGGGAAATGCATGGATAATTAGTAAACACAGAGGTCTGTATTTAGACAAGGTTAAATATAGGTGTAAACTCAAAAATACGTCTTTGCACCAACCCAAATTTTCTCTGTATTCAACATTTCTGCCTACATCTGTCAAATTATTTGAGTCAAAATGTACTTTCATTATGCCTTTAAGTTAAAGGGTAAAAGGGTTAAGTTGCTGTCATACCAGCTACGTGCTGCCCCTTCCATTTTTATGAGTACACCTCACGTGTTCTCATCTGCGAACATCTACCTTAGGAAGAAAAGAATGGTTTGGGCATAAGAACTAGGAGTAATTTTTTATCTCCTACTGATCTGTAATCAAGCACAGTACATATAAGCACTTGGTCTGAATCTCCTATGACATTTAACAAGATTTTGATTGTAAGTCAGACTCAAAGTACCCCAATTTTTTCTGTGAAAGTGTTGTTCCGCTGTTAGCCAATAGAACATTTCAAATGAAGTAGCTACAAAGAGTACTTCACTCAAAAAAAAAAAAGTCAGGTTTTTGACATGGGTCATTTGGGTTTTAAGGAACTTATTGACAGAAGAAATTTTATTGTTTTGTCTGGTAAGAAGTAGGAACTGGAGTACCTCCAGTTAACAACTGACCGGAGATTTGGGATAATTTTCTTCTTTGCCTGCTAAAAGATAGGCAGAAACAATGAACTGGGAAACTTCAAGTTCTAACAAAATATGAGATAAGAAAAACAAACTACTTCCAGGACTGTTCAGTGCCCAGTGATGGCAGAGGCTGCTTACTACTTTTGAAGAGGTCTGCAATATTAGCTACATAAATAATGATCTTACAGACATACAAACCTGCAGAAGGAAAAGTCTAGAAGAGAAAGCTTAGAAAGAGGAATCGTGGTTTTGCTCTGCTGTTTCCTGTCTGATACTGTCCAAGAAACAGGGAATTTGATGCCAGTCCTGCAAACTCCCGAGTGAAGCTGAGAACTGTACAAAGAGACTGGCTTTGGTCTTTGATTTAGGGTCTGAAGTGTCAAGGTATTGAGCATTTTGTGGAAGTTCCCCAATAGTTTTTACTGGCCTCCATTGTACTCAGAATCTTGCAAAACACTGCTGCCAGAGTTCTGAGTGGCTAAATCCTCCTTGTCACAAATGTTGTTTGTTGCTGTCATCTAGGCCTGTTCAATCCCTTGTGCCATGTTTTTGCACTAGTGTTGCGCATGTGCTGGGCTTAATATGCTGTAGGGTATGGGTGCCCACGCTGTGCTCTTGCGAGCTAGCGCATTGCCCATCTTGTTGTGCCATCGTGGATTCTCACCTCGTCCTGCTCAATCACTGCATCCACTGGCTGTTACTTTATCTCCCCACTACCTTCTTCTCTGTCTCCTTCCTTGCCCCCAACTGCATCAGCTCTTCCTCTCCACCAGGCATTCAGACTCAGACATCAGTCTTTCTACGTTTCTCTCCCGGGTCTTTCGCGCATACTGAAGACATAACTTTGAAGAGGGTCACTGATGCTCACAATTTCCATGCACATCCTTTCCTGATATTTGTCTTGCACATCCAGTCACCCACCCAGATGCAACTTGTGCAACTGCTCTGTCCCTATGGATACCTTTTATTCTCCATCCCTTTAGCCTGAGTCAGCTACAAAGGCACGCAGAAAAACAGCTGTTTGGCTTTTTTCTCCTCTGCCTTTAGCAAACCCTGGATCAACTCTCCTAATCCTTAGAAAGGTTACATCCTTTACCCTTTTCCTGCAAAGCGCTGCTCCTTTCTGGCCTCTCACTTTCTATGTTCCCCTCTATGACAAGCACCTCATCTTGTTAACAGCTTTAAGCAAAAAATAGCCTTTTTGCCTTGAGGAAAAAATAATCAAACCAAACCTGGTGAAAAATTTGCAGACAGCTCTGTCTGAAATATTTTTATGGTAGAAAATTGCAAACTTACTTTTCCATTCCTGGCATACTTTCTTCAGTGATTGCCACATTTCATCTTATCTGCCTGTCATATCTTTTGAAGATGTTTTATCTTCAGCTTTGACTTAGCATGGCCAAAACTGAGCTCTTATGCTTCTCTTCTGTACTCTGACTCTGCTTCGACTCTTGTTCTTGGTTACACTGACCAACATTATTACCATTCCTGTGATCATAGACATATTAACCTGCCATTTTTATTCCCTCCAAGATAGTGGCCAAACCCATCTTTCTTTTGGTAGTAAAACAAGGAAGTCTCTCATCTAAACCATTGTAGTCTCTTCCACCTCTTTCTTCATGGTCTTTTTTTGCTCTTAAACGTCCATCGTCTCTCTTGGATACAAACAGAAAACCAGGCCTAGCCATGCCCATTACTCCAAGTACTCAGCCCTGCTCATTCCTCCTCTCTTATGCTCTCCCATTGCTCTCACCTTCAGGTGTACCAAGCAGCTGCCTTGCCTTCTAGTTATCACTAGCCTGCACCCTTATTAGCTTGTATGGACATCACCATATCTTTTTAACACAAAAACACCCAATGGGCTCATTTGTAAGGCTCTTTCATTCTTCAGCCATTTCTTCAAAAATCATATCTGCTGCAGCAACGACTGGCGAAAACACCCTTAGGGTCATAGCTGGCACATAAGGTTTCAGTACTGTAAGGAGTAGGGAGCAGGGCGGGAAGGTATGCAGATCTCTACAATGAGAGGGGGCACACATCTTTTTTGATTTTGTAATTTTTGTTTTCCAACTTCTGTGTATTGCCTGAATTGTTTCACTATAAGCTCTCTGGGGATGTTCTGATTTGAGCTGTGTGCAGCAGCACCTCTGTGGGGTCCTAATCCCAGCTGAAGCCTCTGTGTGTCACTGCAGCAACCTCACCAGCTCATACCCCCATTCACAGAGGTATACATTCTGGAAATCCTCTGTGTTTGCATCCATACTCCTTACCCTCTTTCCCGTACTTAATGACATATCTTTCTCAAGCAAGCACAAGAGGGCAAGAGGAGGGGCTCCATTAAATTCATCAACCTGCAAAAGATTTATGTTTAAGATGTGTATGTCACATATGTTTTGTGGAACTTTCACAGTCATGATGTTTATCTTAATTTAGTAATATACTTTTCCTTAGGAAAGCAGGAGCTCCAGGGCAGAGATGGACTCTGGCAGCTGTAAGGAATGATTACTTTCCAGTTTGGCTAATGATATAATCCACTGTGGTTGCAAGTCTTGCTTTCCTCTGTAGATGATGTCAACATTTCCATGGGCTACATGTGTTGTATTCATAAGTGGTACTTAGAAATATGTGTTCTGTAATCTCCTCCTTATGACTGACACTTTACACATGTGTTTATCTACAAGGAGTGGTGACATTAGCTTGCTAATTTTGCCAGTGTACTGTACCAGTGAGGGTGTGAGAGACTCGGAAGGATATTTAAACTGGCAGAGAGAGAATTATTGACATTAGCTATGAGTACTTTGTAAGACTCTGTTTTGGAATGACATTTGTTAGAAAATCTTTGCTGCTGAAAGTCATCCATCATTCCCAGATGGACCTGCAAGCCTTACAGAAACCTTTCTTCCCAAATCCCACTCATTGCCAGTGGTCAGAAGTGCTCACCTATTGACATTTGCAAATTAGATATACAGATATTATTCCCTGAGAGGAAGTGGAGTGTGCAAATGGTATGATAAAATATGGTTTTCTTGGCTGCTGAATGGACTTCAGTGGTGAAAAAAATGCTTATTTTCCAGAACTCCACCTACATGCCCCTGTGTATCTATGGAACTCAGTTTTTCTTTATTAACTAGACTGTATGCACAATATTCACGTGGTGAAGATCCTCAGCAAGAGCTCATACTGCCCATTTAAGTGTTTTTTTAAAGAATCAATCTCTTACCTCTCAAAATTACATTCATATGGCATTGTTCAATATGTATGGCTGACTGCTATAGAAAGCAGCAACAACGGGGTACAATGCACTAATTTTATCCCACTTTGACTTTGAAAATATAATCGGTACTTATAAAAATTGTAAATACTACAGAATCATGCTAGTAGGATTATTCTAAAATGGAAGTGCTAATACATCAAGCAAAATAGCTTTGCTAGTCCTAACTGGCTCCTATTATCACCATTATCAGAGAAGATATACCTCCGGCAACAAAAGTGTGCTGGAGCACAAATGAATATATGCAAGAGAGCCGAGAGTTAAGGAGGTGTTTCTTTTTATCTTACAATGAACTTTGTTCTTTTGAGTGCCAGTTAGAGTAGTAAGTGCAAGCTCTTACGTCCAGTGGCCAAGTCTCATCAAGTTGATGAAATGGTGGCCCAATAAAAATACACATAACTACCCATTTTGGAAGTACGCTATTCCTCTCTGCATTAGGTGACAAAATACAATAACTTTTGATGTATGATGTATTTATATTACCTATAAATGCCTATTTTAAACAAGTTGTTACGTTAACAAGCACAACATACAAAGTATCATTATAATCATTCAGTCAATCACTCAATCAGAATCATCCCAGGGTTGTTTTTTTCCATATGAAAGACAATGCCTGAACTGAGGGGGTTTTTCCTCAGGTTATGCTATAGAATCTATTTTTGTATGTCACTGTTCTGAATATTGATTTGCCCATCATAAGAATCTGCAACAAGAACAGCGTGGTGACTTGGACGTGTTTTGGGGGAGAAAGAGCTACACAGCAGCATTTGATTTTGACTGAGTTGAAGATGGCATTAACACCATTGCCCAGTCACCAGTGACTGTCTTGACCATTTCTATCATGTCCTTTTTCTTGAAGTTTTTAGCAGGTATGTTTCAGACTGCTGCAGCCTGCTCCCACTGGCCTGAAAGTCATGCGCCCTCCATGTGTTGAAGGTGTTGTGTCAGCGCTGTGTCAGAGCATCCAAAGCCAGAACCTCACCTCAGGAGTCCCATCAAATGTAATTGCATACAGCCAAAGCTTCCTGGACTCTGCGGGGATTCATCTCATCCTCATCAAGATGACACTGTGTTGACTTTGGGACTGTCACAGCAGCACTTGTAGGAGCATGGCAGCCACACAAGGAAAATGAAAGAAAAAATAACATGCCCTCTACCTACCCCGAGGAGGGCATCTTTGCAAATGAAAGCAAGTGAACACAGACCTCACTTCTCTTTCATTGCCTGGTACATATCAGGTCAACAAGACGGTGGTGGGTAGGCTCTCATTCCCTGCTGAAATACTGCTCTGCTTAAGCCTGACACCTTAGCACAACAGCAACAGATTTTAATGTCTCCTTATTCCCAATGAACAAAAGGACTAAATCTAGACATTGCTCCTTCCATAAATACCTTCTGAAGTTCAATTTAATTAGTTTGTAAGTTGTCTGGGTTGACAGATTTGCTTAGTTAAATACAGACAGGGTTTGTGAAACGTGCCCTAGTCCTGGCAAGTTCTTCTTCATACTCATGGAAATAATAGTAGCAGTGGAAGTGATGATAGAAGAATGTAAGAACTCATTCATTACCAAGGTGAGTAAGGTGAGGCAACTGAAATAATTGTATAGAGAAATGCAGACCGCTTCAGGGCTTTTTATATTCTGCCTTGCAAGTTAGAGTATCAAGTAAGAATGCAAGTTCTCAGTTCATGTAGCTGAGTTCAAGATCTTTGATTACCAATGGAAAATGATCTGGCATTTGTTATGGAATAAGAGAGAGGCGTCTTTAGGTGAGATGGAAGGATTTGTTTCAGTGTAATTAATACAATGTAAGAGTGCAGTGTGTGTGAGAGGTTTCCACTAATGTTGATGGGTGGCTTAGGTCTTTGGCTCTGATGTCATTTAAAATGGAGCTGGTTACCAGCTCAATAAAACAGCCTGCTAGAAGGTACTGATTAAGTTGGTAAGTCCTGGAACAGTACTAGGGTGAGACATATCTGCCAGACAGCATCTATTTTGACAGTTCATGCTCAGTATTTAATAGAACACCAAGTCGTCCAAAACGCCTTGAGGTAAAATAAATTGTTGCCAGCAGCCTGCTCTCTCGCTGGTTTAGTACATCTTAATAGCAATCTTTTGTCCTCAGCTGCAAGGTGATTCCTAAACATGTCTTCCAAGGTTTTGTTTGCAAAATGACAATCAGTAATTTATACAATAAATGTTTACATTATTTACAACAATAGAGATCACTGGCAATAGAATTACTATGTGGAAACTAACTAGTTATATCATAAAGGCATAATTTGTCAAATAGGCAAGTGAAAGTGTCTATGCCCTCTGCAAAATCCTGATGAGTGGATTTATTTGGGTTGGTGGACATCTGGTTAATCCTAGCTGTCTTCACTTGGCCGCTGATGTGAATTCCTCACATTGTGAGGAAATTTCTTGTTAGCTGTTACGTAAAACCAATGAGATTTGACTGAGTTCTCCATACATGTGGAAGGCAGCCAGGATGTTGTTTGGAGAACACATGCGAGGTGCTTCCTGAGCACTTCTCAACTGTTGTCTGTTCCTGATGTTCTGGGTACAGGCAAAAACTCTATGCTATAACTGATAGGGTTGACTCATGCCTTTCTGAGTGGAGAAGACCATCGAGTCTTTTCACTTTGATACCAGCTCTTCAAATAGCTGTCTGTTGCTTGCTTTAAAACAGCAGTATTTAGTGCCTGTAAGTAGTAAGTCACTAGTACTAGAAATATGTATGTTTACTTTGGGGCTGGAATGTGAAAGGAGAGTGTTGAAAGTGAACAGAACACCTTGAACACTTTGACATCTTAGTATTCTCTGAACTTTATCTTTCAGGATGGTGACCCAGATGTAGCCTAAGCAGAGCGTTGTTTCCTTGTGCATCCATCTCCTTCTCCCACCTATTGATGAAGATCCGCCGGAATATAATTAGATCTCACAACTGTTTTCATTGCTGAGGATCATGAGGTATTGCTGTGTAGAGGTGTACTGAACTGCATTTCTTTCTCTTCAATATCTAACAAAAGATTATCTTGGATTGATAACTTCCTTTTCTTGAGACATTTTACATGTGTGGGATAGCAAAGCTTCTGTGTTTGTTCAAAATCTATGTAAGCCCATTAGAAAAAGAAAAATGAAATGAAAAGCTTTCAATGTGCTGATCAGTCTTTATCATACGACTTTACTTCAAGTATTCAAAGAATGTGGCTGGAGATCTCTTCACAGCCTAAAAAGTCTGGAGCAGAGATCAGTGATTCTGATAAATTTGATGTAACCACCACAAATGGGGAGAAGGAATTGGAAGGGCTGACTGCTGTTATATCATTCTGCTTGACTGAGTGCATTTGTTTGTTTATTACTCACATTTGCAAGATGCAAGGACCCCACTGGGTTGCAAATGTGAAATATTTTTCTGTCATTCAATAAAAAAATCCTAGCAAAACTTGCTTTAAAAAGTTACTGATAGCTGGGTTTGGAGTTTAGAAATTTATTGGTGCAACTATTTCCTAAACAATATTACTAGAGATCTCTGCAAAATATGGAATCAAGATTCACAGTCTGATGGAATCAATCCTATTTATAATCTTAATGAACCCAGACACTTGCTAAATCTGTACTTGCTAATTATCATCTTGGTTAATGTTAATGCAACACTAATATCTATGACATGCTCCAAGAAAGCAGCATGCTGTAAATATGCTCTGGTCGTATTTGGTAGCCAGGAGTCCTTGAGCATGACATTTGCACAAAAATCCTAAAATTCAGATCAGAATTTGGGACTTTTTTTTTCCAATTCACTTATGACCTTTAAAAAAGTGCTCTCCAGGCTATGTGTAATAGTCATTACCCCATAAATGATTGCATGTTTAAAACTTATAAGGATTTGAAAACAACACTTTATGTGTGCTCAGCCCTCAGCTGAATTGGGTTATTAAAGAAGGAAAAGACACGTCTTCTTTATTTCATGGTTCTTTGGGAATATTACTTTCCCCAGAAATCTCACTGCAAGTTACTAAAACTGGGGATAGAGGCAGGTAATTCAGTAACTTCAATTAAGAATTATTTGATCTATTCTTTCCTTTCAAGACACAGATTTTTCTCTGGTGTAAAAGAAAAAGCTGTATAGACAGCCTAGATAAATGTTGAGTCTGTAAGGTTCTTCTGAGCACCCTCTGCTGAGAACTGACTGTCAGAGGTGCTCAGCACACACCAAAATGGCATCTCATATTTATAGAAGAAAAGGCGCTACTTAAGAAATGACATGCATGTACATGAAATGTAACAAGTCACCAATTTGCAGTTCATTTTCACATAAATACATAAAACAACAACAAAAAAAACTTGACAGATTTAAAATTTTTGTAGAGTAAAATAAATAATTTTATGCACAGCAGAATCTGCTAATATGAGTGGTTATATCTCACTTACTGGGGTTATAAATACATATACGTATATGTGAAGAAAAGTCCTTGTAAATATCCATTGTATTAGCTTGGAATTATTGGCCAGGTAGAACGTTACAGTAGAACACAAAATCATCTTCTTGTCTGAATTACTGTCACCATGGAACAAATTGGAAAAAAAATTATTTTGTGTCAACCAGTCGCACCCCACTGCACACATGGATGTCTCCTAAAGCCATCAAGATAGTATCTGAGCATGTAATCATAGCTGGAACAGTAAGGAATCCTCGTTTTCTGCAACAACCAAACAGCACATTGAGCCCACAAAGACACGACCAACATTGTCACTCTCAGCCAAAGTTAGAAACAAGATTTATGCCTTATGGCCTTTGAGATTTTTTTTTTTTTTTTTCAACTGTGCAGGCAGGAAATTTTGGAGACAACCATAGCATAGTAAATAACTTGTGTAGCTAAGGTTAAAACTGCAAGCTTTGCAAGTCACTAGAAATTTCAAAACGGAAACAAAGTAAGCTTAAATTATATTTAAGTATTTCTGGGTCTATACAAATGTTTGTTCCCTGTTTTTTTTCCAAATCTTCTTCCTATGCTGAGGATTACGTATTTAATCATTCTTAATGTAGTTACCATATTAAAAAGATTTAATTGCTTCAACCAAGTTATCTGACTATATATATATGTTTTATTCAGAATCCACATATAATTCTTGTATAATCATACCACCTATATAACTTGTGTTTCTAACAGCAAAGCTCCACTTCAAGGAAAGCAAAGTAATTTTCTTTTAAAGGCCTTACCTTGCAAGATACTGAATGGTCCAAGAACCATAAAATCTGCAATGGGTGCTCAGCGCCACACAGAAAGTGCACAGTTGCTGACAGCATCCTTGGTTCCAGGCTGAGTGGAATCAAAGTGAAAGAGCTCCAATTGACTTTGCTGAGCTTCGAATCCAACCCAGGGTCCTTGTGGGTGATCCAACGAGGTAATGTGCTATTTGTGAACCACCAAAAGTATAAGCCCTTACTGTAGCTGCAGTTTCTCAGATGGAGAAAATAACAAAGAGTGATCCTCAGTTGTAAAGGAATATCACTTTGGGTCAGTTTTGGAACTTGTATAGCTTTTAATTTTAATCTCAATTACCCATCAGGAATATACTAGGAAAATGATGCTAATTTGGAAAATACTAATTTTCCATCACTTTTAATGCTCAGAGTTAAATATATGCTCTAGTGATGTCTGGAAAAGGGATATCTTAAAACTAATCTAGACTGCTCAGAAACCCTTGATACTGCCTTCTTACTGAAAGCTGATCCTGAGACACAGCAAGAAACGATGCTCTCCAAACTGATTGGGGGTCGGGGTGGTGTTTGAGAAATTTTTCCCCCTGAAATTTTCTAGGTCATATGGATTCTACTTGTCCTTGTCCTGAAGAGGTTCTGGTGTCCTGGCAGGGTATTTGTTCGTATGCAGCTTGTTAACATTTATTGTAGAAAGATCTGTAAAGAAATACCATAACATGAAATTATGAGAAGGTTTGCCCAAGGGATATTTAATTATTTACCAGTCCAGCAGCAGCTTTCTGTTACCCCAAAGCATCAAAGCTACTATACATTTTGGGTTTGGAATATTTTTTTTTTAATAGAAGAAATTTGTCATTTGGGTCAATTTTGTTTAAAAAAGTGCAAACAGCTGGGAGATATAAATAAGCCTTTCGTTTCACCACATTTTCTTGCTATGGATCGATCTTTAATGTAAAGTGCTATGGTTTATTTCTTCTGCTTTTAAAGGTAAGCTGAACAGACTCTACATTGCAAAAAGTCTATGGGTACTTACTTCTGACCATGGAACAAAGAGATTCATTTGTTTTTTAAATGGTCATTTTCCAGAAAGCACATTAAAGTGCAATTTATCCAGTTTACACAAACATTGTATCATTTCTGTGTTTAGCATTATGTTCATGGATGGATGACTCTTCTACAACAGAATATAGTATTTACTGTACAGGCAATGGATTTTCTGCACTGCCTGGTTACCAGTAACTAAGAAAGAAGATGAACTGTGCACGATTCTAATAGAGCCTAGTCTATTAGTACACTGCAGTTTTATTTCAGAATAAACTGGCTGGAAGCAGAGGGAAAGAGCATTACTTTGTTGATTTGAGTGACCTCTAGCAGCCCAGAATCTGGGCCTTATCTATTCTGGGCGTTTATGAAGCTGAATGAATTATTTGCCACTTCTGTTTAAATGTGATTCTTGCTAGACTGATTCAGGGCCAGATTTTCAAAACCTTATTGCTAGGAACATTGCTGTCTAGCCAAAGGGAGAGGGGAAAGTAGCTGCACTGACTCAGGGACAAGACAGGAATCAGAGAGTGGTTTGACTGTTTTGAGGCACAGGATGTGTTTCTAGTAACGAAATTACTTACTAACAAAAGCAGTTGCCTGCATTGGTCCACTGTAGCCTACCACTAATGTTGACTATTTTGTCATTAACATGGACAGCAACAAGTATGACTTAACACACCAAGACACAGAAGACATAGACTAGATTCACACCACCTTTAGTATGCTAAATGTAACATCATATAGACCAAAATTAGTCTTTGGTGTGATTCCTGACACAGCCAAGTGGTTATAATTTGTATCCTCTGCCTTCAAATTAACACCTCAACTACTTCTGGGAATAGTAGACCACAGCAGTGGAGACATGATGCATACACACTTTGCTGAGCTCCAAAGTCCAGCTTTCTTCAGGGAACAGTTGCACAAAAATTTTCCTACTCCATTTGTACTGGTAAATTGCTGGGATTTGATCCGTGTATCTGAGTTATTAGTAACTTCTCTTGACTTTAATGGCTATAAGTGTTTTTAATTCCAAACAAGGGAAAACTCAGTTGTGTGGTTTGATATTTTTTGGGATCTCATCCAGCAAATATCAATAAATGGAACATGGTAGATCAAAGAAAGGAAGCCACAGGATTTTGCAAGATCCTTAGTGGTGACCATCCTCAGCTTTCCTAGCAACTTATTTCTCAGGTACAGATACTTTGACATGTGCACTGGAAGGGACACCCCATCCCTACCATGCAGAGAGAAAGGTACATTAGAAAACTAGTGAGCTGTGCATAGTCTTTAGAGGGACTGTTATCTGCATTGTGGCCTCGTGAAAACTACTTTGGTTCTGAGCAACATTTTTTCTTTTGTAATACATTAATATCTCATCATAATTTTTTGCCACAGTTACAAGGAATTGGACCAAGCTGGTTGGGCAAGATTGTGCAACCTTATACAAACAGCAGAACTGAAGGTCATGTGAAGTGATGCTACTAAAAGCAATTCACTGAGCAGTAGAGAGTCAGTAGCAATTTAATTAGGTGCCTATAGTAGTCATAGCATGAAAAACCAGCTATGTAACTGCCGTCTTCACAATGTCCATCAGAAGTGTAACACCAAAACACACCCAAATATATTCTTCAGGATTGTGACATCTAAGGGCATTTATTTGCCTTTAATAACATGAATAGTAAACCTCACACAAGATAGGCTAATAAACACATATCTTTGTTACATTGCGTACACTTGTGATGTTGGATTAACAAAAATAGAGATGTGGACCTAATGTAGACTTTGTGCTGTTATGGCAATGGAGATCACAAGATAACTTTGGACCTTAACCCCATGTAAGTGTTTTTGCAAGGTTTTTGAACACAGGGATGTTCCCCATAGTGAGATGGTGGGAAAGAAAGTGATCATCATTGTAAGAACTGAAGCAGGGCAGCAATGCCTGCTCCTCTTAGCAGGAGCAGAAATGGAGGCATGGTGGGGATGCACACTGTGGCAGTGCCTCATGGTAATTCCCAGGGCAGCCCAAGGTTCATTCCCAACCTTGCTTCTTAACAGTACAACCTTAAGAGCCAAAGAGGATTGTTGTGGGGTATGCTGCTATTGTGGGATATATAACAATAACAAACAACTTTAAGAAGAAAGGGAGTTTTGGAGGTTTTTTTCCCCAAAAACCTACCAGATTGGTTTCCACTTATTGACCACAGCAGTTTCACGTGAGCTCCAACCCAGGTCCAAACTGGCCTTGTGCTAAACACAATTTACGTGGTTTGCTCTTATCCTCTGGATACTTCTCCGTGGTAAAAATAATATTGCCCCTCACAGCCCTGCAGACACCATCGCGTACTGGGGAGCTGGAACTGGCACCACCGACTGTGAGTGATTCATGAGTATGCAGCTCATTTTTGGAACTGATTTATTATGCCATGGAAAGGAGATTTATTCTTTGCCCCCTTCCAGCCCCTACCTTCCCCAGTCCTTGCTAATCTTGCTTTCTGGATAACAGGGGGAAAATGAGGAAGGTGTCTTAGTTGTCTCTGTGATTCAAATCACAGAATGAAGCCAGACAGCAAAACAAGTGCAGATCAGGCAAAGACTGCCTGCTCCGCTTGTGCTTTCTCTGCAAGAATCAGTTTCAAATATGAGGTAGATTTTTTTTTTCTGTTGCAATTAACTAAGAAAAATATTTCAAAGCTGTATAATTAAAGGCCAGCATTTTATTAGGGTTTAAAATAGTCTTTATGAAATCTACTCCTGCCACTGGTAATTACAATGTACATCTTAATATACCTCTGCTAGGCCTGAGCTGGAGATAACAGTCCTGTGTGTATTGCATTTGGCTTGTGCATAGAAGGTAAAATCCTTTATCTTATCTCAATCTCCACACAACAACCAGCCTCTCTTCCAATTCAGCCCTAATCTTCTTAGTAAATAATACTGATATTTTTCACCATAACAAAAATGGAGCTGCCAGATTCAGACTGATAACACCTCTCATTTACACACCATTCTCTGTCAAAATCTGCCTGATTTTTCTTAATCTCTTTAACTCATCAAAAAATACTTTTTTACATTCAGCCATGGTAAGTTCCTTGCTACCAAATAATATTATTATAAATAAATCCGTTGACTACAGCTGTCTCTTTGGATAGATATTGGAACTCCTCTCTTTCCTGGCTTGTTTCCTTGACTGACGACAAATTATTGTTGTCCAATTTAATTTTGCTGTAAAGTTTGGTATTCTAACAAAATGACCTAAAAGGAGTATTTAACTGAGAGCATGCCCAAAAGGCATCTTTTTTTTTTTTTTTCCACAGGATGTCATCTCAGTTCACTTCTCTTGAGAATGCTGTCTTTGCACTCCCATCCTTTCCTTTGCAATGGTTTATCTTGAAAACAAGGGAAATGATAACCTCAGTCTTCGGAGTTTTATAGCCTATTAATTATCTCTGTATGATTTCTTAAATTGTAAAAAAATACTGCCAAGAGAACGGCAGGAAAAAAAGCTGGATAGGAGGATTTCTGCTTACAGTGGTTGAATGGAAATAACACACTTAAATATGACTAACTTATTTCAGCAGCATCCTGCCCTCTGAGTGACACAGACATTTGGGGTACCTGTCCTAAAATGGCAAACCATCCATGTAAGTAAACACTAGATTCAGTTATTTTGCACCAAACCTGCTTTCATCCACTGTCATGTGACAGACTGAGGGATATGTCACACCAGCAATTTTTTATGTCGAACTTCTGTATCAGAGAAAACGATCTGAAAATCTATAGCAGAATATGGCCCAGAATTGCTAGGTGTTACAGCTGGAAGCAATAGGTATTTGTCTTCTGTAGAGCTTGTGAACCTGAAATGCTAATTCTATCCCCAGGTAGAATTCTGTGGGACATCTTTAAAAGTAAGGCAAAGGGGGTTTTGTTCTACTAACTTTACAGAGGTTTTTTCAGGATCATTTTTACATCACTCTTTCTTACTTATTAAAGTTTGCAGACTTGTTTTTCAGAAGCAAGGTTACACATGTTCATTGCAAAGTAATAAGATCATATATTTTAACATATTAGCTTCCAAAGTGCTAATCAGCAGAGCACCTACAGCATTAGCTACAGCATCTCTGTCCATCTCAGGATTATTGGTGTTGGAGGATACGGCGTAGGGAAGAACTTTGTAGAGTAGGGTAGATGGTTGGACATGATGATCCCAAGGGTCTTTTCCAACCTAGATGATTCGATGATTCTATGATTCTATGGAAAAGATGAACCATAATGTTTAGATAATCTGTTGTCTTTGTGCCACTCTCGGAGAGGTAGGAGCCTGTGATATCAGTGAGTAAAAAACTGACATCTTGTCAGGCTGGTGGGGAGTGAGACGTGTGGTTAGCATGAGATGTGGGACACTGGTCTTGGCCAGTAGATGACCACTGACAGGGCTCCAAAACATGTCCGTGACTGTTGTATGCTGGCACTGTATTTAGCCCACACATCAGGACTTTTCCTGCACCTGGTGCTATGCTGGCCTTCTTTCACCACCCTACACTAGGAATAGAGAGCACAGCTGAGAAACAGGGCAAATGCGTTGGGAACTAAAGGCAGGATGTAATTGCTGATGCTATTACTACTACAGCTACCACTACTGTTACAACTGTTTCTGCTACTCGTTCAGTCACAAAGGTGTGCTAGGGTGGCAGGGCTCCTTATTAGGAGGCACTGTATGAAACTGGGACAAAGAGAAGATCCCTGCCTGACAAGATAACATTTAAGTCCTACTGATAATATCCATCACACAGGAGACACAAAAGACCAGAGTCTTCCTATAGACTTGAAGAAGAGAGCATCTGTCCTGAGTATGAGCTGAGGTATATGTTTTTTTTCTAATGACAGACTTGGTATTTATGTGTATCCCTGACAGCACACTTGTTGGTTTACATTCTATTTTCCTTATCATTTTGGTTAGCCCTTCTCTGCACCTGGTCCACTTTTAATTTATCTTGCCTGAGACTGTGTAATAGGACTGTATCAGCACTTATGGTGAGGCCTCACCAGAGAATTTTAAGGGAGCTAGTCATCCTTTATTCACCTAAAATATACCTCCTGATGCATTCCTCATGTGCCTTTTTTTACTGCAATATCTCACTAGTCATTCTCAGCTGTCCTATGACTGACAACTAACCTGGAGTCCCCCGCTAGCTCAATCTTTTCTAACTGGTTCCTGATTTTTGTTATTAGTTTCCAAATGCATTATCTTCATTTGGGGATAAGTGACTAGCTTCGTTATCTTCGAAACACTGCTTCTCATCCCATTCCTATTACACCTGTCCTTACTGTCATTCAGCCTTTTTCTGCATGATATCCTTCTCTCCTGTGGATTGATAGTGCCAACCTATGT
The DNA here is from genome assembly GCF_964106895.1 of Numenius arquata. NCBI lineage: Eukaryota > Metazoa > Chordata > Aves > Charadriiformes > Scolopacidae > Numenius > Numenius arquata. The sequence goes on along the minus strand of NC_133577.1, from coordinate 38,215,521 downwards.
AGTATCACCACATTCCTAATATTTGTGTCATGATCTTAATTGAAATAAAAAGATCAGACCCTAGATTGATCCATAAAGAATTCCACTGCTAACTGGTAACCTTCCCGATACTTTTCCTTTCAACACTATCTTTTGCTGTCGTTGCTTGAGACAATCTTTTACCTATCTTTCTGTTCCTCAACTAATCCTTATCTTCTCCAGCCTAACAAATAATTTCCCATGTGGCACCGTACCATACACTTTACCAAAGTCTAGATAGATGAGATCGACTCCGTTTCCTTTGTCTAGAAATCAGCTATCTTATCAAAGGAAGTTATTAAGTTAGTCTGCCTAGATCTCCCTTCTTTTATTGTGTTTCCTACTGCACTGTAGCAAATATTTCCTTCACTTCCATGTCTTTATTTGTCTGTTCCTTCAAAACCTGTTCTAAAACCCTGTCTGCTTTAGACATTAGGTTAATGAACCAATATTTGCCCAAATATTCTTCTTTTTTTTCCCTCTCATTTAGTATACTTTCTGTTCTCCAATCATATAGCACTATCTTTACCTTTATTTATCTGGTTTTGTTCCTCCTTTTGGCTTGAAAGACAAACTTTGTCAATTTTTTAGCCCTTTGGATTTCAAGAAATTTTAGGTGTAATTCTAATTCAAGTTTCTGAGTTCATCATTCCACATGATCTTAGTAACCAATTGTGTTAGTTCATTAACATCTGTTCTCTGGTAATAAGTAGAATATTAGTTGCAACCTTTTCCAAAGGTCTGTCATTTAATTGAAACTGCTTAACTCATTTTTGTGTTTGTGATCCATTTTTGTCTTTCATAACCAGATTTTCCATTGGCCTGTACGTTTTGATGATGGATGCTGAGTCTAGCATTGAGATGGAGAGGTATTCTTTTGCTTCATCCTTCATAAGTGGTATCAAGTGGATGCAGATAACTTCAGCTGAGAAATACAGGAGCAGCGGGGGTCTGACTGTGAAGAAAAGGGAGCCTAGGATTGAGATGGGGTGTTTTACTAAGAAAACTGAAGAAAGACTAAAGTTGGGGAGAACATTTTCAAGTTGATAGTTACTTCGTGCAATTGTTCAAGATTTTATCCAAAGCAAGGGAGGAATGTAATTTGCTAAACATCCACTGTGGTGGACATTCACCTCTGCAACAGGCAAAAAGGAAGATACTATGAAATAGATGACAGAAAATCAGGACTAACCCTGAGATCTCAAATCACCTTACTTCTTTTTCTGACTTGAAAATTCCACATAAACTGCCCTCGTTCAAATGTATGTGGGACTATGCAGTCTTATCTTACTCACCGTTCACACAGTTTCTTTCCATTCAAATTTTTGTGGAAGGTTAGCAAAATCGAAGAATAGACATCACTCCTTGTATAAGCATACACTTACAAATATTTCTTCTTGTTTTAACTTTTTTTTTCTTTTTTCCAGCTACTCTGTTTGCCTAGTTTTATTGATCTCCTACCCCCCAGTAAGCTGTTAATCAAAACCTGTGAATTCCATTTTCCATCAGATGGTGAGTGAGGTTTAACTGGTATCCTGTCAGGGAGACATGCCGCAAAAGCAAAATGATTACAACGCAATGGACTCTCTGCTTTTTAAAACTTCTCGGTATTGCCAAAAGTAACTCGCCTGTATCTGACATATGCCTGTTTCAACTGTGTGTGTAGAAGTATTCCCCCTCTACAGCTAGAGAGCTGATTTATGGATTAGTTTCAGCAATTTGTATTTAACCCTTAGCTTTAAAAAAGGTCAAAGCACATTCACAGTACTGACAGAAATGTGGGTGTTGAAAAGTTCATTTCCTGACCAATATTTAAGGACCAAATGCTGTTCCTGATTACACGGGCCCTGTATTTTCACAGGGAGTTTCCCAGATGTCAAAGAAGACATTTACAAGTGAACATGCAGCTTTTGCATGCACTTTCTGAACTTTGAAGTTTCTGCTGCCTTCCCGCTGAGCAGAACACATTCAAGTTCAAGTGGGATATAGAATTGTTATTTAAATCTTACAGTCAAATTAGACCCTAGAGACATGATTGTATAGCGTTATTGTCTCAGTCCCCATGAAGTTAAGTGTTCTCATATCAAATATGATGTGTTTCAGCTTACCACCTACCGCACAAGTATTCATCTCATTGTTAAAAGATATCAGGCAAAGTGGCGTTTTATTTATTTTTACGTGCCAGTTATTTTTAGTGGTAATGCTAGTGTGACACTACTGCCTTTTCCTGTGAGTCACAGGAACACGAAGCTGCTACCTAAAGTTCTCAGCCACGTTAATAATGAGGCCTCCAGGCTTTTCTGAAAGATCAGGATTGCATTTTTCATTGTGTCTTGCTTTCGAAGAAGGATATTTTTGCTGTGAAGTGCTGTTCTCAGGAGAAGCGGGCTTTCTGAATGTAAGTTTCAGTGGTGGCCCAAAGGCACAAATGTTGATGGGAGGGCAGAGCTGCATCGCTGTGAGCTCGGTGGGCAGGGAGCACTGGCCCTGCGCTGGGGGCGCTGCTGCTGTCCAGAGGGGTCTGGGACAGAGGGACAGCTGCTAGCCAAGAGGGACAGGACTTCACGTCTCTAATCGGCCAGAAGGACTTTTAAGGAGATACCACTTTGAGAAGTCATGGTTCTGCAGAAACCAAATTGAACGGCAAACATTCAACTTGATTTCACCTGAATTTTCTTTTGAAAGAAAACCAAGGAGAAAATGTCAAAATAATCCATTTCAACATTGTTGGGGTTTCATTTTTCACTTGAAATGCTTTTTCACTTTTGTATTATATTTTCTCTAATACAATAGATTATATATTACAGCACAAAATAAAACATTAACATCAAAATGGGATATTATGAATGACCTTGAGTGTTTTTTAAATAGTTCTTTGTGAGAAAATTTGAAATATCCATGTTTTATTCCTGGCACAGAATGAAGCTCTTGTCACCAAAGCTCCTTCTGCATAGCCTCAGAGTAAGTCTGCAGCTGATTTGGGAAGTAAAGATTGAATTTGTCTACTTGTCTCTCTGGCTAGGTCAGAAACATATGTGTTTCTGAAAATGGTTTCTCACATATTCCATTGTTTCTGAGACCTGATCTATAGTCCTCTAAAGTCACTTTTCCCTGGCTGGAGTTCGGGCTGTAGTCACAAAACTTTTGTACATTTTAGTTGTGTTACTGTTAGTATTTGTCCCTTTCTTTAGTAGCATGATAGGCAATATACGAGGGACTCTGGAAGACGTGTAGGCAGGCATTACTGGAAGATGAGGTGAGATAAGGGCCCTTCTGATCTTAATATTAATTACAAATAAAATCCAGACGTCCTAGTCTCCCTGAGCTATTAAAGCAGTATACAGTTGTGACTGAAGAACTCCTTTTCCTTAACTTTTTTGCAATGATTTAGCAAAGATGTGTTTTGCATTAGTAGTTTATTGTAAACCTGTATAAATTATGCTGTTGGGTAGCCAATGTTTTTTAAAACAGCATAGCTGTCAATTGCTTGTATAATGGCATATTTTGCGATACTATCAGATGACATATAACTTGTTAAATTACATTGAAAAAATATTGGAGAGAATTGCACTATAATTAAATGACAATAATAATGAGACCAATATTAGCTGCTGCCATCAATTATGTAAGACTGAGCATTTGTTATATATTTTTCCAAAACGCCTTGCCTATGATTGAAAAGACATTTCATTCAAAACCCTGATGGTGTTTTTAACATTTAAAAAGATGTTAACCTTTGAATTCACATTCAGATGTTTATGCCATGCCCAGAGGAGAACTTCTATGTGCAAGAAGTTTGCTAAAGCTCTGTGAGGTTCTTTTAAAGACCTTTTATTAATCACTTAAATACTGTGCGTTTTGTTTCGCTCTTTTTGTTTGTTTTATATCTAGGTGATTAACAAGATATCTAAAAAAATCAGGCTTGATCAACTGATAAAATTGCATTCACTTCCATGTAATTGTTTTGTTGAATACTGAATATTGTTCAATCCTATTGTCTCTGGGCGAGGACACATCTCTTCAGCATTATCTAATTAATGCACTTTTCAAACAACACCATTATTGCTAGCACTGGCATATTCTTACATCTGAAATATCAAGACCTATTTACTTTAACACTTCAGCAAATATCTTCTGTTGCTTTTTCAACAGACGGTCTGATTCTGCTTTCTGCTCATTAGAGCAGAACCCCTAGGCATAGAGTCAGAACTGGACCCATGTATGCACTGCACACGTGGCCAGGAAGCCACCCTTTGCAAATCTGCTCAAGTCCATTGGAGGAGCCATTGAGTATGTGCACAGAGGACATCAGCTGATAAATTTTGGATTTCCATTTTTAACAGAGTCCCGCAACAGCAGATCTTAAGGAATTAAGCTGACATGAAATAAGAGGTAGGAAAAGAGTTTTATCTTCTTATGATTAAAGGGTGGGAAGCAAAGTGTGGGAATGATTGGTAAATTTTCTAAATAGAATATTTCTAGTGAAGTCTCACAAAGACTTATTCATAAGTTATTATATATTTGTAAATTCTTTAGAAAAGGGGCGTATGCTGAGGTGGCGAAGCACATCATTGGTTTGAGTTTTTCAGGAATGTAAAAACAAACTGCATGTGAGGAACTTCAGGAGGAGTTCATGATGCCAAGTGTCTGCGCAATAAAATGTTAAAACAACACTGGTATTAAAAAATATGAAGTGATGCACATGGATTTCAAAACCAGTCCTGACTTCACATATATCATGATGATCGTTCAGCTGCTCGGCAAACCCATGTGTACCGGCATCCTGAGTACCATGCACAGTTTTGATCCCCCAGCTCACCCACCCCTAGTCTCAGGGAAGAACACCACAAAATAAGAGAGGAGAGGGGAGCGTGATTTAGGATTTGCACTGGAGCAACTAAGAATAGATTGGGATTTCTCAGCCTAGGAGGAGATAACTAAGGTGGATGTGATAGAAATCTTTGAAATCACAAATGGTGTGGAGCACATTCATGGTTTTCCATAGTGCAACAGCTAAGGGGACCACATGAAATAATCAAATGGGAGTACGAAGAAAGCAAAGAGATACTCTTTTTCCTCTCAGTTCATAAACTGCTCTTACTCATTGCTGCAGCATAATGTGGATGTTCACATGGATTCCAAGACATTTGAACAAATTCATACACAAACAGTCCATGAAAAGCTAGTAAAACACAAAGATGTCATCTCTAGCTCAGAAGTCACTGAGTTGCAAGGTGCTCTAAGGTGAGAGAGCACATCAGGAAATCAGTGCGATCAGCTTGCACTGTATTAACTGGGAAGTACCCAAACAAATTCAGGGAAAGTGCCAAGGGCGCATCAGTCAGTTCAGCCTCCATTAAAACTGTTGATGAGCTTTGTACACATTCTTGTTAGCATCCTCTTGCTGGAGCAGGTAGGGGACAATAGGTCATTTCTGAACAAGGCCTCAGAAAATTAGGGCAAACAGTGTCTGATCTTAAATATTCTCTGGTTTGAAGTAAGTTAAATTGTACTAACCACAAAAACATCAATGGGCACAGCAGCCGCAGAGCTTCTCTGTTGTCCTTGTTCCGCACAATGTATCAAGATTGGTTTCTATGTCAATAAGAGCAGCAGGACAGAAGGGTTGGATATATCCTAAGTCAAGCTCTCTGAAATATAAGAAACTATAAAATTTCAATGGGAGAATAAAGAGAGGAGAAACTAGTTCTAAAGCTTAAAAAAAAGTCTGATGGGCTAATTGGAAAAATAGGATAAAATATTATGAGCAAATTTCTTCCATAGTCATGCTATGCTTGAGCTTGTAGTATGATGACAGTGTGAGGGGAAAGAGTTAACTGACAGACTTGCAGAATACATTTTCAGAGGAATAAATGATAAGGTAAAGGTTAGGTGCTCCATCTTTAGAGCTGTGGAAGTGGCAATAAAATGGCAGATGAAACTCAGTGTAGATCAGTGTACAGTGATACACATGAGTCCTAACTTTATATATGCAATAAGGTAACTAGCACTGAACAGGCAGCTATTAAAAGAGGGAAAATGCTCTTTTGAATGGTAATGCTTTTCTCAGATAAGAAATGTCCTTAGGTAACATTGTAAATGGAAATAAATTAAAACCTGACTATCCAAATGTTTTGCACTAGTAAAGAGAGAAAAAACAAATTATTGTGTGTCAGGATGTTCACTCGCTGGATTACACAAGGAGCATGAGCCTATTTTGGAATCAACCTGCTTGCTGCCTATTATCTCCATCAGACATTACAAATACGCAAAATACTCTCGTGGGTGTTGTTTTTGAAGGATGGTTAAAGCAGATGGATGAACTGGTTTAGGTGGAAATAGAAACTGGTTTCTAATCTGGTCTTTTCTTTTTTTCTTTAAGTGCTCTCTCTCTGAACCTCTTTTTCTGAAGTTTAGTAAAGCCTGAGATTCACATGCTTCTGCATTTCCTGTTTTTGACCAATAGAGGAAACAGAAACACTGAAATACTGTAAGATGTTATTTTTAAAATATTTCCACTCAGCCAACCAGGAAGTTCTGGAAATCTTGCAAGAAGTCTAATCCTGTAGACTATGTAATCCAAAAATGGTTGCACAAGTTTGTCCAGTCTTTCAGGTATTTATAGTCTTATCTGATGAGGATCAAAAATATAGAGAGATCACTTTATTAGCATGAAAAATATTTCGCATGTGCAATTGTAGTTGCCTCTGAAGAGCTTAATTCCCTGATGGGAAATATGCCGTAATCTGAGCTGCAGCTGAGTGCCAAATGCCAAGGGACCGTGGGAGGAGATGGGGGCTGAGTTGCCACACAGAATAAGGCGGCTCGGTAGAGGGAACTGTAACTGCAGCTGAGGGCACCCACTGCTTTTTAAAGGGTGGTGGGGACAGTGGGATACCGGCATGGGGTGGATGGATGGATGATATGTGGAGGCTCAGTAAGAGGGCTGAGAAACAGGCAGGTAGGAACTAGAGAAACCAAGCGCAGCAATCCAGAAGTTGAGACGGTCTGATCAGCAGGGTGCAACACAGTATATGCGTGAGACAGCAAGTCCATACATGTCGTTTAGAAGAAAGCAGAAGACACAGGGGGCTGAGGAAGGTGAGGTATGGAGAAAAGAGGATTAGACTGAGAGTTTTTAACACCAATGACGATGTTGCAACATTTTCAAGGAATGTCACTGTACAAAGGTGTGCCGTGAGGTAGGTGGTAGTCAGGCAATGATCCTACACTGAATGCATTGTCAAAAGTAAATGTGAATTACTCGAAATATGATAGAGACAATCTCCAATTTAGAATGGAGATACCCATCCTATCGAAAGAAAGAAATGGACAAAAAAAAAAAAAAAAAGACCTAAGTTTACCTTCCCAGTTTCACTTCTTGCTTCTCAAGCATATTCTGCTCCTCTCCTTGCTGGAACTGACTGTTTAGTTATCCAAGGAGAGGCAAACAGCTAAAGAAGAAATATCTATTACAGAAAAGCCAGTGTATCACTCAGCAGGCGTAGCTGGTATGTGAAGGCTTATATTAATTTACAGCATGGCGCTTAACTGCCTGGATATTTTGTGATTTACACTTTAAATTAAACTTCATCATATTGTGATTCCTGATGGTATGAATGTTAATGTAAAGGAAGATAAGGAACTGGTTCAGGTACATTTAACATTTTAAAGCAAGTGTTTTCCATGTTGTGAAGCGTCATGATACGTTTTAGACAACTTTTTATTGGACTGTATACGGAAATCTTTCCTGAAATAGCGTGAAGGCTGATTTTTTTTTTGCTGTGACACTAGTAAAACATGAGAAACTGAAAACACTCTAAACCCCAGAACATTTCATATCATTCACCAGATGAAATTTTTAGGCCCTTTTAGCATATTCTAGAACAAAAATGTACCTTCCATCAGCTCTATCATGGATTTTGCAAGAAATCCATTTTAGGATGAATGTGTATAAGCACACTATACTCTCCCTCCATCAGATATATAATTAATAAGAAGGAGGAAAAGGAGGAATTGTTTCTTTGCTAGATGTGTTTCAGTAACACATAGTTTTTAAATAAGTGAAGTTTAAATAAGAGAACTTGAAAGTTCTGTGGGGTCCCTAAAATAGCTAGCAGGAGGAACTCATCAAACCCCTTACAAAAAGTGCCCTTCCCTTGCCATTGCTCTGGGAAATCACATCCTTGGCTCACTCCACAGCCCTGCCTAAGAGGCAGAGACCTTCCCCTCTTGAATCACTGGCTATCTGAGATCTTTTCTCTTTATTTTCTGCTGCATCCAATCTGCCTTTTATTTCCAGGAATTCTTCACATATAACTTGAGTCTGTCAGATTATCACAGAGCTCATCATTATTAGTTCCTCATCAGATGATATCTTCCCCTATACATAGATATCAGTCCTTAATTGTCTGTGTGTGTATTTTGCTATCAGCACAGCAGTACGCTCGTTATGAATGGCATTGAAAAAACAAGTAATTTCTTAGCTGGGGTGTGACAGACTGTTTGAATCCTGAAAAACTGTCTAGCAGTGATAAACTGTTATATCTAGATATTGTTCTTCCCACTATCCATTTCATTGCTCAGACTAACTACTTTTAAACTATTTGAATCAGTGGCACAACCACTGCCCCATGTCAAAACTGCAGGCTCAACACACCAAACACCAGTTGCCTTCAGAGATGTCCATGTTAGACATTATGTCCATGCTCAATGGAGATCTCTAAACACCATTAAACATGAATTAAACACCATGCAGTTGCTTTGAAGAGTAAAGTGAGTTAGAATTTCTCTCCAGTGTTTGTTACATTTTATGTCAGTTCAAAAGCTTTTCTATAGCTTTTTTTATGAGCTGTGCTCTCTGCAAATGAAGATTTTGGAAAATTCTGTATTTATGCTATTAATAATGAAATTAAGTGCTACATACAAATGAGAGTAGTAACTGTAATTCCTGTAAAAATAAGGATATATATCTTTAATAAGTATAAACACAAACATTTTTAGTCTATTTTTGTTGTTTGTTTAAAATAAAGGTTTTAAACAAGGAAGTAGTTATTTAAGGGAAAATACTTTGGGACAACTTTGGGAAGGGATGAGAAATGTAGGAAGATATTAAGGGTATGACAAATTATGAGTCATAGTTATGTTTTATTACCTAATAATGTGGCATTACAAAGTTCCTTCAAATTTAAAAAATGTTCTCTGAAGTTACAGGGTCTACAGAGGCCCTGTCACAAGGAAGAGATATTTTGAGCAGGTGAAATGGAGAAAGAGATATGATAAGGCAAAACAGAACTATTACCAGTAAGTATGAAAGCAATTAGCCATCTATCAGTATGTAAATAGACTATCCCTATGTATCAAATAACGGTGCCACAAATCGTTATTTGCTTTTGTGCTCAAAGTAGAAGTGGGTAATGACTCTGAACAGCATTTCAGGCACCCACTGCATGCGCAGAGGTAATACTAAAAAGAGGGGAAGCAATGGCAGTGGGCAGTCAATAGGGTACAGTGTGGGCAATGCAAAGAAATTAGGACAGAGAATTAAGAAAGGATTGATTGGGTTCTGACAGCAAGGACTGGAACGACTGGAATTTTATACAGGGGAGGAGGATGGTGAAGAGATTTAAAACAAAGACTCCAACCTGTGAGAAGGATTTTCGCTGTGAGAGTTGTTTTGTGTGATGCAGAAGTAGTGATTTGAATGTCAGGGGGACCAAAGAGGAGGCGGCTGCAGTGGGTGGCAAAGCAGGTGATAGTTCAGAGTTTTTGGTGTGAGGTGTGGTCTGAAATAGAGAGATTTTAGGTATGGCCCGGAGACAGATGTGGCAGAATGGATGTGTGATCGGAGAGGAAGTCAAAGATGATTCTCAAATTATAAGTCTCGCCGTCAGTGAAAGTAGTGGAATGGGTCAAAAATGTTTAGGCAAGGATGAAGGGCTTGGTTTTTGTTGGAGACAAGGTAAGATACAGGATTTTGTGGATGGAGATAAGACAGGATGGTACCTAGCAGAGATAAACTTCCAAGCCATTGCCACTGAAATGGGGTTTCTCACATAGGTGGCCAAGGGAAAAAGATCATGCTAAAGAGAGACATAAGGAAAGAACTAATGGTTGATAATGCTATAAAGCAAAGGGAGATGTGACTTTGTGGTGGCAAGAACGTCTGAAACTCTCCAAGGATACATGGAGGGCAGTGATGAGAAAAGCTCAGCAGAGAGTTTGTTGAAAACAGTTCTGTGAGATTAAACAGATCATAAACAGGGGATGACTTAAAGCAGAAGTTGATGCAGTAGTTTAATGCTGTTTGATAAAGTTTTGTCAAGCTGTGGGAACATGAACTTATATTGGAGACTATATTTAAGAGATGGGTCTATGAACAGGAAGCATGCAATGAAAAGTCAACAGAAAGCTGGGGGAAGGAAGGCAGCAGCAAGCATGGCTGAGAAGTGGCAGGAGACATGACCAGAAGACATCCAGAAGTAGAAAAGAAGGAAAAAAGAGAGTAAAAAAACCAGAGTTGCATTGTGAGGAATTAGCCAAAATTTTAGCTATTGGTGTCACTCTGTACCAGAGTAAAAACTTCCATCTGTGGAAATCCCTCTGCTGGGGAAGAACTAGCACCCTTTCTGAATCAGCAGAACTTTCCTGATTCAGAAGATAACAACAGTGTTTTACGTAAGTGGGTGTATTTCACTGTTGTCTTCACTGTTACCTGAAGTAAGGCTTCCTGACAGCATTTTCTTCAGAAATCAATGTGTTTCCATAAAAAGCTTAATGAAAGAGTTTTTTCTAAAGGAATGGCAAAAAAAAACCAGCCAGTGTTAGAGCAGAAGAAACTTTCTCATCAGAAATGGACATACATGCAAAAGGTAGAAGCTGGGATGCTTCTACAACTTCACATTTTCTAAAAATACATTGAGCTACAAGGGACAAAATCTGGAATCCACAGATTTTTCATCCTTGGTTCACATATTCAGAAAGGAAACACTGTTTCATTGGCTGTCAGGTAAAACTGAGAAGCACCTCATTTTTAATGCCACTGCCTGCTACCCAAGGCATTAAGAGAGTAAGTGGAGAAGTGTCGCGACGGAGGGAAGACAGGGCCACTCAATATGAGTGATCAGCAAGCTTCGTTTATTGATTCACACAGTGGTCTTTTATGTTCTAACATAATTAGCTCATACATATTACAAAAGTTAAGCTCATGATTGGTTAGTTCTTAGAAAGATCAACTCCACCCTTGGTTCCTTCTTTACAGTTACTTTCATCCTCTTTTCCCATGCCTGAGCAGCTGCAACCTCTCTGTTATCTTACAACAATTATAGTCAAGGACGAGGTGTCTTTACCAGCCCAGTAGTTACGGGGGCTGAATCCGATGTTTCTCAAGCTTTTGCTCGGCCAGCTGGATCATGTCTACGTAACCCTTCTCAGCTAGCCATTCTCCCACAGAGAAGAATAGCATATCCAACTGAAATTGCAGGAAGGACTACAGGCAAAATGCAATGAGATGATCAGTGAATGCAAATGAACCCTCTCACTTGAGAAGGTGATAGAATGACTTATTTGAATAGTACAAAAATTTCACATAGGTTTTTGGGCCAATAGATAAGAGTACATTGTTAATTTTAAAAGACAAATTACTTTAATAATTATCCTCCTCTTTAAACATTTTCTTAATTATTCTCAGGCATATCTTCAGTTTTAAAGCAGAAAGTGCTTTAAAAGCACTGACAAGCTAGAACATTTTAAAACTTTGCAGGTATCCAAATCAGAGTTGCTGATAATTGGACTTAATCTACGGGACTGGTATCTGGGAAAACTCATGTTAACTTCCCAGATAGAAAAATAAAGACTGAAGACTCAGGCGTTATGTATTAATTATTCAAAGCTTACAGTTTTGTACTAAAGAATCAGCTAGTTGAGAATGTGCATGTATGTATAAATATACAGATAGACAGACAGATAGGATTAGAACGCTTTTTTTTACTAACTATAGCAGTTCTGTCACTGATTACTAGTAGGTTTCCTTATTATTGTACATCATCAATACTGGTTGTTAGCTGTCTTTGACAGTGGGTTGAAACGCACCAACATGGCATATATACCGGGGATGGGTGGCATTGAGTAGAATAGCCTTGCCACGCAACGGTACGTCTGAGCTTTGACAGAATACTAGGCTGGTGTCAGTCATCCTGTCTTTGCCAATCAAATGCACATCCTTCTGGAGGCGCCTGCAGTTGACACTGGCACCCCAAACATAGTGAAAGGTTAATGCAATGACATTTCCAAGATGACACATTGTCAAGGGCCCAGCAAAAATAGCAGAACTAGAGTGTGTTTAGGAAAAACTAGTGTGTTTTACAGGGGACACACATGATGACGACATGCCCGGAGGGGATAGATTTGGTGCAAACATCCTTGAAAGCCCTTGTTCGAGAAATTCAGGAGTCAAGAATGGACAACAGCATAATAAGATCTGGCCAGGACCCTGAGGTTCTTTCTTTTCCCATCTGTAAAAAGCAAACATCCTTTTGCCAGAGCTGTGGTTAACCTTCACCAGACGAAAGAGCAGGAGCTGGAATGACAAAGCCTTTGGCATCTGCAAAGCCCTCTATTTAATTACAGGGATTTGCAGGGCAGCTTATGACTATAAAATGTATAATAACTTATTTTTCTTCTTAGGTAAACATGTGTGGCACCCCCACCCATTTTTGAAAGGGAAGACTGATGATTAAAATAATTCAGGTAAGGGGAAAGCTGCATATTTAGAAAGTCATATTCCAGTATGTGTCCCTGGCACAAACAGATGCTATGTACATGTTTTAGAATTCTGTTTCAATTACTCCCTTCCTATCTGCATAAACTTTACATTTGATTCCATTCTTCCCCCAGCTTGTTTGTTTTTCACCTGTCTTACGTAGAAGGCCCCCTCTCCTGGCACCTTCTTCTGATATAACCTCAGTGAAATAGAATGTGAACATTCATATTTGACTCATTACTATGAACAGCAAGTGTGTTAGAAATGAGGTCAAATTATCTTCTTTGTCCCTGACTGCCAACAAAAGAGCAGTTGGAGCAGGGACTCTTTTTTATCATACTTCCCATTGATGGCAATTAAGCTCTGCTGACTTATTCTGGTTAGAGATCAAGCTTGGTCGGTCCTATTTATTTATTCGTTATTTGTCTGTTTATATGTTTATTTATTTACTTATTTGTTGGAACTTGAATGCTGTTTGAAGACATAGTGAAGCGCATAAACAATCACTGGGCCTGACGGTAGAAGAGGAAGCTATTTCAGAATAATTTGGGGGATGAATTAGAAAACAAAATGGACAATGATAAAGACAAATAAATTTTAAAAAGAAAGCAAGGTCAGAAGTGCTGCAAGGCAATTATCTGTTCCCTTGAGACAATGACAAGGACTCAATGGCTACTGTATCTGGGCCTGAGCTTCCTTTCATTGACCTCACTAGTAAAAGTTTCATTGACCTCGATAAGGGTAAGACTGGGGTCTATATAAGCTCTTAATGTTGTCTCCTGCAAAGATAAGTGCCACAGTCTGGCTGAGCATTATGCACTGATCATCAGCTACTTCTTTATCCTATAAATGTACTTTTAAAAATGAAAATATTAAGAAATATCATTTCCAGCCTAATGAGTGGTTTTGCTTTAAGAACTAGAGATAAGCCCAAGCCAGATGTTCAGATACAAAAATTGCCCTCAAAATCTTAGAGCAAGAAATGAGAGGGTAACAGCATGTCCTGACATCTTTCAACATGCTCCATTGTCAAAGGAGAGAAATTTTCATCCCTGGGATAGAAACCCTTCCTCTGGTCTTGGTTAATACTCATTATAGGAGGTGTTTTGCCCTTTGAGGGTGTCTGTCTCATATGGAGGCAGCTTGGGCAGCGCACAGGCTTGACATCAAATGTTTAGGCACTAACATTCAGGTGAACTGAATCTTATCCTGAACTGAAGTTCCACTTATTATGAACTTTCATCTCCCATATTCACCCCCTTCCCCATCGTAATCACTGTCCTATAATATCATTTTTCCTCTCTCCCTTCCCATACTCTTGCCTTCTCCCTCTGTGGGACAATTTCAGCAAGAGAGATCTCCACCATTTACCAGCCAATCATCTGTTGGTTTAATTACTTCATTAGTACTGTTGGTTTAAATACTTCAGATATGAAAACCTGGGAGATATGTCCACACAGCACACATCTATAGTTGGGTGATGTTTTGAGACATGTGTGGGTTAGTGTCCCTTGACAACTGTAGATCGCATAAGCATGCTTAGTGTCCTACTGGTAAGACAAGTGGGGAAACCCTTATTTCCCAGTCTTGCTCCAGGGCCTGTGGGACTGCAAGGCATTGGCAGTTAGCGGTCTTGTGCTCATCCATTTCTTTGACAGAAATATTGGTGTTGTAAGTGACAAGGAACTGTAGAGGTTGGTTGCAACTGAGTAACACTTTCAAGGATAATATTAGCAGATAAATATCCAGCATCTAGAAAGGTAGATGTCTATCCCCAGAAAATGCAGGGTGTTTCAGCTAAAATCCACCCAGCTGTCAGATCCAAACATGAGAAATCTAGTAGTATCCTTGGACCTACTTAGCTTGAAGAATTTGGAAACAATGCTGTAGTCTAAAGGATAAATTGATTCCTCTCTTCTCATGCCTCCTTATAGAATGAGAGACATACACAATTAAATTACTGTTCCACAGGAGAAGACTTTCAGAAGATGAGTCATAATCTTTATAGTCAATTATATAGTTTTACATAGTTTCAGACTGAAGTCTGTACACTAGCAGTAGATGTCTTCTCTCTGAGTCACTGAATGTTTCTATAACTCAGCTTGAGATAACTGAGGTGTTAAACCATTTTTTCTTTTATGTCTTTGTCTATTCTGAAATAGTCATGAGAGTTTGGTAAAGCAGAGGTTGTCTAGCTTTGTGCTTGTGCACAAAAAAATCTACAACTTGCCATTTATTTCTTGGAGGGAAATTCTTCTGGCTGCTGGATGGTTCTTCAAGGCAAACACAGGACATGAGTCCTGAACTTCATGGGATTATCCTGTTGAACATGCAGGTCACAGATGCTCTTGCTTTAGCATTTCATTGTCATGAGAAAAGTGGTGGAGCTAAAGGTCTAAGTCATTTCCTCTATTCAAAGTGTTCCCACAGGTTCTTCCTTTTTGTGTCTTATTAAGATTAGACAAGAAATGCATTTAAATTTGGAAGCAAGAATTCAGGGGACACATCCTCAGACACCACAAACTGGTTCTGGAAGAGCAAAAAGCCCTTGTAGGACTATTCAATGCAATAGTGATTGTTTGTGAAAGGTGAAATCAACAAAATAAGTAAGTCAAGGTGTGAAAAGAAGTTTAATGCTGCTCTACTCAGTAACAGAAAGAGTAAAGGGTATCATGTAACTATAGCTTTATGATACATTTAACAGGGCTCTTGCAGCTGGATGCAGTCTTCTGTGTCTGTTCTCGGATGTACTTGCAAAATCTATGTGTCTTCTGGACCTGCAGCACAAGCACCAGAATGATCTCTGTATGAAGGAGTACTGAGTGTTTGTGCCATGTAGAATTATTTTTGGCAGAGCTGCTTATTCAGTACTGATATATTTTTCATTATTAACTGTAAAAACTGTTATTGAAGGATTGTGTACTTTATGTGTCAGGGCTTGGAACTGTGTGAGCTTCTCTTTAAGGGTTGTGAAGCAGTTGTACGCTGCCTGAGAAGACTCTTTGGAGCTTACCAGGCCCTGAAACACTTGGAAGAATAACTTGGCAATGGCTGAAAAACTGGGTACTTATGCATGTTCGGTCTTCCAGATGGTAGTCTATAGCCAGACCTTTTAGTATGTCTTGTTTATGCAGTGTTTTGGTCTGCAGCATATAAGGAATTTTTCCGGCTTAGCAATGAATTTTAACTCTGAGCCTCACTGCAAGGAAGAGAATGCAACTGCTTTTATTAATACAAATTGTGCAATTGGCCAAATGTAATGGCATAAAAATAGCATGCTGCTAACTTGCTTTTGAAAAGAAACTTGAAAGAGTCTGTATACAGTGTGAATATTACATTGTACAAGCTTTTCATTTGAAGAGATGAAAAAATATTGTTATGCTTAGTATTTTCATCTATTTTCATTCCAAATATAGTCCTTGTTAAATATACGGGATTGCAAGCTTTTTACACAAGGAGTTTCTTTTAAAATTGCTTAGACACATAAAAGGTTGCCTTATTCTACAGACTAGAAGTCAGCTAACTCAGAACATGCCTTTGCATCAGTATTAATGAATATTATTTTTCCACAACCTGCATAACAACTATTTTCTGTGTATACAAAGAAAATGTATGCATATTAAAGACAGTAACTTAGAGGGATGTAGCATGCAAGACGCATTACAAGGTCAAATCCAGCCCAAACTTCATTTTTCCTTTTCATTAATATTTTTAGAAGGAGTCTTCAAACTTGTAGGTGGTGACTCAATGGGATTTGATATGAAGATGTGACACCTCATCTTAAATTCCTTAACCACATTTCTTAAGTTGACAGGATTGTCAGGAAGTGTGCCTGATAAGGCTTGCTGTCCTCTCCGAGCTGACTAATCATACATGAAGTCTTGGCAAGAGATAACCAGGTTACAGTAGAGCCAAAATGACATCACATCAACTCAATTTCATATCCTGTAGACACCAGTGCCTATCACCACTCCAGGTTGCTAACATCCTTGACACACAAATGGTATTTTCAGTCTCCGATGTCCCCCTTTTACCCTGTGTCTGTCACTCTGGGGTAAATCAGGAACAAATTTGTCACTAAATGTAAAGAACCATTAACTCACGGGCACTTTGTCGTCTGAAGCATAATTTTCTGTGCACGGCTCGCCAGTCCCTGAACTCTAGCTATTTGCATAACAGTTTGCTATACGAATTTATGACGGAGGATAGTGCTGAACTTGTTAAAATTCCATGTGAATCTCAGCACAGAAAATGGACTGGTGCTTTAAATCTTGGAGAGTTGTTCACATCAATAATGAATTTCAAATAATTTATTCACTTCAAGTGTAAGTGGTTGGCATACAGTCCTTACAGCTGGTTTGTTGAGATAATTGATTTCCATATAGTTTAAAGATGGGGAAAAGAAACATATGACAACTACAGTGGGTTTCGAGGCAATTGTGAATGCCATATCAGTTTAATTATAGCTCCATCTTTAGCTGACATGGGTTCTGTCCTATTGGAATTAAAATATCCCAGCAACTTGAAATGTAACAGTGATGAATTTTTTATGTTCTTCTACCTACCTTGTATGCTAGCTTAGGGCGCTGTTACAAGTACACTTCTAGCTTTTTTCTGTGGATAGTTAACATGACATGCAAGACTGGTCTGCATGACACAGATAACTCAAGGGAATAGCAACAAAGTAAATGAGATGCATTAGTATCTGGATGTGAACTGGAGGATACAAGTTCTCAGAACTTCTTGTTTAATTTATAGAATTGGTTTTTTTCCCCTGTGCATAAGATTTCAAAATGGTAATCATATTCAGGAAATGAGATGTTCCCACTTCAGGTACTAATATCAATATGTAAAAGATAATCATTAACCAGATGTACCACTCAGCAGAGCCTAAACAAGCTAACTGAGGTGACAGAAAAAGGCTTTTACTTAAAATTTAGCTATATTGACCATAGAGACACTGGGAAAACTGGGAGATTGTTTGGTTTGGTTTGTGGTTTTTTTTGTTGGTTTGCTGGTTTTGTTTTTTTTTGACCACTGTATGCACAAGGCAAGGGCTTAGTGAAACAAACAGTGTAATAAAAATTTGCATTGCAGCTAACACCACAGTGTACGAAACACCCTCGTTGTATGAGGTCCAAGCTGGATGCTCCTGCATGTGGCCATTTAGAAGGAGATGGACTGCACCTCCACGGTTTTACATATAGGACATACAGAATGAGTAGAGAACCAATACTACTAGAAACCCCAAACTTCACTCCATTTTTTATTTCCACTAAAAATTGCATCACATGAATTGTAAGTAGAAGAGCTGTATTTCATTCTTATTCCATTCCTACTCCATTTCTAAGTTTCGCAGTGTAGAAAAAGAAGTAACAGATAGGCTATCTAGTAAACATACATGCAGTCAGGGGCCTGATTCCCTACTGTGTTGTTTCTGCTTCACTTGATGTAACTTCCCTGATTCCAATCAGGGTCCTACACTTAAGTTCCAGTATTCAATTAAAGAAATTCCCATGGAATGAGGCCACAGTTTTGTTTCAAGTTAAAAGAAAATTTCTGAGTATACCTCAAATGTCCTTCCAGCATCTGAATAAACTGGAATAAATGAGAATGGACCCTTCTCTGAAATAAATTATAAACTGTAATGATGAAATAAGGGCTTCAGAGGTCTAGCTTGACATAGATGGCACAACATTCCTTGTCATTAACTCCTTTTTTTATAGATGTATACAGGGGTTTTTTTGACATTGCTCAAGAGCAGAAGGTTTGCCAGCATTGTGACTCCTAGCTTCCAAGATTTTTTAGGGATTAACTGTTGATGGTCTGCCAACTTGGGATAAAAATACTCGGTAAAAAATATTCAGTAGACTCCACAATGGTCAACAATTCACAAGAGAGAGGCAGAGGAAGGGTAGGGTAGAGGCTTGATATTAGCAGTGGGTATGGGTTGCAGCTAATGGTACCGGTAACAAGACCATAAAAAAAGAGAAGATCTTAAATTCCCAAGAGCTATTTTAGCCATAATAGTTCATGATCATGCTTTGTGCAAGTTTAGTTTGGGGAAAACACTGAGTTAAACATTCCTTACAAGGCATCAAAGCCTAAGATTCCTGGTATTTGATTTCCAGCTCCAATTCCAGAATACAAGCTTTCACTTAAAATGAAGCACAACAGTGCCCTGTTTGTGGCTTAAATATATAGCTTTCTGAGCTCATGTGTGTGCATTATGAACACATATTCATAATTTGGAGCTGGAGCTCAGACAGAATCTTGTGTCAAGAAGTCCCTGTGTGGAGTCACACCAAAATTGTCTTAGCTGTTTTCATTTAAAGACAGCACCAAGAGGTACTGAAATGACTACTAAGAGCTCTGGAGAACTAAAAAGCCTTCTTGTCATACATATACATTAACACTAGAAAGAATCGAGATGAGTAAAGAACCTAAAATGCAGGCTTTATGCAGAAGGAACACTCTCTAGCATCTGTTTCTAACATACAAAGGAAAATTTAGGTTGCACAAGAAATGATGGTGGCTGATTTTGTTTGCAAGTGGCTCCTGAAATATATCAAGGAGTAGAAGTCATCTGGAAAATATAATAGAGAAATCACCATGCAAAGTGCCACCTAGACTTCCTACACAAGAAAAAAGTTGCAAAATACTCTTTCACTGTTAGATATAGGCTCAGGTCTTGTTGATACGTCTGAGGTGGCTTTTTACTGGCAAGCAGGAATTCTGCCAATGGAGATAAAGTAGCCAAGTGTGAAATCTGCTATAAATAAAAGAAGTGGTGTGCAAAAGGACTATGCCATGGGATTTAACCTTCTGTAACTCTGAATCCGGTCAGGTGAGTAGGACAAGCTAATAAATAGATGCCAACAATTTTTTTGTGTGTCACACTTTTATTATACATTCCAGGTTGCATCATTTCCTCCCAGACTGGTAAGATAACTTGAATACTAAACAGATACCTGTGGAGTGATACTTTTCTTTTTATTCATTGACAGCAGTTTGTAACACCCAGATTTCTCCCCTCAGCCTGCACAGGGAGAGAAGGGGAGAGCTGGAGGCTGGAGTCTCTCAATCTGCAGTGACAGATGCTTACAAAATTATCTTTGACTTCAGAGTTCAAGTATTAGCATCTTTAGTAGCTTTTGGGACCAATGTTTGCTAGATCTCAGAGTGTCTGTTTTTACTTTTCATCCTCAGCCACTGAACAGCCATAACTCACTTTTGAAGGAAAACACTAAAAATCCCAGAGCTATATAATATGTTTTCACATGTCTTAAAACAACATTTCCTGTGCCCCATTTTTGTGTAAAAGTTTTTCCTATATCAAAGAAGATATAAGCTATTAGCTATATATTTTAAAGCCTATATAGAATACAAGGAATTTCACATCAATTTTCCACTACTGCTAAGATATGACAAAAAGTGAGTCATTGGCAGGATTTTGTCCCACTTGGAGTCAGTAGAAAAACTTTCATTGAATGGTGTGATTCAGATTCCAGTCTTCCAGCTCTTATTTGGGGTGATGAAAAGTATTTCTGGACATCCCAGACCTTCAACTACATGGCAGAACTTGTCTTTTCAGCTCTTGGAATGTACTATATATTGTGGCAAGTTGTTAATCATTCTTAATGCTTCAAACATAACAATATCAATTTAAAGGAATGGCTTTTACCCACATATTTAAACTGATATAAAATAAAAAATTGAATTGCCATGAGCAAAAAAATTAATTTACATAGACCTTTTCACTTTTGCTGTTGAATCTCCTTTACTTCCAATATTGTATGTTAGTAGTCATACATGATCTTTTGCCTGGACTATGCTGCTGCTTTATGCCAGCTGCAGAAGTGAACTGATGCAGACTGCATGGCAGTGTACATACGCAAGATACAACCTGTTTGTCCCTGGTGACTGCGAGTACCAAGTCTCTGACAGAGGGTTTGATCCACTTTGTGACCTTTCTCCAAAACACTTCCTACTAACTTTAAGATTTTTAGCCTACCAATATCTGAAGGGACCCTTTGTCAGGAAGTGTGGTGACAGGACAAGGGGTAATGGTTTTAAATTGGAAGAGGGGAGATTTAGATTAGATACCAGAAAGAAATTCTTTACTGTGAGGGTGGTGAGGCACTGGAACAGGTTGCCCAGGGAAGTTGTGGATGCTCCATCCCTGGAAGTGTTTAAGACCAGGCTGGATGGGGCTTTGGGCAACCTGTTCTAGTGGGAAGTGTCCCTGCCCACGGCAGGGGGGTTGGAACCAGGTAATCTGTAAGGTCCCTTCCAACTCTAACCATTCTATGATTCTGTGATTTTTGTTTGATTAAATTTGTGTCTGTTGTTTCCTATTTAAACAAACAAACCAAAGAAAAACATGCAGAAGTGCTGTGTTTGGTATTTATGCATGAGCAGGAGGTCTTGATTTATTTGCTCTCTTGTTTGCATAGCTCTAACTATGATTATTTATCTAGATTATTTATTATTCATAGACCTCTGTAAACACTGGTCACACATGCCATCAGTATGTTTGCAGTTCTGCATCTGCAGTGATGGATTCTGACCAGCCTTTCAGAAGCATTTCGTAGTCACTCCGTTCTAGAAACAGCATTTTGCTGATTAAGGAGTAAATTTGAGATCTTGACCCCATCTTCAGTCAGTCCTTTATATCAACTGACTTCAGAGTAATAATTAGGAATTTTAATCTCCACATAGGCTTACAGATTGCAACAATGAGTTTTATGAAGAATTAACTATTTTCAACTAAACCTGACACTCATACTAGGTGTATGAACACAAAAAACATATATACAGAAATAAAATAACTGTTGATGTCTTCTTTTTTACTAGTTTTGATCATAAAATATCAAGATCTTGCTGTAGTTTTTAATCAATATGGAATGCATTTTGTTTATAAATGAATGTTCTGGTTTGCTGCAATGGTCTATAATGAATAAACAGCAGCAGCTAATTATAGAAAGATTAATTTTCACTTTTATCATTCACTTGCAAGAAGTTATTCTCCAATTACTTATTACCTGTGGAATAATACTGAAATTAAAATGAGAAACCCAGTCAATATTGCATGCATCAAAAGTGATGAAAATCTTCACTTAGTGAGAACTGTGAAATGTTTATTGGTTTTTAGACATAGAGTCCTCCAGGGAGTGCTACAAATCCACACAAACTCACTGCATCTTCGATGTCGCATTTGGAGCGTTGATTTAGACAAAATGTGTGCAAAAACTCCTATCGGCAGACAGCTCTCTAGTGACTGTATATCTGCAAAGGCTCAAGAACATAAATTATTCCAGCATGAGTCTGGAATAAATTATGTTCACTTCACAAACTCTAGATCTGCTTGATACACACAATAGTGAAGGAAAAATTGTTGTGTTTTAGAGTTAGGGAACAAGAGTTTATTTAACCATCCTGTATACAGACGTGTAATTTTACACTGAATTTTCTTCTAAGTAGCACAGCATTAATGAAATCAACAAAGGAAAGAGGACTTGTGAAAGTAGGACATGAAATGATGTGAGACTGGTCTGGTACAGCAGGTTCCCCGAGCTACAGCAGAGCTAAAGGTAAAGCAGCTGCCTTCTCTGCAGGAAAAAAATGAATCAAGCTTTTTCCCCTACAGCACCCTACTTAGCTCAGATCCCTTAAAGCTACTCTGTATCCCCTGCAAAGATAAAAGCACTGTACTTTCTCTTTTAGTTTGTATCTCATAGACTATCAAAAAGACTATTTGGATTGGATCAAATAAAAAAAAAAATCCCAATGTTTTGTCTCCAGAAAACCAGAGCAACTATACAGTGATTCATCACTTGCTGCTGTTACACACCCAGATACTGCATCTGAATGCTGTATTCAATAGCTGTGGCACAGCTTGCATTCCATAAATTTACTGAGTCTTTTCTGAGTTTACTTATCTTTAAGCCTCCGTAACATCTTGTGGCAATGTGGCAATGAGTCTCACACTTCAGCTACTCAGTCCGTGAAAAAATACTCTCTTGCATTTGGTTTGTTCCCTGGTAACTTCTTGAGTATCATGTGTTCTTGTGTTGTGATAAACAGTTAATAATATTTCATATTTAAATTCTCTATGTCTCCTGAAGAAATAACACCCTCTGTTAGCCCTTGGTCGTTTTGTGTCCACATGGAAGTTTTATTCTATTTAAACAGTCCCCATTCAGAAGCTATGCAATGCAGCTGACCATTCTTTCCATCTTTCAGTGTATTTTTCTAGATTTACCTATACTGTTTTTGAGATCAGGTGACTGTACACCACAGGCTATATATCAGCAGAATAGTTTCTGATTTTTTTTCTCTTATATTTTCCTAATAATTGTTAATTGTTTGAGCTGCTGCTGAACACTGGGCTGACATCTTTATCAGGCTCTCCAAAATGTGTTCCTTCAAATGAAATAGCTAATTTAGTGCTCATCGCCATGTAGATGTATTTGTTTTCCCTACCTGCATTGTCATTATTGAACTATAATTTATTGACTTCTGTTTTATTACCCAGACACTCAATATCAAGAAGCGTTTAATTCTTCACATAAGTTTCATTTTTTCTATCTTGATTAATTCTGTGTTAATATAGTTCTCAGCCCAGGCCCCTGTGAGTCTCCAGCAGTAACCTTCTTTCCTTGAGAAAACTGACCATTTATTCTTTCTTCCTTATTTGTTTCCCTCCTGCTTTTCCCAGTGGTGAACAGGCTGTGTTTATCTATGAAATCAAGCCTGATTTATACTGTCATATTGCAGCTACAAACACTGTTTTAGGCAATGAAATATGCAATTAGTCTTCCTTGCTGCTTGTCGTCTTCTTTACACATTGTTTCTTGACAGAGTTCTTATGTCCTTTTTGCTTCCGTTTTCTGTCTCTCTGTCACTTTGCCTCCCTGTGTCATTGTGTCCACTTTCTCATCCATCCACTTTCCCATCCAACATCTTCTTCTCCTGTTTAGCTTTCCTGCAGGGTCTCAGCCCTTTCCTCACTACTCACACCTCTTTACACAGGCTTACTAGAGCTAGAGTCACCGCATATGTGTATCATTTCTCTCCTTACCCTGTCCATCCCTCTTTCACTGAAAATGGAGGCAACCACACAGAGTCTGTGCATGAGATAAAGTCACTGAACCTAGTGGAAGACTCACCGCTGAAGTAGAGATGGAGTCAAGTTTTCTGTGAAAGCAGGCTGACTTATGTATGAGGCTGGTTTACGGATAGACACTGCACTGCTGTTCCCAGCAGAGTTAGGTGGTAGGGAATATGCCATGTCTCCTCTTGAGCTGTTCAACCAGGTGATTTGTCTTCGAGACAAGGTGGAATGATTTTCCCAAATAGGCTGGGGTGCACCAGGCTGAATCATACTCCTCCCAGCTCATCTGCCTCCCTGATGAATTGCATGCAAGGGTTGAATAGCTCTAGGAGGAAAACTGTAAAAGTTCTGCTACCTACACCTTTCCTTATATTTGGCACCTATGGGATAATAGAGCTGCCAGCACTTATAGAGAAGAATGAACAAACCAGTGCACCAGGCAGGAAGCTGATTAATTCACCTGCTTGCTGCAGGTGCCTGTAGAGGCAGCAACAGCAAAACATGGGACACTGAGCATTGTATCACTAGCTTGGAGAGCTGTTTTGAATTTTGCGCTTTGGTCCCATGATTCCTGCAAAGAGGGAGCAACCACAGTAGTTATATATGTTAGCATGATCGTAGCAGAGATGGAGCGGCTGACCTCTCTCCCATCTGTCACCGACAACACCTGTGGAGCAACACAGGGTGGGACACCACAGTGGAATTTTTTTCCCCATGATGGAACTTTCCAACATGGTGGAACTTCTTTCCTCACACCTCAAGACTTTATTCTCTTAACTGGCCTTTTTGATGCTAGCAACACCTTTTCTTCCTCACGTATCCAGCACCCTCGGTTTATCCAGTCATCACCAGGGATCTCAGTGGGATTCAAGATTCCCAGTATATGGAAAATTTTGTGAGATGGGAATATGTGGTGATGGGTGAGATAATAATAATATATTTCTGTCGTATGGCTTGTTATTTTTATCATTCTCAAAGCCATTTGTCAAGCACTAAGTCAAATAACAGGTGACAGGACATTGTTCTCTAATCTTCACAGTGAAGTATCCATATTTTTCAGATATCTCCACTGGACTTTGCTCTTACGTTCACAAATATCTTACTCCTTCAACGGCACTGAAATCAGCAGGGATATTCTGTAGGGTGAGATATTCTTCCACCAAATAAATACTCCCCATGAGAAAGAGTGATGGATTGAACATATTTGGCACAGTGAGACAATCTGCAGAACTGGGGACAGCATGGGGGAGTGAAGGTGCCGCAATCAACTATTTCAGTGAAAATAACTGAATGAGTCAGCTGATATGTGTTAGAAGTGGTAGTGGCGATAATGACCACACCTCATGGCCACACTGCTTTCCTTTTGCCAAGGATTGTTTTCTACTGGGTGACCTCTTCTTCAGGGTAGTCAGGATATTTCTGCTGTTGCAATGCTTTTGCACAAAGGTTCTTTGTGCCAAATAACGTATTTTTGCCGGAGGGTGTTCATGGTTATTGTTTCTTCAATGCGTTTCTAATTAATTTTGCCAAAGCCACCCACCTTCTGCCATCTGTCAGGTGGCAAGAAGAAAGAATGTGGCTCCAGACAGCTAGGTATTTTGAAGGACAGAAGAACATGTGGTGAGGTGAGAAGGATACAGAGACAAATTCAGATCATCACCTCACAATAGCTTCTTTTATATGATAGCTTACGAATCATAATGGGCTATTATATCTACAGTATATAAACTAGGGAGTTAAAACCCCACAGATTAAGAAATTGCAGCAATGTTATGAAGCAAGAGAAACTAAAGCCCTTTTTGGTCTAATATATCAATGACAACAGTAATACAGTTATTGTAGTGATTCTTTTTAACCAGTAAGCTGAGTCCTTATAGACAATGCTGTAGTTTATACTTCCCGTAAGAACAAATGTGTATTATCTTTTACCTTAAATGTTTCTACATTTCCATATGCTTCCAGTTGTTTATCTTAATTGTGGAAACAAAACCAAATACACAACATGTGAAGAAATGGCTTGACCTTCCTTCCATAGGCCACTTCCTATATGCTTTGTATTCTCCAAAGCTACTTTGCACTCCAATTAACTTCACTAGGAGTTGTATTTGTGTACATATCCACACAAAACGTATATATAACCTGGCATCACACAGCTCCACAACACTGAACTGAAATCCCAGTAGAACTTCAGCTACGGCATCAGTTATGTTTTCATGACCAAATGTGGGTTGCAAGAAAATGTTTAACAGTCCATAGAAACTTTTCTTTAAAGTATGCAATTCCTAAATATTCAGTTTTACATTTCGGTCCTTATTTAATATTTATTAGACTATTTCATATTTGCCTTTCTGTTTATTTTGTAAAAGTATACTTGTCTAGCACACATTTTTATGCCAGCCTTGCTTTGCATTTTTACAGTCTGCTAATTAGACCATTTTAACTAATTTGTTTGCATTTTGTATGAGCAAGTTGGGCTTTTGGATTGACTAATGTAATTGCAGCCAGTTTCTGCCAAATACAAATTACTCTTTCTGGTGTGAGCTAGAGAGAAAAGTAAATATTTAATAGCCATCAATACCCTTGCAGCATTTTAGAGTGTGTTTTTTTCCTATGGAAAGTTTAAATAATTTCTTCAGTGCTTGATTGCACTTTAATGTTAAGAAATTATTTTTTAATCTTTTCTGAAATAATAATGAATTAGACATTTCAGTGTCTCCGTAAGGGTTTTATTTCTGTGCACTTTGCAGTTTTAAATTCCAAGCTTTAAGATCTGGTACTTTCATGTTTGACGTTTCCTTGTGTGGCTTTTTATGTATTGAATGCTGTCTCCTGAAACCATTTTCCTGGAATGTACTTGGTTTTTAATGTTTCTAAGTGGATGAAGTCAAGTCTTATGGCAATGTTAAATTGTGGGACTTCTGCTTGCTTTCTCTCTTTTTATTCTTTTTTAGGGAAGTGTATGAGGAGACGGGAACTAGCTACCAAATCTCAGCATTATTGGTTTCTGTCTTTTGAGCAGCAAATCTTATGTTCTTCATCTCTGCAGAAGTGGACATAAAGCCGTAGGTGCACCAGAGACTTAAGCAGGTTAAAGCTCCTCAATTTTCTACCTTAATATTCCCAGGGTACTTGCTACGGTGCAGATCGAGACCACCTGCTTGCCAGGGCAGGGCAGCCCCTCTTCCTTCCCCTCTTCCTTCCTCACACCTCCCTCCCACCCTGACCTACGCAGAGGACAGGGCTGTGTCTGACTCACCCAAAGGGCTGCCACCAAAACATGATACACAGACCACACATCTCAGATCAGGGTCAACACAGAAGTGCTGAAAGGTGTTGCTTTCGGACAAAATTTGGTGATGGCGCTCTTTGCCCCAGTGTACCCATCTGCCTGTCAGTGCCTTTTCCCTGGGGTATGAGTGATCGGGCTATAGTTTCTTTTCCCACGTGAAGCTTTCAAATGCATGTGTCCCATAAGTGCCTTAACCAATGGCCCAAGAAGTGGGCCGGCTCTTGCTCTCTGTCCCCCAGTGAATGTGGAAAAAATCCATGGAAAGCAGGAGGGTTTGAGCAGCAGTGGTGAGTAATGGTTAGCTGGTGTTGGGTTTGCCTTAGTGTGTTTCTAACCTTACCTTACCTCTTCTCAGTCATCTTGTGCAGCTTGTACCGGCCCCAGAAAGCCGTGGAAAGGAGAACCTGCCTTTGGCCAACTTAGTGTTTCATCTGATGAAACTAAAATGATAACAGATCAACAGTGAGATCCAGCACTAAGGAAAGAGAAATCAAAACACCTTTTAGCTGAATCCTTGACGTGTCAGCACTCATTTTCTTTCCAGATAGGATGCAACTTCATGTAATATTAACCCAACCATAATTATTAATTAAGAAGGTGAATACATAATCACTGCCAAGTGACAACAGAGGTCCATGTCATCATCAGGCTATATAACCAGGTTCTGAATTTCATAACCACAACAACCAAATTCCTTCTCTGTGTCCCGTTCCTGTTACATCAAACATGTCACGGAGCATGAAACAACATGTTTTTGATGGATGCTCTATCTCTATCCCTCACTATCTTTGCAATTCTCCCATTATGCACTAAGAACACAAAAGGTAATGATATTTTTTTGTTTCTGGTATTTGCCTGGCCTAGATGCATGAGCAGGTGATTGGATCAGTGAAGTAACCGTGCTGTTCTGAGAGAGTTACTCTAACAGGCAGTCTTACCTGCCCTGCTGGATAAGCTTAAGTGTGGCATTTCATTAGTAAACTCAATACTGCCATTCTCGAATATGTGCAAGTCTCACAAACATCAGTGGTAAATTTGGGCATAACTCAGTGGTAGGATTTGTCTGCTTGGATTAAAACCTTTTTTTTTTTTACTTTAACACTGCACTTAATACTAACATTTAGTACTGAAAAGTAGTAATTAATTTAACTATAAATTTAATAAAATTAATTTTTGTAGATTTAATACTAAATTTCTGAAGTATATTTTCCATTATGGACATGGTAGCTCTTTGGGAACAGTGCCCTGTGGTACTAATTTATACTAAATTTCCTGAGTAAGTGCTTTTTAGTCCTAGATACAGAGACATGTAGCATCCTCTGTATCATTATACTTGTTATTTTGGTACCAGCATTTTTGAAATGAAGAGGAAAGATCATCAAATGGATTTGAGTATGTACCCAGTCCTTTTCTGAGTGTGCCTATCTGAATACATATGGAAAAGCTGGTATAATTTTGGTACCTCTAAGAGAAGATAAGAGGGTGGAGGCTTTGAAGATGTTGGTACCATCACACAAGAGGTCTGTCTAAAATAGCTGCACAGATCGTCTTCAGAAATGAGAAGGAAGTTAGGTTATTCTCTCACTTCTGACCATTCTACGGTTTATCCATGCCTATATTCTCTTGCTGCTAATAGGATTACTCACACAAGTAACACAATAGCACTTTAGCCTTAAGCAGTTGGCCTCCACACTGATATACAAGTGAACATGTCAGCTGGTGCTTACTGTGATGCAGAGAACAAATTAACCAAGAACTGGACTGACGCTGTTTGAAATCATAGATAACTGAAATCTATTTTAATCATTTCAGTCACAGGAAAGTATTTTCTAAATGTGTTATGTCAAAACATCCCAAAAAGTGACATGTAATCCAAGGCACATGTTTTATTCTTGATTACACTTGCAAATTCAATCTCAGTCCTTTCAAGGCATTTTGAATTTAAAGTAATGTTGTTAAACGCCTATGTTCTTGATACTTAACTAAAGCAGTGCCATAGGAATACTCAATAAAGGACTTCAGCTCAATAATTCACTTATTCACTGAATACCCTGTCTTAAAAGCTGACAACTTTTACAGAGCTGACCCTTCTCCAGAAATTTAGTAATTCTCCAAAATGTAACAGCAGGAGATGAGGAGATGTTAAAAATAATGTATAGCACTTTCCAAATTGTTAAATAAATAAATATCCAACATAAAATACAAATGCTTTTCACCAGCTAAATCACAAGACCTTGTGTCTGCTATCTGCTTATGAACTCTCTATTTCTGTAAAAGCCTATGAGAATCAATGTCTTTACAATGTCAAGTCCTGGGAAAACTATGCAGGGAAACAAATCCCAGACATTTAGTTTTCTAAAGCTAGAGTGGCGCTTCTCACACTGACTCAGCCCGAGGGCTTCTGCTGCATTAGGTTGTGTCAGTAATTTTCAGAATTTCATATTTCAATGCAAAATATTGGGTTTTTTGAAATTTTGGCTACTTCTAAGCTCAGTATTTTTGTACCTGAAGAGTAGCTTGGATGTAAGGGATGGTGTGTGACTGTCTCTGTGTTGCTATTACATTCCAGCAGGAAAATTCTTGATCCAAATGATGAATATAGAGTATGGTATAGCAGTTAGTTCTTAAACATATACATCCTCTCATAAATTTGTGCTCTGCCTATGACATTTTTCCACTAAGGACAGACATACTTAGAAGATAACTTTCCATGTGAATGGCTAGACATTTTGCAATCACTGTGTGAACTAAAAAGAGAAATGCCAGTTGTCAATTTTAGACTATTTTAATTTTTTTTTAGACTATTTTAGACTATACCAAGCAGTAGATGTTTCTAGTGTTAATTAAACTCATTTCAAGTATGAGAGCAGTGAAATGTCCAAGAAAAAATGTTGTTTCATTTTGCACTTGTAGTTTGGACTTAATAGACAAAAGTGGAGATATGTATGGGGAGGGTATGTGAGGAAAAAGTGCATGCAAAGCAGTGACGTCAATAGTGTGAAAGCAAGCAAAACTGAAGAAGAAAAATAATGGTCTGATTAGGTGTTGGTGGAAGACTTTCACCCACGTCTGCTGGAAAGTGGTATTAAAATATCTGGTCCTCATAGAGCTCTACATTAATATGGGACTTCTGCAAAATTTAGTGTCTTGATCAATGCCTAGGTTTGCACCTCCAAGAGCTTAGATCTATGATCTACATCTGCCCGTCACCTCAGTAATGTACTTTGACACAAAGCATTGCTTGTGTTGCTGCTAATTATAAACACTTGCTTGCAAAGGTGAACATCACTTTAAAAGCTGATAAAGACAAAATGAACTGGAGCCAAATGTTTGAATTGTTAACCCATTCTATAATGTGTGTGAGGTATACTTGAAAAAACAGGAATACCAGTTATATTTGCAGGTGGCTTCAGATTAGCAAGGGCAGATATAATCCAAAGAACTGTTAAAGGTCAGTGAAAAGTTTAAAGGTTAAACCCTGCTACTTTTTTTTTCAGTTCAGACTCCAGAGAGTTCAAAAAGAAATGTCCATTTCCACTCTCAGCTACACTAGTGTGAATTTAGTATTAACAAGTGCTTGGTCTTAGTTGAATTGGTGTGGATTTACAGCACAAGGACTAGCCACTCTGGCTCTATCCTGTTGCTTTGCTGCTTGGTTGAAAGAATTGATTTTATTCAGCTGCCACTTTTCACTGAAAAGTGTAACCATGTAAATTTGCCCATTGAGTTTTCAGAGCAGAGAAGCTACAAAAGATACTCCAAATACACTCTAGAGGTTAAAAATAAACATATTGGGAAAGGTAAATTTCCATATTGAATAAGCTTATTTGGTGCTCATTATGTCATAGCAAGAATAGCATTCTTCCATCAGTAGTTCTACAGCTTTTTTTAAACATGGTGCAAATCTTGGATTATATTTTTCAAGGGAGGTTTGTTAACAATAAAATCATCATATCCCTATTTCTATAATATCCTAACAGGAGCCACACCAAGAAGAATGTCTTATCTCAAAGGAGATTTCCAACTAAAATAATCTGAGGAAATATATAAAAACACTGTGACTCTTGGGTGATTTAATGTTTTATTTTCTTCTTCTTTTTCAACTATTAGCAGTAATAAAACCATACTCTGTTCTGGTGAGGGTGGTGAGGCACTGGAACAGGTTGCCCAGAGAAGCTGTGGATGCCCCATCCCTGCAGGTGTTCAAGGCCAGGTTGGATGGGGCTTTGAGCAGCCTGATCTAGTGGGAGGTGTCCCTGCCCATGGCAGAGCAGTTGGAACTCAATGATCTTTAAGGTCCTTTCCAACCCGAACCATTCTATGATTCTATGAACTAGACAAGCTTTAAGTCGTGATCTCATGCAGAAGGAAGGACAAAGTGTTACATAAGTAGCAAAAATGAGAAATGGCAGCCTTTTTTAAATACATCCAAATATTCCTGAAGTAATACTACATGGTTCTGGAAATTACAACTGATCTTATGACCCACCTTACAACTTGTGGCTTGAAAAGCTGCGAGACTTTTCCTCCCCTTGATCAGATATCTACAAAAGCATTTCCAACAAGAAGAGTTGCCCATATGACTTTGTGGGGTTTTTTTCCTTTTCAGCCTTTGAAAACATTCATACAAAGAAGTTCAATTGCTTGGGTATGGATAGAAAATGGATCCACAAGAATGAGAACTTGGGCAATATATATTCATTTCAAAAGTCAAGGAAATATTGATAGAAAACACTTCTGCATCTTCCACTAGAATTACTGAATAGATTTGATTAAATATATAAACTTCACTTTGCTATTCAAGTTCACCAAGCATGTTTGGAATAACAATTATTTTATTAACATACCAACATGATCTAGTCAAACAAAATTAAATGTGTTTTGGGGTAATAAAACGTAAAGCCTTATTTCAGGAACTTTGCTTTTTTGAAACAGTGGAGAGACAGAAATTTCTGCAGAAACAAAAATATATTCCCACAAAACCTGTAAACTAAAATCATTAACCTCAGCCTTGCCATAAGCATCTTTTTCCTCAGGGGCATGGACCAGCTGTCCTCAACGAGAAATTTTAGTTTCAGAAAGCTCTTGGGAAAAACATAAAAAATACATTGTTACACTATTTATAAAATACAACAAGTTGTCTCTAATGTGTTCCTATTAATCAGTATAAGTCCAGAAGGAAAAAAAATGCTCTTAGAATAAAAATTCTCAGAATCTTAGGGACATAGGGAAGCTTCTGAAGGGAAAAGTTTAATTTTAAGAAAGGCATCACATTCTAACCATGATATTGGCTTAACAACCTGTACAGGTTCAGATGCACCAACTTATGCCAGATTTCCCAAACTGTGAAACGAGTGATATTTTTTACCTTGCTTAGAGCAGCTGACACACTTTAGTTTGAACAATACTTGATTTTCCTTGTCTCCTTGCCTGCTCTGGCACACCAGGATCATCCGTTTCAGCATTTTAGCCTGACATCCTTGCTATCTGTTACCTCACAGTTTTTGATGGTGCCATATACGTACATGATGTCTCACAAGCAGTAAGGTTCAAAACTGCTGAACTTGTGCACCCATGCATTAACCCACATGCAAGAATAATCTAGTTAATGAAAAGATGGCCAGGGGAAAGCACAGCCTGTCTGCAAGCTCAGGATGTGAGAGGTAGCATGGGCTGTGGCTGGCACTAGGAAGACCCAAAACTGCCACTGACCCATTGTGTGATTCTGAGGAAGTCATTTCACCTTTCCATTGTGCTTTTCTTCTCACCCTTGTTTCTCCAACCTGCCAGCCCTTCACAGCAAGATCTGTCTCTTAGGATATGTGTCTCACAGTGGGAGCTCAGCTGGGGCTTCCAAATGAGAGCTGATTGGGAATTTTTCAATGAAATGAATTTTCATTAGAAAGTGCAGTTCTGCAATGCAGTTGTGGGGATGCTCACCCAATACGTGAGGATGCAAATTGAAATAATGACTGAAGAATACATTGTTATAGGAAGTAAATGATCTGTAGCCGGAGCTGTGGAGTGCACCTTGCCCTAGGATAACTATCAGGCTGTGGGTGAACTGGCACAGTCATCTGCAGTTAGAGAGACAGCAGGTCAGGAATTTGAACCTGAGTATGTATGGGGAGATCACATGCTGTATATCTCTTTTGTTGTTGTATTTGTTTGTTTGTATAAAAACAAACCTTCTAAAAGCACTTGGGTTTGCTACAGGAGAGAACTGGAGCATCAATGCAATCCTGTGAAATTTCATGGGTGGGTTTACTTGGTCTCACTGAGTTCTGCTCTGAACCCTGCAGACTGTTAACAGTGAGATCAGACATATTCTATCTCGTAAAATACTTACAGTCTAAAGGAGACAGACAACTTCAGAATAAATCATGACCATATATTTGAGGAGAGTTAATGATGAAAAGAGAAGTTATTTTCAAAAATCATTCCAAAGAGAAATATAAAGGTAATTAATAAAAACAAGTTGTCCGTAGCATGAGGAAGGAGGTGGCAGTAGGGATGTATGGGCAAAGGGAACAATGAGATCAGTAAACCAAAGGGAATAGTAACAAAGTTCAGTGAAGACAACATGAAATTAAAGCATGGAATTAGGGGGAAAGTGGTATGGGGCTTTAGTAAGTTTTTGTGTGCCATAAATGAGAGAAAGGAAATAAGCAGGAATTTCCAAAAGTGATACAATTACAGGTTTTAGAACATTTCCTTAGTAGCTTCTGAGTATTAATTCTGGTGGAACACTCTGAAGAGAGAAACAATTTAGAAAGAGGATTTTTTTATGAAAAAAGATTTGTTTTTATGAAGCAAGATCTCCACTATACACCAACATAAGGTGCTAATTGTTTAGGACCCTACAGAAATACCAGAACGACAGTGGTGAAGGGAGGATCTATTTGCTCCCCTTCATAGCCCCACTTCAGCTTCTCTTATTGACTGCCAGTCTAAAACAGCCTGCGTTTCTAACCCAAAGAGCAGCTGAGTCATATTCAATTTACATCGTCACTTTGCAGCTGAGTATGATTGCATCACCTACATGGCATCCCCAAAGAATATGCAAAATATCGTTTGCTGAAATGGCAATTCTGTAAACGTGTCTCCAGACGGCATTTTGTACAAAAGTTGAGACTGTCAGAAGTATCATATCACTTAGGCTAAAGATTTATACTGGATCACATGCTATTCCCTCTCTAGCCTCTGTCTACCAAATGCCAATGCTGTGTGCAAGGCTGTGAACCTGGGGTGGGGATTCAGGCTCTGGTGTAACAGAAATTAGGAGACAGTCTGCTGCCTGGCATCAGCATTGCCACTGTGCTTACCTTTCAGGACAAATAAGATCTCTTTCTCTGAGAGCCAGTTTTCCTTAAGCTCAATCCATGAGTTTCCATTCTCTGATTGTTCACTTTAGACTCAGCCAGAACAATTCATTTTTCCAACCTGCAAAATGATATTCCAGGAAAATATATGGAGAAATTAGTCAAATGCTGGAAGAAATCTCAACAAAAATATTGCAACAACAGTAGAGATTAGTGACAAAACCACTAGATTAAGCTCCTCAATGAAGACAGTAATTTTTCCAGTGCAGGATGATAACTTGCATTACTTCCTCAGAAAAAAAAAAAACAACACCACCACCACCAACAACAACAACAACAAAAAAAACCAGAAAAAACCCTCCTTTTAAATTATATGGCTCGTAAAAAAAAAATGAACTATGGAGTCTTTTCTGGGCAAAAGGCTTGCCCATGAACCTTCTGCTACATAAATTGAGATTAAAAAGAGAAAAATTTGAGACAAACAAGCACTGACCTGTGAGCGAGAGTTAAGCAAACACATGTATGTATTCAGAGATGCAGCTCTGTGATGAGGAAATACCCAGGGTAAGAAATGTTTACAGAGGAAAGTTCTGTGGATTTTCAGGCAGGGGAATAACAGTGGTTACCTCCTGCTGAAATATCATAGCAGCAATGATGTGGCAAAGACAACAACTGACATGTCAGAGACACATAAATCTATCCTGATAGGGCTGACAACTTGGTATGATTGCTCTCCAAAGATAACTTTATAACTTGCTGAAGTGTGATTTAAGAATGCCCTGGAGCAGCACTAACCCGTGTACCTTTCTTGTGGGTAACTTTTTATAAGCTATAGCTTTAGTTAATAGCTTATGCAATTTTTCATTTGACCTATGGGTGTCCCATGTGGGTGGGATTTTCAAAAACACTCAGGCCCAGAGCCACAAACGGATCTACACAGAGATGATCACACCTATAGCGTGCGTAGGGACCAGAGCAGAGACCAGGCCACAGTTTAGCCTGTGATCTAATGAGGATGCAGAAGAGGGGCTGCAACGCCCTTAAATGTTGACCAGGAAATCTACCCATGCATATGTGTGAAACTGCTCTGGACTGTGGGGATGCCTTAGCTCCGTTCCCACCAAAATGGAGTAAAATCAGGCACCAGCCAAGTGCTCTTTAAAAGGCCAGACTGAATCTTTCTTTTCCTACTGTAACTTTGACCCTTTCTAAAATATCTTTTAGAAAGAAATATTTGAATTTTATTATCAAGTAGACCATTCCAGCAGGAAAAATGTGTGCTGTTTTTATTTCAGTGTTTTGTTTTTCAAGTGAACTATAGTATATACATACAAGAATAAAAAAGATGATAAAAAGCATAATAATACAATATCCAGCTTGGTCCCAGTGATGTTAAATGTGCTGAATCTGAAGCAGTTGATTATCTCTGCATACAACTCCGGCTGTCGATCTTTGAATACATCCTCCCTTTTTCCCTTTTGATGCTAGCAAAGAGCAGGGGTTTTATCTTCATAGATGTCAAACACTAGGATAAACTATGTCCTCCATGGGAAACAAGCCACAAGCAGCAGTATATCTTATAAATAAGCCTTTAGGGAAGCTGCTTTATTTCCATTTTTTCACTGTCTTTTCACAAAGCCAAACTATCCCCTGTGGCATTTGGGCACTCAGAAAACGGTTGTATTTGAGAGGCTATAAACAGTCAAACCAAATAAATAGATGAGAAAAGCCGAAGTCCTTGCAATGTCATGCTATAAAATAGATGGAAGACTGGCAACTTCTGCATGAAGGCTCAATGCTGATTTGCTTCCTCAGACCCAGAGAGCTTTCAGCCTGTGCCTCTGAAGAAAAGTAAAGTGCAAGTTGTGCTGACCTCATGCCTGTAGAGCAGACAGCAACCTTTCTGGCGGCTGGTGCAGTGCAAGGACATTACAAACTAAAATCTCAGAGCCACGTTCTGATCCCGGTCAGCAGCTGAATTTACACTCCCCTTAGGGAGAGTGTCTTGAAAGCAGTAAAGGACCCCAAGACTCTTTAGAGCTCCTCAAATGTTCAAGTAAAATGGTAGCAGAACAGAGTCATCTAGCTTTCACTATGACAACTAGTAAACCCAGTAAATTTAACTCGGGGTAAACTTCTGAGGGCTGCAGAGAGAAGTGAAGAAAAGTCTTTGTTTCTCCTCCTGGGACAGTGTTACGGGAAAGCCTATAAAGTTGTACATCCAAGCACTGAGCCTCCACTGACTTCCAGAGGAATGCCAACTGCAGCTAAACAGCAGTGCAAAGGCCTAAAGGCATGATAAGAATTCATCTCAAAAGCGCTATAAATTTATTTTGCTCACACCTAGAGGACAGGCAAAGTATACATACTACTGCTGTTTTAGCTAAAATGGTCTAAGGATAAGATAAGAACTGCAGGAATAGGCAGTATTTTGTTTTAACTGGGGGGGGAAAGCTTGCAGACACAACTCCTCTTTAGTATACAGAAACCTTCACCCAACTATTCTAGTATAAGAGGTTTCTTTTCCCTGTAACTTTGCCTTGAAAATAAAGCAAGATCTGAACTTTGCTCCAATGCAAAATGTTGGGTGATGTATGCCTACATTGTAAATTCATGTTGAAAAACTTTATTGGTAAAGCTGATGAACTCATGACACACTTTTCCCGAAGACTGATATGATTTTACTATTGGTCAGAGAACAGGTTTTTTTTTCCCAGTGGGTATATTTTATAGGCATAGTGATATAAAGTCACATCCTCGCAGAAAAACATCACGGAGTATCTGAACACTGAAATCCTAAGGGTGAAATGTGGGCCCTGTGGAATCAGTATAGTTATAACCATATATAATATGGTTATATATTACAGACTTATAACCTGTATATTATGGTTATATATTACTTGTAATAGCATGTTTGTAATAAGGTAGAACTTGGTATAGAGGATGGGAGAAGAGGAAAACAGATTCTACCCTAAAGCAGTTGCACCCGGGCTCCTAATAAGAAGTTACATGAGTATTTTATAGTGCATGGCACTCCAAGATTTACGACCTGTTGTCCTCACTGATAAAGAAAATACCACTTACATGCAAGCAGAATAAAAATCACATAAAAATAAATTCAGCTTCTTCCTACTTCATAGGAAGAACTAAAGTGGTGCTGTTGTCCCTCAGCATCAAAAAAAAAAAAAAAAAGGCTTTGTTAGATAAAGTGCACCATTCACCATTTGCTGCAAAACACATGTTCTGGTTGGTTCTAACATTTCATTCCTTTTGCACTCTCTAGCTCTTAAACAAGGGAAAATCTGAGGATGATGCTTTAGGTTCATGGAAAAGAGAAGCAGATTTCTTTTTAAAGCTCTCTAGTTCCAAGTAACTAAGGTATTTCTTCGAAGTATTCATTGCAAAGGCAGAGAAAACTAAGGAAAAGTCGCTGAAAAGTACCATCTGCAGTCAGAGTTGGGGTGAATGTTCTCAAAAACTTCTCTTACCCATACATTTTGTGGGCTTGAGCCAACGCTGATTGGGGACTACCAAAAAAAGGAACAGAAATCAGAAAGCAGGATAGTGTCCTAGACCCCTGAGTCCAGGGAGGTAAGTTTTATTTCTGAGGCTGCCTTAAAGTCTAAATCGGTCATTCTTACCCTATATTGCATCTGATCTAAAAAAGGGTAGTAACACTATTTCTTCTCACCCATCCATTTTCATTTCCACCAGAGTCTCTTTTTTAATGTGTATTATTACTTTGGTCAGCATGGAGGGTTTCTCTTGGCACCCCTAGATGTAGAAGTAGTATGAATATATTCAGTGCTAGAGTGATAAGCAAAGTCTTTAAAATAACATAAATGTCAGCATACACACATATCCATATGTAAACAGTAAGGCACATTCAGCGTTAGTCTAAATAGAGGAAATCAGGTAACACAGCACAAGGACAGAAAGCAAGTATAAAATGAGTCTTGATCGAATGGTTTCTACTTCATTTATTTTTGTCCTGCTCTGACTGGTGTAACTTATAATTAGTCTCTGCCTGCAGTGGTGTGGTTCCAAAGAATGGTGGATTAAGGAGAAACTCTAGAATTTCTCCGTAACTTGACAAGTTACAACCTGAAAAGCTACACTTAGTCCATTAAAGATTTTTCACAGTGACATTTTAGTGCAGCTAGGGAAATATGCCACTTTGCCATTTATCATTTTCAGGGCATGGACAGTGAAAAGGAGGTTGCTATGAAGAACAAAATAAAATAGATTATGTGTATAGAAGTGATGTGAAGAATACTGATAAATATACACCACTGAATGTCAGCAAATGTCACCTGAGAAGCCATTTGCAGCTACCAGAACAGCCTTGCAGACCAGCAAAAGTAGCAAAACCAGGCAAAACAAGTTGGGTGTACTCACTTCCACATGAATAAGCAATAAACCTCTCTGAAGTTACACCAGAAAGTTGTTAAACTTGATAGATGAATCTTTTCCAAATTGCTCTGTCACATACTGTATATGGCTACAAAAGACTATGGATGATTTAAAATGAAAAAGAGAAAGCATTGCTGAGAATCCAATGATTTATGCATTTTTGTTCAAACGCTTGTATTCTGCTTTGTGTTAAAGGGACAGTTTGAACA
Source organism: Numenius arquata (assembly GCF_964106895.1). Classification (NCBI taxonomy): domain Eukaryota; kingdom Metazoa; phylum Chordata; class Aves; order Charadriiformes; family Scolopacidae; genus Numenius; species Numenius arquata. The sequence goes on along the minus strand of NC_133577.1, from coordinate 38,176,394 downwards.
AAGGAGTGATTCATCACACTGCTTTTTCTTCCATGGGGTTGCTCTTTTTTTTTGTCTGAACTTTGTTGTTGGAACTATTGCATTATTACCATTTCTCCTTTAAATATATTTGCCACTCTAGCAACAGGGCTTAGAGTTAAACCAGTTTGGGTTTGGTAGGCAGAAACGTTAGAAATGAAAGCTTTTCTGCTGAAAAACTTCTAATGGTAGCTATCTAGCATGCCATCTAAGTATAAGTGAAAGACCTGCAAGATATCTCCTATCTTTCCAGGAGCATCTGATTTGTAGATCTGTGGAGCAGCTCCGTTTTGGTTTATAGATATGTTGACCTGGAAAAAGCTCTCCTTGTGAAAGTTACAATACTTGGAGAGACAACATCAAGATTCCTTCAGGCTTATTTTAATCTGGGCTGTTTGCAGCCTCTTGAAGCAGTGTCCTTTATTGATAATAAACAGACGCTAAGGTCTTTGACTCAGAAAATATCTCCAAGGAAAAGCAGGGGTTCTTAAATTTTCAGAAACTCTGACTGCTTTTATATTTAATTTTCCATGAGACTCTTCCTCCCAAATTCTAATTTATCTTAGCAAAATTGGAGACAGCCTGCATCATTTTGATTTCATGAGACTGTTATTCCCAGGCACCACACTCATGCAAATTTCAGATCAGTTTTGTTTTCATTAGTGAAAAGCAGCAACATGGATCACATAAATGGGTTCATACAAGAACTCCTTTATTCAAAATATTTCATACATGCTAAAATACACTGGTTGTAGAACCATTTTGGTTAAACTTCCTACCATATGTCCATGTAAAAGCTATAAACAACCAGTCCTACAATGGCATCCTAAAGCCTGGGAGTCTAAATCTTTGAAGAGAACAAATTTCTTGTACTTACAGATCCTGTAGATGGAGTAAGGGCGAACCTTGCTTTCTTGGGCAGGATGTTTACACAGTGAATTTTCTTTGTACGAGTCTTCACTCTATTCTTGTAAAATCAAAATCAACAGTGATCCTTATTAGTCAAACCGAACCTTTTATTAAATTAAATGTAAAGCCTGTTTTACAAATGAACAATGAAGAACAGAAAACAAAGATTAAACCAATGGGTTGTGCTCAGCTCTGCATGGACTTTCCTCAACGGCTCCCCACCCCCCTCCCCCCGATTCTTTGAAAACTGAAGTAATCTTTGAGGCAAAACAGGCATTTGACAGCATCCGCCATCCAGAAGCTCTGTAGCAGTCGTGCTGCTGCCTTGGTCTTGTTTTGAATTTCTCTGTCAATTTGAATAGACACAACAGAGTCTCAAGGAGTGATGCTCACAAGCTGAGAAGGCAAGAACCGTGTGGGATGCAACAAAGGGGAAAAGATATATCAGTTTGTTACCTCATCACAAGTGTGAGTTTCCCCAAAAGCTTCTCCTTTACATGAGTCTGCGGTTCAGTGAAAAAACACAAGCAATCTTATTTACCTTTTATATGTGAAATTTAATGTGTTATATGTTTACCATTTTTTTAGAAACTCTGAGGTGTGTATAACATATGTACTGTACATACTCGTCTTCAAAAGAAACAAAAATTTAGTTTCTTAAAGGATATTTGAAGAGTAGAAATGCTTGGCTGAGAGGTTTTAAAGGAATTCTTGAACAAATAGGCAGCACATGAATAAATATGCTGATTCTGTGACAAGCACTGAAAAGAAACTTCTGGTTAGCAGCCTGCCTAAACTAATGAATGGTTTAGTCCTTCCTTCCTCCGGCCTAAACGTGAAAGCTGCTATCCACACCCCAGACTTGATCTAAACTACTGACTCCGATAGAAAGTGCCTACTGACATTGGATCAGGCCCGGCAGCCTCCAGTCTTGATCCTTTAGGCCTGCATCAGCCCAAAGCCAACCTACGCTTCCCCATAACTGAATGTCCCCCAAAGGCAGCTGTTAAGGTATGTGCAAAATATCTGAAGCTCTTAATCAGACAGATCTTGTCCTTTGGAAAGAGTAGAAGTTTTGCTTAAATAAAGCAATACAGGGTTTGATTTGGTACAGCCAGCAATAATGAAGAATCATAGTTTCTGTTATCAGGGTTTTTTGACGCATGTGTCTTTCTGAGTAAAAAGAACGTATAGTTCGGGGCCGGGGGGGAGGGGGGAGGGATCATTTTTTGTCCTTTTTTATTTTAATGGCTAAACATTGTAATGCTAGCTAAATAGAAATTCTTGTCTGTTAATAGGTTCCTTTAGTTTGTAATAAATAGGAATGCTAATGACTAAAATTTGGTATTTGGTATGCATTAGCTTTTGTAAGTCTTTTCTTTACAGGCTTCATTGACATTCAATATGGCAAGCTTCCTTTGAAACATATTTATAAAATAACTACAGTATAATTAAACCAACAAAGCCATCTTTTAAGTAAGCTTAATAGCTCAGTTTTTCACTCGGTAAATTTTTTATTTTACGGAGGAAAAATAGTTATGCTTCAATTCTACTGTATATTTCATTTTGCATCTAATATTTTATTTCCATTTTCAATCTGTGCATATCTAATTCTTGACAACTGTGATTATTAATAAGCATGCATGAAAAACATGCTTTGCAGAATCTTCCACAAGGATATTTTTGTTAATGAGAACTGAAACATATCTTGGCAAAGACAATATATGTAATATATATGTGTGTATATATACATATTTTAATAGCTAATGGTGGTGTAGTTAATACACAAAAATGGATTAATAGATATGGCAGGTAATAATTGAAGTGGATGCTGTTTAATAAATGTAACTAAAAATATTTTAATGATATAAAAGCAATAGGTAAATAAAAGCAATTACATTTAATTTTGCTTTCAGCTTGTGAGCGTTTTCTGTAAGCTTTAATAGAGGGGAGAGCTTGTGCAGAAGGCTAATGGTAGAGTCAGTGTTAGCATTATTCATTAGGGTTTCTAAGTAGTACTTATTCTGAGATATTTCTCTGGAAGACTAAAATGTTCTCGGTAAGGGTACTTGGATCTTGATAACCCTAATTCATAATAATATCCCCCTCATTCAGAAAATTAAAGTTTACAGAGTCCTCAGCAGTTTGAAAAATCTTTATACTATTTAGAACCATGATCATGTTTGCTTAGGACAAGCTAAAAAGTGATAGCTCGCATTATAATAAGTAAAGTGGAACCTCATAAATGTTTCTTAAACTCTGTCCTCTACAGGCATAATAATATTGAGACCCCATTTACGGTATGGTGAATAAAAACGGTTGACATCATTGTTACAATCTTTATTTAAAACTGTTGCTAAGGTTACAAATTACCATCACTGTGTGCAACAGGTCCCTCTGAAGCAGTATCATTACAGATTAACTGTAATGTGTAGGATTATAATAAAAGGCATAAGGGATTATGCACAAGCAAAAATGCTAGAAATAACACAAATACATCTACATTATACAGTGCATCGCGTTGCAAAACCTCTGCTTTCAAAGCTGAAATACACAATGTGTTTTTTTGTTTAATTCGGGCATTTAGAGAGATGTTAACTGTATCCTGAAGTGGCTTTACAAATGTCAGGGAGCAGAGGGGTAGGGTTTATCTCGACCTATAAAACAGCTGCTGCTGGAAATGTTCTCACATCGTCTCCACTCTTAGCGGAGCACCTAGTTTACAGGAAAATACGCCTCCATTGTGTGAAGGAGGACTGCAGTGGAAGGACGCAGAGTCGGCGGCTGCTCCGCCCGGGCAGAGGCCGGGGCTGCCCTCGCCGCCGGCGGCCGGGGCGCGTCCGACGGGGCGGTAGGGACCAGGCACGGGGGCTGAGGCCGAGGCCTCCCTCGCCTCCAAAGGCGGGGGTCTCGCCTAGGGTGACAGGGTGGCAAGACGGAAAGCGAAGCGGCAGGTGACCTTCCGCTCGCCAAGGCAGCTGGCCACCCCCGGCCGGCACCTCCGTCCCCCGCTAAATCACTCTACCCCGCCCTCAACTTAATGACACAAATCCGGGCTCTTAAAGTCTTTGCGACTGATCGTACTCGCTCATTTATAAATAATGATCTCCATATAGATGCATAACAACAACATACCAGAAGTGTTTGGGGAGAAATCCGATTAAAGTCTATAGCTTTTTTCCCTTCTCTCTCCCGGAGCAAAAGTCTTGCCACAGGTCAGCTGCCGCGGCTGGCCCAGGCTGCGGGGTTAAAGGGAAGAAAAAGGCTCCAGGCGAGCCGCTTCCCGCGGGCGACGGGTGGGGGGCTGCCACAGAACGACTCGCCCTGCCGAGTTGCAGCCCGACGCCCCCTCTGCCCGGCCGGCCTGGAAGGCTCGCCAGGTCGCCGGCGGGGGCGGCCGGTATTTTGGGAGGAGGGAGCCGCTGTCCTGGTTGGGGCGTGAACTCTGCGGTGGGGGCCGATTTCCCCCCGGCGCCAGCATCCCCGGGCAGGGGCGTGGGGCCGCCCCGCTCCGCCTGGACCGGCCCGGCCCGGGGTGGCGGTGACGCAGAAACGCGCGTTCCTTTCCTCTTTCGGGCGATTTAGGGGAACTAGAAAAACAAACATCGGGCCGTTTCATGAAACCGGTGGAGAAAGCTCCGAGGGGAAAGAGAGCGGCGCACATCCTTTTAGAGGAAGGACAAGGGTTCTCTGAGGAGGGAAAACAAAAGATGACAGTGGTGGCTGTAACCCCACCATGAACCAGGGACCTCCTGGCCACACTCGGAGAGCTAACCTCCCCGGACTTCCCATTACCTCTCCATGACACTTCACTAATGCTCATACAATGGCCAACTGAGCGGTTTAAGTAAAGATATTTTAACCTGAACTAAACATTGTCTCCAGACAATAGGATGCGAAGCAACATCTGGTACCACACATAAACAATGCTGTGCAACAGCATATGCTCGACGTCTGGAAGTTTATGTCAACACGAAGCAGTTGAGGAGGCTGTCGCTGCTTGGCATGAAATCTTAATAAATGGCTGTTTGCTGCATTTCCGAGGTGAGCATCTAAGATCCTTCCTCCCGCGGCATCCTCTTCAGCTTGAGGTTGCCCGGCAAGACATCTTCGGACCCCACCCGTGCCTCCTCCCTGCAGCCCTCGGAGCAAACCACCAGTGAGAAATGCGACGGGGAGAGCCTGTGGCTTGGCCTAGGGACAATGCCGGGTTCCCTCTTCCCCGCTGCCGCTCCTGCGGGCGCAGCTCGGCCGCTGGCGCCAGTGGAAGCGGCCGGCGCTGAATGGGCAACTTTAGGGAAGCGCATCTTTTAAGAGAAGGCTCTAGGCTAATGAAACAACGGGAGGTGACTATTGCAAACAGCTGTTCCTCATACATATTTCATTATACAATCAGATAATGCGTCTTGCCACCTTCTCAATTATTCACAGATAAACATTTTCAAGACGTTTTGACATCTGTCTTAGGGCCTGCTATTAATTTAGTAATCACTGTGGTTAAAAATGTATGGGGACTGCACCTCACGAAAACTCCGATTTCGCTTACGAGGACAACTTCCGTCACAGCTCGCCCTAAGCAGCACATCAGGTCAAAGAGAGATGGGGGCAGCACAGGATCTTCGCCCTCAGACCACCACCCTGGAGAGGCTGCGCCGGGACCCGCGCACCGCCGCCTGCGGAGCGCCGGGGCTGTGCAGCGCCGGGCAACCAACCTCCTGGCACCCTCCGGAGCTGCCGGGGAGAAGCGCTGGGCGCAGGAGGCCGGTGGGGGGAAGGCGGCACCTTCCCTCCCCGGTGAGCAAGGACACCACCCAGAAAAGTCGCGTTAATTCTTTCGGTCGGGCTCTTGGCGCAAGCGCTCCCGTTCCCCTCCACGGGCACCTCACCGTTGCCCCGGGCCGCCTCGGAGGAGGACAGCTGCCTGCCCGGCTGCGCCCTGGCCAGGGCTGCCGGACGCCTGCTCCCCCTCTCTCACCCGTGACCCGCCAGCCCTCCGCCCGAGGTGGCGGGGACCGCCCGGCCGGGGCCAGAGAGGCGCCGGTGGCAGCTCCTGTGGCTTCGCTCCCCGCCGGAGCAAAGCCCGCGGGTCCCCAGCGGGGCAACGAGACGCGCTCGTCCCCCCTGAACATCAGGAAACTTCTGACAGAAAGTTTGTTTCGCTGGTGCTTGGGCTGGTTGTAGAACTGCAAGGCTTTAGGGAGCAGCAGCGTCTTAAAACTGCCTCTTTTGTGTCTCTTCCTTGGCAATAATCCCTTTTCTTAAAATAAGGAGCACACCACCCTCCGAAACTGCCAGGTGTTACACATGAACATTAAAGAGGGAGTTAAACGAGCAAACGGGAGAATCAAATCTCGACAACTCTTTCAGACGCTTTATTGATTAAACTAAACCAGCGCCTTTCTCTTCCCTCCCCTTCCCCAGGCTATCTATTTTAACCACAAAATTCACACGCAAGCAATAATCGGTCCCCTTCGCGACCCTCCCTCTCCCCATGCCCAGGTAAGTGGATGGAAACGCGTGAGCGTTTTCCCGTCCTGCTACAAAAGGTTGCAACTAGTTTCTAGAGCTGCGCGCCCGCCGGTGCCGCAGGGCTTCTGCTTTGCAGAAGGCGCAAGGTCCCACGCATGAGCCAGCAAAACGAGGGAGAAGTGATGCTTTCAGCCTGGCCTCGCTCCTCTCCCAGTCCCGCGGGGGCTTGGCTGCCCCCACACCCACCCCACGGGGTCGCACACTGGGAATGTCCTCCAGCTACCAAAGCGCTGGCTGGAGCCTCTCGGTGCATCCCGGTGCGTACCGGGCGTGCGGGGGTGTTTGCTCTAAAGCCTCAAGCGGGGTCCCGGCCGTGAATTTCATTTTAATCGCAGTGGCAAGAGAAGTGCCAGTACCCAGGACGGCTGGCGAGTGTAAAAAGCCTTTCTGCTTTGCAGGTGGCGGAAGGCAGAGGAAGATTTGGGATCTGATGGAAGAGGGGATGCTCTGTGAAATGGAAACAGGAAACCCTAGTGCTCCCTCGAAATATTACCTACACCTGAAGACCTTGCCTTCCCTTGAGTGCTCTGTAAACTAGAGGGTTAGTGGTGAGCTCCGAATGTCTGGTTCGGGTCTACCCGGAATACACGATTTTTTAAGTCAGAAACAGGGGAAATCGGGCTGTGGATGTGCGGAGGGGAAACCTGGAATAAACCCTTCCACCTCAGCAGCACTTACCGTGTTTTAAAGTGAAGTGCCACAGACTTAGAACAAACCCTGCGCTGTTCTGCTGGAAGCTTTCCACCAGCCTCTCTTGAAGGGGTCCCCCACGCTCCCAGAGCCTGGTGGGTGCCTACCTGGCTCTTGACTTCAGATTTCTGAAGTCCTTTGTATAGTTTCAGCACGGTACTTGCAACTGTGTCCCCGCAGAGCCGTCCTGCTCAGCGTCCCCACCCCAGCCTCAAGACGTCCTTCGCCCTATTGATTTGCGCTGTAGCCAAACAGGGCGAAAAGACGAGAATTGTATTCGACAGATGCTGCTCACTCGTGAATAACAGGTTCAGCGCATACGGGATCTCTCGCCATTATCCTGTAAGTTAATATTGAGTAGCAATAGCTGTCTAAATATCAAAATCTATTTATAGGGGATGCAGAGCCGTAACCTCTCCATCTGACCTTCAGGATCCGCAAGCTGGAAAACAGGGTAAAGGGAAGAAAAAAGAAGGAGAAGGAAAAAAAAAAAAAAAAAAAAGAGGAAAAGATCAGTATTACAATGGAGATTTGTGCGTGGCGGAGCTGGGGTGGGTTGCCTTTGTTCCGAAATCCTGAGGGGGGCTTGAACGTTTAGGACTGCACCGGCCCCGCGGAAGAGCGGCTCTATCCGACTTCTCTGTGTCCCCACAGCGACCGCGGTGTTGCTTCGTCCACTTCTGCCCATCTGCAAAAGTTGGGGTTTTTTTTTCCCATTATAAATATAAAACCCGATGAGAAAAGAGAAAACAGCACCGTTGATTGAGCAGCAGGTCTCAGTGCGAGCTGGGGGAGCTCAGCAGAGCTCAGCGGACCCCCTGCTTGGGAAATTATTTTACACGAGGGGAGACGGGGGGGTAATTTCTTGTTTGCTGCTCGCAGCCTCCTCAGCATAAATAGGGGGAAGGAAGGGGAGCTTGGGGCGTCTTCCCCACCCCCCGCCCAGGCAAGCAGCAGGGTCGGGGGGAGCTGGGCGGTCTCAGGTGCTGCTCGGGGCTGACGGGGGCCCCCGGCAAGGTGAGTGTAGGGAACCTGGGCCGGGACGCGGTGGCATCCCGCGCACCCGGGGATCGCCCCCAGCGAGGGGAGGGATCACCGGGCGAGGAGGGGGAGGATGGTCTGGAGGGTCCCAAATCAGGGACCAATATTACAAAGCGCATCCCCTCGGGGGGAGTGGAAACGGGGGATGGAAGGGGGAAAATCCCAAAGTACTTTTGTTTTTACGGAGCCGTCGAGAGCTCGACCAGTTTGAATTAACAACTGGGTAAAACTAGACGAACTGCGAAACCGCCCGCCCCTCGCCCCAGCCCCAGCTCCCGGCATTAATATGGCGCCTGCGAGCGAGGGAAGCACTTTTCTCGATGTTTAGCAGTTGAAATGTGCTCCCTGAAGGTCACACCAGGCGACGCGCCCGTTGGCTGCCGCACAGGGCGAGGACGCGGGCCGGGCCGGCGACAGCCCTCGGAGCCCCCGGCAGCGCCACGCCCGCCCCGGCCGCCATCCCGCCGGGGACAACAGAGCGGCCAGGAGCACGGGGCGGTCTCCCAACAGCCAGATGTGCCCCTGCTCGGCTTTCTCCTACACATATCCCTTCTCTCTTTCTGTGTGCATAAGGGAATCGTACCCAGCTTCCCTTTTCTCTTATTAAAAAACAAACCAACCAACCAAAAAACCAAACCAAAACAAAAAAAACCCAAAACGGGTGTCCGAGGGAGTAATTTCTCGTATTTGGAAATTAAAAGGCTCAAATCTTCTGTGTGACCCTGTTAAGACACGGGAGCGCTGTTCGCAGCTACTTTAAAGCGCCAGTCTCAGTTGGTTTGGAGGTCGGAGCTACTGTTCTTCAGAAAGAGAAGTGCAGTTCAGGAGGCAAACTCTGTCCCCGGGGCTGCGTGCAGTCTCCCTTTCCGCCGGCTAAGTGCACCTAGCAGTGGAAGAGAGAGAGGCAAGGCTGCTAACTGCGCTGCTTAAATGTTCTCTGCTTTCTCCTACCGGAGCTAAGCAAAGAACAAGCTTCGCTAGCCGCCCGAATAAAATGGGAAGGTGATTTAAAAAAAAAAAAAAAAAAAAAACCAACAAAACAAAAAACCTATTCTTGGCATTTGCGTCCCACTTGAGGAAAGTGTCTGGAAAAAAAATCCCCCAAACTCGACTCAACACACTTGGCAATAATCTCCTTTTAAATCTAGGGTTTTGCTACTACATTAGGCTTCGTGCTATTGCATTCCAAAGAAAATAGACTGGGTATTAGAAGAGGAATCTCCTCTTCCTAATGAATATTTACCCTGAGGTCATTACATCCGTAATGGTCCTCGCTTAACTTACCTTGTTCCCCTCTTTCTCTGCTAGAGACTGGGATTTCAATCACAATGCCCTCGATTTTAAAGTGCCGTGTACCATTTAATGGCGGGGTGCAGGCAAGGTTAGAATATTATTGACTTCATGCAATACATAAGATGGATACATTTAAGACTTTTAACTTTTTGTTGCAATGACACGCTGTATTTTTATGAGATACCTATTATGTAGACAGAACCATTGTGCTGTAGCTGCCTCACAGTTGCTGGATCGTTTCTATCAGATGAAAGATTTTGAATAGTTTTCTTTCAACAATGCATCCTTTTGGTCTTGATACAAAGAATGTAGGCATGGTATACACTTAAACAGCTCTGTCACAGAGCAAGATTAAATAGAGTATATATCGAATCCTGTCTGCAGTATAATACGCACAGGGAGCAGAATGGATCTCCCTCCGCCGCTGAAGAAGCCCATTAAGGTCTGATGTCCTGGGAGCATCTTCCAGATTTCCCTTATCTGTGATATTCGCTAAGCTGTTAAAAATCTTTACAGCTGGGTTTGGAAAATCGGCTGTTTCTCACGGAAAGACCGAGTTTGATAACGGCGTCTTCTAACAAAATCTACTGCTTGAGCTGCGGTAACGGGGCAAATGACGCTCTATCTGGTTACCCATCTCGGCGGCCGCCCGGACGCTGCCGTGCCGGGGCAGTCCCGAGCCGGGCGGCTTGCCCCAGCGCCCCCGTTTGACACAGCCCCCGGTGTCCTCTCCCCCTTCCCTTCTCGCCCCCTACCCTTACCCCTCCCCCCCTCTCGCTTCTCTCTCCTTTCTCCCCCTTCCCCCCACCTCCCCGGCAGCCCCGGGCCGGCCGGTCGGTGGGTGCCGGCGGCCGGTGCCGGGAGGGAGGGCGGGGGCAGGGGGGTGCAGCGACGGGGGGGCTCGGCGCCTGCAGCTCCCCCTCCGGTGCTCAGTCAAGCGACTTGACCAAAGTGCACGTGCTGAGCCCAACTTTCCTCTCCCCCTTTCCCCAGCTTTGTGCTCTCCGCTGATTGAGTCCCCATATTAAGCTCGAGATCCTTTCTAAGCAACTGCTAAGAAGTCAAGAGCATCCTTGCTTGCTTTCTCTCCGTGGCCTTTCATGCCCTCAATTTGTTATTCTACTGACACTTTTCTTAAAGTTAGCGCCTAGCATTGAAACATTAGCGACAAAAGCCCTGGAAAATCTCTCCCTCCTCACCGCTAAATCCTCTAATGGGTCAGTGCGTGTCGAATTTTTATTTGATTTCCAATAATCTCTAGCACTTCAGTATTAAACCTACCTCAGCCCAACGCCTCACCTATGGGATATTTTTCAGCTTCGCTTTGGAAAGTAGAGGCGCTCAGATTTCCTTCCACGTGCACCCACTAATTTATAAATGAGTGTATACAGCTGTCTGCGTGCATATCTATGTCTCTCTATCTGCAGTAACGCTTTCATTTTGTGTCAAAATAACATATCCTGTCACTCCACGCCAAAAGTGTATTTATCGAATGAAACAGCACCGCAAGCTGCATCTTCTTTATCAAACCTTCATTTCTGTTTTACGCAATTGTTAAATGGCTTTTCACTTCTTTTCCAATTTTAAAATACGTATTAGAGTAATTGTTACTTGGAGGTCTTTTGTGTATCTATAGCTCCTTTGATTCATATCTTTTCCTTTCTTTTAATCTTGTTATGCGAAATTATATACACATTTCTCAGGAAATCCAAGGAGCATAACTTTATTAAATAGAAACCTCCTAATCCTGGAGTTTTGCAGCAGATACCTTTTTTTTTTTTTTTTTTTTTTAGTACACGTTCCTAACCCATGTTTTTTTTGAATGAAGATTCCTAAGTCCTCTTCACCTTATTACGCGGATTTTGTGAAATGATTCTTCAACTCTCTGATTTAAATAAGTTTTAGTGTGAATCAAGAATGAACATTATCCTCTAACCTGAGGTCAAGTGAAGGGTGATTTACATGACAAAGAATAATGCCCATTTTGTCCAACATGAAACAACTTCACCTTCGGCATCATTAAGAAGAATTTAGCACTTTCAAGGCTTTGGGGGTTGGGGGGTTTTGGTAAATAGTTGGCTATGTATAGCGCAATTTCCCTTTTATAAATCACAATACAAAGGTCAACTTCTTGTCCTCTTGAATTTCGGCATTATTTTTGTAGCCTTAAGTAGAGCGAATTTGCACCTGCTGGTATTTAAACTTTAACATATTAGCTGGGGAGGACTTATCAGCCCAGAGCACTGCCTCGACAGAAATGAACAATCTTCATTAAAGTATAGAAGGGGAGGGAGGTGGGGGAGATGTGACCATTTAAGTCGCTGTTCCGGATCTCCCCGATCTATGCAGGTTCCGAGTGGATTATTTGGGGTCCTTATAGCAGCAGAATTACCGCTTCACTCCCCCCTCCCCCCAACACACACGCTCGCTTCCAAATTTCGGCTTCTCTTGGGGCACTTTAACCCTCTCGATACCTCCTTTCCCTCCGCCTGGAGGGGTGGTTGCCGGGAGGCAGGGGCACCTCAGCTGCGCTCCTGGGGCTCAGCCTCGGCCGCCTCCCGCTCCCCGCCGGGCCGCTGCCGCCGCACCTCCCTTCAAGGGCACTTCCCAAAAAAATCAGGTTGTGCCCTTGGTTGTTTCTTCTCTCTTTTTTATGGCCATTTTCGGCTGAGCTCGGTCCCTCCGCTCTGTTTCTCTCTCTCTCTCTCACACACACACACACACACACACACACTACAAGAGCCCGTGAGGAAGTGATCTTAATCCAAATATCAAACTTACCGTCCGCAGGATCCCGCTTTTGAAAAGTTCTGCTCTGCTGGGTCTCAGAATTAAAGAAACCACCGTCATCCCTCATTAAGAGCTCAGGGCTGGGGAGAGGGGCTGCAAGGCGGAGGGCCACGGGCGGGGAGCTCGGCCCCCCGGCTCTGCCCGCCCGGCTTTGCTGGCTCTGCGCCCCGGGGGGAGCGCGGGGGACCGAGACCCCCTTCCCCGCAGGCGGCTCCGGCGCTCTCGGGACGGAGTTGCACCGGGCCCCGGCCTCGGGATTTCTCCCGCGGACACGGGCGTGCGCACCTCGATATGCCTCCGCGGGGGGATCCGCGGTCTCCCCGCGGCGGGAGGGGGTCCCGGGGCAGCGGGCTCTGCCAGCTTCTTTGGAGGGTGGGTGGGTGGGTGTGTGTCGTGTGCTTGTTCACAGCTACACCGGGAAAGCGGGAACATTTCGTGTTTACAACGGGCTTCGGCTTGTAATGGCGAGATGTAGTTCAAGCAGCGCTCCTGTGTGTCGCGGGCTCTTAACTGGAGCTTTGCTCGGTCATTGAGAGCGATAGAAAGTATATGGAAATCAATATATAGACAGTGTGGAGGGCAGATAATGGATTCGAGTCAGTGAGTGTTATAATCTGCATTATGGGCTTCCTATTGTTTAGACTGAGCACAAATTTCCAAAGAGTGAAGTGTTGGTTTGGGGTTTTTTTCCCCTCTCTCTCTCTCTCCCCCTTCTTCTTTTTGGAGGGCTTTGTGTGTATAGGGGGAGGGGGTTGTTAAATCCTCCTGCCACAATTACCAGAGTACCCCCCCTCTTCCCGCCCGCCCCATCTGATTTTAAAGGTAGTGCTTTCACGGCGAAGCTAATGACTTTCATTTAATTGAACATGCCCTGATGTAGCGGATTGTTCTCGCAGCCCTGCGCCTTTGTTGCTTTTTGGGGGAAATAAAGCTAATCAAACCTTTTGTCACGGCCAAATTCTCCCTCAGGGTCTCCCAAACATTTGTTTGAATAATTCACCTCAAGAATTGAAAATACTAATTGATTTTAAAATGCTAGCCCAGAGGGACGGGGAGGTGGGGGTTGGGGGGGGGGGGGGTGAGGGGAGCCTGGAAATTAGAGGCGAAGAGCAAACGTCTACCTGCCAGCGGCGAAGCCTCCGCAGTCGCTGCCCTCGCCGGGAGCCGCGACTAAGGCCGGGCTGCGCCCCCCCCCCCCGCGGACTGCGGTGCCCCCTCGGCTGCCGGCCGCACGCTCCGTCCCCTCCCTCAGCCTCTTCTCCCCCTCCCCGCCGCCAAACTGCGCCTCGTCACCTCGGTCTCGGATGCTCCGCTAAAGTGCCGGCGGTGGCAGGGGTGGGCTCCGCCGGGCGGGGAGGGGATCCCGGTCCGGGCGCCTCGGCCCCATTCAGGGAAGAATTTTGATGCGATTCATTAGAAGTAACGAGTTGACATAAGGTAAATCTACATCGAGGGGGCCTTTCTTTGAGTGCATGGGGAAGCTTCATTAACCATCGCTAACAAGGCGTGCAAATGCTCTGATTGGGCAGCTTTCTTGTAACGCCAGGGCCTTAGCAGGATGCCCACCTAATGAGGGTCACTACAAGAGACTGATAAAATATTCAAATTTTCCGTCGCACCAGGAACTTTGTACTAAAGGAGAAAGTTGAGGCAACTGTGTGCTTGTTTACCTTGGGAAGGCACACTCGGGGGAGAAGGCATCTAGCTCTGACATCTCCATCTCCCACAGAAGCCCCAAGCTGGATCGTCGCTGCTTTTTGGACGTTTGTTTGTTAAATTCGTCGCCAGATTTCCCCCCGCCTTCTCTCGTTTTCCCTCGGTCTAATTATGTTTCCCCCGGGTTTAATGCGCTGATAAATAAATAACTTGTCTGCGAGATTTCGTCCTTTTTTTTTTTTCCTTTTCTTTCTTTCTTTTTTCTTGAAGAAGAATTATTAAAATCAGCCTGATGGCTTTAATGATACGTCAATCATTTCAAAGTTGCTGCTTGTTGCTAATATGTCAGCCCCTGTACATATCACCGTTACTTTCCTCGCTGCCGCGTTTAAAGGCTGTCCCCTCCTCCCCCCCCCCCCCCCCCCCCGCAATTTGTTTCTTCAAGTTTTCATTGCTAGGTTACGATTTCTAATTAGAGCTAAGTATTACACTTAATATTTAATTTAGACGCCCAGCACATATATCATACCTAGATCAGTCAATCAAGTGTCCCTTGTTGATAATGCTACATCATTAAGAGTTGTGTTTAATTCAGGAGCAAGCGACTGCACGGCTGCTGCTGCAGAGCAGGTAACTTTCGGCTGGCGGGAGCTGCCAGCAGATCCAGAGGGATGTGAGGAAGGAGCACAGCCGGGTGGCGGCTGCGGCTCCGTCGCCTCCTCAGGAAAGTTTGCTGCTTCCCAAGGTGGCACCTCGTCGCGGAGGCGAGCTGCGCTCCTTTTCTCCCTCCTTTCAAAGAAAAAAAAAAAAAAAAGTATCTCACATTTTCCTCCTCCAGCCTCTGTGTTTACGCAAAATAAATTAGTGGTGGGGTATCCCCAAAAGTATAACTTGGAAGCTGGAGCACTGTTTTGTACCAGGTATAAAATACCGTCCTCGGCTTCTTAAACCAATCCAAACTTAAAAAAAAAAAAAAAAAAAAAAAATCACTTGCCCACTTGTTTCTAAGCACAACCGGTACGGCACACATCGCATCGGCAGGGCTGTGTTACGGGAGCTGGATGGGCCACATCTCACACACCCATCAAATACGCATTCATTTATCTCGGGAAATCGTGACTAAAAAGAGAGGGAGAGGAAGAAAGAGAAAGAAAGAGGGAAGGAAGTAGGAGGATAGGTGTGTTTGTAAAGAGAACATCAGTGCAAAATTGTCAGCGCTTGTCACTGAAGGCTGACAAAAATTTATTTAAATCGTAATAATAATAATAAAACGCCTAACAAGACCAACGCGATGGGTTTTCCTTTACCTGCCCCGGGCTCTCCCTCTCTCCCCCCTTGCCTTCCCCCTCGCCGCGGCCGCGGTGTTGCATTTTCCGCTCGCCGGTACCTCGACCGCTACGCCCCAGCCCCGTCTGAACTTCTGCCTCCCCTGATAAAAAAAATAATCAGCCCTTGCAAGCGTCGACTGAGTCACTCCCGAATCAGGATTAAGGGGCACTAACTAGGCAGCAGAAAATCGCAGCCTCCTGGGAGCGACCATCAAAACAAGCAGTGAAATAAAAGAGCTTCCCTCTCTGCTTCCCTTCTTCTCCCCGGAAAAGTGCTCCAGGTTGGCAGCCCGACACACACACACATACACACACGCACACAACTTCGCAGGGCTACCTCCAGAAGAGAACACAGGCTTGTCCTGGTACATTTAGGGGGAGTTTGGGTGGTTTGGGGTTTTTTTGGTTGTTGGGTTTTTTTTTTTTTCGTGGGGTGGGGTGGGTGTGCTCCCCTGCCCTGCAGTGCCACATGTCATTCTAGCAGCTAAAACAATGAATCATGTGGGATGAAGTAAGATTGACGGGAAACGGACGGCAGGTTCCCCAGCCCGGAGAAGATGGCTATCGGCAGCGAGGGGGGGACCCCGCCTGCCACCGCTCCGCACCTCCGAGCCCCAGCGCGGGGGTGGGGAAGGGCTGGGGGGGGGGCGAGGAGGGGCCCCGAGGCAACGCACCCCCGAGGGGCTCCCCCCGCGGGACCGCCGCCCGCCCGTAGCAAACTTACAGGATCCGGAAAGGATTTTCCCAGCCTCTCGAGAGGGCAGCCTCTGCCCAGTCCCGTCCTCCGCCGCCGTCCTCCCGCTCCCGCTGCCGCGCCAAGGCTCCGCTCCCAGCTGCGCGCGCCGCTCCGCACTGCCCCGCGCGCCGCTCCGCGCCCCTGCGCGCTGCCGCCGGCGGGGGCCCGGCGGCTGCGCCCGCCCGGCTGCGGCTGGGCGGCCGGCGGGTCCGGGCTCGGCATTAGCCGATCCCATTGACAGTTTGTAGCCAGCAGCTGCAGTCATTAAAAGCCATTTACACCCTGGCCTCCTCACACAAAGCTGGAGCGCCAACAATTATCTGCTTGCACATTTCAGGACATGAGAGTCTGTCCCTAACAGGCTTAGGGGAGCTCTGAATCCCCGGCCGGGCTTGGGCGAGCACCGGATCCACTTCCCCAGGTCTGGCTAACCACCACCGCGCCTCGGTGACCCGCGCTGGCCAGCCGCGACAACAGGCGCAAGCATTTTAGGATGCTGGCTGCGTCCTCTCAGGAGCTTCTGGCTGGCGGAGCTCCTGTGCTGAACGTCCGCGGGCGCGGAGAGGAGAGCGAGCTGCAGTAAGACCTTGGTATTAGCTGATAGGCACACGAGGGTTGTGCGTTTGTTTGGCTTTAAACACACAGACGCACGCACACGGAGTAGGCATGGTTTGAAATGCCCTGCAGAAGGATATTTTGGAAGGAAGATTTTCACCAGAAATGCAGTTGTTACGTGTTTCACATGTGAAAGGAAGAAAGAGGGAAAGAAGGAAAGAGAGAAAGAGAGGAAGGAAGGAAGGAAGGAAGGAAGGAAGGAAGGAAGGAAGGAAGGAAGGAAGGAAGAAAGAAAGGAAGAAAGGAAGAAAGGAAGGAAGAAAGGAAGAAAGAAAGAAAGAAAGAAAGAAAGAAAGAAAGAAAGAAAGAAAGAAAGAAAGAAAGAAAGAAAGAAAAGATATATTGAAGCTTCATCAGGGATCCTAGCAGAGGGATGTAACCTATAGGCAAACGACCAGTGCGTGATCGTCTGGGAGATTTAAAAAAAAAATAATAAAAAAAGGCCGGTTTGGATTATATTCTGGAAATGCATTTGATGCTAGTTTAATTTGCAGCTTGAAGAAAAATGGAATCAAATATTAAGAAACTCCCGCAGGAATTCCCTCCCCCCTCCCCTCTGTAATCCTTTACATAAAAGAAAAGGATTACAAAGAAAAAGATTTTGTCTGTATGTGTATTAAAATCTTTGGCTAAACATATTGTTGTCCAATTAATACCTCCAAGTCGTTTTGTAGAGGGGCTGAGAAGTCTCTTTCCCTCCTTAGCTGTACAACTGGAAATATGAGCCAGGGAGGGAGGGCGGGGGGAAACAAGTTTTCCTCAAGTCTGTTAACAGAAGTGTTTAAGCAGATCACTAAAAATTAAGAGGGCGAGTTATTTCCATTAGGACTATGAAGCCATGTAGCTCACCGATGACAGTTTAGTGGAAATCAGATGAATGTGTAATACAGCGAGCTTCTTCCAGTCCAGCAGCTCTTCCAACTGGACCTATTCATCTGCCACTTGGAATTATTTCACGAGGAGTGCGCTGTGAAAGGATCACAACCAGTTTGGAGCCCAGCTAAAGAACTTCTACCACCCATAGCAGTATTATTATTATCCTTCGGATAGGGCAAGTCACGCTATGTTTTCACATTTTAATTGTAATATCTCTCTTCCCCCCCCTCCTTCCCTCCATTGATGTCTGAAAGTAGTTTGGGCTCCAAGCCTCACCCCTCGATCTCCATCGGAATGCAGAAAAGATCTTTAAAAAAGTTTTGAATTCCTCAATGATTTTTCTTCTAGAAAGGCGGCTTAGGATAATTATTTCAGCTTTATTGAGGGCAGATTAGTTGAAGTCTGGATGCTGCGTTTCAATACTCGTTGTACATGCCTTTACAATGTCGGTATTGTTTGCTACTGTGTGTGAACCTATTCAAAATATACACTTTTTAACACCAAGCAAAGTCCTGTCTAAATATACACAGTAAGTCTGGAAAGATGTCCATGACCCGTACAAATCTCTGTAAATCACACTTCCATAGCTACAGAAACTAAACAAAAGAGTTACCAGCTCAAGATGCTGATTAAATCTTCTTAAAAGCAACATACCTAATAATAAATATAGTTGCATGGTAGCAAGGTCTGGCAACCCAGCCAGGTCTTACTGAGGGATGGACACAAACTGCCACAGAGATTTTCCTTACTCCCAATTATTAAAAAAAAAAAGAAAAAAAAAAAAGAAAAAAGAAAATAAATAAAATAAATCTGGGTTCAAACCCGCTTTTGCTCGCCTCTCTTTCCTCCTCCCCGCACAGAAGCCCTGCAAGTTGGCGGCAGAAACTGCGTGGAAAAGTAGAGGTGCAGTGTAAAGCCCCGGCGGGTTTGGGGTGAGGACCAGCCTCGCAAGGTCGCCGGGCTCCGGAGAAAGGACGGGGCGAGAGGAGGTGAGGCGAGTGGGAGGAGGAAAGCCGGAATGAAAGAAAAACAAAGTGGAGAGAGCAAAGAGAAAGAAGAGGGAAAGGGAAGGCGAGGAGCCGGAGGGCGGGGGAAGCAAGGCGTGGGACGGGGGAGACAGCGAGCGGGGCACCGCCGGAGCCGGGCGCGGAGCCGGGCGCGGAGCCGGTCCCTGTGCGGCTCTCGGCGGAGCCGCCGCGGAAGTCCGCGGGCAGCGAATCCCTCCTTCCGCGGAGAGGGGCAGGGAGCGGGAGAGGGGAGGAGAGGACAGAGACTCTTCGGGGAACCAGGGTTAAAACCAGGCTGTACTGTATGTGCCTGCTTCTGGGAGGGTCACCGGCGTGAGGATGGGTCTAATGATCTCATCTTTCTTTTCTTCCCCGGCACTATTAGTGCTCAGATAGGCAGAATGAAGTGAAACTACGTGCAAATCATGTGTAAATTGTCTCAGTTAGGAGCCCTTTATCCGAACGTGTATCCCAGCCTGGCCCATTTACTTTCCCCCCATATCTCCTTTAGCTTTAACGAGGCTCGTTAAGATCACAATAATATTCCACCCTCTAATTGCTCATCCCATTCAACAAATATGTGCACACTGCTTTTCGCATTATTTGATCCCTTATTTAGGAGGGGTGTGGAGAGGGAGGGGGGAGAGACAGGGAGAAGGGGAAGTGCTGAGATTAGGAGTTGCAAAGATTAAGGAGGGAAAAAAAAAAAAAAAAAGAACACAACCAGGCTTTTCCACCAACCGCCCCGCTTCCCTCCCCCCCCGTGCATTTGGGCGAAGTGGTAAAAACCTTCCTTACGTACTCCGTAATGATTGGCAGGGCTGACAGTGATTGGCAGGGGCTGCCATGGCAACGCCACAACGACACTCAGAAGACCAATAGAAAAGCGAAACAAAATGTTTCAGCGCTGCACTCACTGTGGATTTAGGGGAGATATTATGAGGCTGTTGTCATTAGGGCGATTGCTGTTGAATCACTGAATCCTGACTCGGCGGCGGCGCGGGGCCGGGTGTGTGTGAGTGCGTGTGCGTGTGTGTGTGTGCGCGTGTGTGTGTCCGCGTGTGCGTGTGTGTGCCCCCGTGCCTCTATGTGGCTGTGTGTGCGTGTGCGGGTGTGGATGCGTGCGCGGTGCGTGTGCCCTTTCCTCCCTTCTTCCTCCCTTTCTTTCTTTTCTCCTTGATTTATCTCCCCCTATCCCCGGTCATCCCATGGTGTTCAGGTCCCCGCTAGAGCTTTATCCCACCCATTTCTTCTTGCCAAACTTCGCCGCCGACCCGCACCACCGCTCCCTCCTTCTCGCCAGCGGCGGCGGCGGCAGCGGCAGCGGCTCGGGCTGCAGCCCCGGTGCCGGCGGCGGTGGAGGCGGCAGCTCTCGGGCACCCCACGAAGAGTTGTCAATGTTTCAGCTGCCCACACTCAACTTCTCCCCGGAGCAAGTGGCCAGCGTCTGCGAGACGCTGGAGGAGACTGGAGACATAGAGAGGCTGGGGAGGTTCCTCTGGTCGCTGCCGGTGGCGCCGGGGGCATGCGAGGCCATCAACAAGCACGAGTCCATCCTCCGCGCCCGGGCGGTGGTGGCCTTCCACACGGGCAACTTCCGAGACCTCTACCACATCCTGGAGAATCACAAATTCACCAAGGAGTCCCACGGCAAGTTGCAGGCCATGTGGCTCGAAGCGCACTACCAGGAGGCCGAGAAGCTAAGGGGTCGCCCGCTGGGGCCGGTTGATAAATACAGGGTGAGGAAGAAGTTTCCGCTGCCCAGGACCATTTGGGATGGCGAGCAGAAGACGCACTGCTTCAAGGAGAGGACTCGCAGCCTCCTGAGGGAGTGGTACCTGCAGGACCCTTACCCCAACCCCAGCAAGAAAAGGGAACTGGCTCAGGCCACGGGGCTCACCCCCACGCAAGTAGGCAACTGGTTCAAAAACCGAAGGCAAAGAGACAGAGCGGCGGCGGCTAAAAACAGGTCAGTTGGGCTGCGGGGCCCCGCTCCGGGGCGGGGGGCGAGGTGGGCGGTGGGGCCCCGCGGGCGGCCGCGCTTGGCTCCGCGGCTCGGCTTCGGTTTGGCTCGGCTGGGCGGCCGCCCGGCCGGCAGCGCGCCTCTGCCTCTGCTCTCCTCCTCCTTCTCTCCATCACCGCCACCGATAGAAATCCGTCCCCCGGTAGGTCGCCTCCCGGCAGCCGCAGGCATGCGGCGGGGGCAGGCACGGCTCAAAGTTGCCTGGCGCGCCCCGAGCCCTGCCGGGGGTCCCCACGGGCTCCCGGGGTGCGGGCAGGGCTGGCGCTCACCGGCGGGCGTGGGCAGCTGCGTGTGTGTGTGTATGCGGGGCTCAGCGGCGGCAGCGGGGGCAGAGCCCGGCTCTCCCTGCCTCCCTCCCCGCAGCGGCGGCGGGGGACGGGAAACCCCACGGCCCCGGGGTCGGCGGGCTCCCGTTTTGCTTTCGGCTGCCTGGCATCTGCGTCTGGCCGGGCTCTTGCGCGGTTCCCCCGCCGAAGGGCCGAGGCGGGCGGTGGGATTCAGCGCGGGTTTCTGCAGAGCGGGCGGCTCCACTCCAATTGTTCGTGCTCCTCTGCATGCGCGGCGGGACCAGCACACGCACAGCCCGCGGCCCTTCGGCTCAGGGAGAAAAGGGGAGAGAAGCCTTTAGGAGGTCGGGAAACCTCTTTTTTTCCCCATCCCCGTTTCTCTATTTACACCACATGGAGACCTGGCCCTTCGCTCGTGTGCTTCCTGTGCATTTACGTTTGCATTTATTTGCGTGTCTCTCGGCGTCTCTTTTTTTTTGCCCTTTTTTTTTTTTTTTTTTTAATTTCTGCTTTGCCATGACAAAAGCGATGCACTCTTCTTTCTTTCTTTTTTTTTTTCTTTTCTCGTCACCCTCCGTAAAAGTTATTTTGCAAATGAAAACGGACCCTTAATCCAGCTTGACGCGCTGTTTTTATTTTAATTTAAGTTTGGCTACCGTTGTAAGCATGTAAACAAAACTTCTTGTTCTTGCAAATGCCGTCTCTTAAATTCCTCCTAATTATAGCACTGGTGCTATTGATTCAAGGTTCTGTAGGAGAAATGCAACCTTAAAGTGCCTCGCCATTTAATTTCCATTAAATGGAAAACAGATCAGCTAAGGACTGTAAATAAACAGAAGTTGCCTACGGATGCTTTTGTTGACTCAGTGGTGTTGACAGCAGATGAATGCACCAGGAATTGTACATGGGAGAAAAATCAAAGATGCTGAAATTGGACAACTTAAAATAATGAAAAATGTAGAATAAACCGGCTACATTTTTCTGTTCTTTGCAGGCAGTTAAATAGAAAATATCCCGATGAGAAGCATTTGAGCGAAGAGTGTATTTTGATTCACACTGGCAGTGCTAGGCGCTAGAGGTTGTGGCTGGCTGCTCAGCCCAGGACTTTTAGTCCTTATCCTCAAATCAGGCTTTCTTTGGGTTTCGAGCGGAATAAATGGGCGCAGAGGAATATTCGCAGCACACTAGTGAATCTGAAAAATATATATTGCCTCTTGAATTAAAAGAATGTTCAACGGCAATGTACCCCTAAGTGTTGACGGTGAAAAGACTAGCACTTTAAAGCTAATTTGGGCTTTCGGATGGAAAAGAGACTTAAATTCCGAGCGGAGAGAAACGCTGTGTACCACCATCGCCCTTTTTTCTTTTATTGGTAGCGCTGCACCCCCGGGACGGGACCTCCCTGCGGTCCTGCCGCAGACCCCAGTGTATTTGTCTGTGCACTGGGAAAAAAAAAAAATTTAGTCAGATAGCGGCCAGAGCACAAAATGGGGATCCTGTACGATTTTTTCCCGCTACAGACCGGTCCTTGCAGCGTTTAAGGAGCTCACAGAGACACGGGTTTCTCCTAGGCCCCTCTATCTGTGTTTGCACCGGGGCGCACGGCTTGGCTTCCCGGGAAAGTGCTGCGGAAGGCGACCGGGCCGGGCCGGGGGCTCCGCTCCGGAGCCGCGGCTGTCCCCGGGCGGTGGCGGGTTCGGGCGGTCGCCGTCCCCTCGTCGTCGTCGTGGGCCGGTGTCTCAGAGGGGCTGTGCTGTTGTTTTGTCTCCCGTCGCGATGCAGGCTCCAGCACCAGGCGATAGGACAGAGCGGGATGCGGTCGCTGGCAGAGCCCGGCTGCCCGACACACAGCTCGGCCGAGTCTCCGTCCACGGCGGCCAGTCCGACCACCAGCGTCTCCAGTTTGACAGAAAGAGCCGAGACGGGCACCTCCATCCTCTCGGTAACCTCCAGCGACTCGGAATGTGATGTATGATATCGGAAAACAAACAAACAAACAAACAAAATCCAAATCCAAACAGCCAAGCACCCTCTCCCCGACCCGAGCAAAACAAACCGAGGCAACCTAGAATCAGGACACACACACGCATGCACGCACACACACAGCCAGGAGGAAAGAAAAGGCCAAACCCGACCCAAACATAATAGCAAACAAACAGACAGGGATCAGAGAATCCACCACCACCACCGTCAGCCAACACCACCACCAAGAGATGGAGCTAAAACTTCAACAGTCACAAACGCTGGTGCTGCAGCGGGAGGGGAGGGTGGGGGGGCGGGAAATAATAATTATTATATATATAAAAAGAAAAAAAAGAAAAAAAAAAAACAAAGCAAAAGTGACAATTGTATTCTTTTTAGGACAAGCACGATTTCTCCTTTGCGCTTTTCCATGGACGCATTTCACCCACTTGCATGATGATGATGATTAAATTTGTATCTGGGAAAAAATATTCTCTATAGTAAAGGAAAACAAACAGAAACCAGACAAACAAACGCAAACTCCGATCGAATTTGTACAAAAATTAAAAAAATTAAAAGGAACTCCTTGAAGAGGGAAATAACAAATGTTTATCGCCTTTTTGTTGGTCCTGTTTCTCTCTCTTTCTCTCTCCCTCTCCCTTTCTCTCTTTTTTTTTTTTCTTTTTTTTTTAAGTCCAAGTGATGGTCCAGCCAAGATGCAATTTTCTGTTTTTTTGTTCAGCAGACAATCATTTTATTCGTAAGCACCTTTTTTTCTACACTTCTGTCACTGCCTGTGTGGGTACTGGTTATAAATGTGGAAAAAGAATAGTTATGACTGTAACAGATTTTTATTTTTATTTCAAAATTTTATATGAATTATGTATATCTTAATGATGCGGTCATTTTCCCAGTTTGTAATATATGTGTAGAAATGCTTGTATATGATATTTGCTCTGCTCTTTCTTTCTTCCTCTCCCCTCTCTGTCTATCTCCCTCCCACCCTTTCTCTCTCTCCTTTTTATTTTCCTTGACTCGGTGTTCCTTGCACAAACTTAGCTGTCAAGATCTGACGTGCTAGGTTTTCAAAAGGGACCTCAGCGATAGAAAAAAAAAAAAAAGAAAAAGAAAAAAAAAAAGCTTAGGGTGCAATTGTAGTTCTCTTATGCAAAAGCTATTTTGAGTATTTCATAGCAGCTTTGGGGGGTCTCTTCTTAAACTCCACGTAGGACGCTTAAACTATTGTTTCCTTAACTGCGTGTTTATCTATATGTACAAACTTTCTAAATCAAATACAGTATTCCATTTTCTTATCTATCCAGCGATGTTGGTGTTTTTGTCCGCCACGGAAAAACACGCCCTCCCCGTGGGCTCCTCGCCCAGCGCCCTGCACAGCTCCTGCGCCGCCGCCGGCTCCCGCCTCGGCGGGACACCCCGGAGGGATTCTGGGGGGACGGAGCGACCCTGCGAGGAGGCTGCGGGTGGCAGCGGGGACACCGGGCTGCGGTAGTGGCGGCAGCGCGGGGCACGGCCGTGTCCCTCCGGGTCCCCTCCGCCACCGCGGGCTCCAGCCTTCCCCCCACCCCCCGTCCTTTTTTTGTGCACTCCGAGCTGAAAGGCTTCCCCTGGCCGCCTGTCTGCAGGGCCGGGTGTCTCCAGAGAGCGGTTAAGACATTTCGGGATTTGTTTTGTAGCTTTAAATGAAAACAAAAACATAAACTCCTCGCCCTAAGCGGGCTGCAGCTCCTCCCCTCGAAGCCGAAGGATATTGTAATGTGCTGAAAGAAGCCTTTATTTGCATGACTAACAGTATTTCAGCATCTTTTTTTTTTTCCTTTTTTCTTTTTCTTTCTCTTTATATTTTTTTTTTCGTTAAAGTTTTGCTTTGCCCTGGGCATGTTATTCAGCCGTGAATTAGCGAGAGGTAAATTCTAAACTTGTTTTTACTTGAAAATACAATTTTGAAACTTACCAAGGGATTTAGGGAGAAACGTGCCTGGAATTTCTTGACCATTTCCAAACTAATTTAGACTTCCGATCTACCTTTGTGTTGCCCGAGTCCTCTCTCCCTCTTCCCTCCTCCCCTTTATTTTGGGAAGTCCGAGCTAGGTTTACGGAAAGCCTTAGGAAGCTCCTGGGCTTCTCCTCGCGTTCCCCCTTTGCCCCCAGCTCCCACCCCACCCCCCCACCCCCCCCCCCGGCTCCAAGAGGCTACCTGGGGATCCGGGAGAACCCCCTAGGGTATGAGATCTTAGACCAAGCCACTAATGGGTAATTTTAAGGAATAAGCTGATGCACGAGTACGTTCATACACTTTTGGTGCCCCTGAAGAAAAGCCACGCGTGTGCGCGCACCGAGAACGCAGGGGAGGTGTCCTCCCGTGAGACTTCCCCTGGCCAGGGCAGGAAGGACTTTCCGCGCTGGGCCGCTGAGCGCCCGCGGAGACCCATGTAGGGGTTGGGGGGAGGATTTCTCCTCCGTTTCCCCGCGGGATCCACCGCGGGGAAGGACACGGACGGCCCGAGGCAGCGCCCACCCCGTCGGGCTTCGCCTCCCTCTTCGCGGCGGGGTCTCCCCACGGGCAGCTCCGGCGGCGTCACTGCCCCGTCGCCAACACGAGAAGCGGGGGTGGTGGTGGTAGTTAGAAGAAAATAAGGCCCGGTTATACGAAACCTGAATGGACGGGAATTGCTTGGGGAGAGGGGAGGAACACACACAATAGAGCTCCCGTGTTCTGCGTGGGTGGGAGAAGAGGGTCGTGTTCTAGAAGACCTAGTTCTTCCCTTCCCCCATGCGGCTTTTAGAGGGGAGAAATATTACCCAGGAGGGGATAAAAGGCTCCCCAGTGGACGGCACCCTCGCACGGGTCTCACGATTGAGGTCGGGCTGCTCTTTCTCTCCCCCACACTCCAGCAGCGAGGCAGCGGAGAGGCCTTGATAGGAAAAAAAATCCCGGCCCTTCCAGTCACTCCCGAGTTTGGGTAGGAAGGAGATCTTCGATGTCGGTACATTGTTTTTAAGCGCAATATTTCTGCTCCTCGCTGGTAGGAGTGTCGTTCTCATCCTGCTTTATTTTTAACGGGATTTAATACCTGAAAGGATTCAGAGGCGTGAAAGTTTTGGATTTTTTTTCTTTCTCTTCCTTCATTTTCGCGTCTCGAAGCTGCAGCTAGAAGGCGTCAAGCCGGCAGCAGTAATCTACCTCAGCTGAGCCTTACACTGACAGGTTTGGATTTTTTTCCCTCTGATTAAGCCTCCAGAAGATCGCCCCGTCGTGCCGTGGCAGTTAAGGGAGGCCAGAGATCGCCTTTAGCCTTACCCCGCCTCACCCCAGCCTCCCAGGCAGGCCCCTTGCTCCCATGCCATTTGTCACCCCTCCATATCAGAAAAGTTACCCCTTTTGCCAGAGCCCCATCCCAAACCCAGAGGAGCAGGCTGCCCCGGCCCCGCTGGGGGTGGTCTCCTTTCCCCGGAGCCTTTGTACGGGGCGGCCGGGGGGGGGAGACACGACACACACACACACATCCGGGGGGGGCGCCGGTGCCTACGCGGTTTCGGGGGTACCGAGGGTGCAGCTAACGATATGCCGTTTCAAAGCCGGGCTCCGCAATGGATAAACGATGTTGTTTTAGGATTTGCATTAAAAACCTGAATGGCTGATTGAGGTGTAAATCTATGAAAAGCTGCGTTTAAGCCTTCTCACCCACTAAGTCCATCTGCCCCGGGAAGATAGGGCCTATCGAGCCCCGCCAAACTGGAGGGCTGCCTCCTCCCTGCCCCTGGCCGAGCATTATCGACAGCCCCTCTCCAGCATTAGTTTATTATCCGCGCCGAGCTCGGCCGTTGATTAAGATGAAATTACTCGGAAGCTGAAGTGCGTTTGATCAATATTTAAGGGAAAGCCGGAGGACGGGAGGCAGATGGCCGGAGCCCGGCAGCACTAGGCGCTGCTTCCCCGGGCCGCCACCGTCCCGCACCGCTGCCTCCCGCCCGCGGCCGCGGGGGCACGGCCTCCTCTCCCCCTCCCCAGCCTCTCGGAAGTCGGGCCGAGACCAGCCGGTTCCGGGAGCGATTTGGAGGCGATAGTTCCCCACCCTCCCGCCGCCCACCCCCTCGCCCTGGGGCTGCCTCCATCCCCAACGAGCTCCGGTTCGCGGCTCCACCGGCGTGCGTGCACCCCGGCGCGGGGGTCCGGAGACCACCGAAGTCACCTGCCTGCCTCCCTCCCCGCTTTGGCTCTTGGAGGGCTGGCCCGAGCCCTTGAGCATCGCTGGGTGTGCTTTGTGTGCCTGCTGGGCCGCGGCTGCTGCCGGCCCTCCGCGGCCAGGCGTGGGCTTCGGTCATCCCCATCTCCCTCTGCCCGATCAATTACAGCCGCCTTTTTGAGGGACTTGAATCTGCTTGCCCGTTGCCCTTAATTTTTAGCATACCCAGATGAGGTTACTGCCCCGGCCCGAAGTGAAAAGAAATGTGGACGTTGGTGCCCCGGTATTGCTCTGATTTCTTCGGTTAGCTGAGCACAACTTTCTATTCGTGTTTATTCATGCAGTTTCTTATTGAGCTCCACATCGCACTGGCCTGGATTCCGCGTGTGGGGAGAGGATAGACAAACATTGCCTTTTTCCAGAGCGTGCACACACACACACACACACACACACACGCGGGAATGCAGACTGACACACTCACACAGTCCAAAATGCAGAGGGCACCCGTGGCCTGAACCCGCATCTCTACCCTGCAGAGAGCCCTGATACACCGAAGTTTGTAAATGGTGTATAAAAAAGGGGGAAATAAACTAGACCGTCCAGTTGCTAAATGACCAAGGGATGGAGAAGGCGGGGAGGCGGAGGAGGGGCAGAGAAAGAGTTGGGAAGAGAAAGCGCTGATATTACCGACGATCACGCTAAATATTCTCTTCTGGCACGGTAATGACAAAAGGCAGGGGCTGTGGGGACACAGCTATGATTAAATGATACTAAAGGGATTCGTGTTGCTGTGGCTGGGGGAGGGACGTCTGTAAGGTTTTGTTTTCGGTGCTGTTCTTTTTTTTATTTTGGAAGCAAGGTGTTTTCAGACCAGGAAGCTTCAAAGCGGCTCGGCACCTCGGAATCTGCAAAATAGGAAAGATGCAAGAGAGTAATGAATAATGAAAGGGTGGATGTAAATATCTGGAAGTATATGGTTAGACTCGCCTTGCTGTGAGCGAGATGAAGTGGCGGGATCGTCTCTCCCTGCGGCAGGCAAGTCCTTTGCCGAACAGGTCGAAAAAGAAAGAAGAAAACTATACTGGAAGTCAAGATTTACAATATCCAAAGCCACACTGCGACTGACTTTAATTGCAGTCCTACCTATTAGAGGGAGGTTTAGCTCTACTGCAAATATTTGCTTTTTTGTCCCCATAGAAACATCATTAGGAGAAGTTCATTTAATAATAAGGTCAATTAAAGAGTATTTTTCAACGAGTGGGGGAAAAATTGCTTTCCTACTGGAATAACCTCTTTAGGAATATCTGGCAACAATAAAGCAGTAACGCAGTTTACCAGAACGCACTGATTTCCACCCGGGACTGGAGAAGCGCGTGTGTTTGCGTGGGTGCGTGTACATGCGTACACGGGTGAGCACACATGTCCACGCAGCGTGGCTGTGTGCACTCGCTGATGGGACGGACTTGATGTATAAAATGTACACACACACACACTCGCATATACATGTGGACACACATATACGTAGAAATATGCATGTTTTCAGATTAAAGTAGCTCTTGTAATATCTTGTAGAACACTAAATATTCCCTTTTAATATCTAAATAGGTCAGTAATACAGTTCAATAACATTGGAGGTGTCTGTATATTCTCTCTCTTCAGTCTGTGATAAAACATTCTTTAAGACTATTGGGATTTTACACTGTAATTCTATTAAATAGTAATTGAAGGGTCGCGAGAGGCTATGATACAGGATCAGCAGTGTGTAAGCCGTCCGTTTGAACTTTAATTTGGAATCATAGGCAGATGGGATCACGGCCTCTTTGTGGTGCTTGCAGATTTAAAAGTAGCCGGCACATGGAGGGGAAAAAAAACCCAACCCTGCAATGCAGATTCATTCATTAAACATGAAAGGTTAGTGCTAGAGAGGATAAGCTTTTAGACGTCTAGGTAAATACAGAAATATATTTTCCTCCCCTCACTTCCCTCCCACCATAACCCCCAACTATCTCAGTTACTGATTTTCTATTGTTATTACAAATAACTTTCCCCCAGTGAGGGTAAGTGTACCTGAATGACTTATTTATATCTGCATCACAATCTATCTGCGAAACTTTTATTCCACTTGCAGCCGGGGGGGGGGGGGAAGCCAACTTTATTTGTTTGTTTGTTTGTTTGTTTGTTTACTCTTTCACTGCCTCTTCCTTGCACCTCCTTGGACTATTTTTAAAGCTCTCTTGGAACGACTGACGGAGCCAAGCCTCGTTGTAGAGTTGGGGACACGGCAGAGAAGGAGAGAGCTGCTTTCAGTTTAAAAGGGAGGGGGGGTGGGTTAGGGAAGCACAGTGTGGTATGAATTGATCCGCCTGAGCCGGGAGGGGAGCGATAAAAGCCACATTCTGCAGGAGGAGCCGTGGGTGCTGCTGCTGCGTGTTGCGGGAGCTGCTGAGCACGCATGTCCGTGAGTGTGTGTTTGGTGAACTCTTAGGCCCGAGGACGTTGTAGTTCCACCTTATCTGAAAACAAAAGACTTTCCAACTGCGAGAGTCAAATCCCTTCCCACCCACCCCCCCCCGCCTTCTCCTCCCCCATCCCCCCCCGGCTGTATCGTATTAAAAAGGAGCTTTCATTGTTTATTTCTAAATATTTGTGAAGCAGACAGTGTATGGGTTAACCTAATTAACACATCCATACTGTATATTCGTGGACCAAACGGTACGGTGAATTTCTAATGCGATGGTTGAACGTGATAGTCATTTCTGTGTTACAGGAGATTACAGCAACACTGGAGCATTTCCAGATTGTAGATGGTTTTAGATGTTGAATTTCCAGATGAGTATTTACCATCATAACTAATTTAAGACCATTATTAAATAGAAATTCTCAGCAGGGCTCTTTAATGATGGAACACGTTACTAATTACAGAGTTTACGCTCTGTTTTGGCTAAGCAGTCTAGAGGGATGGGATTGTGCTCTGCATGCAAAGCCAATATTACTAACGAGGAGGCATCGTACCCCTAACATTTCAATCATATTATTAAAGAAAGCCACTTCTCGGTTTATCTGCGCGAGGAGATAGCGAGAGCATTTTGTTTACCGGGCTCCCAAGCTCTGGAAATAGCTGGAATAGAGAGCGGGATCCCTCCCCTGCCTCCCCCTGCTCTCAGCGGTCTGGCCTCGGCAGCCGGCCGGCGGTGGGGCTGGGCAAGCGGGCCGCCCTCGCTCCGCTCCCCGCCGCGCCCCCGAGGCCCGCTCCTGCCGGGGCCGCCCCGCTGCCCTCCGCCGCCGCCGCCTCTGCCCGGCACTCCGCGCCAGCGGGGAGCGCAGCCAGCAAGGGCTTAAGGGCAGAAAGCAGCTGGAGAGCCTTCCCAGAGATAGTTGCCCTCCCCCTCTCCGGTCCCACCGCTCCCTCCTCCCGGGACACCGTCCTCTGCGTGTCCCGGGAGGCGGCCGGTGCTTTTCCCCGGAGCACGTCGACGGTCCCGTCGAAGCCCGAGGATGGGAATCTGCACCACGAGGTTTGTAATAACCTGGGAAGAGGTGTGCCGGGCTGCGGGAGAGGGGCCTCCGCCGCAACCCCCGCGCCCCATGTCCCGGTAGGAGCGGGGGAGGGGGAACCCCGGGCGGTCCGGCGTCCCCAGCCCGCCGGCTGGCTGAGCCCCTGCTCCCGCGCCTCTGTCCCCTGGGTCATTCCACACGTGCAGGACTGGCACTCGCCTGCCCTCGCCGTTTCCTTGGGAATACAATAGCCCTGGAGACAGAAGGAGGCAAATAGGATCCGTGGCTTATTTGCTCGTCTCAGATGTGGGCCACCTAAAATTACATTTAGTTTTCCTGACAATGGCAATTTTCCTCTTACACACCCACTTCCCGGCCCACCTCCTCCATCTCTCCAGGTTACGGAGCACGCTGTTGCGTTCAGACCCGGTGTCAGTGCCGCGTTTTCGTTGCCCTTGAAAGGACGACAGACGGTTCTCAGCCTATTTTCATTCTCGCTATCCATTAATGTATTTGATCTGGACGATTAATAAGTACCGAAGACAGGTTGGCAATAACCTGCTATTACGTTCAGTGGCGGTTTTGCCCGAGTAAAGACTTTTTGGATTGGCTTGCTCTGCGTGTCTCAAAAAGGTACAGTATCTGTTTTCTCTACATATAGACAAATGCATCCACATATGTGTGTATGTATATGTATATATATACAGAGAAACACAGAAACAGATTTCCTCTTTATACACACATACGTATTTGCAAGGGCAATTGCATATTCTCCATTTTTGCCCTCAACCTGGCCTTACAGAGCACCAAAATCGAGGAGCCACAAGAATACAGGCCAATGGCCGGAGGCTCGAAAGGTTTCCCCCTCTCCTTCTCTTTTAAAGAACCCTTTCATGCCAACTAAACAACAATCTGAACATAAAAATCTTCGGATGGATTTGAGGGAAATTAAATTGTCTCCCCCCACTGTGTGCTTGTGAGCGAGTCAGACTGTGTTAACTGTTCTAAATGGATTCTCTCGGTTTGTCTACTTATGTGTTTTACTGCAGCGTGTCTTGTTCAATAACGCAGGATGTGGCACTCGGTGTAAATCTGGCCGCTCCTCTGGGGCCTCGCCGCTTCCCGGTGTCAAGGAACTCCATCTCGGCGGCCGAGCCGCCGCTGAGCCCCACCGCCCCGCCCGCCCCCCGGCTGCCGCCCCAGCACGGGGACCTGATGCTTCGGGGCGCTCCGCACAGGGTGGTTCCTCCCGGGAATGGGACTCCCCCATCCTCCAGGCAAAGCTG
Source organism: Numenius arquata (assembly GCF_964106895.1). NCBI lineage: Eukaryota > Metazoa > Chordata > Aves > Charadriiformes > Scolopacidae > Numenius > Numenius arquata. The sequence goes on along the minus strand of NC_133577.1, from coordinate 38,144,648 downwards.
AGAAGAAGGCAAGCCCCGGAGATGGACGTGCATCCCCTCTGGCCAGCTGACCCTCCCTGCGCGCTCCCACAACTGCCCCACTCCACTCCTCCCGAGGTGCAGCCAGCCATAGCGGGGGGAAGGAAGGAAGGAAGGAAGGAAGGAAGGAAGGAAGGAAGGAAGGAAGGAAGGAAGAAAGGAAGGAAGGAAGGAAGGAAGGAAGGAAGGAAGGAAGGAAGGAGGAAGAAGGAAGGAGGGATGCCCGCCTGGGGCTGGCTTGCCGCCTTCCCTGTGCGGGGCCGGAGGCGCCGGGCTCGGTACCGGGGAGCCGCCCCGCTCTCACTGACCCCCACCGGGCGGGCCCTGCCGGGCCGTGCCGAGCCGAGCCCAGCCGTTCCAGGGCTCTGCCCGCCGTGCCCCCTCCCCGGCGGGACCTTCCCACCACCACCCGGCGTCCCGAGCGCCGTGTCCCCGCCGCGCCGCGCTCCCGCCGCCACCGACGGCGCCTCAGCCCGTTTGGAAACTGACTCATTCTGTAAATAATCTTTGACGTCCCCACAAAGCCGCCCTTCGAGAGCAGTTTATTAGCACGGAGCCATTAAAACAGATGTCATGTTAGCTTCCCCGTGACATTTGGGTGACACATCTCTCCCGATGAATTGCTAATTGTCTTCCCGCCCGCAGTAAACATCCCGCTCCATTGTCTGCGCTCAAGAGAGTTTCTGCCGCAGAATACGGTCCTGCGCGGCCGAGAGACCTCGCCGTGCGTCGCCCCGGCCCCTGCCCCGGCCCCGGCCCCCTCGGCCGCACGGAGAGGTCTCTCCCGCCCGTCAGCTCCCGCCCGCCGCTTCCGCCTCCCGGCTGGAACCGCGGCCCCTTCCCCGCACCTGGCGGTGCGGCAGGCCCGGCCCGACAGCTCTGCCCTCCGCCACCGCCCCCGGCCCCGCTCCTCCGGGCTGGGCGCTCCCTGCTCCCGCAGCGGCAAGGACTTCCCGGCCCTGGAGCATCCCCGGCCCGGCTCGGCCCCAGCCCCTTCCCGCCGGGCCTCCGGAGCACAGCCCCGTCCGCGGGGCGGATGAGCGCGGCCCTCCCGCCGACTCTCCCCGTCTGGCATAACGCCCTTCCTCAGCTCCTCCGAAATGTTTATTTTGCCCGGAACAAAAGGTGTGTGTGACGGGGTGAGGGGAGGCTGCTGATTTCCAGCAAAGTCCAGACACGGCGGTAACATATGTCATTTTCTGTAGACTTTGGATGTGAAAAGCAACGCCGAGCCTTCTCCTCCCTGTCCCCCGGCGGAGGCACTCGGAGGAAACTGTCTGAGGACTTCGAGGGGATAAGACAGAACAGCCCTAAAGAGGAGCTTTGCAGATGAGTGGCTGACTGAATCCGTCTTACCTATGTACATAGGGTTTCATATTCATAGCCGTTGTCCGTACGTTGATACATAATCTCTCGCCCTTGTTAATTCTCAATAGATGCAGAGATAACTAATCCTCCCAGCTAGATAGACACGGGCAGATTACGTGAGTGCAATCTATCTACCTATCTGCCTGTATATCCACACGCACATACATACACGCACCGGCAGACGTAAAGAGATTTCACAGGGTTTCCTTCCAAAGGACTACAAGGAGGTAGGCAGATGCAGAGCCCGACGCCTTGCCTACCAGATGTAGAAATATTAGGTGAGAATAAACATATACATAATCGCTCACCCATTTGAGGCTACCGGGTGGTATAGTTTTTATGTACTGCATCCACTTTCTTTCCCTCTCATTCTCCATTGCAGAGTTTTGTGCTCTAGTTTTATACAAACACACACAAGCTTTTCTTGGAGAGGAAAATTACGGAAAGAGGGAGAAGGAGGCTAAAGATTAGGTAGATCCGGAGTCTTTAAAAAAACCCACCCCAAAACAACACTTGAAATGATTTAGCTGCTGGATAAAGAGACCTATATGGCATCAACTGAGACATTATTTTGATTACCCCAAAGCGTATCGGTCCTTAACACCACCCAGCATTTGCAGCGAGAGTTACCTGGGCTCTGCTTTGTTCTGATTTTTAGCAGAGGTTTTATGGATGCCAATCGCAAAACAAAGCCGTCCTGGGATGCCTGCTAAATCTCGCCCCGATTGTGCCTAGCCCCTGCCAGCCCGGGGGTGCTCAGACCCTCTTCCCCAGTGAAGCCGGGGGCGACGACGCCGCGGGGGCGGGGGGCAGCGTCCGTCCCCGCCGTGGTCTGAAGTGGGTTGAGTTTGTGAATGTTGCTTAATACCTGTCGGTCCCCGCGGGTGGGATCTCTTTGCAGCCGCCCGGTAGGGTGCCCGGCCCGGGCCCGGCGGGAGCGGCCCCGCGGCATCCCCGGCACCCCCGGCCCCGCAGGGAACGACCCCTGCGGGCTCACCCCAGCCTGCCAGCCGCAGCTCTGTGCAAATGGGAACCCTGCCTCTGGCGCGGGGGGGTTTCAAATGCCACCTCACTACTCCTCGGTGAATATTAAACATCATTGTCTTACAAATGAGGAGAAAGAGCTACCGTCAGAATAATAATAAACTACTTCTTGAAACCCCAAGTCTCTTATAGCGGGTCGTTAGAGGCGACGAAGCTCTTAGCTCTAAAATCGGATTCCTCCCACCTGCGACTTCCCCGTGTCCTGGTGTCCTGAAACTGTCCGTCCTGTTTGTAATCTTTGTTCTGCTATTAGCGATACAATACACATTAGTCCCCACAAGAACGGTCCCGGATTAATTACTCCTGCAAGGACTCTTCCCGAAAAAGAGTACCTTCACTCCGCTCCTGCCCTTCCGATGATCAAGATGCCTCCTGGGAATTGTAATTTTCGGGGGAAACACGGGACTTTGTCACTTAATCTGGGTCAGAAGAGGAGGGTAGCCCATGCTCCCTTGCCAAGATTTTTCCTTTCGGCTAATGACTTTGTCCTACGTCAGTGAAGTCGCTAAGACTTGTTTTTATCTGCAGGTCCAGGGCAAATGTTGAAGAATCCTTGAATTTTACACCTCTCTGCTGCGGCTGTGAATGAATCAGTCGCTCACTCCGAGAATTACCGTGTATCAGAGGGGAAACAGCTCACTGCAGACTAACAGGGACCGCGTATTAGGAAACAGCTTCCCGAGCTGTATTGTTCAGACTGATGCTTATTTCTCCCATTACAAAATCAAGACACTCCCCGGTCTCACGCAATATCCTAGCGTTACATCTCGAGAAGGGAGAGAAAAGTCCGGAGAACTGAAGGTGACAGGTTGGAAAATACAGGCAGAAAACAAGCCACACCACCCCTCCAAAATAAAAACCTTCCCACCAAAATAAAGCACCAAATAAACCACAAACCTATACGTAATCAATACTGATCTGGAACCAATCTGTCCCTCCCCGGCTGCGTGCGGATCCCAGGGCTGCAAGTGCTTGTGATGACAGAGAGTAGGAGGGTCATTTTCTAACAAGGGTGCTCACTGTATCTGAGCTCCAAATTATCCAGAGAGGACAGATGGCCCTTCTGATCTTATAATGAGAGCAGGGAGTGATTATCAGTCTGAACCAAAAAATGATGCTCTGCTGACATATTTTCACAGTTCTGAAATCTGTGCTTGCACTTATGCCTCGCTTCATATCCCTCTTCATTTAATTTAGGCATCGTTTGGGATTTCGGAGAGCTGTGTGAAATCCGTTCATTTATCTCTCTCTCTGCGTCTCTGCCTCTCTCCCCATGTATCTATCTAGGACATGTGTACAGACACAAAACAAAGGAAAGCAAAAGGTCACTTCACAGGAACTCTTAAGCCAAATCACGCTTGGCAAAATATTTATATATAAATATATTTGCCAATAATTAAGAAGCCCAGCTGCCTCCCGGATGCCTAGATTTTATGTTTGCTTCTTGGCAGTTTTCTGGAGCTGTTGCATTCCATCTTTGCAATTACTGCGATATGTGGTGAGTCAGCCCAGACCCGAGGTTCCTTTGAAAAAAAATAATTCGTACTTGTGTATGTACATACTTGGGTTTTGTATTCATGCTTTACCTTTTTTTTTTTTTTTTTTTTTTTTTTTTTGAGAGAGAGAGTAGAATCCTCTATGGAGAAGAAATACAATCATGATGGCCGGGTAAATGTAAAGGGAGATACTCCTTTCATTTGCAGATTTTTGCGACTTTTCAACCTAAAAGCAGTGTTAGTTCACCTCTATCCGGCATAGAAAGCGTTACAGAGAAGGAGGCCCAGGGAAGTTTCCAAAATATCTCTGGTGGCTGGCAGGAGTCAGATCTCCGTCCCTCTGCTCGAGTCCCGCAGAGGTGTGCTTGCAATTGCAAAGAAGTTTGGTCAGTACAAACAAATTAAATCAAATCGGGGAACTGTTCAGTGGTTACACAGTCATTTCACTCTCTTATTTACACTGTAACATTGCATTACCCTCTAATTGTCACATATACTTTTCACTCTCCAAATATGAAAGACAAATATTGAATCCATTTGAAGTTGTACCACTTACCAGGCTGACCGGCTGGGCAGGGAAAGCATTTTCAGTGTGTTCTTGCTGCCATCTACTGGTCCCACGGCTCTGAGCGATCCCTTCATCCCTGAAACTTTTCTCTATTTTCCAATCCGAGAAGAAAAAGGTCTATGGCAAACTGAGGGAAATGCAGCTAAATAGAAAAAGCCGTGATAATGTCACCAGTGGTACTGGGAGGTCGCCACGACGTTCGTTTGAAGCATAGAGAATAACTCATCTTTTCTTCACTGGAGCTATGCTCTCTACTTGAAGCTAAGTACGTGCATGTAACTTTGCAGACTCCATCTCTAAATGAAAGGTAATTTTATATAAGGAAGGCAGTTATTTTGCATTTTTGATGCTAAGAGATTGCAATAATATATTCTTTGCAGAACAACCCTTTGTTTTGTAAAAAAAAAAAAGTTTCGGATATCCTATATCATTACCATTGTCGTAGTTAAAGGCAGCTATTGCCAAAGTTTTCCCTACTCCCTTTTGCCTCTTCAGTACCTGCCTGAATTTCATCCCCAAACTGTGCAGGAGGTGTGCCATACTACATAAGTAAAAGTAGTCTAGCTTCAGTTGTATTTTGTCAACACTTTCTCCAGAAAGTACTTTGTTTTCATAGCAGAAGCGTTTTCCCTAAGGTATGATCTCATGTTATTGTCTATTTATTTCCAAATGACCGCTAATTTGAAATAATGACACCGTCTAGTAATTTTATCCCATGAGAAACACATTATATACATAAAAAACTTCTTAAAGGAATGTGTGGTTAGGAGAAATGGATAGAGAATACTGTAGATTGCCTGGGACAGATCCGCTGAGGGATGAACTGTCACTTAACTACCGAGGCTTGAGCTAAGTCTCCCAGGTTCCTGCAATTCTTCTAGTGAAGCCTCCACAACACCCACACTGCAGATATAGTGTATAGTGACTGTCTGTGTTCTCCAGGCATCAAGAAGATTTGGGCCTTGCGCCCATCAAATACCTCAGGCCAAGCATTCCCATCTGGCCTCAACTTCTTCACTGTCTGACAGAGCATACAGGTCTTTTTAAAGGTATGCAGAGAATTCTAATGTGTGTTTTGAAATTGCAGATTTTTAAAGTAAAGACATTTACAAATGTCACGAAGTACGCACGTCCTGGCGACCTCCTCCTGCCCTCCCCTAGACACTCTGCCTATTTTGACAAACATCTTCAATTTGATCTGAGCAGAGGAGTGGTCTGGTGTGAGGTATTTGGGGTATTGATCAGCAGAACAAGGCCTTCACAGACTGGCAGAGAGACACAGCCGTCTCTCCAAGATCTCTGTGCATCACTGTTTTTAAGTGCTGCTTGTTTCTGATTAAGCAATATGGTGCTAGTCGTACCTGTAGGAAGCAGCCGTGACAGCTTTTGGCTCCTAAGTGACTAGCTTACCACCTTGGGATACCTTGATACCTGCTTTTCTTTTACTGTTGGTAGTCTGAGTTTGAATGTCCATAGAGATTCTGCTTCAGCATGTATGTGCAACATCGTTGTATTAAAGAGAACATTATATTTAAAAGTATTTAGCAGAACTGCTGAAAAACAGTGGGACATATTTGTCGTACATTCTGCTTAGCCAGTGTGATAGCCACATGACAGCTGTGGTCCGTGATCACTTGTTTTTTAATCTGATAACCACTTTCACCTACACTTGCACAATGCACTAATGCACTGCAATACAGTGCTGTAGTGCAGCATATACTAACTGCACACATTTAACCTGTGTGCTGCTCTAAAATACCTGTGCCTCCTAGGTTGAACAGATGGCCATAGAAGATGTTACATGATATCTCTGGTTAAATGCCTCTCTGCACATGAGAAAGTTATTTTTGGGCAGTATAGCATATGATCATATGGGTCCTCTGTGACTGAGATGCAAGCCTACAGAGAACACAGCTGAGGCATGTTCTCGGCTTGAGTTGGGGTGGGTGAGAAAGGTTTGTGTCATTTTGCACATTCTGAACAATTCAGAAATCATGGCAGTGGTATTTGTGCTGAGACAGTTGGCTAGCTTTCATTAAATAAGACATTATTTTTATTCAAGGGAACAGTCCAGAAGCTTGTATAAGTGAAGACATCACAAAGGATTCTGAAAAGCCCAGTGGAAAAAAATTATGTTATTGTTGTTTTAAATAATGTTCAGCATATGACACTGTGGAACATAACGAGTAGCCGGAACATCTTGCTGCATCACTAATTCATAGTAATACAATTCTTTTTTCTGAGATGGTGTGCAGTACTTCTTGTACTAACATGTAAGTGGTACTTCGAAGTCAATCGATGCCTACTGTTCAATGTAATTAGCAGATTTCAAAATGGAGGGGTTTTATTCTATCAAAATGTTAACATTTCAAACTTTTCTTTCAGAACAACAAAAAGGCAAAATTATGAAATTTTAGATGCTCAGGAGTATCTACATGAGCCACCAAAATCTTCCATTTCAGTAAGGCTGGAACACTGCATGCTGGTATGGATTTCTTTTGACTTAAGAATTTCAATTTTTCTACTCTATTAATCAAAACTATAAACCCAAAAGGAAACACTTCAACAACTCGGGAATTAAATGTTCCAGTATTTTTTGCAAAGAATATTCACAGAATTTTCAGGAAACAATATGGAAATTGACAAATTAGAACATTTTTAACCAGCTCTAATTATCAGATAATAAAGTGGCTAGAAGGATAGGAGACTGACTGCTCTGCAAAATAATCATTTACACTGAAACTGATCACTTATTATTATGATTTATGTGCTAAAATATGTGTAGGAATTATGAAACAAGGGAACTTGCATTTAATGTAAATAGTATTCAGAGCAGAACAACTGAGATATTGAGACCTTAAGAACACCTTACTCATTATCTAAGCTGAGATTCCTACGATCAGACAGAGCACAATGGGAAGAATAGGATTTATTTTTCTTACTTTGATTTGAGAAGCAGAAAACAATACCCTGTTTACAGTCTAACAATGCTCTTTGGTCTTTAAGACTGCTGTGAGATTGTATGAAGAGGAGAAGCTTTGCCATGCAGCTTCACACATAAATTCCTAACCCCACTCCTGGTATGGAACATCCATTTGGGAATGACTCAGGCTTCCCATGTGGATCTGGCCTACTCAATGTTCGCCTGAGAGTCTTGTTCCAGAGGTGATGTGGTTAAACAGTACATCCTAAAGAACTACCTGTTTGAGAGTCAAGTTCCTAAATCCCTTGCAGAACTGTGTACCCCAATGCATGGTTGCTCAAGTGCTTGAAAACTTTTCTTTTTCCTCCAAATTACATTCAGAGAATTTTAAACATTTTTCAGTCTGTTTACCTCAACTAGATGTGGTGAACTACCTTTGTCTTCAATTTTTCCGTGTTTGTGCCAATGGGAAACATAAAATGAAGCCTTGCTTTCATAGGGCACCAAAGCATATCTGTGCTAAATTTGATGCTGCAGTCTGGATAGATGAATTCTGAATGAATGCCAGTCTTACCCCTGTGATATGCACTTTCAGAAGATGTTCCACGGCCCATCTTCCCTTCAAATATATTGAAGTGACATCTTTTCTGGCCTCCACTGGCTTCTGGTTGGACTAATTTGGTCTTAGCGATTGTAAGTGGTGTAGGAAATATTGTGCATTTAGAACGGAAGCTTTGACATAATACAAGTTAGACCTTGTTGAGCAATCTGGATAATCATGTGTTTTATGGCTTTCAGATGTCCTTGCTGCAGCATAAAGGTCCATAAATATTTAGAAGTCCAGGGGAGTCTATGGTCCATTTATGCCTATTTTATGTAGCATTTTTTGTCTTTATTGAAGTTTGCTATTTGGTGTATGACAGTGGCATCGTAGTTTTCAAATAGGAATATTTTCTTTTTCTACAGAGTTTCTTATAACACAAAGGCATTGAGGTTATCAGAAGATGAATTCTATTTAACACTCACAAACTGGAAGATATCAACAAAGATTAGCTGGAGAAAAATAAAGAAATAATCTATGACAGTGTTGAGAATGATTCCTGGAATTTTAAATACTTGTTAAAGGCTTTGCTGTATTTCACTTCAATAAACATCATGCTCTAGTTACTACTTGAAACCATAGGGGCATTATCCTGTGCAGCACTTATCAATATTTTAACATGTGAAAGTCAAATGATGTTGAAACATTGAACTATATTTCCATCTGTGCAAGCTAAAATGGTACAAATGCATCCCGTGTAATGGAATACTACATCCCTAGTTACTTTCTTACAAGTGATACCTGATTCCTCTGTATTTTCTGTAGTTGTTTCCATTGCTCTGATGGTGCCCAAAGGAAGACTGTCTTTTAAAATTAAAGTTTGTAGCATTTAAGGAGTTTTAACCCAACCTGCTTAAAAGCTGGAGAAAACAAATGCTTGGAAGATGCTATTAAAATTGGTAACTAATTTTCAGTTGCCTTTGCCTTGGTGCTAAATCGTTCTGTGCGTGTACATTTTGCGTGGAAATGGGTATTGGTACCAAAACAAAGACTCCGAGAGTGGCTAGAGCAGAAATGTACTGCCCCTGTAAGAGATTGTTGGTTCTTGTGCCCAGTGGAAAAATGGTAGGCATTGTCCATGTACTGCTTAGTGGACAATAACAGAAGACGATTGCACGTCCCTCCATGTGATGGGAAACAGTGGAAGAAGGGGGCTGCTGCCAAGGATCGAACCTTTCAGTGGGGTTTCTCTGAACCCCCTGGGAAGATTCAGTGGCAGCCATAAACCTCTATACACCATGGCCCCAGAGCACCCTGCATTAGGCACAACTGGATGGCTTATCAAATATTAGACCAGTTACCTGGTTTGGCCCCATTGGATCAAGAACCAGAAGAAGCATCACTGCACGGCAAATGAGTGTGACACTGGTGTGACGGCATGAGTATGAGACCCACGCCAAATGTTAACTGCATTGCTCAGTATGTCACTTGAGAGCCTGTACCGCGGCAAGATGTTCTTTTTTTTGGCAGCCAGTCACAGATTAATATGACTGTTACCCTTTCTGTGAGCTAGTCTCCTGTTGCTTATGTTATTGTATACAGTGAGGTCCTTCCTTCTAGCTGGTCACTGCATTTCTTTTCTTGGCTTACATCATGCTCGTTTGTTTTGTTGTATGTTCTGCTTGTTTCTTCTGACTTTCCTATCTGAGGCCTTGGCTTGCATTGTCATGTCAACCAAACATTTACTTCCTTATTCCTTGGAGCTACCTGCAGCTCTATCTCTCCATGGTCACATATCATTGTCATGGTCACATTTCTTGTATGGTCTCCCTCCAAATGAAGCTTGGACTGCTGCCTTTTGCTATTGCTGTATAAAAGGATTTGATGGCTTCCAGATCTGCTTAATTATGGGGCTACTCCAAGCACTTCTGTCCAGCCTTTTAGGGGCTGCTCATTTAGTTATCATGTTTCTCTGCATAGTTGTAGTCCTACTAGGCTGTAGCATCAAGTGAAGCAGACTTTTGGTTCTCCTGCCCATGTTTTCTGTGCTAATGGGAAAATGAATTTTTATATTGCAGCAGTCCAGACTGGACTCTCTTCCCACCTGATCTGATATGTCCCTCTAGGTGTTCAGGTAGATCAATGAGTCAAACAGAGAGCCAAGGTAAACAGAAATAGCAGCCTTAGTTATTTGATCACCTTCCTTCATGTGGCTATTGCTGCTTTCAGTTTCACCTGTGAGAGAAGCAGCTACATAGCTACAGGGAGCATGACGATTCTCTCTTTTTGCACATTCATACAGTCTCATATGGCAATCAGATCTGTGCTTTGCAGTGCCCTGCTGACCCGCAATGGTCACTACTCCAAAGTGCCCAGTGAGAAAGGTTCTCTTGTTTCATGGGCTTCCTGGCTTCTCACATCGGCCTTAAATTGGTTTCACTGAATACAGCCAGTCATTGGTCACATTTCTGCCAGGGCTTTGCTGTCTCTGCTTTATGTTTTTTATTTATTCTTGTGAGAATATCTACTGGCAGTCTATTACTGTTATTTAGCAGTGTTTCTGGGGCTTGCCATCCACCCGGAATTGACTTAATCCATTAGTCTGTAAGTGTCTGCAAGTGCATCCAGCAGAAGGGGTGCAATCGTTTGGTCAATGTGTTTCTTCTACAGTGTGTGCATCTAGAAGGTACAGAGTACCTTCAGGTCTAGTGAAGTTATGCAGCAGATACTGCTGCCTGTTTCAGAAAACCAGTCCTAGGCTAGATCCCACTACCATGGGATAATCATGGCATTGTAATATAACAGGAGTCTTTCTGCAAGGCACTTTTCCCCTGATTGCTTATATGCTGAACATTTTCCCTTCTTGCTTTCCATTGGATCATGACATCTGCATTTTCCATTTGTCTGTCTGCCTGGCTTCATATTTGCCTTTAACTAGAGTACTTGGACAGTGCTGTTCTATGTCATTACTGTGATCCTTTTCCAGACAGTTCAGCCGCTCTCACTGTTTGGATTAATTTCTTCAGGCTTGTGTCTCTTTGTATTCTCTTCTATAAGCTACAATGGAGAGTTCCGGGCAGCAAACTCATGGTGGTGGGAAATGACAGCAGTGACTGGACATGAGATAACATCTCTGAGAACTTTGTAAAGGCTCATGTGGTTACCAGGATCCACCAGGGAAAATTGTTTTATTGTCAGCAGTTCAGTAGGCAACTCTGAAATGGAAACACTGGGCCTTTGTGAAAGATTTCGATTTTTCAAACTCTTGCACAGATCCACGAGTACCTAAATCCCAAAAGACCAAATCAAGCATTTAAGCTTCCAAGATCAACCAAAGTTCAGCGTGGAGAGCATAGGGCCTTCTGAAAACAAAGCCTGGCCTAAGATTTGTGACGTAGGTGATTAGACAGCTCTAGCTCAACAGTAAAATCAGTCTTTGATCAGCTTTTGGTTGTAAATGGTAAATAAATGTTTTTAACCAAGACTGTAGCAGAGCTGTTGTGCCTGGATATCCACTCCTGGGTGTCTGCAATGAAGTTGGACAAAGAGGGAAGTAATGCCAAGTGAGGTGTGTGATGCTGATGTCAAATGTTCCACGTTTGAGGCCCAGGTAACCCTGGATTCTGTCTGTTGTGTGTCCCACAACTGATGTTGCCTGCAAGTTTGCATGTGGATGCCAGTTATCGCGTCTGTTAAGTAAGTAAAGGCTGAAAGTACTTGTTAGACATAATTTATCCCAGTGGTCATGCAGTATTTTAGATGGGCTTTTGCACCTTTTCCTCCTAAAGACATGATAAAAAGAAAAAACTTCACAAGCCACTTTCACGCTATTGTAAAATTTTTGATCTGGAAATCCAGCATTGTTAGAAGTGTGCGTGGGTTTTTTTAGTGTACTTCGTATGCTAGGTATGCTATGTTTGCTTGCTTAGGACATTATTCTCCTTGATGTGAACCTCCATAGACTGACAAATGTCATGCTCTTTAATGTGCTACAGGTAAAGTAATTCTGCCCTGAGATAGCAGATGTGATTCAATGTAAATAAATGTAGATGCATATGGTGAAAAAGCGGTCCATATAGGTGATGGTCTAAATCTACAGCGTACCTATGCCATGAATATTGCATGTTGTTTTGAGCTCCTCATCTCTCAAAAAATATAGTAAAGATGGAAAAGGTTCACAGAAGGGTGATGAAGATGGCCAAGTGTATGAAATACTATTGTATAAGAAATAAAGATGGAATATTCAAAGCAAAGACAAGTAAATATTCCCTTACACAACATACCTGAAAACTGTAGGAACTGTTGCTGCAGGATTCTGTGAATGGCAAAAGCTGAGCTTGGTTAAAGGAGAGACAGGGAAAATTAACAAAAGATAAGTGCATCCATCAAGGCCTACTAAATACAAATTATTTTGGATCTGGAAGTCCCTGATCAGCAAACTGTGGGAATGCAGTTTTAGTAGTTTGCTTTCAGATTACTGGGCTGGTTGGATCTTTGCTCTGATTCACTATGGCCACTCTTAGCATTTATGTTAGAAGATTCCATATTTCTAAATAAAATGACAGCTGTCGGGTGGCTAGTCTTCCGTTCTAGTTTCCTGGCCAAAAGTATATTTGAGCCCCTTCCCTTTGAACCTGGCAGCTGGACCAGGCTCTTCTGTTTGTGCCTGGAGTCATGAGCAGCAAAACACGTATTCAATCTACAGCCCAGACTCTCCTCTAAAAGATTTGGGTTTGTGCCAACAAGGAACAAAAACACATTTTCAAATTTTTAGTGCTGCTGCCTTCTCTAATGTGCTTTTCCCAAATTCAGATGGAGGAAAGGCCCAAAGCCTTACCTTCTTCATTTCCCTCTCTGCTTACAGAAACTGCTTTCAAAGAGGTAGGTGGCTGCTTTGGTCAACCATTCTGGAGGTATTAGGATGGGCTTTGGGACCCAGAATAAAGCAGAAGGTTATGGAGTTTCTATGCAATTGAATGTCACTTCGTTTGGCAAGATCATCCTGCACCTGGAAAGGTAGGCAATAAAACTGCAACCTGTTTTCTACCTAACATATGGTATCTAACCCCACTAGAGGCATGTGCTTGGCAAGCAAAAACACTGCAAATTTGATTTAGGCACATATTCAATAGTAGTCATATGGTTTCCACACGCTCTGCTTTGGAGACAAGCCAGTGTGCACAAACAAGGGGATATATAATACCAGTAGTATGGAATTCTCTTCCTCTTTTCAGCTTTCACTAAAAATTAGGTGTCTTTGTTAGGGAACACAAACCATTCCTTCTGGCAAAATAACTCCTGAAACCCTCGCCTTCAATTCATCTTTCCTGCATGTATAAGACAAGTTACGAGGTCTAAAGGATCACAAAAAGGACAGGAAAATACATTCATACTCTATTGACTTTATTCATGTTCTCTTCACTTCATTATTCACTTCATTATTTATTTCAGTAAATGTTATCTGAAGATCAGAGGTATGTAGGAATCCTAAAGCAATAGCAGTTGTTGGGGGCTGGTGTCTTTGAAAATAAGCCATGCTGGACATCCATGTTTGAGTTTTCTCTGCCTCAGTTTACCTACCTAAAAAGAGGAAAGCTGTATCTGCCAACCAACTTGGGTGGTGTATTGTGGGATTAAATGGGTGACTGGAAAAATGTTTTGAAGTTCCTATCTGAAAGACAGTGTGTATTTGTGAGGTGTTACTGTGTTTAAACAATGAGTGATAACATGCAAGTTCACCTTATTCATTGCACTATGGAAAAGCAGCGCATTAACCTTTTGGGCAGAATCAGAGTTTCAGCTTGGGATGGATTAGAGATCTCTCTAAATGCATTAATACATTCAAACATAACCAGACTGATGAATCTATTTACTCAAGAGACAAGCTGCCATGGTGTCATTGTCACTGGGAGCCGGAAAGCGAGGAGACTGCATCAGGGCTAGGGTCAAGACAGTGGTTATGGCTACTATTAAGCAATTCAACAGCTTGGCAGTTCTTCCTCATCCTCTGCTGTCTAAAGGCAAATGATTAGCTGAGATAGGAACTGGACCATTTAGGCAATATCATATTTCATGCTATTTCATGTGTGTCTTACTGTCAAGAGCTCCAAGAAGTACGTACTTTTCTTCCTACCTTGAGTTTGGAAATTTCATCCATTTAATTGCTGCACGTGAATCTGGGGGTCTACAATGGATTGACAAGAGAGCTGTTAATAAGCTGGACAAGATTTGGCCATGAACATTTTGAAGAATACTTGTGAGCTATTTGGACACAAGACAGTTCCTGTGTATTCATACACTGAAAATCTTGACTATATTTGGGATCTGTGGTTCTGGGCACTCTGTGAAATAACTGACCTCCCTCTCCAGCAGGGAGAAGCTTCAGAGGAGCCCAACTGTGTGCAGACATATGGCTACTAAGTGTTCAGGTGGAACAACTATCCTGGGGTCTGTGGGCTGGAGAAACGGTGCTCTATTAATATAAGCACTCACTGACTGAACACTGAATCCAGTCTATTTGCTGGAGTCCATCTCAATCACACCATGTTACTCAGGTTGGATAGAGATGTCAACAATCAGGAAATTTTGTTCAAATAACGGGTTGGCATGGAGGCTGGCATGAGGCCTCAAGGTACTGAGGATTTATTTGTCTTCTGGTGAGATTTCAGATGTAGCCCTGCCAGTACCTAAACTGAGTATTTGTTATGGCACCTCCTTTTTGCTGCATTGCTAAGGTGGAAGGAAGCACAAGGGCCATAAAGGAAAATTTAAAATTTGGGATTATTGATAAGTCACATTTGGGAACTGATGTGTAAGCTTGATTTACAACGCAGGCTGCTCACCTCTTTGTCCTGGCATCATCCGATGTCATGTGCCCACACTTTTTATCACAGGTTGGCCCCTATCATATGAGAAAAGATGAAAGGAAATCCTAAAGAGACTCTGAAATATATGTTCTTTCTTGTTTTAAGTTGGAAGGAAGGAACAGATGAAGAAGGACAGATCATTGCATTTAAGACAGGCTCCCTGTGTGAGAGCACTCAAGCTTGAGGCTATTCCCAGTGTAGCAGTGGGGCTTCCACCAACAAACAGGGTAGCTCTGAACATGTCACTGCAGGGTGCCAAGGCTGACGGGTGCTTCCAGACTGCCCACTGTGTCCTGTTATGTTAACAGACCTGTAAAACGAACAAGGTGTACAGGTGCTGTGTAATCCCCAGGGCTCATAAGGAGGACCAGGGAAGAATGATCTGGTTTTCCGATAGAAATTACCTCCAGGGATTGATGGTGTCTTCCTTGGCTCACATGATAAGGAAGTTCTCCCCAAGAGCCAAATCCATGCCTCTTTTAATACACATTATTTCAATTCTGGCCACTTTACCTAGCCTGCAGGTTCCGGGAGGTGGAGGTGAAAATCTTTCCACAGCACTGAAGACTTTCACTCCTTGACACATTCCTCTCTCAGGTTACATGCTGTCTAGGTGACAGTACAGGTTCTGTTGGTGAATGATCATTGCTAAATACACTGTACAAACGTGTGCAGCTGGAACAAGGCATTTCAGCATCTCTCTTCCCTGGAGAGCCAAGCAGAAGTCAGAGTTGTGCATGTGTGTGTGAAAAACAAAGGCACATCGTGGCAGCATGAGATGAGAAAGGGATCTTCCACAGTTATACTCACCAACAAGAATGACACTGACATTTGGCACTTTTCCGATGCCTTTCAGCTGAGTGTATTAGATAACTGTGCAAGGACAGAGTGTCTCAGAAAAGATTATACTGAGAGACCAAGAAATTAGCTGGGCAGATGAAAGTCATGCAGACAACTCTTCTTAAGCATTCCTGGGGTGGGATGTGTGCAAGCATTGCAGCCTTGGGAGCTTTCTCCCAATGCATTTAATTAAGAACTTTCAAAATTTAAAGTGTTCCTGCTATTTTTTGTTCACTGAGCAGAGATGATCAGTGCAAAATACATGCATGTACACTCACAGTGGGTAAAAAAGCAAAAGGTATGAATGCTGTTAAAGTACAAATCTCCATGATTTTTGCTTTTGAGAAGATTTTTCCATATATCACGATCTCTCTACTTCAGATATAAATACAGGTACAGATCTTCTACTGGGAGAGAGCAGATAGCAGCAGAGAACTGGACCAGGGAAACTACAGCCTATCTTTGCTGATGGATCCCATTGCAGTGCACCTCTCCTGGCCACGCAACACAGAAGGCGGCATGTACAGAGGCACCTGGCTGTACAACTTCAGTTGTACAGTTGTACAGTTAAAAAAAGATTTCACTGTAATTTTTCATCTCCTGTGCCTGACAATGGTGAGTACAAGCTGTAAATGACAGGTCTGGTAGTATGTAGTTCACCACTGTGCAGGTAGGGCTGATGCTCAGTGCTGCCTCTCAGGGAGCAAAGGGACTGCCACAAGCTGGCATTCACCCCAGCCGCCATGGGAGAACTGTCCTCTGAAAGATATTTGTAGAGAAAATTTCCATTTCATTGTTGTCTTGTACCAGTGTAGCTTCAACACGGGGAATATACTGAAGGGCACTGTTACCTTTTGAAGTTGCGTTAATAGAAACTTGGCTTATTCCTGAGAAAATGAATAGCATTATTTCATATATGAAAAGGTTTCATATGAAAAAATGTAAAGCGCTTTTACTGTCTTAAAGATCTGAAGTCAGTTCTCCCCACCTTCCCCCGACAAAGATAACTAATGCCAGTGAAGAGGAATGCAGCTAGCCATGGTGGGACGTGAGGAGGCTGTACAGGCACGCAGGGCAGACAGTATGTCCTGAAGGCACAGCTCACTCAGGTAGCCTCTTCACCAGCTGGGTCAGTCACTTCACATCATACCTGTACTGAGTCTTCTGCATTTCAGAGGTGGGGACTGGAGAGTGACTTTTTGAGGCTTGGTGCAGCACTAGCACTAAAGTGGGCTGCCCAGGGCTATTCAGGGGCCAGAAGATAGACTGTAGATAGAAACCTGTGGTCCTGATCTAGTCACCAGAACCACCTCTTTTACTCACAATAGCTGTCACCAATTCCTCCTTCAGTACTATCATCATGGTGTTTAAAACAGATTTAAATAATCTTTCATAGGCCTTTCATAGCCTTCCCAGGCAATTTACCTTATTTACTACCTTCGTAACTAAGCCTTGAGAAACTACATTTCAGTTCTCTGGGTCTTTCTGCTCATTTGCTGCCATTCTTCTTCATAGTAAAAATGTTCTTTATACCACTTTCCAGAACAGCATTCTCCATGAAAGAATATTTTTCCTGCCTCCTCCAGGATGCTCCCTTGTGGGCAACACTATTCTTATGCTTACATTCTTAATTTCCTGCTCCATCTGCCGCTATATTCTCTTAGACTGTCCTGGTGGCAATGTTGCTTGATACTTCTAAAACTCAGCTTCAGGTGTTACTGCTTTCTGATAAATCAAGCTCCAAGCACATTCATAAGCATACCCTAACTGTACCTCTGAACTGTGGGATTATTTTCCCCATTGCCCAACAATTCACATTTTTAAGTACCTTGCTCACTTTACTTTTTGGCACCAGCGCTGCACATGAGTGGCTATGAGGTGAAATCTATACTGATATAGAGGGGTTGCACAAAGGCAGTATCAGAAGCCCGAGTCCTCTGAGCTTTCACAGGAACACAATTTAATCTAGGTGAGTTAAAGGTGCTAACGCAATGAGGCTCTCAGCCCTGGCATAAAATTTATCCCGGTGATTAGGAAAACCCTATCATTTGGGCTATTTTGGCACGTTAGGCAGTTTCTAAAGCTAAATGGATCTCTTATCCCCTTATAGCTCCACTCTGTCTGTGAATCTGCTCTGACCAGCTGCTTGTACTTACTGCCATGCAGTCTGTCCTATTTATGCTTGTGTGCTCTGTTCTGCATAGGAGATTATTTCTCTCCCATGTTAAAGAGTTTTTTGCTCTTGAGGTCTCATTAATATATTGGTTCCTGTTACACACACACATACAAAACCCCAACAAAGAATGCAAACCTAACTCCTCCTGTGACAAAGCCCAAAATTAATACGAAAGCAGGTTTATTTTTATTGGAAAATGTAGTGGGATGTAATATAACAGATTAGGTGGTGACATGTGAGACAAATGGCCTAATTAATAACTCACCATTCCAGGGACTGTGTCAGCAGACATAGTTATTTTCTGTGGCATTTATTAAGGAATTTGTTGGTAGCATCCACGGAAACATCTTGAACAATTATCATTTTACATTTTAACTGAATTCTCGCACATAACTTAAAAGCAAATACCAAAGGGAGATATCTAGACTACAGCAAAAGTGATTTTCAGAGGAGTGTAAATGCAACCCTGAAGATTAGGCCATTTCCTTTTGGACCACAGTCTTAATGTGCATGAGCTGTGGAGGAGAGAGTTGCTCACTCTGCCTTTCCCCACCCAAGGAGCTGTGATCATGCCCAAACATTCTTCAGCATGGGAGGACTTTAGGGCATATTGTCTCTGTCTGGTTCATGTTAACATCACTGTTTCTCCCTCTGCCTCTGCCCATGGGGACAGCAGACTGTGGCTGAGCACTGTTCAGCCAGAGTGAAAGAATAGTCATTCGGGAATATACAGGGTTCTTAATGAAGACAGGCTTAATATGGAGTTAACAGGCTATTACTGGGATATCCAGTAAGGGTCATACCTAGCACCCATTATATTTTAAGGATAAATGTGTATGGAATTCCATTTAGCCTCCTTTAATAACACAGCCAAATCCAACAAGATCTGAGTATATCCCACCACAAATAATTCCTATTCCTACTCCTTATAAGGAGGATGCAAAGGAATGAGGAGGGATAGAGTTTCTTCAGTTTTCTGGAGCTTAAAGATGCAGATTCAATTTTTCATGTGAAATTAAAGGCAACTAGGTGCATCAGCATTTTTGGAAATCTTTCTGCAGCCCCGATTCTCAAGACCACACAGGTATTTAGTTCCACCTTAAGTCAATGGGATTTAAGCATCAGTCTGAAGATCTAAACCTTAGGGGCATTTTCAAAAGTGCCCAAAGTACCAACTTCCTGTTAATACCAAATATAGCCTGGCTGACTTCCACAGAACAGAATACAGTGTTTGCCATCTACTGCCATGAAACATTGGAGTTGATTCATTTGACATAGGCTGAATATATCTATTAAGCCTCTGATCTCAGGCTGTTTCTTCAACTGGTTATCAATGTGCTTAATTCAGTGCTCACAGTTTCTCCCCCTGAAGTTACTAAGCGTGTTTGTATCTGTGTGTGAAAGTGCTCATGGAAATGGAAGGGACTTATCACAAGTTTTTCCAGGCATTACCACTCTATCTTCAAAAAACTGGTAGCAATGTCAGTCACAAGGTTATCCAGGATCTGGTTTTTTTTAAGGCATTGGGATCCTAAAGGGCTATAGTCAGGAGTGAACTCAGAAAACCTATTTCTGACATGAATACTAGCATGGAGAGATGAAAACTAGTTCAACAGCAGCCTTAAATGAAGGAACATGACTAAACAGGAATACATTCTTATTAGCAACCAGTTGTCTGTCCTACAGAAAGCAGAACATGCTAATATATGTAACTCTAAAGACAGACTCCAAAATATTTAATGTTCGTGAGCAGAGGTGTTGACAGTTAAATTGAACTTCTGGCAGGTTTTCCAGCTTGTGAGTGAGCAAACAGCAACTCTTGAGCTTTCAAAACATTTACCAAAGATAATAATTACAAAGCCACATAGCTTCAGAATGACTTTCATTTGTCAGGACAGTTAACAGCAGTGAGGAGCAAAGCCAAGAGAAAAGCCAAATGCTAGCAGGAAAATACTGACAAATCACTTGATGTAAATTTGAGCCTTGTACTATGACAGGAGAACACAGGACCTGCCACCTAGTCCCAGCAGGCCCACACTGAATCTATTACAGTCGCCCGACCTGGGGAGGAATGGGACTGTGTTGGGGTTGTACCAAGGAGTGTGGTACAGCCCTGGGGCAGGATTTCCAGTCTGGCAGTGTCTGTTTCCCCCTTCATCCCTTTCCAAGTCTGAGTGGATATGGGTGGGACTACATCATTGTCGTAGCCAACAGACTCAGAACATGTGCTTTATGATGGCAGGGAAAAAGGGAGAAGGTATCTAACAGTAGATGACTTCCACCCCTGTGGGAAGGGAAGTTAAGTGTTTGGCTTAATGAGAGCAGTAAGTGTATTGCTTGGTGGGTTTGTTCCACCTCTTGCCTTGGCACTCAGCTTCAGCCTCCTCCTGTCACCTTCCCTCCTGCCCTATCTGGCCATCCCTCTGGCCTTGTTTCTTCTATTCTGCAGCAAAAGTCGCTGTTGGCAACCAGCTATCCAGAGCCGGTGTACCTCTTAACTGGCCTTTTATCTGGTTCTCATTCTAAATGCTGGAGTGTGCTGAATTTAACACAGGCTCAACAAGACACCTTGCTCTGCAGTTATGTTTGCAAAAGCTGAATTTATAATATCAAGTCTGGGCTATGCAAATTTGGGATGCTGGTTCATTCATAACTGCTTTGCAAAGAGCTATCACTTATCATCTCTTTCAATTCCTGTGTAAAATAAAGATTGTAGATAAACGAGGGAGGAGGTGGTGAACTGATTTGGGTTAAATAATCCCTAGCAACCTAAACTGGTTTCAGATACAATTTAGGATGACTGTTGAGTTTGGTTTTCAGGTTTTTGCTTTTTAACTCAACTAACCCAGAGCAGTGTTGGTGCTCTTCTGCTTTCTGTCTTGGAACAGATCCAGAAATAGCAAAATACATTGCAGAAGAAGCTGTTCACGGAGGTCTGGGAGTACAGAAGCAGGAGAGAGAGAAATTTTATGAGTGAGTCTGTTCATATTCATTTTCTGTACTGATTATGCAGATTAAGAATGTTTCAATAAGCCTGTATTATTTGCAGTGCAGAAAAAAGACAGCCAGGATGCAGGTCCCCTTGAGCTCTGTCTATCCACACATAAACAACAGTGGCTAGCCACAAGATGTTACTCTTGGGAGTAACTCACAGCTAGAGCAGCTGCCACCAACTACAGTAGCTGCTCAGCTGGGGAGGCTTCCATAATGTTGACCATTATAATAGCAAATGATATCATACATTTGTTGCTTAACATGCAGCTCAGAAAAGAGAATGTAAAAATCTTCTAGTCTTGCAGTCAAGCTACTGACAATCTTCAGTGCCTCTTAGCAGACACAGCGTGAGGACCAAACTCCCAACAGATAATCTAGTCCAATGGTCCCCATGTGAATGAGTTGCAAACAGAGATTTCTGAGCATTGGCAAAGTGTAGCAGTTTCCATAACATACCACAGCCTGGCCACAATTTGGTAATATCAGCAGAAGGATATTGAGGTATTACCATAGTACTTCCCTTTTCACACTTCAATAAGTTAAAATGAATATTAAGCCATCCAATCTCCATACTGTTACTCCTTTCTAATGCTTCTGGAAGTGAATACTACAGATAGATGATACCAGTGTCATGCTGGAGTGAGGCAGAAACTCTTCTGGTAACTGCTGTCCTTAAAAAAAAAAAGTTTCAGCTTGCAGAGAATATCTGCCTTCAGAGCAAGTACAAACAAAGTTGGAAACTTTGAACAGATGTTAAGAAACACAAGGCAATTACAGCTCCTTTAACGCAGACTTTTTGTGTTGAAAACATTGTGGCATTAACAGAATTATTTATTATGGAGTTCTGTGGGTGCAATGCTGTATGTGCTGCTGCTGCTGTGTCTCCTATGAAATAACATCAGGAGTACATGTAGGCAAACAGACCAACACATCAGATATGGTCAGGTCAGCTTGCCTAGGGTAGTTCCTAAATCTGAGACATTTTCTAAGATCTTGCCATTCAGGAGTCCTGTTTTTCTGAAGGGTTTCATAAATCTCATTTTATCCACAAGCGACCAGAGTTATGAACAGTCAAACCTGTAATGTCTCTAGGAAAGAAGAAGAAAAAGAAGAAATCCCATTTGTACCCCAGTCACGGATTCCTGGACATGTACCGAGGTACTTGATGGTTCTGGGACTGGTCAAAGGTGGTGCTGACGATGTGGACAATTTTCTTGAAAAGCAAACATTTGTTTGTGATGGGGACTTGTCCTATCAGACAGATCTGTCCTTTCAGACTTATTATATTGTTTGGGGCAGAAGAGTAGGAAAGAGTTGTCAACATCCTTGGCCCATATCAGCAAAAAGAGTATTTTTCTGTAGGCTGTCATTGACCAGAAGAGTTTGGACCAAGTCCAGAGAGACTGATTGAAAGCCTGGAGCACTTTTTGGAGTTTATTACATTTAATCATTACTTTAGTTTTACTTTGTGTAGATCTTTTGCAAATGGGAGCATATCTGCACAAAAATATTGGGATGCAGGCTTCGTACACCAAAAAATCTATGCTTGGGTCAGCATGGAAAGATGTATTTTAGATACTGTACTCAGTCACATCTTTCGCATATTCATATAATTTCTATCTATTCCCACAGTGTCTGCTCCCCTTCCTTAACTAACCTCACCAAGCTCTTGCCTTTGGGGCTATTCCCACTGTCTTCACTCTCCCAGACAGTAATAACCCAGCACTGCGTGATCAGCCATCTCCCAGCCTCTCCCACTGAGACCCTGTGGCTTTCTCTCCTGCACTAGGAAACAACGGGGTTTAGGGCAGGCAAGTGACCATCCAGGCAACCTCCATGCAGGCACTAGCCAGGGAGCCAAGTCTCCCTTTTTACATGTTCTGGGAGGACCAATGTCAGATGCGCTGCACAGGGCACATTCGAGCTGCATCTGAGCTTCCTTTCATGGGTTTGTTGTCTGCGTGACTGATGCCTCTAGTATCAAGGCAGCTTTGGAGACGCCCTTAGCACACAGTGGGGATCCACCCTCCGGGCTTGGAGATCCTTCTCTTCTAATTATTTCTAGAGAATTACACAGATGAAGTGTACAGACATGATTAGACCTACTATGAATTTAAGGGGTACTTATGTGTTACATGGTGCAGAGTAAAACTTCAGCTGTGGGAAACTGCATTCTGCTCAAAATATGTGCTGCAAGAAAGGATGCTTTCCTTGTAGGGATCTAAAAATACCCCCTATCACTATAACGTAGTTGTGTAAAACCTCTGCATATGGCATAAGGAAGGCTCAGGACTAGGGTTGCCAAGGTCATACGGTGACCATCATATATGACCTATGAATTCTATTTGTTGTCCCTTAACACTGTAACAATGCATTAAAAGTGTTTTCTCCCTTCCTGTTTTTGCCTTTCTCCCTTAATTCTCACATTATCCTGGTGTCCTCATACGTGAAGACTGGAATGGTTTTTCTTTTTAACTTCATATCATGATGACATCGGGATTGGGACACCACAGGCTTGCACTGAAATAATTGATGCCATTTGCATTTCACATTCTAACAGCTTCATAACAAGATCTCTGTAGACTTGCACTGAAATTGTTTTCCCACTGAAGTCTTACAACACAGCAGCAATATAATGACATTTTAATGGGATCCCTATAGACTTGCCATGAAATTGTCAAGAGAAAATAGTGGTGATGTTAATTGAATTGGGAGCTAACATTGTTAAAATCAAATGTGAAAAGTAATTGCTCTGTGAGAAGAAACGCACGAATTTAGGTGCTGATCCTGCAAAGATATATGCCTGTGAGTAATTTTGCTCATAGAAGCAATCCCCTTGAAATCTACTTCTCTGGGGAACAAAGTTAGGACCTAGAAGAAACCAATTCATTTCATCTTCTGCCTTCATATACAAAATGGCTAACCCAAACACAGCAATAAAAGACTGTGCCT
The DNA here is from genome assembly GCF_964106895.1 of Numenius arquata. Classification (NCBI taxonomy): domain Eukaryota; kingdom Metazoa; phylum Chordata; class Aves; order Charadriiformes; family Scolopacidae; genus Numenius; species Numenius arquata. The sequence goes on along the minus strand of NC_133577.1, from coordinate 38,120,862 downwards.
CAACTATGACATTTCCTATGCATGTCTGTACAGATGCTAAGCAGAAATTACCTGAAAAGCTTGGCACATGACATCCTCTAACTGTACATAAATATAGTAACAGTTGCTTAGCTGGTAAAGCCCTTGGGTAAAAACATATTCATAATGAAGTTGCTGGGAATTGTGTCACTGAGTGCAGCAGAGCTAGTATGCCATTCCCAGTATCACCTTCCTACGGGTACCAAAAGCTCAAACACACAACTGCTTTGGAGGCTAAACCTACAGAGAGGAAGGTGCTCTTTTTAATCCTTGCGTTTTCTGAGACGTAAGAATGTGTTTGAGTGAAGATTTCTCTTTTGTTTCTGGTGTGATAAGAGAAAATTGCTTTAAAAATGAACCTTGCAGTTCTCATGTCATCATGTAAGTGTCAGATTTTGGAGTTCAGTTATTTCAGATTTCAAGAGACTGCTGGAGTGGGCAATGCCACCTGACTCTGGAAAACAGGGTGAATGTTCTGACCTTATCCCTTGCCTATAGCATGGTGTGTAAGAATTAAACTAACATCAACTGACATTTTTTTAGTTGGTCAGAAAACAGTCAGAGCACAGCCAAAAATAATTCCACCTGATCAGAACGACCTAAAACTGTTACATCCAACATACTGAGTTCTGTCTGGAAATAAAGTGGATTTTACAAAGCACTTCCTCATAAGCAGCACTGTATGTCAGGAGGAGGTAAGAAGATCGATACAGAAAACAAACCATTAGCAATGATAAATTATTCCCTTTCTCTCAAGCGAATCCTGGAGTCATTGATCTGTCATGGAATCCATGCAGACCTACTCCTCAGATCAACAAAAGACTGAACAATAGTGTCCTGATAGGTGGCCTGATAACTCAGGAGATTAGTGCAGGGCTGCTGGGTGAGCTCTGGGCCAGGGGTTCAACCTGATTTCATGGAAACCAGATCAGAACTTTCACCATCAACTTCAGCAAAAATGGGAGACCTTTTTAAGTCAGGTAAAACCAAAGCTAGGAACTGGCTTATTAGGAGAAGAATACAGAGAAAACAAATCAGAAAACATTATTATGACTGGGTTTGAATTCATGATTCATCTGCATCTCAAATATTTCATGCATTTCTGGCATTTCTTCATACCAAAAAAGGATGTAGTTTATCTAAAAAAGGTAAAAAGGCTGATGAGAAGTAGAAATGGCTTCTGTTTAAGCAGAAATTGAAGAGACCCTTTCTTTGCTTTAAGGACTGTAAAAGAATGCAGGGCATAAAGAAGGTGAAAAGTGTATATATAGTCATTATTTCTAACATCACAGGAACACAGAGACACCCAATGAAAATAATTGCCAAAACTGAGTGAAGGAAGTCCTTTTTTTTCACAAAAAATGTCTCTATACTTGAAACGCATTGCTGCAGGATATAGTAGACGGCAAAACCACAAAAGAAGTCTAAAAGAGATTATGTGCTTTCATGGAGGATAGGTCCACTGGCAGGTTTTACAAATGATGCTCTGGATGCAACACTGATCTCACATTGTACCCTGATTCAGAGGTGAGTAGATGTGCAAGGGAGAAGAGCAATATGTACCTGCCCTAACTCCTACAGTCTTAAGCATTCATTGGAGTTGGCTGTCAGGGGACTTAACTAGACACGCTTGGCTGCAGTGGGACAGGAGTGCAGCTGATCTCAAGTCTTATGGAGTGTTGCATTGAATAAGTCAGCAGTCTCTCAGAACTGGACAAGCTGTCTCCTTGTCAAACCACCGTTCCAACCAGCACCTCTGCTCCTGTCAATTCTATCTGAATAGTGAGGATTTTAGAAAGCAGAAAACCTGACTGACATCAGGCTCCCACATATGGAATCTTCAGATGGTCTGGGAGCTCCCTGATGTGGCAGGGAGATGCTCCCCATGACCAAAGAGAGAGTTTCAAACAGAAGGTTTGTCAGTCCATTACACTTTCCCAGTCACTATGTTCCTCACAGACTAGACGTCCAAGTGCACAGTGCCAGCACTTACCTAATGGATTCTGAATTGTCATTCTGATTTTTAGAAAACATATAATATTATTTAGAAAAACTGTTTGCCTTTTGGCTTTGCTTTACAGCTAGGAACAAAACCAGACAGTGAAGCCAACCGTGGCTCCCTTCAGACCGCTTCTGAAATGCCTAAAGATGAGCACATCCGACTAGCTCAGCTGTGCTGGAACTTCTGGCCAAAGAGATCTATTTATTATAGGGTGTGATTGTCAAGTTGCTTATTTCAGTGGCTTCACTGCTGCAGTTGCAGAAGTCCTGGGTGGTCCTTGAGGCCATCACGACTGCTCTGCACCTGGGGCTGCAGAAAGTATTAAGAAATAAGGCATACACATGGCTGGCTTGGTGGACTGTGACCAGTTGGTCCAAAGTTGTGGGAACCACCGAGAGAGCTGTAATCCTTAAGGAGCCAGAGTCCATTCTCATGTATTCAGAGAGAGACCTATAATTATTTCAGCTGAAACCAGATCAGGCACCAGAGCTGGACAAGGGACAAAACATTAAGTTGTTTCATTTCATTCTGACCTCTTTTTATGGCAATAACTGCTAAAAGGAAAACAAATGTTCGTAGGGATCTGCTTTGTTCTGCCTTTACATGTGGAGCACACAAGGGGCCTTTTCATGCAGAAAAATGCATAAATCACTCCCCTAGTTTTACTTATGGGAATGCAGCATTTTCATATTAGAGAAATACAGTCAGTAACGAGATGCACAGACATCCGACAAAGAAGAACAGGGATTTCAGAAAAAAAAAAAAAAAGGAGAGACGATTTAGATATTAGCCAAAATGAAGCAGGAACCTCATGAGGAAATGTGATTACAGGAATTATGCAGAGAAAGCATTTCACATATAGAGGGCCAGATTCTCAGCAGCTATAAGTAGATGTAGCTTTACTCACCCACTTTCAGAGAGATATACTACGAGAAGTCAGTTCTGTGATCATCTTGGGATCATTTAATTAGTGGCTGCCTCTTTGCCCCTGTTCCTCCTTTTTTTGTGCTAGTTTTACTGGTCATGAGAATATACTCAACAGAAAAGTAATTTTTTTATTGTTTCTTGCAGGCTCAGCTTCAGTTGGAACAGTGAACTATCAGACACCTTGGGTGATGCAAAGACACTAATACTGATGCAGGAAGGTGGGTGGAACACCTGGAAAGAGTGAGAGAGAAGGTGGAAGCAGCTCACAGCTAAGTCAATAACATAAAGGCCTTCCAATATTCACCAGCAGGAGATACAGTGCTGTGGATATAGCAGTTTCAGCAAGAAAACAGCCACAGTAAAAGATCAAACCAAATGATCTTAAGGTACAATCAAAGTAGCATGGTAATGTCACATAATTTCTATATCATCCCAATTAAGAGAACTAGATGTTTGCTTCTGATCAGACATCAACTATATCAGACATTGTTGGACTGCAGTGAACGACAGCAGAGCAAACCTTCATGTATACGATTTTTATTTCAAATACTTTGAAAGCAGTTTTATTATACTTATAGTTAATCAAAACATAAAACTTATATTAATAGAAGTAAGCCTTGCTTATTTTAAAGTGGGATTAGACATTTCTTCAGAATCAGTTAGTAAAATACCGGTATGATAGACAGCACGGTGTTTGTATTAAGTTTTCAATAACAGTTTTGCTTAAAAATGTATTATAAAATGTGATTATATAGTGAGAAAGTATATATAATGGGAAGCTGTAGAAAAGATGGCTTTAAAACCAAATCATGTTTCACTAAACAGAAAATGCTCAATGCACCCACTATGGCTGTTTCACAGCACTCTCTTGTCTACATTCTGTAACTTTTTAGTATTTCCTGTAATTATTTTGGGAAGGAATTCTAGTTTTGTTTCACTTTTGTTGCTCATCTGAATGGTTCTGTCCAGGTCTATGATAAAGTTGCTTAAAAACTACTGTGCAACAGAACTGCAACCGTGATATCTTAAGAGGATTTATAAATGAGCATGTTACAAAATAATCTTAGGTCTTTTGTTCACAGGATGTTATTTTCCCTTACTAAGGCTCATGCAGCACATAGGGTATAAAAATAAGAGAGAAACATTCTCAAAAAAGGATGGCAGATTCGTCATATGGGATAAAATGCTTATAAGAGTCAACTTTTGGTATGGACATTTTCATTACAGAAACTGATTGGGAAAACTCTTCAGGGGCATTTGTGCATGCCCTTGCTCCAAAGGGCTAAGCATCTAGGTCCTGCCTGTTCTACATCTTCTTACTAGTTGATGGCAAATCTGAGTTCCAATATGTTATGTGCTCATATACTGCACAGTTAAGACTCGTGAAATAACTACATCAGACAGTCATGGTTTGCCTCTGCCAAAGACCTGAAGTGGTACTTTGATGACTTCCCTTAGGCAGGTTGTAACCCTTATTTCCTCAAGTGGAAGAATCTACTCACTATGTCTATTCCGTAAACATTTTCACTGGTCCTTCAGTGCTCTAGCTCTCCCAGATGCAATAAAACATTCCAGATGAAAAATTTTGTGTAAATAGTGTGTACAGATATCCTCTGGGTAAGAGTACAAAGGGAGGTCTCCAGATTTCCCCAGAAGGCTCTGATACAAACGTGGCAAGGGAGCGGAGCAGTGTAGACTCACCTCCTGGTAGCTGATTTCATTGTGTTGTGAAAAAGGCCAGTGTATGAAAACATAGATGGCATTCTTCTCCATGTCACTGAACCTCTAAATCATCTGCTTAGCTACAGGGGCTGTACATGTTCTATGCATCAGCTGTGTAGTCCCACAAATATCTTGAAGTCTGTTATTACTCTCGAGACCTAACTTCATATCCATATAGTTGCTGTATGGACTCAGCTGCCTTCAAATACTTTCTGCCCCCTAGATAGGTACCAGAGATAGGTACACTCTCTGGGGAATGTTAACTTTCTTTGTCTCTCTGGTGTCCACCACTTCATACTTCCAAAAGGCCTTGGAGGTGACCAGACCAATCTCCCTTGAGTGTGCAGAGCCAAACCATACTGCAAATTAGGCCATGCTTTACTATTCTGTTGGTGGAGAACAAGCCATTACTTTCAAAAGAAAGGACATAAGTTCCACATGAGGATAGCTGGTTGCTCATAAACCCTACCTGCTCCTGAGAATAAACAGTGTAGGTGGGCTATTTATCTGATCAGAAGCCTTGTCTGAACACCACTTGGAAGACAGTGTAAATGTACTCAGGGTGACTGCTGTGTGAGGAGAGGAAAGTGAGGAAGAGGGCCATACTCTGGCCCTATTTTTCTTGAAAATGGGTCATGTGTGACTGCAGTGAATTGACTAGAAAATCTTTTATCCTGAGTGAGCCCTAAAATAAAACAAACATGTTCCACATGCACAGAGGAGCAGAGGAAAGCATTGCCATATAAAGGATGATTTGCATTCAGATTCAATCACTATTTCAACCAGGATGTGGCATCCCACCTCATAATGGCAGTCCTGAAGGTTTAGAATAAGTTTACCATCAAATAATACACTAAAGCTTTAATGCAAACCTGTATTTGATCCACATTACTCATGCTGTGGTAGTTTAAATATGCATCCCTCTTTATATGGGCTTGATCAAAACTGGCAGGCATAATACAAAGAGCAGTGTCAATTAAACTCTACGGGTAGAGAGGAATGTATGCAACATAAACGAGAAGTAGCAGTATGTCAGAGATTCTTGCCATCTATTGTTTAGAGGTGGTTGATGTGTAGTTCAGATGGACACTTCATCCATGAAGTGATCCTATAATCAGATTCACACAGGAAATGCATCATTTTCAGACGTTATGTGTCTGCTCTCCCTCAGGATAAAGCACTCTGGGAAAGCATGGCTCAAATAATGATGGATGTCACCTGTTGAAGCTACATCTCACCATTTGCAGCCTTCTCAATTTCTAGGAAAGAAAAATCACTGCAGGTGCCACAGGCAGATATCTCAGTGAGATAAATGCTGTGATTTTAATGCAATCTCCAAGAATGTTTACTCATTGTATCTGTAGCTCAGAAGACATAGCTAAGGTTTTTTCTTGCAGTTACCTGGTAGGATGGAAGAAAGTTGTTATCTGGACAACAGGCCACATTCACATATGCTTTCAAGTCACCTTTGAGGATGACTACCTCCTGGATAGGTAAGGAGCTACCTATCCATTGGGTTTGGAGCCAAGTACCTAGTGCCTCAGTTGTAGTAGAGGTAAATCACTGTTCTCCAACAGATGTTGGGGGCTCTGACTCTCTAAAGGCACTTGCTCAGGCTTCCCATACAATAAAAAAATATCACCCATGTATTTTCCTGAATAGGGGTGTAAGTGCTACAGGCTTTAATACACAGAAAATCTCTATGCACAAATATATATATTTGTATGTTTATATACATATACATACACATATGTTTTCCCACTAGGAAAACAAGCAAGTGCTTTAATAAACTGAGATCATAATCACTCTTGCATGCATATGTGCATACACACAAAGGGATGGAGACAACTGGATGTCTAAATAGAAACGTACATGTTCTGGCTGCTTTTGGCTTTGCTTTTCTCTCCAAGCCTCCCAGGCAAATGGCAGCAAGGCTCTGACTCTTTCCAAGTGAGCCTCATGAGGCTTGTTTGCCCGAGTTCAGGCCTCTCACAGGGAGCACAATGAGCTGAGCTACCTTAAAATCTGCCCTGCATCCTTTATGGCGTCCGTGTTGGGTATGTGAACAAGATTATGTTACCTTCTTGAGGTAGGCTTAAGAGTTATGTCATGTATTTAAGGGATATCAATAGTGCATGTGAAGTGTGCGCGTTCCTGAAAGCAAAAGGATTGCATTGTGACATGAAAAGTGATAGGAAGCACCAGCCTCAGGTTTCCTCAGCCCCAGTGAGCAGTTTAACAAGGCTTCATGATGCATGTCACCTCTCCTGCCATGCCCGTAGGACACGCTGTGTGTCTTTATTCCTTGTGCATACTATACCGCCTCATCTGTAATTATAAATATATGTTTAGTGTCACTTCAAAGCCTCCCCTTGACAGGGGTGTTCCCTTTTCAGGGATTTTGAATCTCTAACATTCCTTCTTCAGAAACTCCAGAGGAGGGTGTGATAGCGTCCTGCTGACAGTTACCTTTGTTCAAAGGGACTGCCAGAGAAAACCCATAGCAATGCAGAGGGAAAATTGACTTTTGTGTCACCCATTGGACATGCATCGGCTTCTATAACGGGAGGCCATTTTCTGTGCTTGGCTGGTTTTTTTACCTGGAAGGTATTTAATGGTGGGTACAGGGAGCAGATTTGTAAGACATGAAAAGGTTAGCAGTAGTTTAGACTTTCCACCAGGTAAGTCTGCTGAACAAAAAAACCTTCCTCCTGGCTGTGCTTGTTCATTGCATATATTTTACAGAGTCCAGCCATGGGAGCTGGAACTTAGCTAACCCAGTTATTCCTTTTGTGGCATTTTCCCTGTGAACTGGCCATTTTTTCAGAAGTATGCATCTGCCAGCTTATTATATTATTATATTACAGTACCATCTAGAGGTCCCAAATGGGATCAGGGCTCTGCATAGTAGGTGTAGCACACAGTTGGCTTTTGCGAGATAAAGTGTGCAGCCTGAGCAGAAAAGAGGAAAGAAGGGTTATTGTCCCTATTTTATAAATTTCATAACTGCCCCTATTTTATAAATTTAGCATACAGTCAGTCAAGGAATACAAACCTGCCAAGTCTATTGTTTCGGATAGGACTATATACTGCTTTTAAAGACAGCCACCTGCCCTACACAGATTCCACCAGGAATCCACTGGATTTCTGGCTGTGCAGGAGGCATCAAGAGCTCCCAGACAAAAAGTGTGTTGTGCAGATCAGCACATCTCAAACACATCCAGTTACTTCCTTTGGACTGGCTGAGAGGTATGGAAATAAGAGACTGAGCTGGGACATGGACAAGGTCTGCTGAGTGTTAATCTCAAGGCTTTCCTGCCACCTTACTGTTCATTGGTCATAGACACCCGAAAATGAGAAAAACATTATCTGGCAAACTTTCATCTTCTTTGTAAGGGGCTCATATTTCTGAAAGACTTTTCGTCATGTAGGATTTATGAAGATATTTCTGAGAGGGTGAGTTTCCAGACCTTTAGCCTTTGACCCAAAGAAAGTGTTCTCATAGACTTCTTATGAAAATCCCACAGTGTAATGTCACTGAAGACAGCAATACTACAAAGTTGAATTCATGGCAAATTTGGGCTGTGAGAATTACTTTAGGAAGCTAGAATCCACAAGCAATTTGAAATGTCTTTACCCAGACAGCTGGAGCATTATCCTCCAAGAAGAAGGTGAGGCAGTAGTTGATCCTAATGGAGGTAAACTAATACAATGAGTTTGTACAAATCACCAGACCCAAATTGCCTAATTTAGGTACAGCAGCACTTAATTACAAGCCACTTTAGCTCCAGGAAGGTGACCCGGTGCAACTAAATGAGTCAGACAGACCAAACGTACAGTTAATAGAGGGAGGTAGGAGTCTCCGAATGGCAATCCAGAAAGCTGGTGTGTTGGGTAGGAACTGCGAAGACCCAAATTACAAAACATGCTAGATGCATGGGGGGAGAATATCTGAAAACTCTTCCTGCTTCAGGACACCACAGGCTTTCATTCACCTGGGAATTAGAACTCTCTCCTGAGCTTATGGGTGAAGAGGGATGTCAGCACCAAAAAAAGGGTAGAGAAAATGCTAGATCTTAATGTTAGGGCATGTGCATAGAAAGCAAAACATCCCCAGGACATTACCAAGTGGAAGAGGTGTGACTCTACCTCCAGTCTATCAGGCATTCATACCGATGCCACATTCCTTGCTCCTGCTGAAGCTGTCTTGCTGCACGGCTGGGAATGCAAAGTCACAAGGCCGGGAAGGACAAAGAGCGAGGGCAGTCCCACACTAAAGGCAGAACACTCATCTGGGAGGGCAGAGCCCTAGCATGCCCTTCGCTCCTGCCTGTCCCTTTCTTTCTTGCCCTTTTTCTGCTCTGTTAGCATATACAGAGCCTGACAGGGAGCTTTGATGCATAGTACAGAGGTGCCCTGAGGGTCTACCAGTGCAGAAAAGCAGGCAACCTGGGCTTTCTTCTGGGACTTAAATACATCCCTGAGCTAGCTTGTCAGGGTCTAGTTCAAAGAACCTAGACTGGCTTTTTTTTAAAGTAGTCAGAGTAACAGAAGTATTTTTACTGCAGTAGGATTTAGCTGTCCTGTGCCTTAGGTTTTCTGAACTCCCTCTCAGTTCCATGTGACTGTCCACAGTGTTGTCACCTGATACCTTCACTTTGGATTTAGATTGGCATTGGGTTACAAAGCTCACCCCATCTCCTACTCAAATGCTTCGCTAAATTAGTGTGCATGAGGTAATACAGGCATCAGCTCTAAAGAGACTTATCCTCCCAACTTTAATGAAGATACAGAGCTGTTGGCCACATGATGGAAGGAAAAACACTGAGTACTGAAAGGGAGACAGCAAATATTTACTTCAGTCTGCATCTCTGTTCAGGTTTTGACAGCATGCAGGACAAAACATGTCTTGGACACATTAATTCCATGGTCTTTCTTTTGCTCTTGTGGCAAAGGAGGTGCAAGGCTTTGCAGTCTAACATCCTGCATTTGCATCGGTTGACACTGCAACATTTCTGAGGTTTCACATTGTGACATTTTGTCTTACGTGCTCTTATCAGAATCTAGCAAGAACTGTGAATGTTCAGCTCTTCTGCATACCCAATCCCCCTGAACTGTGTCTTTACCAATGGACTACATTGTCTGCGCTTTTTTGTAAATGTGAGGGGGGTTTTGTGACCTGGAATGTGCTATAGTTTCATTGGCTACACTTCATCTCATTTCTGTATATCTAGTAATAAGGCGTCCAAGACCTCTTAGATATTTTTGATCAGCCTTTATTCATCTGTTAAGGATGCTAAGTCAAATTTTGTGCGTGAAGAGGAAATCTGTTTCTTCTGTTATTGCACATCCGGGTATTTGGGGCCATCTGCTAACACTGACTATATGGGTATATTTTTAAGGAATGTTGCATAACTACATGACCACTCTTCCGTATGGACTGTGATGGACTCAGAGTGTGTGGGAGGGAGGAGGGCAGGGGACACCAGCATAAGAGGCAAGAAAAGACAACAGATCTTCCATGCTGGACGTAACACTGACCTCGTAAGATCTATTCAAAGTCTGGGTGAACTTTGCTGTTAAACAGTTGTTTTTCTAAAAATGGGGCAGGGGAATTCACCCCTGAGATGAAATCTCATAGGACCCTGACATTTTAAGCTTTAGAAAAGGAGCTATGAACAAAAGAAATTAGATGTTATGATTATTTTTTTATAGGAAGTGAGACTGATCCTGAAGAAAGCAGCTCCTTCGAGCTCCTGTGGTCCAACACCACAGATACTGTATTTTGAGGTACCTGCCTTTACTGAAAGAATGATAATGCTAGACACTCAGAGTCACCTTTATGACTCTGGACCTAAGGACTTAAGACCTCTGGATAGCTGGATTACGGGGCATTCAGCTCTATGCAAATTGCCTGTAAGAGCAAACTCTGGTGGCTGGCTTCGTGCCACTGTACCTGTCCCAGCAGAGGCTAAATACTATGTTGTATGACTGACCTACATATCACTACAGAAGAAGAGAAATGTTCCCTGCTACAGTTTCTGCCAAGTGCTATAGAGGTCTGATTGGACAGATGAATGATGGCAAATGCACTCCTAATAAAGCCAATGCCATTAAGTTAGAAAATGAGGCTGCTGTCATGTATGAGTGGTGGTAGAAGCATTTCTAGCTTAACAAGGTCTGACAAGACCTCCTCAACATGCTCAAATGAAATCAATGTCAACACCTAATCAGTTAAGCAGGTAATGGATTACTTAAAAAAAAAAATAATTTAAACTCTAGCTGCATTAGCTCATTTGAAAAGAAAGAACATGTGACTTCTACAGATAATGTAAAATATTTTAACAGTTGTCACATTTTCCAGGTTCAGGGAGAAGCTGCTTTAACCTGAACAGCTGAGATGTGTACTGCAGCATGGTGGCAGAATGTAGGGCACGTCATGAATCTATGGACAAAGGAATTTGCAGGCTTTATCAGTCATTGCCTGGGTTTGCATAACAGGTCAGCTCAATGAAATATACATGAACAGCATCTGTTTCTGCTTTTAAGATCACAGTGTGCAATGTGAACCATCACCCACTGGATAGAAATTGGGTGATAGGATGAGAATCCAGCACTCTAATGAGTAAGAGAGAAAGTATTCGCTGTCATTGCTGGGAATCTAGTGAAAGAGGCTGAAAGGAGTGTGGACAAATCTCAAGTTTTCTTAGACTCTCATGAGTAAACTAGAGAAGCTAGAACCATAGCTAACAATCTCAGATAGGGACTGGATAGCAGTATAGCTCTTCTACACTAGCACTATAGCTCTTCTACACATGCATAGTTACTATAATAGATTAGAATAAATCCCTTGCCTTGGCTCCTAGTTACTGCCCAACCCATGGAAACAAGGCAGGTCTTTGCGGGCTGCTGACACAAGAGGGTTCTTACACCTCTCTCTGCAGCACCTGCAATGAGTCAGTGTCCAGGCCGGGACAGTGGACTGGGTGGATGCTAAGTCTGACACACTGTGCCTACTCCTGTGCTTCTAAGAAAAAAAGCACTTCAGAAAACAGCTCTGAAAGTCACCACCAAGCTAGACTGGAGGTGCTGACCCTTCTCTCCTGAGAAAACAGGCATCATTCTGCACTGGAACTGCATTAGGTTCCTGACCCCTCTTTCCCTCCCTGTCCCAAGGCTGCTCCTGTCTCTTCCCTCTCCAGCCCCCAGGTTTGCAGTGCCGGCAACAGGTCCCCTTCCCCAGCACTCCCCACCCTCTGTTATAACCAGCTCATGCCTCACCGCCGGACCAGAAAACCTGCGAGGCCAGCTTCGCTTTCACACTGCTTGAAATGAGGAGTGACTCCACTGAAGGCGATTCAGTCCACAACCACAGAACTGGAGGAGGCGAAATGAGAACCGGGGCCCTTAAATCTTTTTTTTTTTTTTTTTTTTTTCCTTTTTTTGCGTCTCACCGCTGCTCCCGAGAACCACCCGAGACACTTGGGGCGTGTGCAATGTGCGAGCCCTAGGCCTTCACGGGCGATTAACCCACTGTGTCGAAGTAACACCGGGACCAAGCGTTTTGAGCCGAACACCTTCACCACGTTTTAACAGCTCTTCGAGTGCCGTCGTTAGAGCATCATTCCGTCACAGGAGACGGTCTGTACGAATAGACCAGGAGAACGCGAACCGCCGAGTTTGTCTTCTTTAACATGCACCTCGTAATTAGTCCCCAGCCATCCCTCCGCCTCTTAAGATGACGTTAGGACGGGCACGGGAGCGCGCCCGCCGGCGGCGGCCCTGGCCGAGGCCGCGGCGCCACCGCTAGGTGGCGCCGCGGCCTCGGCCAGGGCCGCCGCCGGCGGGCGCGCTCCCGCCCGCGGGGACGCGCCCGGGGTGAGTCGCCGCTGGGGGACGACGACGACGGCGCAGGGACTGGTTCACCCTTCCCAAAGCTACTACTAGAAATAAGTGAAGTAGCACCGGGCAGGAGGGACCCCAGCCTACGGCCGGCTAAGCGTGCCTCACCTGGGGCAGCAGAGGGACCCTCCTGTAAGCGAATATTTCCGGGCAGCAGCTCCACAGCTACAGGTTTGAAGGCTAAAAAGGGTTTGGAGGCTGATCCGTTTGGCCCTTATTAGCGTGCTCGGAGGAGGGGAGAATGGGGCCAAAATCCAGGGTTAGGTGGCACGACCCCCCTGGTAGTGTGGTGCGGAAGTCAGGCCAGCTACACAAGAGGCAAACAGAAGAGGCACTTAAGGGGGGGTAGTGACCAGTCCGGCCTGTGACCATGGCCAAGTGATGCACGGCTATTTTTTTATGGAAGCTGAAGAAATTAAATTGTGTTTGACTAGATGACAGAGAGTGAAGTAGGGGTTAATTCATGCCAGAGGACAAATTCTTGGTACAACTGAAGACCATTTTGTTGTAGTATGTTGGTCAGAGTTGATGTCTCCTCTGTAACAACCCAATGAAAGGTTTGGTTTATTTTCCTCTTGATCATTTTTGCTCTTTATTTTGCTCTTGTTGATTTCATAACCCTAGAGCTCCATCCAAATCCTCTGCAGGTAACCTGCCTGCCATCAATACTTCTCCCTTCTTTTTAACCTGTAGTTTCTGCTTACGCCAGAGGGAGTAGGTATTCAAAGTGAGAGGAGGGGTACTCAGACCTCATACCTCAGACCTCACCCATTATTTTGTGAGCTGTCTAAACTGCCATGCTGACCATTTCATGCTGACCACCTGTTTCTCAGATGCTGCTGCCTGTATTTCCAAAGCTAGTTCTTGCAGGCAGGAGAGGAACAGGTGAGTCCTGCTCTGTCCACTGTCTTTGCCCTCTTTATGTCATGTGGCTAAATGGGGAACACTCCACTCGTGTTGCCAATCCAGAACCTTCTGGGCTATTCTAGGGTGTTTTGAGCTCCCCTCTTTCTCAAGAAGGTTGTCCACTTCCCTCCTGTGGGATGACGACTGGAGGGCTTCTCCCAGCCTACTCTAAGCTGAATTTTATTTCGAGATAAATTTTATTTCGAGATGAGTACATTAAGACATAAACCACTGATGTTGGGAGGAATGGGATGAGATCTTCACCACAACAAAAGAAAAATACTTAATACAGAACTCATAGAGAATTTGTTTCCTTTCTTTCAGCAGGAAGTTGACCTTTCTTGATTAGATGATTTTATATTTTCAGACAGAAACTATTGTTATTGTGAATTCCTCTTAGTTTTGACCACAGCAGGAGGTCTCCACCTCTAGCTTGCCTTGATGATTGTATGCAACCTGCTGTGGACATGTGTCTAGCCTAAACTTTGTCCTGGAAGCTCCAAGGGTCTTTTCCCTAATACAACATCAGTCACGTGAGGCAGAAATGCTGAAGTCCTCTAGGAAAAATAGTGAGCGGGAGTGGTCCATGGCAAACCAATTAATTCAGCCAATAGGCTGCTCCTTGCTTGGGTTCAAATTGCTCCAGGAAAAAAAAAAAAAGTATAAAAAAGTGGCTGGGAGTGCCCTAAATGAACTATCCCACATGAGACCATTCCCTCACTGCCATCATCCTTCCTTGCCACTCCTCACACCTGGGGCTAAAAATTGCTTCTTATTTTATACCACGTGTGCAATAAACTCATCACTTCAGGGAAGCATTGGACTTTTTTCACACGTGCAAACTGATTGCAACAGGGCTGTCAAAAAAGAATCCTGACATGGAAAATTAATCATTCATTTTACTATGTAATCACAAAACTGAATGATGACAGAGGTACAGTAGCTGTATGTGTATTTTATTAGATTGTTTCATAGTACAATCTTACCTGGAAATTAATTTTAAATTCCTGGGAGCAAGCCTGAAGTTGAAAGGGTGCCTGAATGGCTCTGAAAAAAAAACACGTTAAGTTTAATGGTAGTGTATCAAATCTAGAACGGAGCATTTAGTGAGAGCAGTATTTGACATAATCTTTGACATCTTCATTAACAATCAGAGGGAATACAATACCTATCACTGACACTTTCAAATGACACTGGGTTAGGAAATATTGCTGAACTGCGAATGAAACAAAGGAATCAGGGAGATTAAAATGTGGATAGAAATGAATGATATGAGATTTGTTGCAGGAGAAGAATACAACATGAAGATATCTATGAAAAATAATTAACGGATAGTAAAAATCGGGCATGCTAGTGAATGCCAGGGTGCATATGCCCCTTCACTACATTGCTGTGCCAATCCAAGGTGTGGTAACTGTGATAACTGTTTATGTCATGGCATAGAGTTACAATAGCTATCATGTGATCCCACTCTTTTGTCACATTATGTTAACTTCAGGGCAGTATTATTTGAACAGTAGGGACAAATTGGAAAAACTTCGGGGAAGATCGACAGAAGCAATCTGAGGTTTAACAGAAGAGAGATAGATATGTATGTATAAAATACTGCATAATATATAAGATATAGGTAAGAGGGTTTATCCTTTGGTGGGGACAAATCAGGATGTGTATCTGTTTCCTAGTGAAAACAGAAAACTGTAAAATATCATCCTATATACATAGAACAGACATCTAGACAGCTCTCTAGGCAGTGTCAACAAGACTCACAATCCAAGCACTGGACACTATTTATCCTATAGCTCATTATACCTTACCCTTATGGGTGGCTCCTGTCTAATTTTGGAGGTAGGCTGTTCCATCACTGACAACACTGAAAGGTAAAATACAAGTTTACAACAGGGAACTTTTAATCTGTGAATTATATACAATAAAACAGAAGTGGCAAAACAGTATTCCCCTCAAGGCTATATTTATTTCCAGGAGGAATAAGTCTATCAGTCGATAAAAGGAAATGAACCCTTTCTAGAAATCACGTACATCACCTGCAAGATTTTGTCATCACAGAACCAGTAATTGACTTACAGCATTTTGTCATTGAAACTCTGCCACGACCACCATTTGCTTGGCAACACGATTGGAATTCTGGGAGAACAGGCTCTGATGAAATGCTTAGCATACACCACATTGTGTCCTATCACATCATAAAACCTACGCAGTTACTGTACTGTGATAGAGAATGCTGATGGTAGTGAAAGGTAAAATACAGGTTTATGGCTTTGCAGCGTGAGAAATCAAAACTGTTTAATCGATAGCAGTGTTCTTCAGAGGTCACAGGCAATGGCAGCCTTGATGGAGGAGGCTACACTTCACAAATAAAGGGGGCTAGGCTTGGTCCAGGACACTATAAAATGTGTTGGTGACAGTCTCAGATGGTCTGGAAATTTATAAAGCTCTTTTGCTTGAGAGTTTTGATCTACAAATGAGTCTTAAAAGGAGTTTGAGTTAATATTGGTTATCAATAGTTTGAACTTCCAGGATTGTCAGCCAGTTCCCTGTCCCAGATTGCTCAGCAATAAAACAATTATGTTGCTTTTGCGTACGGGTGCTTGTAGATGTACCAGTATCCTGAAGCACACAGGTCACACTGGGTGCTCCTCATGCTGATGTTCACTCTGCAATGGACAGTCAAATTAGCACACTCATCTGTTGTGAGGAGCTGGTTATGGGATCCCAGTAGCACATTGCCCCTCTTTTTTTAAAGCATTCTCATTTAGATACCCAGATCTGATTAAAAAAAGTACTGCATTGGCAGATTCACCATTTCAGCACAATAACAGATAAAAAGCAGCATTGCCTTCCACCACCTATTGCAGTTGAATAAAACTTACCTGGTGTTTGCAAATGACAGAAGAAAATTGATTAGTTAAGTATCAATATCAGTGATCTACTTGTATGCAAAGGAGCAATTTTATTTTTGACTTAATGTACCCAGAGACTGGATACAGTTGCCACAAAGTTAGAAGGCAAAATTAATTGCTATTATGCCGTAAATAAATGCTGGGCTATTTTACAGCTCTATCTGGCTTCTGTCCTCCCCACCAGCCTCCCCCAGCCAGTACTGCTGCACCAGCTGGAGACTGCTGTGCTGGTGATTTACACCTGAGAGGGGACCACTGGGACCAGCAACCACAGGTTTCCAAGTCCGCACTTGGGAAATACACACAAATGTTGCACAAACGCTTCCGACCTGCCCAGGAGTCAGCATTATTCACTCCTTGGAGAGTAGGGATTTGCAAGAAATGAGGAAACATTAATTACGCAAATGTCTCTTCTTGACACAAACAAACGCAAGCAGATTTCTCAGCTGAAATGCCAGCGAGCGCTGGTGGCAGTGGGTCCATGGCCTGGTGTGGGGTGGATAAACCCCAGCCAACCTTTCACACCTCCATGTCGCCCCATCTCAGCTTCACACACTCGGTCGGCTCGGCCAATTGCTGGTCACTGATGGTGCTGCAGCGCTGACTCACTGACACCGTTTCACTTCTGCATGACATAACAGAGCAGGCCTCGGAGATTCCTTCATAATGCCACAGATAGACATAAACAGATGCTCCAAACAGATGTAATCAAACACAGATGTGATCTGAAGATTCCCAGGCGGGCTCTGGGGTCCAGCCAAACTACGCATAGCACAGACTGACGGCAAGCTGGAAATGTGGCGAGGGGCTCACCTTTCCACCCTCCTGATGCTGGCTGAGCAGAGCAAGCTACATACGGCAGATATGATCATGCACCATCTGCTGGGGGGCACCTAGAGGCGACTGGGCTGCAGGATGGGCTCCTTCACCCCCCATGTAGTGCCTGCTCCTGCCCCTGCCCTGTGCTGGCTGCAGGGCTGCAGGCATTGTTGTCCTTGGAGGATCTTTGTTGTAGCAGATAATCCTGTAAGGGCCAGATGGTTGGGGTTTTTAACCAGAATCTACCCAAACAGTCTGCTCTTCCACCGTGATGTTTTCTTTCTAGTGAGCAACAAGGGGTGGATGAATTTTCTGTAACTAGCAGAGAGGGCAGTAAAGCCGTTCCTGCCCATATAAAACACCTTTTCTCGAGGAATATTCATTAGAGGGAGGTTGTGGAGTGAGGAAAGTGGGGGAGTTAGTGCCAGAAATGAAGGGTGGGGAGAGTGGGTCTTTCTTTCTATGTCATCCCTGTGTTTGGTGCTGCTGTTGGGTCTCCGCTGATTCCCCGGGTCTCCTTTTCCAGAATCTCCTGGTTCTCTGTCTCACAAAAGACAGATTTGTTGGAGGATTATGAGGAAGACAGATCAGAAGGTGAACAGGGACAAAAAGAAGTGTGGTTTTGAGAAGAGTAGTGCCACCTAGAGCAAGTCCCAAACTGTAGGTGTGTACTTGGTGGGAACAGGGATATTTGGACCCATTTCAAGGAAATTTTGACTAAAGAATTTCCTCATTTAAGATCCTAGAGTGTGGGGGTGGAAAAAAATCCTCGAGATGTAGTTATCTAAGCAAATGCAGTGTGCATTTCTATGAGAGAGAAGTAGTCACTTCTTAAATTGACTCATGCTATGGGCTTGATCCAAAGTCCATGGAAAAACTCTGACTGACTTCACGGATCCTTGGGGTGTAGGTGGGAACTTTGCCACTGTCTTCAAAAAGAACAGAGCCAGGCCTTTGCTCTTGGCTGAAAAACAAATGCAAGGAAAAGACACAAATCCTTTTCACATGCTTTAGAAATAATTTATTATTTGAATATCTGTAGCTATACCATTGTAAGTAACATTAAACACCCACGAGTCTATGTTTTAAAGCATATCGTACCTAAAATTTTACACATATCTGCTTACATTCCAGTTGTAAAACAGGCCCTTAATAGAAAAAGTAATCATATAAAGGCTGTATAGATTGAAAGCCAAGTGTTAAAAAGAGCCTTTGAGTCCTTTATGATTAAGATCAACAGTTTTCTGACTCGTGCACATGAACACTTTGCTTTTTAGAACAGCTATTTTATTTAGCTTTTCTTACAGAAGTGAGTTGCGTGATAGTAGCTATGAGTTCAATAGACAGGGCAGGTGGGGATTTTTTCAAAAGCTTATACTAATTAATTTGAAGGCAATGTGAAAAAATAATAATAGCAAATATAAAATACCCATTTGTCAAAGTCCATATTGCCTGCAGAAAAACAAAGGAGAATTCTAACAACCTTTCTATATAAAAACATTGTTAAGACATTGAAACTGTTGAAAAATTTTGGAAAGGTCTTTTGAAATGGAGGAGTCGTTTTAAATTTATATTTATATTTAAATTTATATTAATATACAGTATATTTACAGTAATATTTTTAGAAAGAGGCTGAGATTGAAAAGCATACAATAATGTGAACAAAGAAAAAAAAATAGATTGAGATTCTCAACACTTCCTGAGATTTTTCGAGGTCCCGTTTCTTTAACTTCATTTCGATTTTCCATCTCTATAAATAGGTAACACCAAATTAAACTGATTTTGACCCGAGCTGCCCTTGTCACCAAAGCTGTCCTTGGGAAGTACTGACTTTCACCGACTCCAGATTCATCTAGGGATGATTTGCGCATGTGGTTTGCGTTCAAGAATGCCCTGTAAATATAAACAACTATTACGACTCCAGTACATTTAATGACAAAAATGTGCTAATGCTGTGCTGACGACATTCGCCCTTGCATTACATTCCTTATAAGGGCGATGCTGCTCGATGCGGCCAGCCGGGCTGCGGGACGACCCAGCCGAGCGGCGATCCCTCCCGCGCTCTCCTCGCTGCCCTCTCATCTTTGCTCCGAGTAAAATAACCTTAAGCAAAG
This sequence comes from Numenius arquata, assembly GCF_964106895.1. Lineage (NCBI taxonomy): Eukaryota > Metazoa > Chordata > Aves > Charadriiformes > Scolopacidae > Numenius > Numenius arquata. The sequence goes on along the minus strand of NC_133577.1, from coordinate 38,101,534 downwards.
GTGTGCTCCCCCGTCCGGGGTGTGCGCGGCTCAGAGTCCCCTGCAGAAGCGCGCTCCGACGGGGCCTCACCGTTGGTAACACTAAACGACGGGAAACGTGAGAGCAAACCCACCTCTCCCCCTAAAACTCTGGCTCCCCTGGGCTGCCAAGAGGATGATTTGGGGAAAAAAAATAATAAAAATCAACAAACAAAAAAACCCCAGCCCCACACCGCCGCGGGACGGAGAAGGGCAGGTCCGCCGGGGCGGCGAGGGGAGACGGGGAGAGAGCGCCCACGGGTGGGCGGGGAGCGGCCACGCGTGTGCTGCCGACCCGGCCCCGCCGCCAGCCCTTGCGGGGATTTTCCTTCCCTCGCTCAGCTCGCAGGGCAGAGCGGGGAGCGGCGGTGGGCTCCCCGGGGCGAGGCGGGGGGCTGGGGGTTAGCGGCCGGGGCCCCGCACGGCAGCCGCCCGCGAGACCCGAGTGGGGGCACGGAGGGGCAGGGGGGTGCCCGGGGTGACCCAGCTCCCGGGGCCGCTGCAAGGAAAGCACCTGCCCCGCCGAGGAAGTGCTTTTAATTAAGGACCGTAATGATCTCCCCCTCGGGCCGGGAGGAGGTGAGTCAAGTGCTGTGGCACGCCCGGCCGAGATCTTTCTTTCAATGACGGCTTGACCCGAGCTGCTGGAGCCCGGTTAAAGTTACGGCAATGGGAGAGTTAAAAAAGCCCCCTGAGCCCCGGCCGCCGAAGGGGCCCCCGCGGGCAGCGCGCTGCCCCCAGCTCCCCCCATCGCCTCGGTACCGCTTCTCTCTCCAGCACGTCCCAAATGGACAGAAATGGGCAAAGGGGTTTGCTCTCCTGTTTTCACATTTCAGGGGAAAATGACAGTTTTCCCCAGCGTAACAGCTCCTTCCCCCGCCTCTGCGCCTTTCCTGCTAGAAAAGGAAAAATCCCGGCGAGGCCCCTGGGCCGGCCCAAGGCAGACGGGTGGCTTTCGGCGAGGCCGCCTCCGTGGGTCCGGGCTGCCGGTGCCCCCTCGGGGGGAGCCCCCCGCTGCCCCCGCCGATGCCTCCGCTGGAGGCGCGCCTCGGGCCCGGGCGCGTCGACGCTCGCTCCGTCGCGGAGCGCCGGAGGCAGGGCTTGTGTCTCTGTTGCCTGCACCTCAGAGAAGCCGTTTCAGAAGGTGCCCAGGGCAGGAGGAGAGAGGAGGGAGCCTGCCCCAAGGTGGGGTACGGGGGAGCACGGCAGGCTGCCGGGACCTGCCCCCGCCAAAGTCAAAATGACCCGCGGGGCTTTGTCGACTGGGTTGGCCCCTCTGAGGCGGCATCTTTCGAGGACTGCAAGGAAAATACTGTCTTGCAGTCACTGTAATCCACGGTTTTCATTTACTATTATTCAATCAGGATTTATCTCTGTTTTTTTAGGAGGCTACTTTTCCAGGACTGTTACTCGATACTGATCCATTAAATCATTCCAGCTGAGAGATTAAATGTATGATTTGCAACCAGCTGGATTTCTTAAATGGTGTCTTCGCCTCCCTTCAGAGTATGAGCAGACCCGACGAAAAAAACCACTTTGCTTTGGCATGGAAACCCGCACATTTACCCGAAGATTACCACACGGAGTTCATTCAATGCCAACAGTATTCTCTTCCTTTCTCTTCACCGGATTAGATTTCCCCCAGCCATAAAATGCCTCCAAAAGCGAGATACCATCGAAATGGCAACGCATGCCAACCGAGCGGGTAGGCAGCAGGCTCAAGCCTTCTCTCGCACTAACATCACAGCCCCTCTCTGCTTTTCGCAGGGCGGCTCCTGGCTCCAGTGAGCCCATGCAAGCGGCGCGGCCCAGAGGAGGGGGCAGCCGGGGCGTCGCCGGGCACCTACAGGGGCACCGCCGGGCTGGGGACCCCCCGCATTGCAGACCGACCGCGGGGGCATTTTGTGGCCTCGAAGGGCAGTGGGGGTAAAAGGCAGATAGGGGAGCCTGCACCCTGCGGACACTGCTCTCCGTCGTATCCCTCGACGTCTGCCCCAGCCGGGCGATGCGGAGCGGGGGTACGGACCTCCCCGGACCCTTCCCAGCCGCCGGGTGTGCGGGAGGAGGTTTCGGGCGGCCCCTCGGCCCCTCCTTGGGGCACCTCAGTGAGGGCCAGGCTCTCCTTGGGGTACAAACCCCGCGCCGCCCGTGCGGGGGCACCGGCAAGGGCCGGGCGGGCGAGCGACAGGAGGTGGGGACGGGCAGTGCAATAGCCCGGTCCTTCCCCCCGCACTGGGCTCGGGGGGGTGTGTGTGTTTCAAATTAATGGTGACGGCAGCAGTGCCCCGGTGAGCGGCTTTATTTGCGATGGCCCGGCACTAGTCGAGGTAATAAATACACCCGATTTAGAGTAATTATGGGAGAGCGACTGGCCGCCCTAAACCTGCGGAGATCCCCTGCGGGGACGGCATCTCGGAGACTGGCAGAAATAACCGTCAGGTCTCAAAAGTAATAGCCTGTAGGTGGGAAACACCCTCGCTTTCTCTGTGACGGCCTCGCCCGAGAAAAAGAATGCCCCTTCTAAGCTGAAAGGTATCCGGGGCTTTTCTCCGGCCGAAACCACCCCGCAGAGCCACGGCACCGTGGGGAATCTACCGCACCTATGAAGGAGAAAACACTGACATTTTCTGGGCGCACTGGGGGAGACGGAGCCTGGCTCCGCACACATCCGCAGAGCCCGCTGTCAGCATCACCTCTTGCCTCCCACCGCCTCGGTTTCTGCTAAAATCGCGAGTGAGGTGGGATCGTCCACCTCCGGCCCTTCTAATTTAGGAAGGCAACAAGGTTGCTGCGCAGGGACGGAGCCTACCCCCACGCCGCTCCCCACGGCCGCTCGCGGGGCCTCCGCCGCCCGGCTCCGCGCCCTGCGCAGCGCTGCCAACACCTCCCTGCCCCACGTCTGGTTTCGTTTGAATCCGGGAGGTTTCCAAACTTTCCTGACTTTCCAGTTGTTGATGATTTTGTTGGGTGTGCGCTCGACACGCTCTTAAGAGCAGTGTCCCAAGCTGTTTCTTAAGTTTTAAACATCCTCTCCCTTCCTCGCTCGCTGCGCGGTGCGTAGGGGTGCGGATCCTCGCCCCGAGCAGCTGCTGGGCTCATGTGTAACTGAATATCTCCTGCTATTGAGAGAAACCCACTCGTCCCTGGCTCCGCGGCAGCCTGGGAGCCCCGTCGTCTCCCCCCCGGCCCCAGCATCCCCCGTGCCCTCCGCTGCCCCAGGGAAGCGCTGCCCCTGCCCTGCTCCTCCGACTTCGGCAGTGGAGCAGGCTGGCAGGAGCGAACCGCAGGGTACACCGCCCGCCGTGTGTGCCCCCGTCGGCGAGAAACAGCGGTTCCCTACGACGGGGTGGCTCCGGCTGCCGGGGCACAGGCAGCCCCCGACGGCAGGAGCCGGCGGCCGGGGAATAGGCGGCCCCCGACGGCAGGAGCCAGCAGCCGGTAGGTTTCACGGCGCCGGCACCCCGGCGCCGTGAAACTAAGCGGCTGCCTGCTGCTGCCGTTGGGGGCCGCCTGTGCCCCGGCCGCCGGAGGGGTCCCGGCTCAGCCCTGCTCGGTGGTCGGGTCGGGCCTCTCTCGGGGACGCCAGTAGCTCAGGCTTTGCTAATGCTTCCCCCCCCCTCACGCGGTCCTTCAGTGACAACAGGGCGACGATATTTAGCCGCTTCCGATTAAACGCATCCCACTGCACCAGAAGGGTTCAGAGTCACCTGCTCCGCACACCCCGAGGTGTGCAGGGGTGGGAAGAGGAGGAACTATGATGCCTTCACTGCTCAAGTGCTCTCGGATCGAGTCTCTGTTCTCTCCGCCGACCCTCAGCACAACTGCATCTAAAGCGGCATTTTGGAACCGCGGGGTTGGGGGTTTCTCTGCCCAGAACCAAACTCCTGCGCTGCTAGAAATCGCTCTTCCAATATGATTCACTGGACTTCGCGCAACTTTGCAGCAAACTGTAGGCATTATAAAGTGTCTTTTCAACTCTTCACACACACGCACCCCGTTTTTTTCCTTCCTCACTGTTGCCAGCCAGTCTTGCCTGTGTTGACACCCAGACGAGCTCCTGACAGTCACTTTTCAGACTCAGATGTCCGGCACGTGGTAGTTTTAACTACTGCCTCGCTTTTCACCCTACAGTCTATTTTTGGAGAGCGGGGCAACGCAAATGAATATTCCTGATGAAGGTAGCTTTAATCGGGTTCTTTACAAAATCTGTTCCACCTTCCTGCCTCCCACCCCCTAGGTACACACGCACCATACCGAGGTTTGCATTTTTCATGGCGGGACGGGCAAGTCTATAAAAGGCATGTTTGTTTTTCCTGGCTGTTTCAAATATGTATTTCCTGAAGGACTTCGCATCTAATGGGGTCATCAGAAGCACATGTGCGATTTTCATCTTTCCAAGTGATTTCTCCTCTCCCCCCTTTTCGTGAGCAGCAGTGTTTGCTGATATAACATTTTACCTCTCTGTTCATCTTAGCTGCCACTAAACCTCCCCGTTTCCTTCTGAGTCCCAGACTCTTGGTGAAGTCCCAATTTGTTTCCGTGTGTCTGTCTGGGTTGGGTTTATTTTTAGGGCTCTTTGTATTTTTTTTTTCTTTTCTTTCTTTTTTTTTTTTTTTTTCACCTGTAGGACACGGGTTGGGCTAGAGGCAGGAGTAGCTCATTGCTCTGCCGCCCTCTCGGCAGCCGCCGCCTCCCGGTGCCCCGGGGCGCGGAGCAGGACCGGCTCTGCGGCACACCGTGACTCCGGGTAAAGGCGAATTTGATATTTAGAGCTGCAAGTTGAGCGTTTTCGCCCAGTGGCAAGGAAAAAACCCTACCTAGCCAACCAACAACGAAACAACCTCCCCTCCCTTTTATGTAAGTGGGAAGGCGACGGACCTTCTCGCCGAGCGAGAAGCCGCCTCCGAGGAGCAAGGAGGGGAAACTGAGCCCCTGTCCCTGCCGCAAAATGGGAAGAATCTGACCAGGCAGCCCAGCTCCTAAGTTTAAATATGTATTTTTTCCGAAGCCCAGAACTACTCTCCTTCAGACAAACCCCTCACCTCTTCCCTGTGTGCTGAAGCACTGAAAGTTCCCTTCAGTGTATTTTTCTTGGCTGTCTGAGACGCAGCGTTTTGATTCACTAAGCAGAGGAAGTTAAAGAGCTTTGCAGCAAGGGCCGGTGGCCAGTGTTTTCATCGCCATCCCCCTGCATTATTTGTCATGCTCAAGTGAGGGTTTGTTCAAGGCAAGAGCCTGCTCATGCGATCTGCATTTGTTTCTCCTAAAGAAGGCAATAGATTTTGTTTCCGGGTCTGGTAACAGGAGCCCAAGTGCCTTACACAAACATCGCTGGGCAGGCAGGGGCACTTCCAAGGCTTTTCATTCCGGGACTAGTGCAGGCCCCCTCAAACACACATTGAGGCTTCAGTTAGGCCCGAACTGCTGAGCCTGGGATGGCGAGAAGAGGGAACCTGACTTTCCCCGCGGTAGCCCACGAGAAATATGCCAAGCAGGCGACTTCTCTCGTGTAGATTGTGTTCAAAGTGGCAAAATGGCTTATATTATCCAAAGAAAAACGCAGCCACACAGCCTTTGGTAGATGAGATGTGACTGTGCTTCCCAGAGGGTCCTGTTTATCCCCCAAATTCCTGCAAGGGCTTGCAGAGGGAAGGCGTTTAACCAGCTGGATAGCAAGCTCCAGCACACGCTCCCCTACTCATAGGAAAGGCTCTTACTCCAATAAACTTGTTCCCTGTCCCCAGTAAGGCGCCATACTCCCCTTCGGAGACTGTGCCACATTTCCAATAGCCTGTCGGGATGCTCTCCCCTTGCGTCCATCAGTACTGCCCCGGCAGAGTGATGAGCTGCGTCCTGGCAGGGCAGCCGAAATTGCTTTCTGTCACAAATGTGCGGTGTCTGTCCTAACCCTCTTCAGAGCAGCAGCAGGACAGTCAACACTCGTGTAATAAAGTACAGGGCTCCCCAGTAGAACAAATCTGCTCTAGTACACCGTGAATATTCAGCGCCCTGCTATCTAAAGGAATTACTCCAGTTACAGTTCTGGGGCCCGTAAATGGTGCATTCATTAGGCAATTTGGTAAGGTTCTAGACTGAGGGCAAATGCCACTTTTATATATATTCACATATATGCATGTGTATGTATACATACATATGTGTGCGTGCGTATACGAGAGGGAGAGGGAGCGCGGTTTTTCCCTTAGGTCTCCAAGCCATAGGGGCTCCGCTGTGGGGTTTGCCTGCCACATCCCGGCCTCAGCCCGGGGATAGCCGGGGGGAGTTTCACGGGTAAAGCCTGCCGGGTGCGGACCGCCTTTTTATTTATGCCCCGAAACCTGCGTGGGTACCCCGTAAACAACCAACCCTGAGATGAGATATGCCCCACGTAACGTAATGCTAGTGAATCATAACTAATCTGTTTAAAACCAAGGATTAGTCACGTCAGTTTCGGCATATTCCTCTAGCGGGAACTTTTTTTGTGCGTGGAAAATCGGGGGGATTTGCGCTAATTTACCAAACATCATTACTAAAGCAAGTACGGTCCGGTAAAATGAGTCTTAACATGTACGGGTTTTCAGGTTGCATTACACACGTCCCATTATCTGGGTTTTAAGCTGTGTGCGCCCTTAATGCTAGATTGACCTGCAGATTTTCATTTTTTTTTTCATACTGCATGATTTCTGTCTCTATCTGTCTTTAATTGACTTCAGCGAGTCTCCCTCTCTTCCTTTCTCCGTATATAAGTGATAGTCGCTGCAATTTACAGGAGTTTTCAGCACCCCTCGCTTTCAAAGGGCCTTTCTCACCCTGTCAGCCCTTCATTTACTTTCCCCGATCGAATTCTGCCTCCTCTGTGCAATATGACCTTTTATTATCCACGTAAGCCCCATCCTGTTTTCATACTGCCTCTTTAAATGTTCCCCATCTTGGCTTTACTCTTTCTCTAATTTTTTTTTTTTTTTTTTTTTTTTTTTCCTCCAGCGGGCAAAACCTAAAGGCTTTATTTCGGTTTCGAAGATGTGTTTTAATATGTTTTATTAACCCCGTCGTTCTGTTTTCCTTCCCAATCTTCTTTCTATCTCTAAAAATACGAAATAATTAACTAGCCAATTAATTAATTCTTTGCAATATTGGACCGCTGCGTGTATTGTTTTACAGAGAGCGGGGATCTTCTGTAGCACTAGGAAGCAGTGGTTCCTATACTTGCGAAATATTTATTTTCAGAGGATTAAAATTCATAGCTAAAATTATTAGATGCCCCTCAGCGAAAATAATAGGCTCTGCCGTTTAAACCCCGATGCACACAGAACCCGCAGCAGAGGCAACAGCCGCACCACCTCCGCTGCTGAAAAATCACCCCAAAGAGCAGAAACAGGAGAAACATAAATCTGAATATACCACATTGTCTCCTTTATAACGCTGTGACCCTCTGCAGCCCAGCATAACGAGAAGACGGGACTTATAACCACGAGTAAGAGAACGCTTCTTTTTCCGAGGCCGATCCTCCCCTTTACCGACATCCATACTTTCCCTTCTATAGGCATTAACTGGGCCTCAGGGAAATGTGCTTTTAGCGGGCACCCACAAAGGCACCGAGGCGCTAATCCAGCCCCAGATTATATCAAATTAGGACATTGCCCGCACAAAACTCCCGCTGATTGAAATTTCAGCCAGCCTTTGGAACCTGGACACGATCTTTGCTGATCTACGCATATTTCTATCCCGCTTGAAGCCATATCGATTTCTCGGTTTATTCTTCACAAGAAATTCATTTTAGGGAAGAAAAAAAAAAGTATAAAACCGCTTGCAAGCTCTGAGGAACATTTAAACAGATGATATAGCACATTCGACTTCTAGCAAAGAGTTGGTAGCGAGGGGGCGAATTGTAATGAAATCACCTTGAGCTCGTATCTTTTAATGAAGTAAATTTGGAAGCAACTTGCCTGCCTCTTTTGCCACCCTGTGCTTACAGAAAAGGAAAAAAAAAAAAAAAAAAGAAAGAAAGAAAGGAAAAGGAGAGGAACAGAGCAATGAGAAATCCTATTCCCGGCATCACTCCCACGGGCGCTGGCAAGACGTTTGCAGCCCAGCCGTGCCGGACCCCGGAGCAGGGTCTGGCCACACTCAGTCTGCGTGGGGGGAGGGGGGTGGCGACTTTCCGCTGGGGCCAAAAGCCCGCCGCCTGCTCGGCCGTGCCCTCGGGGGAGCAGGTGGGCGACCTCCCCTCTCCCCTTAGGGTCCGCACCGCCTGTCCTTCCCCATCCCCTTGCCTCCGCTCCCTCCGAGCTCACGCTCGCTTCTCCCGCCGTGCCCGGGTGCCGCTCCGCGGGGCACCCCAAACGGGGCAGGGGTGTGGGGGTGCTGACTGACGCCCCGGGGGCCGGTGAGGGGCGAGGCCCGCTCGCCTCTGCGGCGGCAGGGGGGGAGCCCCGGGAAGGAGGGGGTAGGACGGGGACCCTGACACCGCCCGGACGTCCACCTCCTCTCCCGGCCGAGTGCCGTCAGCCCCGGCCACCGGCCCGCTCTGCTCCGCTCAGGGCTGAGCCCGAACACACCCCGCGGGCGAGTGAAGCAACCTCACGCAGAGTTAGATTTCTAAATTTTATTATAAAATAAAAGCAGAAATATTTTCCAAAGAATGTATTCACATAATATAAACAATAAACAAAACTAAGGTGAGTGACTTGCGGTTGATACTGTCGTTTAGGTCTAAACTTGAGCAGCAATTCCTCTTTTTTAAAGCCCGCCCTCGCTGCACACCGAGGGGAGAATCTGCCCCTGCCTTTCTCCCGGGCCGGAGCCGGACCATCACTTCCTTTCCCACCCCGCAAATGGCGAAAGCACCACATGGACAAGGCCAAAGAAGCCATCTCTCTGCATAGCATCAGCTACAAGGTTACAGAATCTGCCTAGAGCGCGTGTTGCTGCTATAACTTGACTACAGCTTTTGTATTCTTAGTTGAAATTGTACATCGTACACCTGCCACGGATATATAACTACAATAGAATAACGGGAGCGATGTGTAACTTCCAAACAGGCATGGAAACAGCGGCCTTGCGCTCCCCTTTCCTCCCCACCCCCCGAAAATAAAAGATTACAATGTGCCTCTTCCCACACAGACCGGCGCTATCGAGTGACACCGAGGGATTCGTGAAGTTAAGGCTGGGAAGAGCTGCTACACCGAACCGTCTTACAGCCTGCCGTGAAAATCACAGCTCCTGTTCAACAGCCCTTACACGCCTGAGACCACCTTTAAGCAACCTTTAAAGCTTTTCATAACATTACTGCCCACAGCCGAGTCCAATAACTTCCAAACCAGCAGCCAGCCTGCTGCCAAAGGGCACAACACATCCACTAAGGAGTGTGTCATTGCTTTCAAAGTCTCTGGTAAGATTAAGGAAAAAAAAAAAAAAGGGGGGGGGGGGGGGTAGAGTAAAGGGGCGCTGATGTGAAGGAGGGAGCGCCTACACGGTTTTTAAGAGCCCAGATCGACCAGGTTGGATGACATGGGGTTGAGGATGGAGTCCTGCAAGTTGTGGTGGTGCATGGGGTCGGCGCTGGGCACGGGGATGGCGCTGGGGCCCTGGGGATGTCCCAGGCCGTGCAGGGGCTGCAGCCCGGGGTTGGAGCTGAGCAGCAGCGCGGGGCTGGAGGAGGTGTGATCCGGGGTCCCTGACGGCGTCTTCTCGTCCTCTGAGCTCCCCAAAACTGTCTTATTCCCATTCATTGACGCCGAGAGCGGGTTGTGGCTGTTGGAGTTGGAATTCTCGTTGTTTTCCCTATAGGAAACACAAAAGAGGGAGGGAAATCACCGTGTGGCCGCGGCTCCGGGGCGCGCTCCGCGGGAGCGGGGGCGGCGGACGGCGGGGAGCTGGCTCCCGGGGGCGGCTGGAGGGGGGGGAAATGCAGAAACAGTAGGTTTACAAACTCTGCAAACCTCTAAGGCCTCTTCATCTGGCACAAAGGTCTAAGGTCCGCCGAGCTTGTAAACAGTGTCTGCCACTAGCCCAGCGGAAAGTGTCACTTTGCCAAAACGTCATTTTCTGCCTCCAAAACGTTTGCACAGCTTGGGGGGGAGGAGGGGGGGGGCGGGGGGGGGAGAAGGGGGGGAAGAGGGGAAGGGAGGAAGACATTAGTTTAAAAAAAAAAAAAAACAAACAATCAAAAAAACCTTTTTTACTTTAAAACTGCTCCCGGAGCTGAAGAGAAGTTCGGCCGCAATTTCTCCTGCGAAGGCCAAAGCACGGCGAGCCGTAGACGGGACTGCCCTGTGCAGAAGCACAGCCGCCCAGGCTCGCATCAGGCGGGAAAGGCTTTCGTTTAAGTAACTGGAAGTTTTTTTTTTTTTCCCCTGGCCCTGAGCTGAAAGCTCAAAGCATAGCCCATTATGGAAGACGAGGCAAGCAAACAGAGTTAACTCGCTTATTTCCCCGGCCCTCTCGGGAAATTCTCCGCACGCCCGTCGCCATCCCTGCGTCCCTCCCCGGGCGGCGGAGGGCTACAGTCCGGGTGGCCCCGCACCGGGCTGCGCGGCGGAGGGAGCCGGAACCGCCGGTGCGCCTACCGACAGAGACAGCCGGCTCGGAAAGGCAGGACATAATTTCAAAATCCATCACCGGGTAAATACCGAGAAATCGCTGGAGGCTGGCCAAGCCCTTGCACACGCACAGGCGCACACACACATTTATATACTTGTTATTATCATTTTTTTTTTTTTTCCCGAAATGAGAGGAGCAAGATGGGGTGGGGGCGGCCGTCTCGTCAGGGCTAAGGAGGCTTTTAGGTATAGCCCTCGTAGAAAGACTTTAAACACAGCCCTGCCTGAAATACTGAAATACATCGCCAGTCTATTTAAAAGCTTCTGCGGAAGCTTTGAAGAACGCTATCTGGCAGAGGGGCCCTGTCCTTCAGGATTTGGCCGAGAGAAGTAAAGCCATTGCGCTGACGGTTTTTTCCTCAAGAAGGGCTGCAGGATGTGGCTGGAGACACTTTGTGCCAAAAAAATAAAAATAGACAAGAAAGCTCTGTTTGAACAAGTTTGCTTGACTGAATGGCAATCCCATGAACGGTCTGTTTTCCAACGCCTGGAGTGCAATATTAGGTTGAGTGTATTTTTCAATGTCAAAAATCTTATTTGTCCCTGGAGACTTTTAAAATTTGATTCCTCGGGAAAAAGAAAAAAAAAAAGAAAAAGGAATATATGTAACTTTCATTTCCTTTGGATATTTGAAGGTGAGTCCCCGCTATCAGCAATAAAAAGGATCTCTAATATCTCGTAAAACCAACACTTGCGGGGATTTGAGGGAAAATTAAAGCGCTAGCACCGTTTCGGGAAATGTATGGAGCAAATCTGTGCGGAGCTCGAACCTGCCGGGCTGCACAGCTGTGCGGCCGGGGCTCTTGCCGTTTCCAAAACACGTTATAAGCAGAAACGGAAAAAAAAAAAAAAAAAAAAAAGGGTCTCCTCGGAGGGACGGATCTACGGGAGATTTCTAATCCGTTAATTAACCGCGCAGGCCCTACGATCAGATCCATATGGACCCGGCAATTCAGCGAGCTAGTAAGGAGCCACTGTGCAGTTAGAGGACGCTTTTTGGTTTTTCGAACTGTCTTCCTAAGGCACAGGGACTGCTGACGGAAAAGTAATGCCGAATACCCAAGGATGTAGGCATTAACCACTGCCCGGCAATTAATGGTCCCTTCACTCCATTTAACGAGAAAAACACGGTCCCGGAATCACGCTCGGTATAAGAATATACATCTATTAACATGCGTTCATGAGCGCCTTGCTGGGTAGTGAATACGAACTGCGATGTAAGGAGCGAGGTGAGAGGTTGCTCCGTTCAGCCCCTCGCTCTGTCTCCCGCCTCACGTCAGGAGCCGACGTTAGAGGCAATTTTTTGCAAACCACCGTTTCCAGCGTTCAGATCCACTCGTTCCCGGCCGTCTGCCGGCTTCCCCTATCCGCACCGGGGTAACTAAACCTCAAGACGCTCTCAGAGCTGTGCAGAGCGCGGAGCCCTCACCCCGAGACCTACCGCCCTCGGCCTCTCCGTCCAGGCCGCGGCCCCGCACCGGCACCTCGGCGCCTCCGCCGAGTTGCGGCGGGGCGGAGGCGGCAGCGCTACTTAACCGGGGGTCGCCGCCGGCCGTGAGAAGAGACCCCGGCAGAAGGGGCTGTCCCGGGGAATGGGGTCTCGGGGAGGAAGGTGTCCTGGCCGCCTCTCCCGGGGCTACTTTTGGTGGACATAGCGCCCACCTTCACTCCCCTCTGCTTCTCTGGGCGCCCCCGTCCCGGAGAACCCGGCCTCGGAGCCGGGGATGGGGCAGAGGGACAGGCGCGGGGCGAGCGGCGGGGTCGGGGAGCCGCGGGCACCGGGGGGAGCCGGGGGGCGTTGGAGGGAGCCGGGAGGAGCCACGGGGAGCCGTACCTTTCCTTGGCCTCGGCCGCGCGGTCCCGCTGCCGGCGGTTCTTGAACCAGTTGCTGACCTGGGTGGTGGTGAGGCCGGTGGCCTCGGCCAGCTCCCGCTTCTCGCGTGGGGACGGGTAAGGGTTGTGGGCGTACCACTCGCGGAGGACGCTGCGGCTCTTCTCCTTGAAGCAGTAGCTGGTCTCCTCGCCGTCCCAGATGGAGCGGGGCAGCGGGAACTTGCGGCGCACCCGGTACTTGCCCACCGCCCCTAGGGGTCGCCCCCGCAGCTTCTCCGCCTCGATGTAGTGCGCCTTCAGCCAGAGCTGCTGCAGCTTGGGGTGGTTGTGCGCCGAGAACTGGTGGCTCTCCAGGATCTTGTAGAGCTCTCGGAAGTTGCCCCGGTGGAAGGCCACCACCGCCTTGGCCTTCAGGACGCTCTCGTTCTTGTGGAGGTGCTCGCAGGCAGGGAGTGACCAGAGGAACCGCCCCAGCCGCTCGATGTTGCCGCCTTGCTGGAGCACCTCGCAGACGCAGGCCACTTGCTCTTGGGTGAAGCCAAAAGTCGGGAGCATCGACATGGTGAGCCCTGCCCCGCCGCGCACCCTACGGCCGCATAGAGGGGAGCGGCGCGGGGCGGTGAGCAGCGCCCGGCATGCGGGGCCGGCCCCGGGGCGGCGGCGCCCGGCGGGGCCCGCTCGGGCGTCACGGCCGGGCGCGGGGGGCCGCGGCCATCGGCGGCGCCCGGCCCCGGAGCGGCGGCGGGAGCCGGGGAAAAATAGGAAAAAAAAAAGGAAAAAAAAAGGCGAAGAGCGAAGAAAAAAGTCTCGGGAGCCCGAGCGCGGGTGGCTTTCTCCCCCCGGCCGCCTCCTTTTTGTAAGTCCAAGTTGCGAGAGTAACTTTTGTGCCTCTTTTGTCTCCTATCTGCAGCGCTCGCAGCGGCCGCGGCTCTCCCACCCCCACCCCCCTCGGCCGCCGGTTTGGGATCTCCCTGCTTCCCCCCCACCCCCCGCCGCCGCAAGATCCCACATAATATAGTGGTAAAGCCCTGCTCCCTCGCTCCTCTCCCTCTCGGAGTTTTTCCCCCCTTTCTTTCTCTCTCTCTCCCCTTTTTTTTTTAATAATATTATTCTAAGCTGGCATGAAAAGTGATTATCCGCGCTGTGATTGGTCCGGTTATCTGACCCGGGGACTGCCAGGAGAAGACAATAGTTTTAGTCAAATTATTTGCCATGGTGACGCTGTCAATCAGGGGTAACCCGATCTGTTTTGAGGTGGCTCCCCGGCTGGGTTGACAGATTGCTCAGATCCACTCAGAGGCGGCCCTGCGAGCTGAGATATTAGCTAGCGAGGGAGAAATTTCCGCCGTGATTGACGCTGCAGGCGCCCATCGGGGGACAGGGGCAGCGCCGGAGCGCCGAGCCCGGGCCCCTGCCTCTCGCCGCGGGGCGCTGCCGGACGGAGCCACCGCCCCGTCCGGGTCCCGCCGCACCGTTTGGATCCCGCTGTCCCAGCCCGGCCCCACCGCCCAGTCCGGGCCCCGCAGCCCCATCCCGGCCCCGCCGCTCCGAACTGCGGGCTCTGCCGTCCCCGGCACCCGCGGCTGCGGCGGGGAGAAAAACCCGGCTTCGGCCTTTGCAGAAAGTTTCTTTCTAAATGCGTTGGCTTAAACCCCGCTCCCCAGCGCCCAGTAACAACTGTCGGAGAGTTTTATAGGGAAGGGGCCTCTCATGTACAATAGAGACCCTGTTCGTGACCTGGGATCCCATTACACGCTGATCGTACCTGCCTGGGAGCTAGGAGGAGGCATGATGATACAGGACCGGGGAAGGATTGCCTCTCCATTGCCTCTCCATTAACCGCCGGCCGTGCCCCACCACCCTCCCTGCTCGGGGCGCTGGCATTTGTGATCACTGGACGCTGGCCATTTATTTCTACTTGATTTCCAGGAGTGTGTCGGTGTTTTTCATCCAGGAGGGGTACACGTGTAAAAGCCAGACACTTCGCGTGATTAAGCGGACCCTCATTACCCACGCGTGCCCGTTACACACACGCATTTTTAGTTTACTGACTGTGCAGAGTAGGGACCCGTATCCTTTCCTGTCCCCTTCGTTCTCCACAAAGTGAAAGGCGAGGGAGAGAGGTTGTGCAAGCTGGAACTTCGGGGGAGGATGAGCGGGTGAGAGGAGCGAACGAGGGGCGATGCGGTGCCTCCGCGGACGGGCGGAACCGCCGGGGCGGCGGCGGGTGCCGGGGCTCGCCCAGGTGAAGGCGCTCGGGAGGAGCCTCCTGGCCCCAAACCCAGGGCAGTTTCCATGGCCTTTAATGTTCCCCTGTTTGCGGTGAAATAATTAATCCCACAAGCTCTTTCTACGCCATTTGCAACCCTGACAGGAGAGGTCTCTGCAATTGTGGGTTTCTGCCACGGTACCTTTTCAGCCGCCTCGGCGCGTCAGGGACTTAGCGAAGCCACAGGAGACCGGGCTGCGGGCTCCCCGCCTCGCAGTCTGACCCTCCGCGGCCGATGGACGGAGCCTCCGTGCCGGCCCGGGCGGACGTAGCGGCTGTCTCCAGGGGAAGGCGAGGCCAGGGCGGCGGCAACCAGCCCGGTGGCTCCCGGCGAGGAGCTGCGCTAGGACTGCGGCCAGGCGAAATACGGCGGGGGCAGGAGGAGGAGGAGGGTGGGGGCAGCGGATCAGCCCGCTCCAGCTCCCAGCGTGTCCGTTCGCCTGTGCGTATAAACCGCGTATATCTGAATTTTCCCGAGTGTACTCCGCTTTGGAAGCTGCATGTCCTCCTACCTGTCCGGGCTTTTTCCCGAGTGCTGCCATGAAGAAGCAGTGGAGAGCGTCCGCCCTGGATCCCCTGGGGACGCAAAATAGCGGCTTCCTTTGCAGGGCAAACGAGAGACAGCTCAAATTCGTTTAAAACAAATTCAGGGTTGTTAGTGACGGGTCCGTAAAGCCCCCTTGCATGATTATCCCTCCCTCTCTTTACAAAATGAGCCCTCGGCCGCTTAGTGCCTTGATGCCGGCCGACTTCTGCAGGATTCAAACTGTGCTTGTTTGCAAACGAAAGCATCCCGATCTCAGCGCTTCCTACCCAACCTAAGCGGCAGGATAGCCCTCAGCCGCAGCTGAAGCGGACGATCACGGGACGGGAGACCCGATCCACTGCAAACGTTACTGTGAGCAGAAACGGCAAGAGAGGCACAAATCCCCTCTCCCACCCTCGACCTCTGGGCACACGCCGTGTGAGAATACTGGGGAGAATATAGACCCGTTCCGCTCCCTCCCGCGATGGGGACCGTGGCAATAAAGAAAAGCGCTAGAGAGGTCTAATTTGTCCCCCTTACCCTCCGCCTCCTTGCCACCGCGCTCGGTCGCCCCACGTTTATTATGGATATACCTGACTCCGCTTCCTCTCCCTCCATCTCACAACCACAGCGGTTGAATCTGAACGGGAGCAGCTGTTCGCCCTAGCCGGAAAGGAGGTGTCAAAACCTGTTGCATGGATTTAGATCTGAGAAAGTCTCTTCTTAGCACCCTAAAATGTGAGTACAGAACCTTCACACCAACCCCTCCGTAGGCGCTTTCACTTTAGGCTGCCTTAGCCAGGCTGCAGCCTGCATGTAACGCTACTGCACTTCCCAAAGCGCTGGGCAGAGGCAGGGCTAGCCCCTTCCCGAGCACCCTATATCAGCTTGCGTCCCAGAGCAATTGCAAATTAGTGACATCTGGATCCAAATTCTGTGTAACTGCTTTTAACTTTCGGGAAGGAAAAAAAAAATAATCTTCCTATATGCTCTAGAAGAGAGAGCAGATTCTGGCTGCGAAGCCACGGCACGGGGCGAGTCATGTTGCAGTGACTCGCGATGGAGTCAGACGGTCGGGCGAGGAGCTTTTTTTTTTCAGCATTTGCGAAAGAGCTCGTTCGTTGCAATTATATTTCAGAGCAGGCGGCGCGAACCGCTTGCTAATGTTTGTTCCCGGTCCGACGCGGACATTTTGCCTGGCCTCTGCCGGCTTTCTCCGCTCAGCCGCGGTGGAAGTCTTTATCTGGGCTGACCGAAACTTTTGCCTGGCCCCGCTGCCGCCCGGCCCCCGTTTCACCCCGGCCTCGGCCCCTGTCCCGGGTGTGACTTTGCCGAGGCCCAACTCGGGAAGCGCCTCATCCCTCAGCGCAGTCATCGCCGCGCACGAAGCAGCGTGCGAGACCGTCAGTGTCAACACAATAATTGCGAAGTATGAGTGAAATAAAAAGTCGCTTTTATCGTAACGCTCTTTCTATTAACCGGGGCGCAGACAATCTGAGGGAAGGAGGGGGGAGGTGGGGCGGCCGTGTCGCTTTCTAGGCGCCTTTCATTGCACGTAATGATTCGTGTCCACGAGCGAGTGCCAAGACAGCGCTGCAGTTATCTGCAAATCTCCCTCTCGACCGTACCTCGACCGTCTCCTTGCAGACAGCAGCCTGTGTGGGAGGCTGCAGGCCCGCACCGTTCCCGTTCAAGAGAGGAACCGATTCACCCAAAGGCCTGCCTTGCGTCTTTCCGCAAGCCCCTCTGGCCACTGCCTCTGCGGCCCCCCGCATCCGTTGTACCGGGGCGCCAATGCCGCTCGCTGGGCTCGGGACGAGCTCCCCGCCGGAGAGCAGGGAGGCAGAGGGATGGCGACCCACCGCCCTTCACCCACTCGCACAAGACTGAGGACAGGCACGGTCCTGCCAGCCGGCCTCGGGTCCCCGCGTGGGAAGGGCAGGGGGACGGAGGCTCTCCGAGGGGCTCTTTTATCGGCAGGAGTAGGGAAGAAATGATAACCACCGCAAACTTCACACGCCAGAAAAAACACATCTTCCCCGCAGATGTCCACTGCTGTGGCAAGGACTGTAGGGAGAAAAAGCAAAGGACAAGGAACTCCAAATTTTCGTTTCTTTATTTCTTTTTAAAGTTTTTTTTTTTTTTTTTCCTTTTCTTTCGACGGGAGGGCAATGTGCTTTCTCCTTAAAACCAGTGCTCTTTAAAGTGGGCGAAAACCTACCACAATTAACCTGCTACTCCCGATATCTTTTTTGTTAATCATAGCGGCCTTTGCTAGGATCCCAGGCTTACCTACCCCCCACCCTCCAACCCGGGGGGACCTCAGAGGGTTTCCCAGTGCACCCTGAGGGCACACTTTTCTCCCTGGGCTGACCCGGCCCCTTTAGGGGGTCTAAGCTCGCCCGGGAGTCACGGAGGCAGTTTGCAACCCGAAACCGCGGGTTGTCGTCGTTCCCGTCCCCCGTCCCCCTGTGTCGTGCCCCCCACTGCCGCTTATTTATTTATGCTTATATTTAATTTTGCGTTTTGTTTCAAACCCGGCTCTAGCCCATCACAGATGGCACTAAGATCCTGCCCCGACTGAAAAAGAAAACACGACGGAAGATCACTGCGCGTAACTGAATTAAGGCAAACAACAATAGCTTGTTGTTCCATGATTTGGGGCGAAAGGAATAATTCAAAGCTTTTGCTGCGCGCAATGGGCTGTTCCTCAAGGGGACTGGCCAAGGATTTCAGATATGTAGCGGGTAACTCGATTATGCTAACAAACTCGCTTGAAAGAGAACGTTGTTGGGCTGGGGGGCGGGGAAGCGGGGTGCTGTGGGCCAACGGGGGACCGAGCCGGGGTCCCGGCGGGAGCCGAGCCCCTGCCCCAGGCAGCAGCTCCGCTCCCCGCGCCCTGCAGCTCCGCCGGTCCCCTCCGGCCCGGAGCCGTTTCCCGGCCGGCTGGACCTGAGGTGCTCCAATAGCCTTTTCGAAAGAGGCGTATTAACTAGGAGTTTGGGGCCTGATGAGACATGAGTGTCTGAGCTGGCCTCGGTCAACCTTTTCGCCCTCCCCTCCGTCTCGGCCGCCCCCCGGTGAAATGGGACTCCGGGGACGGCACTGTGTGCCCAGCTCAAGGCGCAGTAACCTCCCGCGCTCCCCACGAAACCCGATAGCCCCCCAACCGGCTAATGCGGCCGGTCCTGATTACCTTTATATTATCCCTTCTCAATCTCGGGCGCGGGGTTCAGAGTTTTCATTCACTCTCACTCTCAGCACCCTCCCGGCCGTTACCCCCGGCATCCATATTTATTTGGGGTGTCCCCCCTCCGCGGCCCACAAACAGGCTCGGATCCCGCGGAGGGGACAGCCGGCTGGGGGGTGGCCCGGGGCGGGGGGCGAGGGGGTCCCAGGCCGGTGCCCACCCAGCCCCCGCGCCGTTGCCGGCTGCGGGGACCGCCTCAGATGCTCCGCGGCACAAGGGGACTCTCTCAGCAGACAGCGTACAGCTTACAGACAAGACAACAACAACAACAAAAGGCACATATGGTTAAAATAAGGAGAGAGCGAGCTTTCTGCCTTAGGGGATTGGCAATAACTAGCCAGAAATGCAAGGCATTGAATCTAAACTTCTGGTGGGCTTCTGCGGGATTGACAACTTAAATCACACTACAAGCATCAATTTGACAATATTTGTAAACTTCTTGTTTCCAGGGATCTTCTTGATCAGAGATAGACCAGGTTGGAATGAGCTTGAGCCACGAAGTTCTTTTTTTTTTTTTTTTTTTTTTTTCTTTTTCCTCCTCCTTTCCCCTCTTCCGAGTTGATGAATAGCGATCAGGTTTCTTTTAATGGCTGCCCCCTATTCTCACAGCCTCCCACAACTAACCCAAGAGCCTGTTTCCTCGACCTCAGTTAATTCCGCTGATTATTCCAAGATGATGAGGAAAGCACGAAGATTGTTCACTGTTCCTACCGATTCAAGGCATTTTTGTTACCATCTCCATCCCTGGCTCACAGGGCTTTGACCGGGGAGTATTTTTAGGAACAGGCTGCCCTCCCTCCTCTCTTGCCCTCCCTCCTCAGGCAGCTGGTGAGTCCTGCGCTCCCCGCGGCGCCGAGACCCCCGCGCTCCCGCGGGCACCGTGTCCGTCCGCGGGAGTGCGGGGGTCTCGGCCCCGCGGGGCGCGATGCCTAGAGGGAGGCAAATGCCACGGGGCCGGAGGGAAAGATCCACTCCGAGAAACCTCACTAGAGGGCTCTAATACTCAGCTCCGATCGCTGCTGAGACAAAACAAGGCTTCGTCCTTAATACCCTCTAGTCTTCCAGACAGATTCAGCCTGGAAAAGTCTCCCCCGGTGCTGTCACAGGTGGCTCACCTAGGACGTCACCATGACAAGAAATCTTTTGTATTCTTAATAACAGCAGCCTCCTACCCTGCCCTACCTGCAAGTGAGCAGAGCTGATGTCCCCTTCCTGTTGTGTAATGGTACCAGAGAGTTTTGGGGAGTCCCACCCTTTTCTGTATCCATCCCATGGCAAGAGAAGGAAGCACAGTCCCTAAAACAACCGAAGCTCCCCCCCAGACACAGGTATCCTTATCAAGAATCAGGGAGCAAACGCTATTTACGGACATGTAGAAATGTCTGGGTTTTTTGGTGTTGTTTTGTTGTTTGTTTGTTTGTTTGTTTTTCTTTCTTGTTTCTTTTTTTCTTTCAGTATAGAAAGAACTTGTGTGAGTTCTTCCATGGTCTATGCAGTGTAGTATGTCCATGAACACATCCATCGTTTAAATTCTGCAGGACTGAGGCAACCTGAAATGTAATGCAGTGTTAGCAAATAGTACACACACAGATATTAGTGTCAAACAACACTGATTTAACTGGAATCTGTTCTGGTTTGAGATTTTGTTCCTTTTAAATTATTGCTATAATTTGCTGTTGGGAATAAATAAAACCTAACAAGACAGTGTCAATTAAAACCAAAACAATTATTAGTGGTAAGGGAAACCTCATAACATTTCAGTATGCATTCAGTTTGTTTTAACTCCCAATAATTTTTGTAATAAAAAAGTAAATTGCCTTATTTGCAGAAATTAGGACGTGCAATTTAGTTTGCTTGTCATGTCTTGCAATTCTCTGAGGCTTTGCATACAGATCAAAACTATGGGACAAATTTTGCTGAAAGCTAGATAGTTTAGATAATTTAACATCAGTTTAAAGCTGATTTACTTCCCAGTGGAAAATTCGCTACTTCTGAACTTGTGACAATGTTCTGTATTTTCCTCTGTGGATTGTTTCAACCTCCTTTTTCCTGGGTTAATTCTGTCTCTGTCCTTTGATGTCTCCTCCCCTTTATTTCACAGGATCTTGAATCAGCTCAAATATGCCTTGGACCTTTTACTTCCCCCCCAAAAAAACTTGTAATTTAAACAAACTTCATATCCCATTTCATTCCATCCTTTTTTTTTTTTTAATTACTATTTTTTTAAATTTTTGTCATCAGTTTTATCCTCCTTATAAACAAGATCTTTATGACTAGACGAAGATTGACTTTGTTGTTTATTTAAGATGCAGAAAAGGCTAGTCCAGTGAACACTGAATTGGTTTCAGTCAGTTAAGCCACTTCAGCAGGCAAGACCAAGGCTCTGTGCCTTACTGGTTAAGAAACAATCTGTTACTAGGGTACCATACTCACATCCTGTTTCCTCCAACAGCCTAGTCACATGTGCATGAAAAGGTGTGTAAGGACACATCGTCTCCACTGGAAATAGATGCTAATGGCAGCAAACACTGCTGCTGCATAGTGCAAGGAGGGAGCATGAGCTCAGGCACTCCATTTGCTGCTAGCATGCTCCCAGGCAAAGCTTTGGCTGTAATCTCTCCGAGACAGTGCTTGAGGGTGCCACGCACACCAGGCATCACTCCCAAGGTGCAGTCTGCACTAGATGGCACCTGTTTTGGCTCCATCAGTCCTGCATTATTGCAGTCCTCCAATGCTTTCCCAGAAGCTTTTGCAGTCCCAGGAACCCTTCCGGGCTCTCAGTCCACACCATCCTGGGGCTTCATACTATGAAAATATCACTTGAATAATTTACAATGCATCCCTTATATTATCTCTGATACTCAGGACTAAAATCCCACGGGAAATAATTTTTTTGAACCACAGAGTCACCACTTGGGACCCATAGACCTAGTGACAAACGCCACTTAGTCTCAGGGCCAGAGAAGTGTTCCTGGCCCTGTTTTACTTAGCAGCAGGGACAAAGTTTAAACATCTTTGCAAAAAATGACTTCACTTCCCACGTTCTCGAGACTTGCTACTTCTTCCATCTTCTAACAGAGTTTAATCAGTGCTTCAGTAATTTTTAGTTTTTTCATTCTCCCCATAAGTTGCAGAGAAAGCCCAGACACTAGACACAGGGCTGAAGATTTCACTGAGTGGCAGTGAGCTGCAAAGCATGGGATTTTTGTGTAACTACCTCTCAGTTTTTCTATATCTGCTACCTGCTACAGCCAGAAAGCAATCAGGAAATTACTTGTTAAAGTGTGTATACACGCACACACACACATATGCATATATTTACATGTATTTCTATATGCCTAGCTGTTTTAATTAACATTTGTATAATTTTACTTCATGGAAAAACAGATTGTCATTTCTTTGAATCTAAACCCTTTCTTAAACAGTAGGGTAACCACATCTGAATAACAGAACCTGATAAACATTTCCTTAATTACGACGAACTTAATTCAGTCACAAAAAAGAGGTGGTGGGAGAAAGGAATAGAACATGAGATAAACTGGACAGACCCCAGGAAGAATTTTACAGAACAAAAGGACTTTTTTTTTTTTCTGATCAACACTCTGAAACAAATACAGTTGTGGGTGAGGTTGATATGTTCGTGTTTATTTTCAAGTGGAAGGAGGTTGGCAGCAGCATTTGGCATGCAATGAAGAAGTCTGGGAACTGGGCCTTACAGTCATCATAAAGAAGTGAGCCTCAGCTTCCAAGAAGAGAAGAAAGTTAAGAGGTATAATTGGGTGAGTTACATGAGTTATGAAGTGGAAGCTGTAGTGTAATGAGCATGTTTAATGCACATAAGGGAAGGAAAAAGTACTCAGTGCCAAATTGGATGCCAGACTTGTGGCTGGCAGAGGTGAGTGAGTGGTATGAATTCAGCAAGGAGACGACCATGCCTGAAGATGGTTCTCTTAATCCATCAAACGGTTCTTTGAGACATTTGAATACAGAAGACAGAGATGGGGCCATTAGTTTCAAGGATTAGGGGAAAAAGAACAAACAAAAACTGCAAAACAAAAAAACCAGACACGGTCCCAGCAACATCCCAGAGGAAGCTCTAGATATCACAAATGATCCTGGGACTGCTGGAGGCTAGACCAAGATGACTGCAGTGGTCTAGGTCTTAAATAAGATGAAGGCTTTGGCTACGTGAGAGACTTCTGTAGGGATAGGAGAGTGTGAATTTTGTTGATATGACACCTCTTTTCTCCACAGCTGCAGAATGTATAAGGACGTCATGGGGGAAGGATTCAGCTAGGGAGAGTTCAAGGAGACAGAGAGTGCCTGTGGTCACCTCAAAATCCTCTGTGGCCTGGGACCACAAACAGGGAGTAAGGAGCCAGGACCTCTTTTCATTTTCACATACTCATTTTCAAAGGCAATAGATGCATTTTTTTCCTCCAGCTGAAGAAGGTTCAGAAAATCCCTAATGGACAAGTAAGCTGTGGCCAATTCAAGGGTAGAAGTGTGCAATATAAATCTAAAGCACATCAACCACATTCAGGTAATTAGAGGACTGGTATTTTGCCTCACATTAGGGAGTAATTTGGCTGAGTGTTTCAACCTTACATGACAAAAACCTTTATGTTGATGAGTGATGCACATCTGACAGGATTTTGAGAACATCTATTGACCCCATTCCCATCCTGTCAAAGATGCTTTGTATTTACCATCATTAATTATGCAATCTATTTCTAATCTATTAATCTATTATCTTGTAACATGTGTCCAGAGAGTAGGAAAGACTTTTGCTAGCCCCCTACCCTAGCTGTGTAGTAAGGGAAATACCCTGAGCACATAGAAGTTAATGGAGAGAATTGCAACAGGTCTGTGAGCTCTGGATCAGGGTTCTGAATAAGTTGAATGAGTAGGGAAAAAAGAGGATTTGGCATGAAATAAGAAGTAGAAGGAGGCTCATGAAAGCAAAAGTTCGAAATCTATCAATGGTGTTGATGAACTTCCCACAGACATCTTCTAATTAGGCATCTGGCACACAGAGTGGCAAACCATCTAGGATGTCACAGATCTTGGCAGTATTACAGGACTAATATTTTCACAGGGAAGAACTGTTCCTCAACAATGCAAAAACCTTTTTTCTTCAATGTCAGGCAGGCATTTTAGGAAGACAAGTCACATGATTATTAATTATGACTCTTTTAAATTGATTCTATTCCTTGGGGACAAGAAGATGAACATTTATCTCTCTGTTTATGTCTCTAAAAGCACCAAAGAAGTGCAAGATCTTGTTCATGGTGTATTTCCTTTGGGCTAGTCTTTCAAGATCCCAAAGGTGTTGATATTATGTAACCTTCAACACTAAAGCAGATGTATACCATTCTTCTTGTTTTGAGAAGTCTTATTTGATCTCTGGAGACCCATAAAGTGATCCTCGCTCAGTCATTTTGAGCATAAAGGGAACTTTTCCAAGGCACTATAGAAGTAGCAGTTTAAATGATCATTATATGTAGAGTTTGATGAAGCCGGCACTTTTCCTGCCATATGTTAAATGAACAACTAGTTACCGTGCACTATGTGGTGATACAGGCTGATAATCTGCTGCTGAATAATATGATGTCATGTCAAAACTTGAACTATTTCCTTATATAGTCCTCAAGAAATTGGATTTTTTTTGCCCACATCTGAAAATTCACAGGCAAATATGCAACCAATCAAATCTTGCGCAGATGCTAACACCCAGATGTGTGTGTTTCTGTGTGGAAGTAATCTATAGCTAGCAGAATTCTTGGATAGAGAAATCCTGTAAAAATACAGATTAGGCACACATAAGTTAAATATGTCTAACTAGCATGCCAAGAATTTATAGTTTTATGAAATCTGTATTAGGTACAGAACTCTCAATATTTCTATCTAAAAACATTTCATTAGTGTACAAAAAGGAGGATGCAGATTTCCGTAATAATCAGCAGAACCTTCCTATTTCATGTACAACAAACCAAAAGAACCACATGTCTTTACTTCCAAGGGCCAACCCTTGCACTCCAAACTCCCATTAGAAGTTAGCACTTGAGTAATCCTATCTTTTAATGATAAACTCTTCAATAAACCCATGCAATTTAACAATAATAATAAAAAGTAAGTTTGCATGTTGGGTAGAACTTTTTGAGTAAGACTGTCCAATACTTGCTATGCTACAAATCCAGAAGTACTGGATTTGGCCATTTAGCTTGACAACTTAGATTCATAACAGAGACAGGAAGGAATGCAAATACAGATTTGAGTTTTCTTTTTTTAAATGAGAAAATACCTATATCTGAGGAGGCTTGTATCTTGTTCATCTTGATACACCTATATCCTCAGTAAATTATGAGGGGCTATTTTAAAATCAGGGAGCCACAGGATGTCAAAATCAGACTAAAACACAGAGGTGAAACCCAGGGTAAATACTTGCAGGAGTTTAAGCCTTTATTCCTTACAAAATTTCCATTTAAGTCAATAACTTTTCAGTCAGGGGAGAAAAGGAATGATTTCTCTGTGTGCCATATGTACATATATGTATTCATGCACACAGGCACACATACACACACACACATATACAGGGACTTAATATTTTATAAATATGGTCTGAACCTTCTTTATATCTCATTAAATCAAAGGTAATTTTGTTGAAATAAAGAGTTCTGTATCTTGCTGTATCAGATCTATTTCTTTGCAGCAGAATTGACAAGCACACTTTGCTGTGGTGGAACCAGCAAACAGAATATTCTGTTTATTGATGTGTAAGTTAAATTCTTTCATTGCCACATGGCTGGTTGAAAAATTTGGTAGAAAGGTGAGTAAGTACTAATTAGACTTTCTGTAATACCTTCATTGATGGCTCAGATGATTTTAAACAATTGGTGTAAAACCAACTTGAGTGAAGAAAGCCAGTGAAGAAGAAAGAAAGTCAGCAAGAAATAATACATGTTGCAATATCCATTTTCACAGAAGTGTATATATAACATAGGAGTCTTTTGTACTTTTCTTAATGCTCCCCACTGCCATGCATTACAGTAATCTAGTGTCTGCTTAGTGGAGATAATAGGTGAGTAGCTTCTTGTTAGGTAAAATCTTCAGCAGCATATACAGGGGAGAGGAGTGATGTCTTCCAAATGCAAAATACTAAGCATTCATATTCACCTACAACAGAAAGGTGAGTCTCTTTTTTCTTGTATAAATAAAATGCCCCAGCAGATGGGAGGACCACCACCAAACCCCAAGAGAGTCAGTGGGAACTGATTTTCTCCATTCCTTTGTGTCTGTGTTTGAGTTCCTTGCAGAAATGGGTCCAACTTAGATATTAACTTCATATTAAGAATATTCACCCTTTTGGACATGTCAAAATATAGATTAGTCTGATCTGAGACGCTAGGTTCAAAACCAAGCAAAGCTGCAGGAGATCAAATCCAGTTCTAAACTGTGGAGTTTAAGGGCAGATTGATTTCATTCTAACGATGTGGTCGTTCAACGTGCCGTTGGTGCTTTCCTTGTCTGTCTCCAGTTCAGAGACTCAACATGATTACCTGGACTGGTGTCTTGGTTGAGAAAGACTGAACAACCTTGCCCATGAAATTCCTCTTTTCTTGCCTCACTCCAACACTGTGTATTTTTCATGGACAGATGGTCATTGACTGATCACATTACTTTCTGGGTATCTTCTGACAGCTGTTCAACCTCAGAAACAAAAAGAAGCAAGGGAAAGCTGTCAAATCCATTTGCTTTATGTGACTCCTCACTTCAGTCACACAAGAAAAGGCCTTGCCTCTTTAACCTGGGCAGTTGATGCCTGGATTTTCTCTTCATATGTATCCTCAAAACTGAACCATGGACTTGAGAGGAAACAAGTTTAATATGCCATGTGCTTCCTATTTGTTGAAGGTATCAGTGCTGAAGCTCCGTTGGCATGCTAAAATGTGAACATTTTTACAGTGTAGCAGGTTATGGAAGCTGCTCTTGATAAATTCCAGTAATGGCATTTTACACTCCATGTGCTCCTTTCTGTGAATGACAGATTGCCCTATTAGGTCTCTAAAGAAGCTCTTGACAAGGGTGATTCAGCACATGGAGGAAGTGGAACATGTGTCTAATTCAGTGTTTCTACATTCCCTAGCACATTTACACGGGAACGCAATCTTGTTCTCTCATATACCAGAGCAAGAAAAAACTACCTCCAGCTTAAGTTAGATGCTCCTTAATAGCAATAGAGCCTCTGCTGGTGTAAACCTAAAAACAAACATATGGATGTTTTTACCTCTTCTCCACTCTTGACTGGTTCTAAAGATATACAGAGAAGAAGTAGTTCACCAGATTTTTTTCCTCTTAGCTGGGTGGTAGGACAAGGGACCATGGCAGAGAAACTAGAAGTAGATGATGTGGCTTGTTGGATAGTAGGGATTAGAGATTAAACAATGTACCTCAGTAACTGCTAGAAGTGTTTGTGTTGAAAATAGATTAACCACGTAAAAATATCAACAATGTTCTGTATTCTGAAGGTGCTTTTTGCAAGACGACATTTCAAAACCTTGGCCAGTAGGACTCTTCAAGGCATAGAAATCACTGCTGGTTTTATCCATTAGATGGAACTAATGGGAACAAAGTTCAAAGATATAAATATATAATCATTTGTGATTGACTAAATACACGTATCATTAACCCTTAAGTGCTCTCTAAAAACAGCACATAGATTCAGTTGTAAATACCAGGAACACTGTGCCTGATTTAGAAACATTAGGAATAACCAAAACATTTCTCAAATGCACAGTTTTAACTTTGCTCAGGTCTCTGTTTTGTGGTTTATTCTTCATCATTCAAGGTGGATGTATGAGATTCCATTTCAAGTTTTAGGTTAATAGCTTCACTTAAGAAATAGGAGAAAAAGAAAGTTATATGAATTAAACATTACATGTGATTTGCCAAAATACTTTCAGGAATTCCATAAGGAAGAGTAAAAAAACCCCCAAACTCCACACAGTTGCACAGAGTTAGTAGCAACAACGAATACTGCAGTTACCGTCTAAAAGTACACACTTTTCAGTCAGTCTTGGCTGGTGAAATGTAGAAGCTTAATGTGGATTACACTTTTTAAATCTTTCAACATCAAAAAATAGAAGAGATGTAGTGTGTTTGCATTTCAGAGTACTTTGCATGCAATCTCAAGATAAATGGGAGAGACTGATTGTGTTTGTACCTGTGCCAGACGTTGTCGTTAGATATTGCTGTTTTGTTTCATCAGCCAGATGAACTTACCCAGGGATATCGATCAGATACCTACATTTAAAAGAACACACTGTCAAATTAGTGGATAGAAAGAGCACATTATGAGAGAGAAATTATCTGGTGAAAGATTTAAAGACTGACTCACTTGTGTTTTGTTTCATTAAATGTGGGGTAGTCCCCTTTCATTTTCCTTTTAGCACGAACATTCATGGACTCCATTACAATATCAGACTTACAACAAACTAGCTGGCTCCAGATACGCATGAGCCTCCTTGGAAAAAATACAGCTCCCCTTCTTACAGACTCTAGATTACCTTAAAATTTGAGGCCTAGGCTAGGCAACCCCACTGGCCCTTGTGGAGAGACTCCTGTGTACTCCAGTAGGTCTCAGGGCTGCAAAGTCCCCTTATGTGCTGCAGGAATCTTCCCAGATTTCTGCTGGTGGCTGCTTCTCCAAAGGGGAGAGCTTGGGATGAGGAGGGGGTGCATGCACCTCTTGAAAGGACACTGAATATATTCTAAAGGGGGAAACACAAAAAGCCCTAGAAGACTGTTTAGCTGTTCTCTTTCCCCTCTTCCCTCTTAGATACTTTTGGAAGATAACCTTGGTTCTTGTGCTTGGGGTCAACGCAGCAGCTTGTAGTGATAATGGAGGGGAGAGGATCAAGCTGGAGAGTGGAGGTATGTGAGCACACAAGATGAGTAGAAAAAAGAAGAAAATGGATTAGAAAAGTTTCAGAAGTTACAGCTGACAGTATTTCATCTTTATTTTGGTAATGCTGGGTAATGTTATTTGTGTTGGATAAAAGTTGTTGCTCTTCAAAATTGTTTGTCAAAGATACATTTTAAAAAAATGATAAACAAAATACACTCTAAACACCTGATGTTTTGTGTCTTTGAAGTCTTTGTCTTAGTGGTAATTTCTTGCTGTCTTGTTTATATACACTAAGCATTTCTAGACAGAAAATACTTCTGCTCTCTACTTGATACCTATATGATATCCATATATTTCTCTCTGTGTCTCTATTTATATGTATGTACAGAACTCAGTGGATACTGGAGCCCACCTTCACTCTGCACAGTAAGAGCAGGCCATTGCAGGTCCAGGCAAGACCTACATGACTCAGGCACCTCTGTGCATTTTCATCTCAGTGGCAAATGCTGAAAGACACTTGCCTAAAGTTGCAAGGGACCCCCAAGGCAGGGTGCCTTGGGAGAACCCTCTGGCTGTAACTGAGGTCTTTCTTCACATTTTCTTGCCTGCTTTCTGTCCTCTAAGTAGCAAGTACTGTGGTGCAATACCATGGTACAAGGGCAATGCAAGTCATTAAGTGCTTCATTTGCATGTTGAGGTCATGCTAACTTTCAAGCCCCACACCTTAAGTCTCTTGAAGGTAAGCAAGCAGGCATGGAAAGGGTTCATGGCAGGCTTTCACCTAGTAGAAACCCAGTGGTACTAGTCTTATACTTAGCCTTATTAGTCCTCATGGTCATTCATATATTGGAGCACTAGTGTGTGCTCCTTGCTACAAGGTCCTGGCAAATGGACCATTCATCGAGCTGAGCAGGAGCACCCCAAATCTTGGTAGTACGCAGACAGTTGCTGTTTCAAAACCGGACTTCATGACTCAAACTCACACTTCATAGAGAAAATGGTCCATACAAATTGTCAGCTTTGAAACCAAACACTTACACACCTAGCCTACACGGTAAATCAAGCTTTGGTGCTACTTTCCAGTCAGCTCCATTACACAAGTAGTTTGGTTTAGTTTTATGGCAGAGGTGTATTTTTACATGGAGTGGGGGATAAGCAGGTCTATTTTATTCATGAAGTGAAAGGCTATGAGACGGCAAGAGACAGGCATATGGAGTTGCAGGTGCAGTACCAAGTCCCTACCTGGCTGTCTCAGTACCTGGGCTTGGTGCCTGGATTGCCTCATCTTCAGATCTGCAGCAGCACCACAACGTATCAGAACCTCCCACAACAGCTTTCTTTCCTCATCTCCAAAAAGACATTTCCATTAATGTATGCAAAATTTTGCCCTCGTTCTTTTGGGAGTGAAAAGAGCTAGCCCCCAAACCTACTGTACTAACCTTGGTCCACAGAAATGTTAATTCATCATTAAAATTATTAAACAGTAAATGGCTGAGATGTATTATTACAAACTTGAAGTTTTTCCTTTGATTGTTCAAAAATCTCTGTTTTAATTTGAGTCATCTATTTTTTTTCCTTTTACAGTTTTGAATGCTACATCTTACCATATGTGAAACGTTTCTTAAAGGTGTCAAAGTGACTTGTCATGGGTTTGGAATGAGAACTAAATTAAATGTCCGTACTGTAGCATACTTGTATAAATAATGAGATATTCCAGTATAAACCATTCATTTGGCAGTCATTTCTACATCAGCAAGTACTAAGTGCTATAGAATTCCTGCCTAACTTTGACACATGCAGAGAAAATCAGGAAGGAAAATGCGTGTGTTTAGAATTTTATAGGAAAAGACAGGCCCTTGTAGTCTGTTGCCATGAAAGTATTTCTAGCTTTTTTGGAAACAGTGCATGAGGTTTAACAAAATACTCTGCATTCACAGCAGAATGCTGGAGCGTTCAGCTGCCTCCCACTGCACTCCAAAACTTGTTTCCATAATTTAGAAACAGAGAGGGTGGAAATGAATAACAAAGTCATTAACGAGTGCCAAGAATGATTTATTATGGGTGATATAGCGCTTTTAAGAAAAAATACGTTAAATAAAAATTCTTCATAAAATTCTATTGAACATTGCACAGAATTTGCTTTATTAGTGTATTATATCACCACATTGCCAGGTCTGGCATTTCTCATACAAATAATGTTTCAAAGTGTTAGCAAGGCTTGTGGGCTGAGCTGCAAACCATGTTAGGAGTACTGCTTGTACAGAAACACAACAGTAGCAAAGCTCCTTTGCTGGAGTTCTGGAAATAGTTAGCACTGGAGGACCCTTTTTCTTGCATCAGCTTCACACTAGGCTAACGATAATCAAAAATTGATAATAGATTTTCAGTTCCAAACTATCTTTCCAACTACCTGGATGTTTTAAGCCACTTTTTAGGTTACAAGTCTTTCTCACTCACAGACCCATTCATGCATATTTTGAGAGCATCAGCAATAAATAACCTTGTCTTCTAGGTGAATTTTATCTTCAGAGAAGAGGCATCTACGGTCTGTTAAATCTGTTTCCTGATTTGTTGGCAGCAGGTCTATGGACTGATCCTGAACCTGTTGAAGAGGCATGCTCTCCGGCCCAAAGCAACCATAGACCTTTCTCACCATTAAAGACACTCTTCAGGTTTAAGTCTGGGATAAGCTGGTTGGGACATGAGTGGGAGATTTTGCTGGCACCAGGCATGGAGTAGCTGTCTATCTGTCTTTACATTTGCCCATGATTCATATCCAAAAACTTTAAGCGATGCCTTGAGTGATCTCTGAAATCTCTCTGGATTAAGAAATAAATAAATAACCCATTCCAATATTTGCCTATGCCTCAGTGACATAAAAGGTTAAAATCATTTGGCATACAATGGAATCAAAGTTCATAAATGCAGCTAATAGCTTGTGGCTTTTCAGAGATTGCTTCATGTAAACACAGAAGTGTTTCTAAGTAATTTACAGGTGCATTGCAGTTAGCTTCAAAACCATGGCTGGCTACATGAAATCAGGAACTTTCAGCAAATAATCTGATCTAGTGTCAATCTTCATTTAATCATGCAAAATAAGATAATTTTATTTTATAATTTTATTTTATTGCAACTGATAGCTGAAGTTTACAGGCAGGAGGCACACGCCTTCTACTGCGTTCTTTGCAACTGTGTTCTTAGCCTGTCATGAAGGGAAAAAAAAAAAATCTATCTGTGGTGGAATTCGGGGAGCAGCAGACCCCCAGCAAGAGTAGTGGTGTTCCTATGCCACCTACCCCTGGTCTGGGTTGCATCAATAGCATATAGGAGTGCATGATGGCACCAGGCTCCCCAGGTGACTCAAGAGTGCAATGAAGAGGAATTTCACTAGTTGTTAAGTTGGACTCAAGAGGTATACTGGGATAGGAAATACTAGCTTCTTACATTCTTTTTGACGTCCTTAATGAACCCTTGCAATAACGCAGCAGAATTTTTTTTCCTTCCATCTGCTAAGCATAATTTACTGACAGTTCATTACTCACTTGGCCATTGGTTGTATAGATTTCACTAATTAAACATCTATTTCTGTAAAGATTATAGACTTGTATGAAGCAACAGAGTTGCCATGAGCTTTTTGCTTAAAATTCTCTCTGATAGGCAATCTCGCTAAGTTTTCCCTGATCTGAAATCTCTTCCTATGGCTTAAGAATATGTATCAATAACTCAAGGGTACAAATGTGTCAGGGTATTGCAATTGTCCTCAAAACAAACATTGCAAAAACAGATACAAGCTAAGCCATAGAAAAACATGGTTAAGGCTGTACCTTGTACCTTGGTACCAAGGTACCTTCATTGTATCTTGTCCAATAGTGACTCCATTGCATAACGACCTATTTATGATGAGTGCATAGCAGAGATTGAAACCTTATTTTTTTAAACTCCTTAGCTTTTGTTTTTATTTCTTTCCCCCCCTTAATAGTGTCATGACTCAAGGTGGAATTAAAACACAACTACAGGCATATTGCACAATCAGGTTTTAAGCAGATTTGTCACAGGGTGTGGTACCTCCCACAACCTCATGGAAGAAACCCTCTGAGCTCCTGCTACCCTCTCCACATTAAACTGCATGAACACATCAAGTGGGACAGCTGTGGGAAGGGATGTCAGCTGGTACTGAAGTGCTTAGGACCTCTGCTCCACCATTATTTCTTCTGCACTTTGGCCAGGAGGTTCCTGTTTCAGAGGCTGTTGGGCTAAGAGATGAATGGGGAAAGTTGATTATGCATTGGCTACTAATTCCAGCACTGCAGAGAGGTAAAAGTCAAGTAAAACTCATTATTTTATTACAGTATCATAGTCTTTTGAATATATTATGCTCTGAAGACTTTTGCAAGTCCCAGAGCAATATTTTGATTTGTTCATTTGGAAAAAAATGCATTCTAAGAAAGTTCACGGAGATCAAATATTTTCTAGTGTTAGCATTTCTATTTTTATGCTGCCTTGCTTTTCCCCAACATTTTATTTCTCCATTAATTTTAATTAAGCTCTCACTGGATTTCAAGTACAGTTAAAGTACAGAAATGGGAAAGGTTTCTTGCCAAGACCGATGAAGATGCCACAGAGATGCATAGTCCCACAGCTTCTCACCCTTCATGTCTAAAGGTTAATATTTTCATACATACACACAGAGAGACACCATGAAATCTGTAGTGTGTTCACAAGTTCTTATATTAATAAGACAGTGATTATCAAACAGCAATACAGTCACCCAGATTTCCCCTTGGCTCTTAATACATTGCATGGTGCCATTTAAAAAATATTGGTTGTGTCAGATTCTCAGCGCCAGGAGAGTGACAAAAAGAGGCACTACATCAGTGTAACCAGCTGGCAACAGCTGGCTGAGGGAGCAGTGCCCTCTGAGCTGATGAAAACAGCCTCGCAAGCCAAAGCGGCTTCCTAAGGCTATGGACATCCTGGTCAACTGGGGAAAATATGAAGTGTCTCTTCTAACTTTTCCATCAGATTGACTTCCAGCAAGTCGCAGTGCTTGGGAAGAGTGAAGGTGGTATTGTACTACGTGTGCTCCATGGATCTGGCTTTGGACTAAGAAGGGTCATGCTGGTTACCATGGATGAGTCCTTCATACATTTGGTGTTCTCACCATAGCTAGATAAACCATTGGCCATGTCCAAATGGAAAATTCATGAGACTTTTTTAAGAGAGATACTGGTTCTATGAGAGATGTAGAATGTGAGCGGATCCTTAAAATTGTATACTTGTTCTAATTAGTAACAATACATTCTTCTGCTTAAAATGTTGGAAGGAGGTATTGTGTGCTGCAGCCCAATTCAAGGCCAAGTTTGACTGCCATTTTAAAGGGACAAGGCACACTGTGTCTGCCTGAAGATACGGGGAACTGGCAAAATGCCACTTTCACAGGGCTCAGCAGGACAGTGTCTGGGCTGCTCTGTTAAATTACTTTTCGGTGCAGCCCTGAGGGATATGTGTGTGGCAGAGGTTACAGGGAGGAGACTCCTCCTGCCTGTAGTCCCGCCCCTTACCCACCTCTTGTGGGACAGCCCACTTCGCATCCCTTCAGCTACCCAACAGCACTCTTTCTGCAGTGGAAATCCCATTCAGAGCACTTCCCTCCTATTTCCTGGCTAGGGGTGAGCAACGGGGCATTTCCCTCTCTACCTGCCTTTCTGTAACATCTGGCCAAGGACGAGAGAGGGGAGGCAAAAAACCCCAGAATCACACTTGCTCTCTCCTCTTTTCCTATTACCTGGATGAGGGAGAAGGGGAACCAGTCACAGCCTTGCTCCTCGACAGCATCCTGGAGTTCAGAGTAAGGAGGAATGTGGCTGGGGCTGCAGAGCTGACTTGGATAGCGGGACAAAACTGTTTGCTTGTACAGGCTGCTATATGGGGATGATAGCTCCTTTGGGTGAAGTTGTTTTGGTTTTAATACTATAGAAGTACCATATGCCCTTGTCTTGGGTGCTGAGAGCTTTCCAAATTCTCTCAGAACCATTCCTTACCTCTTAGGTAGACCTTAGAGAGAAGTTTACCATATAGAAATGCAAACTTACACAATTGCCCCCTCTCAAAAGTCCTTGAATGGGATCCAGATGATGTGGGATCATGAGAAAGAGAGACTGAGCCGTGGTTACAGTCAGGGTGTACTCCAAGATCACTTCCACTCACACAAATATTTACTTCCAAGAGATGCAGATAGACATATTCTGCAAGATATTGCATTACTTTCCAGTGTTCGTAATAGCCTGATCAGTGTTTGGTTGATCTGATAGCTGCCTGAAGTATAGGTTACAATAAGTTATCACGCTTTTCTGGCAGCACTGAGTGGAAGGAAAAAGCTGTAAGAGAAATGATCTATAGTCCTCAATTGCATGAACTTGGAATGGCAGATAAGAAGCAGTTCCATTATTTCCATCTGCAGAAGTCAGCCATCTTATATCTCTATGATCTTTACTGTAGATAAAGGTGAAGTAAACATCTTGCCTTACAGAAAGCACTCTGTCCCCTTGCTTCTGAGTATAAGCTCCCCAGGCAGTGTAACAGGCATAACAGTGAAAAAGCAGACCCTTATTAATGCTTCGCAAAGAGAATATGCATTTAATCATATGCTTCATTTTAAGCTTGTGCTTGAACTTTGATCACTTTTTAATTTTGGAAGTTAATAAAAATGCTTTGTAGGGTCAAGCTAGTAATTCATAAGCACTTTTATAGCTATTATTTCCCAATTCACTCAATTTCCAACCAATTCTTATTGGCAAAGAGAGACACAGGGTTCTGTCACTGCTAGGTTTCCACAACAACAAAGGTCTCCCTTCAGTCTCTTTCCAACAAGATTGGATTGATTAACTCCGCTACTGTTTATTTTGCTGTACCTGCCAAGTATATGGCAATGAAGAAATAGGAAAAATTAGCCTAATGTGAATATGTGGACAACAGAGAATGCCAGAACAAACATCATCCCTGAACATGCAATAATTCTCATTTCATTTCATTGCAGGACACCACTGTTTAAGATGCACCTCCCAGACAAATGAAGAAAATGTCAGTTTCTAATTCAGGTTGGCCATTTCATAACTAAATATGTTGAGAACATATATCAGAAAATAGTTTTACTTGAAAAGTACATTACACTTTTTTTTTTTTTTCCCCTCAGCAGGGCCAGATTTGCCCAACAGGAACCTGGATGGGAAATGGAAAGCTGTATGTTCAGATGAGTAAGTAAGGAAAGCTGGAGACAATATACTTTTAGGACCTTAGGATCTTGTCTTAGGAATTGGATCCCAAACCAAATGTTTAAACTCATACTTGTGTGAAGGATGTAACAGAGTTAGGGAAGACAGGCAACTGCAAGACAAGATGAATAAATGTTTCTTTCCGCTCCTTCTTTTCAACTTGATGCTGTATGTGGAGAAATACTGAAGAGTGCCAATGGGGGAGAGGAAAGAAGGTGATCTTCCATGCTGGAAAGCCAACTCTCTTTTCACTTTGCCCTTTCTCCCTTCCCTCACTGTAATTTTACATACCCATCAGTAATGCTTTAGATATATGCCTGGACACTTTGGCCATGAGCCTGTCATCATATATGGATGTCCTTCAATTTCAGTGAAGCTTTTCTATGGATGCACACAAGGAATTGAGGTAAGCAATGACAGAAAATAGAAATTGCTGCAGCATTTTCCTTTCAGATTGAACAGCAATCATTCAACCAACAGTTAAATCTGTTTTTCTGCTGGTTGCAGTATCAGTAGCATCCTCAGAAAGTGGGACTGAGATCAGAGCTGAGATTCAGGACGTGTACTGCATAGGGAACATGATTACCTATTTGCTATATATCCTAACCTCACGTAAAAAAAATCTGAACACAGTTATTACTGACAAAATTGTAGGTAAGAGTTCAAATCAAATCCTAAGAACAACCACTGGACTTTGAATGGTTTGGAGCAGAGCTTGGAGCAGTATTTCATACTCAGTTCTTATAGCCATAGTGGATCAAATCAAAAGCCTGTTTCACATTTTCTTTGAATTATGAGAGTTCAAAATCCAGATCATAACTTTGCTGTTCAGTGGAGATATATTCATTGGCATTAATGTTTCTGAATGGATTAACTCAGACATTGTGGAATACAGTTCCTGCAGTTTACTTCAAGATAGGCATGAGCAGTGTCAGAGTGAACATTTTGGAAATTTTCCAACAGAGAAGGCTCTCTCATGGAAACTAAGTGTTCTGTAGAAAAGCTGTGAATTTGATGATTCTATTGAAAGAAATCCAGCAGGCATCTGACCAAAACCTGGCTATTTTTCAGTCAGTTCACTTACCTTTCTTTTCCCTCATAGGGTCTACCAGCCTACATGGGCTCACAGGGCTCCACGGAAGGACTGGGAAAAAGCAAAGTCAGTTCTGGATTTCCGGGGAGCAAATTTTGGACTAGAGCTTCAGAAACTTTTGCATTGACAATGCTTGATTGTCCCTCATGTGAAGTACCGTAGAATTTTGGATGCATTTTCAACAAAAGGCATGAAAGTTTCCTCTCAAAATATCTCTGTACTCCCATGAGAGAAAATTTATTCTTGACAGATATCTGTGCATCATTGTGCCAATCCACCAGTCACTTAGTGATGTCAAAGCTCAGTTTCCAGGTCACTGATGAGAGTGACTGCACCACCACAATCAGACTCATGGGAGAACACACTTCTGGGGATGGGACTGTTCAGGTCCTTGGGTCAGGGCCAGGTCCTCTCCTGATTCATCCTGAGACCAAAGAACCTTCAGGGCCAAAGAGGATTCAAGGGTAGTGTCCTGGGAATTTTTTTTTGTGTACCAGAGAGAACTGCTCAGCAGAGGCTACTGACTGTGTCACAGACCTCCAGCCATTATATAGAAATAAACATTAGTAGTTGCTGAGACATACTAGATATGACCTCATGACCTAGAAATGGAAGGCTTTCTATGTAAGTCATTTACTAAAGAAAAATTATGCCACAAGAAGGAATAGGCTTACTTTTCACCATCTCTATTTATTATAACGATTGCTAACTTGTTCCTCAATAACTTGATTTATGAAGTTTGTGACAAATTGCTTGCTTAATTGAAATGTGTCAGGTTTCTAAATACTGAAGTTAATTATTCCTCCTTTTCTAGTGGAGAATGACCTTTAATCGTACAATATTAATCCACATATTGTATGAATTATGCGAAATACCCATTTTCTATGTAGAGAGAGATATGCATGTGTTATTGTAGTGGAGTACAGTTACATAATTATTTTTAATTTAGGATATCAGTTTAATTAAATACTTGCAGAAACCAAGCTTTTTCAGGAAATTTGCAATTACAATCAATTTGAATGTACAGCTACATTAATATGGTGACAAGCCCAATAATAAAAACTAAGTAAGTAATTATGGGCAGGTGCTGAACAGATGTGTAAATAGAAGGTCTCTGCATGGAACATTGTTATATATCATTTTGAAAAGTGAAAGAAACCTGTTATCCATAGCCATTCGTATATGCAGTTATAATCAGTAACAAAAAAGTTAGTTCTTTGAATTTAGATAAATCATTTAAAAATGTGTATGGCACTTACGCTTTCATTTTCTGTTTCTGGAAAGAAAGTCTAGTTGATTGAAGACTGCTGCTCTACTGTACTCAAAGAGTCTGCCGCACTATTGAAATATATTCTTCTTTCAACACATTTATGATGAGTGGGTTTTGAGTTTGGAATGGTTTAACAGTCCAAACAATTCACATTCCATATTAAAAGTTGAGCTTTATTTAAAGAAGGGGGGAGGCTAAGACTAGAGTTGTTTGCTCAAGTCATCAGGCTGCCAAAAGCACAATTTAACCTCCAAATAGTTGGAAAACAATGAAATTGCATTATTACTGTGAATTGCTTTTAGATAGATTTGCAGTGGTTGCTTTTTTTCTTTTTTTTTTTTCAGACCAGTATATTAAAATATTAATTTTCAGGTGTTCGATTTTCATGTGACATCTCTTCTTGTGCAGTGTGTTAGAAACAATCATATCTGTGATGTAAGCAATTAAACTGTAACAGTTTCTATAACATATAGAAATCCCAAGGAGAAATTGGCATCTAAGGAAAGATGCGCATGAGTCAGCCCACTGTATGGAAAGAGATACACTAAGCTGTTTACGGGAGACCATACGTAACCACGTCTAAATGAGGGACATGTCTAAATCAGAATCTTGTAGGAACTTAGAAGCTTTATGCCAGGCTGCAGAGATCTGCCTTCCTCTCCTCAAAGTTCACAGCTCTAAAATGGATCCCAGGGGCCAAGCCAGGCTCTCCTCAAGCAATACTGGAAGAGCAGTAAAATGATTTTTCTCATTCTCAGGAATAGTCACTCCAGCTGTTGGCACTATGGAAAGTTGTGAGAGGCAGCTGGAACTGTGCACCATTCGCTTCCTTATCCCACCATGTGCAGGGCCACTGTCTTATCTGGAAAGGGAGCAATAATTGACACATCTGGAGAGAGATTAATAATGAAGCAGTACTAGTGCTGCTGCAATAAAAACTGTCTGGGCAGATTCCACTCATCTATTTCATTTGTAAAAGGTCAAAGTTTAAAAGCACAAACTTGTATTCCAAATGTGCTATGAAATATTTCAGGTGGGGAGGGAGAAGTGGGGAATGCAGCCTTGTGCCCTGCAGACTCCTGGAGCTGAATTGTCCCTGCAGATCACATAAACGGCAGTAACTTTTATACTGTAAGCTTGTATAATGCTCTTCTGTACTACCACAGGGCAACAGTCAGCCCGCAGCCAGTATTAGAGAAGAAAGATGACACCATTAGGTATAATAACCTTTACCTTTCCCTCACTTCCAAACTCCAAGATACTTCAAGCGTCATCTGTAGAAAATGAAAAATGAAGCAATAATTGTTTCCTAGGAAGAAATGTCTCAGTTTTACCGTGGAAATCTTCAGGAAGCTTACTGTCACCGTGTGCTATCCTTGCTACAGGAGCACGGCAGAAAGGATAGGCAGGCTCTTTATGCTCAACATGTTTCAGCTACTGGACAGGAGAGGCTTGTTTGAATGAAAGCTTTGTATTTCCAATGAGAAAGACTGGAACACAAAGATTTTGTCTTTGTCAGAGCAGCATCTAATGGTTAGTCAGACTTTAAATAGGAGTTGTGAGAAAGTGATGAGTGCAGAATTTGGTCCTGTATGAGGTCTGGATTTTCTTTCTTTATTATATGGAACACAGTAAGGCAGCATGTAAAACAAACCTCAAACATTCTAGTACAGAGAGATTTTGCTTGTCCTTTAAAAAAAAAAGTGGCCTGGATTCCCTGCATCTCCACAGCCAGCCTTGTACACCTCCTTCTAGCTCTGCTTGCATTCCCTTTCCAGCTGCTCCCGTGATCTCCCAGTTCGTCCATGTTTGCTGTCTGAAGAGGCAAAAAAAGGAGATTTCAGAAGAATTTAGGGAAGATCCATGTCACAGGTGCAGAGAAACACAAGCCAGCTTAGCCTCAATGGAAGTGCAGAGAAAGCCCTCTTGACCCACACATGTCAGCACAGGGACCAGAAGCAGGATCGCTGCTCCAGCGCCATTCTGAGCTGACCTGGCAATATCCCTCTCTGACTGCACCAGTAACTGTGCATGACTCCACAGCACATGGGGTTAGTGTTAGGGCAGGAATCTTTGCAACACAGCTCTTGCCACACAGACAGGCATACCTCTAGCGGTAGGTGTTTAAATAGCTTTGGCCCCTCTGAAAATCTTTGAGTGACCAGAGTGGCCTCAGTCTCCTCAGCAGAGAACCCAGTGCCTTCAGCTGTGTTTTAGTTGTGTGGGAATTGTTTGGGCTCACTACTGTTGCCACAGCTGCTAAAGGAAAACATTTAGCTAAAGATGAAGGTAAGCACACATTATAGTTGTAAGCATATGGCTGTCAAGCTGCTGCCCGACAGCTTCCATAGTTATGTGGCACCTTATGTTATCCAAAGCACTTGGAATATTTTAGATAACAAAAGCTAACGAAGACAGCTATTACAGCTTTATGCTGCACTTGCTTCCTGATAGAGTTGCCAATCCAGTGCTTTGAATTCTGTGCCAACAGCTTTGACACAAGTGAAAGACCAAGCTGTGCTTTTAACAGATGCAAATGCTTTGGTTGCAGTGATCGCTGCTTTTTCAAAATCATTATCGCATATGTGAGATTTCAGATGCATACTTTTTTTGAAGCAACTACACTCAGGCAATTGGAGCAACTTTTCCATAGCACTGGCAAGCTTTTAAGAGGCAAAAGCAACTGGCATTATCTAGCAACTATTTTGCAGTCCCACAAGTGCTTGTATTGAACAGACACACAACATGTGGTTGGCACTGTTGGAAATGTCCTGCATTGTAGCCTCAGTGCTACACCAGCCACAAGCCGTGTTGTTGACTTTCAGGGAATTTGCAGTCCTTTCACTGATGATTGTGGAATGAAGACAAACACAGCAGCATTATACATTTAATTATGGATTAGGTATTCTAGATGTGAGAACAGTTCATCACCTAGACTTAGCCTTTCTCACTCTATTTTTCCATGTCTCAGTCTAGGGTATAGCTTCTGAAATAGTATGAAATTTCTTGCTTTGCTTGAACAAGGTTGTCACAATACCCTGAGAGCTTGATACCACCTCTGTGGTTCTTTTAATGGTATTTTAGCAGCAGGAGGTGCATGGAAAATTCATTACATCTGTGAAGATGATGAATATAACCTAGAGATACTGTCATGCATAAGACTGTCTTCCACCAGAAGATCACATCAGCTTTTCTTTTGTCATTAAACATGTACAATGTTAATTCTAACCCTTTGTTTTGCACAGGCAGGATCTGGAAAATCTTGGCACTGTATGCTATTAATCAAAGACAGAAATAGTCCAGACTTTGTAAAGCCTTGACTCTACAAGTGTGTGTGTTGGGCTTTAAATGGTACATGGTGTGTAGTCCAATGCAAGTAAAGGTTGCTCTGAGGAACCAACGAGGCTCTGCTTGAGTCCTACTGAACAGAAGCAGGTCCTACCATAATTCCTTATTTAAACAAATCCAAAGTTAAAGGAAAGCATGATCTGATTGGGAAAAACCATGCCAAAAATTGCATTTTTTTGGTTGATTGGGAAAAATAATTTTCCTGTCATCTTTTTGAAGTTTTCTGAAAAATGAAAAAAATATATTTTGCAAAATGAAACCTTATTTTAAGGTAAAAAAACCCTAGTTGTTTTATTTTTAATTAATTAATCCTCAGCCTTCCTCCTTCCCACAAGCTTTGCAATCTTTTCTGCAAGACAAACAGTGTAGTGAAGTCAGCACAGATTCTCCAGAACATACTTTTCAGTAGGAAAAGAGAAAGGGAGTTAAGGAAAGTGTTACTCTACTGATGAAGAAAAGCCATGTCATAGAGTACAAAGACTGAATCTTCAGGTACAGACACTTCAGTGTCTGTTTGCCCTTTGCAGAGTAACTTGCCAAGGAGCTGTGTTGTCATCAGTTCCTGCTCCCCTTCTCTTTCTCTCTCTCTCTCTTCTTCCCTCCTTTTCCTCTTTCTGTTAATGGATTTCTTCACATTCAAGTCATCACTTCAGAATCTGTGGCTTGCGGATTAATACATAAAGAAATAAAAATGTTCACCATGATCAAATTCTCTCTGATCAGGACACTGTCAGTTTGTTAGTGACTGTTCTGGCCCAGATTGCAAGAAAAGTACAGAAATAGTTCCCTCTCCTTTTGTGTTACAAAGATTTACAAAAGTTACTCTGCACACACAAGGTGCAAAGTAACTCTGATAGAACTGGAGGGTTTGTCCCAAGAAAAAAGACATCCTTTCTGGGCAAAAATTCTCTTTGAGCCTTGTGCTTTTATGCTGGCCATTTGATAGAAGCAGATGACTGTCTTCACAAGGCTCTCTTATTCAACCAAATCACCAGGTAATTTAATGGTTTTGCTGTCAGTTTCTTACTTCTGTCATTTTTTTACCTCTCTCATTTTCTTACTGCCAAGACCAGTGACTAATATGCTATCAAAATCTTTAGCAGTATCGTATGGGCAGCCACTATAATGTACTCTGAAATTGTGGACCAGAGCTTCATCCCTCCCTAGCTGCACCTTATGTCATGCCTGTATCAAGTGGGACATATCAGAGGAGGTGACAGCATGCTTGGGGTAGGGCAGGCAGGAGGTTAGCTTAGGAGCCACTGTGGTCATCCTCTGCCAGCAGAGGTTATCAATAGGTGCACGCTGGCCAGAAGAGCCTCACATTTTAAGCTACACAGAGCCCAAAGCGAGGTTGTAATCAGGGCACTCACATTTAACTTAATCTCTCCTATCACATCTCAGCCAATGAAAAAAAAGAAAAAACAAAAAACTTTGTCTTACAGTTCCTAATTTCAGTAGACATGGTCTCTTTTCTCTGACAAATGCAAGGAGATGCAGGAAGAGTCTGATTACAGTTTTACTTACACTAGGTTTCCACATATACATCTATCTGTCCTGATTTCAGAGACACTCCTCACCTGTTCGTGTCCATATGTGACACCACATACTCACACAGGCTACTTTAGACTTTAACATAAGGTAAGATTCAGAGTGCCTAAGACACCTGGACACCTAAGGTACTCAGAATATCTCTCTTAGGATATCCCCCTTTAGGGCTCTTCCTGCCAGGTCTCCAGAATATCTTGCTCCCAAACTTTCTCCTAGGGTATTTATCTATAAGCCAAGACAACCCATTAAACCAACTTATGAACCTCTAAAATGTTCAACGTGCATTGCAACATGGAGATATCTGGCTGACAAAAAACATTAGGCCCGGCTTTCAAGCTCACGAGGATACATAAAGTCCATTATTAGATTATTTCTCCCATTAGACCAACATCTGGCTCTCAGCTTCTCTCATGATAGTGCTGTGGTTGGGGTGCTACCTCAACTTGCATTTTCATAAGCTACACTGTTCAG
This sequence comes from Numenius arquata, assembly GCF_964106895.1. Taxonomy (NCBI): domain Eukaryota; kingdom Metazoa; phylum Chordata; class Aves; order Charadriiformes; family Scolopacidae; genus Numenius; species Numenius arquata. The sequence continues at coordinate 38,058,129 of NC_133577.1, read as the reverse complement.
TGATTTATATCAGTCTGCTTTTAATCACATTGTGCCAAAATTAACCAACTGTAATTGCCACCCAGGGCAGGCCGTCTTCTGGAAAGGACATAAATGAGATTAGTTATGAGGGCAGGATGCAGCTGCATGGCTATGAAGTGGAAGAGAGATTTGTGCACTAGCTCAGCCTCTTCCCCATTATGCAAGTGAAAGAGCAAGGCACTAACGGGGGGAAAGGGAAGCTGAAGTATCCGTGACTTCATCCTTTCCCCCCTCAATTTTCATTCTGTATATTTTTCAGCTGTAGAGAAATGAAAACATCTTTATTTTTGTTTTGTTTCTCAAGCACTCTATATACAAGTTCAATTCAAAAATGTAACTTCAAATCTCAAACAAAGTACTTCCCCTCTCTTCCTCCCATAATTTCAGTTTGTCAGCAAAAATGCGCCCATAAACCCATCATGTTCGCATATGTGCGTACAGCATCCAAACCGCACTGTGCTCTGCAAAGTGGTGAGAGCTTTTGCATAGCTGGAGGGAGCAGAGGAATGGGATCTGAAAGGTGGGAAACCTCCCGAGCATACCATTTCCCTTTTTGTGCTTCAGATCCAACAATGACTGAAGTCAGAAAGCGAGTTTCTCACAGCTTCAGTAGGCTTTGGAACAGGCTCTAATGATGGAGCTAGCAGAAGATATTTAGTTACAACATCAGCCTCATAATAGCTGCCAATATTTTTTTAACTAGGAAATATTAGCAAATGCGATAACACAGTGAAATGTGGTGACAATAGGAATACTGTTCATATCTTGTTCATTCAAGTTATGACACAAAGTAGAAAATACTATTAAAACCATGTGGTGATATTTAAAGTATCTGGCTTTGTTTAAAGCTACCCTTGTTTTGCAAGATCAAAGGTAAAACAAAGTCTTTACAAATCATTTTGTTAATCAGACAATGGTGATACAAAGATCACTGTAAGCATAAAGGGGAGAGGGAGCCTGGCTTTCCTTTTGCTGCTGCAGAAGTGGAGGAGAAGGGAATTAGGATGGGGAAAAGGGCAGAAGAAGAGCCTTCCTCCCCCCTTCAGGACTCTCTCCGCGTAAACCAGTTATAGGAGTGGACTCTTGGGGGTCTTCCCTGGAGGGAAAGGATGAGGTTATCACACAGCTAGTTGGCTTCAGAGCTAAAAAGAAAACTGCCACATGAGCCCAGCCTTGAAATACAACCAATGTAGCCAATAATCAGTAACAGCTTTCTCCTTCAGTGGAAGATGCAAGAAACACACAGCACGTTCTCAGCAATAGTTTTGATGCATGCCTTGCTATCAAGCTGTTCAAAGAGAAACTCTAGGGCCCAAAACTGTCACAGCTATACACTATACCCTACAGAGCTAGATCCTATAATCCCATTGATGTATCTTCCTTTTACTTACAGTCAAAGGTTTGCCAGATAAAGACTGATTTATTGTTTATACTTTTATAATTACTTCATGGAATTTAAGCCCTTAGATCTAGCAAACACCTCCTCTTGTAACATCACACCTATTCTTTCCTCTTTCTCTTTTTCTCTCTGCTCACATCTTTGCTTCTTGTATCTCCATCCTTTGATGTTCAAACCACTGTCATAATTAATATGTGCCAACTGGTCCCCATCCCTGCTTCACTCTTCCACCCCCAGCAGCAGGAAGGCCGGGAAGCATCGCCCCCTCACTGCGCTCCCCCGCACTTGTGTCTTTTGTCCTCTGTGTGCAGCAGAGGAGCAAGTGGCAACCAGCCTGTGGTTCTGCTTGTACATGTCCATTGATGAATGGGAATAATCAACAATATCCAGATGGAATAAAGAGCCCAGACAAAGCCAGCATAGCCTGACAGAGTCTCTACCAACATCAGATCAAACAGTAAATGCCACCAGCAGAAAAGGTGTGTCTAAAATCTTCCCCGAGGCATTAATGGCTCTTCTGGATAAAACAGTAGCGAAAGATTGCTGAGGTTGATACTAATAATATGCCTGCTGTCTCGGAAGTATCCTTCATGCTCGTTATCTAAGGCAGATTTAGATGTTATTTTACAAGGACCAACAAATGAAACTTTGGAGGAGCTTCCTCTTTTGGGTGGGAGGACAAACTCAATGCAGTGACGTTTGGCAGATAAATATGTAAGTTGAAGCTCTGCCCAAGCAGAGGTGAAAACTAATCTCCAGAACAAAGAGTAAATTTCGTTTAGGCCTAAACCGGCTATGAGCAATCTGCAGATAATATGACCTAATACTTGCCATAAAAGTGATTACTAATTTTGTAGTCACGATGTTGGACCTCATTTAGAAAAGTATTCGGTGAGCTAGGACATCATACCCATACGCGGGAAAAGGTCTGTCACCAAAGCTCTCAGCACAGTCACACACTACTGCTAATGGGCATAAGAGAGTGAATTTTCAAGGATGCTCAGCACTAGCTTGGCACTGGTTCCTTAGTGCAATTCCTGCTGACTGACTTCTGCTAGAGTAGAAATAGGCCAATGCCAATCAGTTCTTGGAAGACTACACACATGCTTAAAGAGTAGTTCTGGCTTTATCCAGTGAAAACTGCCAACGGGGCAAATCCTACAACATGGAAACCGAGATGTTGTGAAAAGCACAGCAATGCCATGCAAGAATGGGCTGTCATACACAAATTAACTTTAAGAGGTGCTTTGGCTTTATTTCATCCATATTGAAAGACGACACACAGAGAGACAATTATTGAACTTTTTCTGAGATGTTTTGTCTTAATCTAGTCCATAGACAAAGGTGGCACACACACAATTATTGAGGTTTTTTTGACCCAGAAAGCCTCTTAAGCGGTAGATACATGGCATATATTTGACAAATATTTCATATGATCTCATCAAAATACCTTTTGAAATAGGTTATAATTCCAAGTGCATGGGTTGGAGGCCTTACAGCACATGAAAAGCACATTTTACCAAATGGCAATCAGGACTTTGCTCAGCCAGTATCCCATTCTGACACAATCTCACGCATACATCTACAGGGAAAAGTGCATCACAGTGTAGTCCCTTTCTTTCAATTATACTGTCTTTCATAGGTAAGCAAGTTATATTGTGAAGCTCATTTCCCAACACTTTGCTAATATTTTTCAGTTAGAGTGTTTAAAATATTTATACAAAGTCCTCATCTTTGTTATAGACTCAACTATCAATTGAGAAACCTCCTTTTGCATAGGAAAATTCTGTGAATTATGACACACTGGAAATCTACTACGGAATTTATCTGAGAAGCTGAGAATTGGTACAAATTGGTACAGAGCAGCTGAATGTAAATCAATTGCCAGTCCTCCAAGTTCTGACATAGCCCTTTGGTCAGACTAATTTTCTCAGCTGAGAATTGCTCCTAGATCAAAAATCCAGGCTTTGGAGCAAGCACAGCAAAAATATTACTAGCAGATAGATAACATCTAAATCAATGATGAGTGCCCAGCATATATGACCACCTTACAGTTAAAATACAAAAGAAGGGCTTTTATTAGTTTTACAATCGTGACTAATATTTTCAAGTAATGCCAAATGTTTTACAGATGTTGATAGGAACAACTGCTGACTACAGCGTGCTCCAACCCAGAACTGAACCAAACACTTTGGAGAAATCCAGATCAGAACTTTGCAGCCAGCCTTGCTGTAAACCTAATCACAAACAGCAAAGCACTGTAAATAATATCAAACCAATCCAAAATCCAACATCCAATTCAAGGTTTTGGGGAATTTGCTAACTTTGCTGAAGGCTTCTTGTGAAGGGCTGAAACAATGTTCTGCATCTTAAAGCAACACAGCTCAGTGAAAGTCCTGTCTTGGAGCTGCATACAGAGAAGGGAATCTTGTTAAAGTGCTGGCAGAGTATTGCTGTGATGTAATAGATGTTGTATGCTGCATTAAATTATTTTGCACATCAAACATCTACTCTGCTGAAAAGACATACCACATTCCAGTGTCTGATGATGACAATGTCTTAAATGCAAGGAAGCAAAAGCTGAACACCAGTTTAAAATTCGCCAAACGTTCTTGAGCTACACTGTGAGACCAACTGGTACTGCTTCAAGAAAGGACATTTCTTGAAGGGTAGGGTCCTGCACCGAGGAAGGAATGACTCCATGCACCAGTACAGGTTACGGGTTGACCTGCTGGAAAGCAGCTCTGCAGAGAGGGACCTGGGAGTCCTGGTGGATAACAAGTTGACCATGAGCGAGCAATGTGCCCTTGTGGCCAAGAAGGCCAATAGTCTCCTGGGGTACATTAAAAAGAGCATGGCCAGCAGGTTGAGGGATGTCATCCTCCCCCTCTACTCTGCCCTGGTGAGGCCACATCTGGAGTACTATGTCCAGCGCTGGGCTCCCCAGTTCAAGAAAGACAAGGAACTGCTGGAGAGACTCTCACAGAGGTCTAAGGAGATGGTCAGGGGACTGAAACATCTCTCTTATGAGGAAAGGTTGAGACACCTGGGTCTGTTTAGCCTGGAGAAGAGAAGACTGAGAGGGGAGAGGGGATCTCATCAATGCTTATAAATATCCAAAGAATAGGTGTCAAGAGGATGGGGTCGGACTCTTCAGTGGAGCCTAGCAATAGAGCAAGAGGCAATGGGCATAAACTGGAATACAGTAAATTCTGTCTGAAAATAAGGAAAAACTTCTTTACTTTGAGGGTGCCAGAGCACTGGAAGAGGCTGCCCAGAGAAGGTGTGGATTCTCCTTCTTTGGAGATATTCAAAACCCACCTGGATGCATTCCCGTCCAGCCCGCTCTAGGTGAACCTGCTTTGGCAGGGGGGTTGGACTAGATGATCTGCAAAGGTGCCTTCCAACCCCTACCATTCTGTGATTCTGTGATTCTGTCAACTGAGAATAGTAAATGTGAGACTCTTGGAAGACCAATGTGATAGAAGGCAGACTGCCACTCAGTCGATCTCTGTAAACAAGACATAAGCAGGAAATATTTTCAAGTGTTGTGAGCAGTCTTACTCTGACTGTCCTGTCCAGGAGGTATCTCACCAGTTCCACTTGGGACAAGACTCCAGAGAGCTGCAGAATTTATTGCAACAGAATTATTTTAAATGCAAAGTCCAAACTTTCCATCTTTCCTTCTTAAAAACTGACCTCTTGAAGTTCATTGTAGTAGTCATGTAGTAGTTCATGTAGTCACATGCATAAATTTTTAAGCAACCTGTTGAGGTAATACGTTTCTGGTTATGGAAGTAACTCGTGAACTATGTTAGAGAAACATGATAAAACTAAAAAATAATCCATCTTCCATGTTGCACTTTTCTATGCCATTTAGATATCTGCTTTTATACATCTGTAGTTCCATTCTTTTTTTCAGCTTATATAAAAGACTGTACATATTTTCCTTCAGGATGGAAGAACTCTAATGCACAGTGGAAGTTCTTGCTTAAAAAGACACATACACACCTCTGATTCTTGATCCAGATTTTTGGATGTAGAAGGCTTCTTCAGAATCACTGTTTTAAACTCTCAGCAATATATCATACAGTATGATTTCTACGCCTCTTGACTTTGCCACTAATAGCATTTATGACAATTTTCATATGAGTCAGCCCTAATATCGGATGCATTCATGTTTTCCATTACACAAGAGAAAACCGGGTGATAATTGGAAAAGCCTAGATAAATGTCTTGCTGGAAAGTCAAGCTGTGACAATTACCAATTTTCCAGGCGAGTTCGGGAATGATCAAGAGCGTAGCAGGGTTCAAAAAGGATTAGAAATGTATAAGGATAATAACAAAAATTATAGCAGATCAGAAGAAAAAAACAGGTATAGGAGCAGTCATGTATAAACTCATGAACTGTTTTGGCCTGCAGTTTCTCTTAGGCTCAGTGGCTTACTGGTGCTCCAAGCACCACTGTTCGGCTCAGGCCACACATTCCAAGGCTGAGACTTTGGTCTGGAAAGAACCTCCTGTCTGGAATGTTTTTTCTGTAACCATCTGTTATGCGTGTTTCTTTGCCCACGACGTCTTGTCACCCTCAAAAACAAGGTAGTGGAGGCAGCACCACACCAGGTTTGGCAGTGCTGAAGGCAACAGCTTGTAACAAGAAGCAACAAATTACTGACTTTCCTGTGTGTGGGGAGGAGGAGATCCCTTGCTTGCCTGACTAACTGCACTTCTGGGGCAAGGACAAGATTTCAACGACAGGCAAAGCTAGGTAGGGCCAGGGGAGCCAACCTCTCCAGGCTTGCTCTCTGCAAAGTGATCTTACATTACAGAAACTGTTACGTTCAAACCAGAATTTCCTGGGACTGGTGAAATTCTGCTTTGCCAACAGGGCTGAGAAACTGTAAACTGGCTTTGCTGGGACAAGACAAAATCACAGATTTGGCCCTAGATTTGTGTGCTGCATGTATCTACGAAACTGAAGACGACATCAGCATCTGTTAACCTGAGGGAGGGCTTTCCTTTCTCAGAGAAACTGTGGGATTCATTTATATGAAGTTTAAATACATCTACAATAAAAATAAAGCACTACTGTCATCTTCAATGAAGGGGGAGTCTCCTTTTTCCAGTTCTCTTACAGTTCTGGGATGAGAAATCCAAGAATCCTTACAGAAAAGGAATGTTTCGTTGTTGTTGCTGCTTTTTATGGGAACCCTGAGTCATTCAGTGAAATTCTACTGCTCGGTAAAAGCAGTTTAAAAGTCTGAAACGTGAAGTCTTGCGTTGCAACAGTTCAGAGTTTACTTTTTATGTTACTTCTTTGCTCTAGACTCCTATTTATGCTAATGAAAAGCAGCTGGATAAATGGGTATTTTATCACATATTCACATAATTAATATTTATGTACATTAAATGGAATAAGGGGAGCTAATGGCATGGGAAAGAATATGGAATTACGTAGCAATTTGGAACTCTGTAATACTGTATCTTATTATGCTTTAAAGAATATGTGGGGTTTGTTGATCCTGCAGAAGATGACAGGCTTTATTTATCTTAGGAAAAGTACAGTACATCCTGGTAGCATCTGCTAGGTCATCTTGTTCACTTCGTGCTACTCCATTAACGTGGCCTCATCCTGTTTGGGGAGACACAGGAGACAGGAAGAGGTATTTAAGACACTGTGCCCTTTTTCTCATTTTTGAAGGTTGTTAGCTGTGATAGAAGCACCTGTCTTCTAAAAACAAGGATGGGAATAGCTCTTTGTGTGCATACACTTGAGTCCACACCCACGCGTTTAATTTATCAAATGCACATCCTACTGTCATGTCCTCAGCTAAATATTACAGGCAAACTAAAATCATTCTGCTGGATAAGAGAACCACTGTGCTGCCAGTCATCTAGCCAATGTGCATGTGTACATATATACTTGTATGTGTGTCTCTCTATATATGTGTATCAGAGAGAAGCAAACCTTGAATGTAGTATTCTGCCATACAAGATGAGCTGTAAAGAGGTTGCTCTGTGGACTCTCAAAATAGTGGGATACTTTGCAGACATATAAACAATTTGGATTTTCATGGAAAGAGAGAAAGAAAACAGCAAGGATGGTTTCCACAGTGTGGAAATCCACTCTTCCGTTTACTCTGGGCACTTCTTGGTGAACCTGTCATATCTGTTCATTTCAATGATATTTTGGCTGCTGATACTGAAAAGATAGATGAGGTCCTGGTAGAAAAAGCAGCAGAGATGCATTTACATAATTTGCTTTCCTTCTGGAAATATGTATTTCTAAACAAGATGCAAAAAGCCTCACTGCGATTATCATGCAGCCATTTCCATAGTGTTATGCACCACACATGCACTGTCTTTCCAAAAAGCCAATAAGATGCAATGTAGGAACTTTAAAGTTACCCTTGATATTTCATTCCTTAGTCAAAATTTTAAATGTGTTTTTTCCTACTGTTCAATCTCACTGTAGCTTTACACAGCTACAATAATCTGTTAATACCATTTAATAAGTACATGAAAGAAATAGGTTTGAGAGCCTGAGGAAGATTAATTTACTACTAAGTCTTGAATTACTATATTGTCACAAGCAACATCAGCAGATGGTAGTCCACACGAAGTTATCCTGTCTAGGACTCAGAAAGCAGAGTCCTCCTCCCCTCTCCCTTGGGCTCCTTGGTGTTATCTCCAGGTGATATTCACCTGTGCCGCTGTTCCCCACACTTTTGTCCAGTGCTCTGCTCCCACCCACATTTATCCTTCTTTTCATCTCCTTCAGGCAAAAGGCCGGAAAAGGGAGCATGATGGATACTGTTACTGTGATCGTTGCCGTTGCTCATAAGTGACTGCCCATAACCGCATTTGCAGCCTCATGGTGTATTTAACTCTTCTTTTCGCAGGTGATTTTGGCTTTTTTCCCCTTAAACTCTATGTGGTAATAACTGCAATTTTCGTTCAACAATTTTCAACCAGTCCTGTGCTGGTCACGAAATTTTACACACTAGTAACTGACTGCAGGTACTCCCTAAATACAGCTGCCTCTGATGGGGAAGGCAATAACCTTTAAGAGGACCAGAAGAGAGCCTGCTTGTCCTTGCAGCAAGCAGAGAAAGGATGACAGAGTTTTAGGTAAGTGGGATATAATTAACCATGTTGGAATTTGACCAGGATATCAGGGTTAACACCCCTGCTCCTGTGAAAAGTGCCTTGGGAGTTCCTCAGAAACAGGCAGCCGGGACCTCTTGTTTTCATCACATTCCAGGCGCTACATGACAGCTACCCAAATACGCTTTGTCTTAATGAAACAGAAATGTGCATATGATACTTACATTTTGGAACCGAGCTATGGACCTAGTCCCAGAATGAATGAATTCAGATTTTATGAAATATTCAGAGTGAAAGAGGATGTATGTATTTTGATTCTGGTTAGCTGTTGGGAAATAGTAACGACAAAATCAGTCACTGGAAAAGCTGGGGAGTCCATAGGTTTCCTGAGCAGCTCGATCTGCTTGTAGTTGACTGATAGGTCTTTTCTTGAGCATTTCTTGTGTATGGCTTTTATGCATCACCTGCACAACTCAGTTTGGAAAGAGCTCTGGTCATGGACATTACACAGCACTCCACACATTACACTGCACATGGAGATAGCTGCACAGACAGGAGTCCCAGTACTTTACAGCATCCAAGAAGAATTGCCCAGCCCCTTCCCCTGCAGGTGTCTTCCAACTAGTTATGTTTTTATCTTACATGAGCTCTCTAGCTCTTCCACTATCAGCTGGTCACCTTCCTGATGTCTTTTCTAGCCCCAGGTTTTTATTACTTTCCTATGAGTCATGCATACCAAGGATCGATGCAGCTCTGCCCTACCCAGGAAGACTGCAGGGCTAAACAGCTGCTAGTGGTGGGAGGAATGAAGCTTCTTTAATTCCTCCAGTAAATCTCTGTTTGCTACCAGCAACTATGAGAGGGTTATGGAAAAGCAGCTAAGAATTTTGCAGCAATTACTGTATGGACAGAGAGCTTTGTTTTATACCCATGTTTTCTGTAACTCACAATTATTAAATCAGGTGAACTGTATTCACCTAAGTTCAAATTAGTACATTTGTCACCAGAAATTTCCAAACAATTCAGTTATTCCCCCACTAACAAGTATGAGCACTGGTAGAGTTTAGATCTTCCTATTTTATATGTTTCCATATGTTAAGCATGGAAAAGAAATGTATCATTTCTCTCCCAACATATTCTCTCCTGTGCGATGTGAGTGTGTTACATGTAATCATATTCCAAGGCAATGCGATTAGAGAAATTACTGCACTCTAAAAAGTGACATTAAAAATTACCTCCCCATCTTTATTAGGTCACTTCTGCTCGGTCAAGTATGTTTGGCTTACAAGAAAAATAATACTTTTCATTCTGACCTCAGGCTTCCCAAATTCAAACAGAGCTATGGGTCAATAGCTGAATGAGAAAAGGATTGACAGACTAATTCAGATCCTTTTTGACGCCTCAGCATCTTTGAATTATTGTTTATGTCAGGCATTGGTTATGCCTGACAGTGAAAGTCTGGGAACAAGCACATGGTTCAGAGTTAATCTGTGTGCAGGAATTCAGATAACCTGGTAGCTCTGCTCTGCTCCACGTGCAATGAAAATGGAACATAACTTTTTTTTTTTACCACTAAAATTAAAGCAGGAAAGTAAGATAAAAGTCAGCCAACGTAATGAGTCAGAAATGTCTTATATTCACTTTACATAGCAGAGTGAATGTGAAACTTTTTTTTGGTATTTTGTGTCAAAAATTGTTTTGGAGACTAACCGTAGGCAGTACATGCCAGGGCAATTGATTTTGCTATGTGGTTATTAAAAAACAACACTGCCATAACTATCTGGCTAGAAAGGACTACACAGAAGCTCTTCTTTCTGGAGACTTTGGACAGCAGCAGAAGTCAGGGACCCCACATGGGCCTCTGTGTCACCATGAACCTGCCATGGCCCCCTCCAGCTGGCAGGAGCTCAAGAGTGAAACTGCAGCTTCATGGGTCTGCCCAGGCCCTGCAGGAGGACATGCATTCAGCAGAAAAAGGAAATTCTCCCCCTTTCAGCTCCACAGCACTTTTTAGGAACTGTCTATAGGGCTGAGCAGGTAGGTTTTGGCCTTAAAAATCACAACTGACCATCAAGATGAAGAGCGAAAAAAAGATAGCTGTAAAATTGCACATCCAAGACATGATTCATAACAACCTTCAGCAGCAGCTGGGCTCCCTTTGGAGACAGCCCTTGACGTATACCTGTGCTGGTCCCCTTTTTCTGAGCACAGAGGGGTACATGTGGCTGCTGCTGTGCAACCACAGCCCTGAGCCCCCAGCACTGGGGGACCTTCACAAAAGAGGATGGACTTCCTACTCCATCCTCTAACTGTGGGGCACTGCGAGCTGGACCAGTGACTACAGAGAGAGATGCTTGCACTGGAGTTAAGAGAAAGAGTAATTAAGAGGTAATACTAAAACAAATGGGAACAAATGAGGAGCTGAGAAAGAGCAGCATCTAGTGAGGTGGAGGAAGTGGTGGTCAGTCCCACACTGCTGGCTCAGTTGCTGCTTTATGTCATGGGCAGGTTTTTGTGCCTCTTGAGGCTCAGTGGCCTTGAACAGGGGTCACAAGTGTAGGGACTACTGCTGCCAGGCAGATATCCAGGCTGACTGAAGACATCTGGTGGGTTCAGAGCAGTAGAGCAGTGACGTGTTGGTATGGTGACCACCACTCATCTGGGGGTTTGCTGGAGCTCAGCAAACATACAGTAGGGCCACCATCACTGCTGCTGGCAGGGTGCCACAGCTACACCTCCTTGCACTGGCGAATTCATCTGTCTCTTGGGCAACCAGGGGATGGCAAAGCTCTCCAGCCTGGCTGGAAACGGATGGGTGGCAACCCTCAAAGTAGACCGTATAAATGTTGTAGTATAGGGACCGTGTTTTCTCTTCTGTTTGCATAGCAACCAGCACATTGCTTTCACTCAATAAATATTAGCTAAGACAAGCTGTTTTGGTCTCCCATCAGGGCTCTTTGTGTACATTTTAATTTCTGCATTCTCCATCTTTTTAAGAGCAATTGACTGGGCAGGAGAACAGGAGTGCCACAACACTGGTCCATAGTCTCTATCATAGCCCAAAGCAACTCAGCATAACTCCATATTAACTTCCACTTGGGCAAAGTGAGGATAATACTCACTTGCCCTTTCCTAGGGGAATAGTCAGTCTCTGCACTGTGCTAGGAAAATCTAAAAATGCTTCTTGAGCATAATGACATTTCTTCCCTGGAAATCCCCAGAATGATACATTTAAAAACGACAGCACATCAGCAAAAAAAAGTACTGACTTGGTCTGCGTGCCCCTGGATGAGCTGTAACAGGAGGGTTCACCATTGATGATATTATCACAGCCCAGATAACTGGCATGGCAAGAGCAAATCGGTAAAATACACAGGGTGGCATTTTTATGGGTTCTTGAGTAAAGTGGCTACCTTGGCTGACAGGACTTCTTTTCTCTCCATGAGGAATATTGTGACGTGGGATTTTGCTTCCTGATTTTTCTATGTAAAATGTTTGTTGAAAATTCAAATAACTAATTTGAAATAGGTCTTAGACAACCTGTGCAAGTAAGTGAACTGTATTTTAACAAAGCCAAATTACATCTACTCACAGATGGTATTCTGAATTTTTGAAAGCTAGTTCTGCTTTAAGGTTTAGCACTTGGGATTAAAGACAGTACTGTATGACTTAAAAGATTTAAGAATTATACTTTAGGCAGTCATGCTATAATAAGCTTTAGATCAACAGTTCATATAGCATCATGGGATTCTCAGCCGCCCAAGAGAAAGAGTCCTAATATACTGTAACCTACAACTTTCCCCTTGAAATGTCTTAGTTCTATGAAGCAATAAACCAGTCTGGACTAAGTTACTGAAGGTCTTTGAAGTACTGGAAGACCCATAAATAAGGTGAGTACTTTGGAAGGGGGGGCTCATTTTGTGGTGTACATATACAACTATTTCATAGTCAAGTTGATTTGTAGCTGCCTGTAAGTTAGTTTCCTGGGAGCAATAAATCTTAATTCAAGCAAAACTAAAATGTCACCAGTATTTATTTCATGCATTTTTTACCCCATCAGGAAAAAAAATGTCAGCATTCATGTAAACTGTTCTATGCCCAACTTGCAGCTCTGTGCTAAAATTACGGCTCGTAGTATGAAATTTTTATAAATCTAAATTGTAAACATTGGGTAACAGATGTACCATTGCATGGCCAAAAAAGAGTGGTAACTGTCACTGGAGAAATAAAACTGAGTTATTGTTTCCAGTTTCAAAAGAACAGCAACAAGTCTAAAAAACTATATGTGATCTTTGTCCTTTTTTCCCCTCAGACACCTGCACTCATCTAATGTTTCACTGAGCCCTGAAAAATAAATGCATAGCTTCAGTCTCCTAATCCATGTGGCTCCAGAGACCACTGTTACATGAGAACTTAAACTGATGATGCTGAGCGTCCTACGGGCAGCTTAATCTTTTTTAATTCAAATCAACTGAGTCCCATGTGGCGCTAGGATGATACTCTATATGCTGCAATCAGACTGACCTAGACTTCTTATGCTCTAAATGATTAATGAAACTGCCTCCTAGTTTGTTTCTATGGTGATCTGAAACTTGACACGATGTAGGAATCTGCCATTCACGCTGAATGAGTCGAGGAGGAGGTAGCCCAGGAACAAAACTCCATCAGTTGTACAGAGAAGGCTGAATTTTAAGTCATTAGTCTCCTTGTACTTGGGTTGTTGACTCTTGAAAGTAAGTGTGAGATAAAATATCCTAGTTAATATATCTTTAATTGGGTAGTTTACTAGACAATTGTTTCAATATTAGCAAAATGAGTTACTCTGAGAACTGCTTTCTATGTTCTCTTTTGATGGGCAAATGTGGGATAATGCCATAGCAGTAATTGCAGAGGGTTTACAGCTCCCTATAAAGAAGCAAGTTCAACTGTGTAAGCTCTGAAATGCCTTTAAATACTGTAAAAAATGTTCCAAGAAAAAAAAAGATCTCAGGAAAAAAACTATGTTCAGGTTTTATTGAGTCCATGAAGAAGATTTCAGGATTCTTGTATCTTTGCATTCACTACAGTGTTTTGAGGCTTTCAGAGCCAATAAGTGCCTTTTACTTCTATTTCCAGAGGGACCACATTACCAAACTTTTAAATATTTTAGATAGTGCCTGAACTACTGATGAGCATCTGCAGTCATGTTTAGGTCTATCTATAGTGCTAAGGTAAAAAACACTTCAGAGATCATCGGTAAATTAGCTTAGCTACCTCACCAGCCACAACACCATGAAGCCTAGCTCAATGCAGAGCTTTGAATGAGCCTGAATTTTTACTCAGTGTCTAGACCCAGTGCTGCATCCCATGCTGGATGCCAAGAGACTGTTGCTAAGCTGTAGGCAGTGCTGGCTTTAGCTAGTTACTAAGGTTGACTTGGTTGTGCTGCTGCTGTAGCCAGACTGCCTTTAGAGCAAGCCTCATCTTTCCTCCTTCCTCTTCCCAGGCAAACATACTTGAGCTCTTATTGAGTCGAACCTCAATGACCATCTAAGTATGTGTAAAAGCAAGTACACACCAGGTTTTTCTGAAGATGGTGAGAGCAGTGGAGTCCTACAAACTCTAAAACAATTTGCTGGTTCTCTTTCTGTGTCTGTCACTTAACATTGCGTTTATTGCCTTCCTTCCCAACTCCTGACCACTGAGCACACTGCTGCTTTTTGTCCTTTCACCAAAGCCGATCTCTCCACCAGCACAGGGAGAGATGCTGCTTTTTTCCTTTCCATGTCTGTTTAAAGGGAACACTGTTGTGCTGTGCCTGTGGTGAGGCTATCCCCGTACTGATCTCGCTGCATCTCTCAACAGCTTTTCAGGAGGGCAGAGCACACCCGAATCATCTCATCACTTCATCTGGAATCAATCACTGTAGGTCCACCGATGTCAAGAAAACTATGCTCATTTGCATCAGCACGTGACCTGCTCCTATCTCCCTGTGATCTTTAGATCAACAGTGCTCCCGTTGGGATTCATGATCTTAAAGGAGTCTAAACCCACTTTCTAATGTGTTTAACCAGTGTCTGCCATTTTTCTTTCCTATCATAAAACACGTTGTGGCTACTGACCCAAATTCATAACAACTCAAATTCTTTTGATATGGATCTGGGGCATTTTTCTTAATATTGCACCCTGTATTCAGAGAGTTTAAGAGTCCAGACTTAGCAAATGGTATAATTGATATTATACCAATTATACCATTTACCAATTATAATGGTATTATACCATATACCAATTGATACCATTATACCATATACCAATTGATATTATACTCAGTAAATCGGTTAACTTTGCAGATGTAAAATACTTCATGTCCAGGATTTTGAAATGAATCTGAAGTACTTAGTATTTTCAAATGTGATTCAATTGACATTGCCCCCTGTATTTCTTCAACTGTCTTTGAAGATCCTAGTTTATGTTATTTGCCAAATGAAGGCATAATGGCACAATGGATTTGCATTTTTCCTAGGCCTTACTTCCTGGGATCACACACTGTAAGAACTTCAACTTGTATTTTTAAAAGAAAAGGCTGAGAGAAATGGAAATCCTTTAGGATTTCCTAAACAACAAAATCTAGTATGCTGCACCCAGATTCCATTTTTAAGGCAATCCCTTATTTGAGGGAAGAGTTTGAACTAGTTTTGAATATCTTTGATTAGCAACGCCAAATCTATAAGTAGATGTCTCACCAAGGTTCTCAGAAGGATTATAGGAAAAATAAGTCATTTTCCTTGAGAAAAAAAAGAGTTTTGTTTATTTTTTCATAAGAGCCAGGGAGAAAATGACTTCAAACAGAATAAAAATGTCTTGCTGGCTATACAGCCTTCCTTGGAGGTCTGTGAGACCATGTTCCTGTGATGCCTGTTTGGGAGAAGGCTCCCTTTCTGTGTTTCCACATCCTAGGCCTCCAGGTTCAGTTTATTTTGTCGGAGCTGCTTCACTTTGATAGAAATAGATAAGTATTTATCAGACTAGTGGGAGTGGGACTATACAGCTTTCTTCTCAGGGCACTCAGCTGGGGTGCAGGAGACCCAGGTTCAAGTCATTACTTCAAACCATATGGGCAAAATTCCTGCAATCCATGTTTGCAGAGCAACCCTTTTCAGGTGAGGGTACAGTGACTAGAGTGACCACAGCCCCTGTCTCTTTTATGGACAAAAACACCCAGGAAAGAGGTGAGAAACTGGGCAACAATTATTTAGACTCATCTGATTTTTGAAGGTGAGCCTGCATGACAGACCTTCGTGTCCCTCTACCATCATCACTTCCAGGGAAGCAGCACCCTTCCTGGGAGGGTGAATAAACCACAACCCCAATTTCTGTGTGTATGTGTCCTTTTAAAGCAATGAAATTAAACCTGAGCCTTTAGGGAAAAAACTAAAAACATGTTTATATGGGTGAGCAGCAGAGTCACCTCACGAAGGATCCTGCTAGGGCAACCAGTTGGATTTAATGCCGCCTATCAAAAGCTACACAGACACAAACTTTTCATTCTCTGAATTCAAGCCCTGGGCTTGTTTTGGAAGAAAATTGCATTGATCAACTTATCTGTGGGACCATTCTTCTCACAAGTGGGATGTATGTTCTTGGGAAGCAAAAGCTTTGCAGCTTCTCAGGCAGGAGGACGTTCTTTCTCCAGGTGAACACTTCACAACAGAGTGAGAATCGTGAGCTCTCTGCTACCATTTAAAGTCTTTTCTAGGAGGCTTCTCTGCCTGTGGTTGAAGAAAATAATGTTCTGTCACCCACATTACAAACTGAAAAACACCTGTTTCCAGTTCAGGGAGACCAATGCCAGGATGCAGGCATGAAGAATGAGGCCCAAACAGAGTTATGGCAATGATACCAATGACCCCACAAGTCTTCATGAGAGAGATCTCTCTTGAAACATCTCTCAAATGTCCAATATTGCCACAGTCCTTGCATTCATGTTTTTTTTGCACTGGCATAGATCATGGCATTGACTAGGGCTCTGGGGCACTACTGGAATGACAATAGAAATGAATATTTTTAAATTATTATTATTACAATGGCTCCAGTAATATTTGTCTTTGGACAAGGACAGTTTCCATTATTCTAGTGCTTCTTCTTACATCTTCTGGACACTATGTATGTAGAAGGGAAGGGTGAATACTCATTTTTGGAGGAGAGACATGACAAGTGATGAGTTATCATACTCTGGAGACACCAGTCTGAAATCACTCACAATTGGGATATACTTAAATACTGTAAATCTTCTGAGAAACCGGTTGTCTCGTACAAGTACAGAAGTCGGCAGTCTGGTTAGGAAGAAGCAGCACATGCCTTTTCTTTATACAGTGCCCGGCACCCTGGTCGCAGGTCCTGTCTGCTTCCGTTGGCAGCTGAGGGATAGCCCGTGCTAGCACATGGATTTACAGAGCAGCATGTGGATTTACACTGACTAATTATTTGAATATGAATCAACAATGCAACACTGTGGCAAAACAAGGGAAATGCTCCGCATTGAGTCACATTAATAAGAATGTCACGCGTAAAAGAAATGAGGTAATTATTCTGCTCTACTTCACTTGATAAGCCTCAGTTGGAGCACTGCATGCTGTTGTGAACACCACATTAAAAAAAGAAATACATACTAATTGGAGAATTCAGAAGAGAACAACAAAAATGAGAAATGATTTGGAAAATAATCCTTATGTGTATGGTTGTTCATAAACACATGAAGTGTTATTAAAAAAGGAGCAATTATTCTTATTATCTTAATTCTATACTAATATACTGGTTGAGTACAGAAGCAATTGAAGTGGGCAATGCGAGGAACAACACAGGTTACAGGCTGAAGTGTCATGTAGAAACACTACTTTCAGAGCAAAAGGCCAAAGAACCTTTTGGTATCACCATCTGTGGAAATGGTCCAGACTAGTCTGGACTGTAAAACTGGCTGGAGGACAATTGACTTAATTCCCCAAATGTTTCTGAGGTTTCCAAATTTAGCTTCATGTCAAATCAGAAAATGTCTACATTCTCTGTAAAGAAAAATGCTAAGAAAACAGCACACTAACTAAAAGTTTTTAGTTTAAAAAAATGTGTTTAAAATGTAATTATTTTCTATTGCATGTTGTAATTAAAATATTCTAGCTGAAAAGTAATTTGGAAAGGAAAAAATCAAAGCACTTTATCCTTAATGTGACAAAACGGAATTTATCAACAATATCCTAAATGTGGAAAGAAGATTTAAGAAGAAATAAAAATAAATCAGCATTATATTGTAAAATAATTTTAAATTTCAGTAGAATTTTATTTTTAAATTGAATGAATGATTTATTTTATTTTATTTTATTTTATTTTACTTTATTTTATTTTTTTAATCCAACTTGGAGAGTCACATGTTCAACAGGGAAGATTTAGGAAAGATACCTCCCAGTTTGAGACTTGTAAAGTTACAGCACAGCAAGGGAAAGAAAGGAAGGCCTCAGAGGGCTGCTCTTGAAATCAGAAGGTACTTTTGGAGAAGGTACTATTTACTCCTTTCAGTTTTTAACTATTAGTTTCTAGTGCGCATAAAATACCTGAGAAAGCATGCAGATTTAAAATTTGTGCAGTACTGTTGATGAAATGAGAGTAGCTTAACATATGACAGTGTTAGTTTTCAGTAGTAAAACTTTCCAATATAATATCTCAGTACGGCTTTTTACATTTGTGCAGAAAAAACCCTGTTTTTTAGAAATACCCACTCTAAGCTACTAGAAAAAACAATGGGAGGGTCAGTATTTCTGTATAATACATATACTGGTGTGGTCTTTTGGCCCTCACGTTTATGCTGCCTCTTCTTGTTTTCAGGTTGCTGCATTAGCAAATTGCCCAGCAATTCTCCAAGCGTGGCACTCAGCCTTTGCAGCCCTGGGGATATCAGTAACACAAAGATTGCCCCTTGCGAGCTGCAGTGACCTGCGCCCTACAGCTCTATCTATCACATGGAAATGTACCGCTCCACGATTGTCACTTTTCACAGCTCCATCTCAATATCTCTTTTCAGGTTTCCTGCTGACTGACAATGCCAGTTACAACATTTCACACAATTTTTCTTCTCTATGTGTGAAATTACATATCCAAGAACTGTGAAAAGAGAATCAGCAGGTTCCCAGTGTTGTTTCTCTGTGAGGAAGGAGAATTAACCACCGTACAGGAAAGCAGGAGAGGGCAATTGCTCCAGATAAAAAAAAAAAAAAAAAAAAAAAGAAGAAAAAGTCTGTGAATATTTGTTCACATTTTTAAACACATCTGCTATGGTTCGGCTCAAACCATTTGTCCTCTCAGACAAGAAATATCACAGACACTGCTAATGTTAAGCAAATTTTAAAAGATATTACCGGAGATTAATTCCTAAATTCTAAATTTTAAGCATTTATAGTGGAAAGACGATTCTAAAAATAATGCTTAGCCAGTCAATTTTAAATTTTGATTACTGCTTACTGACAACATACAGACTAAAAATTATTTGCCTGATAATTTCCCAGGAGTACTTAAGATAATATGGCAGGTTTATAAACAACTCACAAAAAAAGAGAAGATGTATTTACAGACAACTATTTTCTTATTCCTTCTGCTCAGCAAGAGTAAAGGTGGTACATGCTGTAGCCTCAGTTCCATGGCTTTTTGTTCTAAATGTCACTAACTTAGGAAAAAGACAATAATTTATTCACCAAAATACAACCAACCCATTTTCAATAATTTCCGTGAACACCTTGCACAGATATTTCTCCTGACATGAGAGAGGGGTCAGGTGAGTGCCCTGAGCATAGTGAGGGTATGTGGAATCCCTTGTGTCCTACACCTGCTTTCTTTTCTTCTTTGCTCTCAAACCAGAAAGTGACCATGGAAACTGGGAGTCAACTGATGCTGGACTAAATAGGCAGAAGTGGAGTCCATGAGGTTATGCCCTTTGTGCCAAAGAATCAGCACAGCTCACAGCAATGGAGTTATGTAGGCGTATGTAGGTTGAGACATGCAGTCCATGCATACGTTTTCTCTCATACTTCCCTTCTACAAAAAAACAACCCAACCAAATCAAAAAAGATGAGGAACATCAACATAAGCAAATACAACTTACAGTTAAGCACAGAGATGAAGTGAGGAGTCACTCAAAAAACTTCCTGCTTGTAAAGCAACAACCGAATGCCCACTTATGAGGGCATTCTCATGGCATCTACCCCAAATGCTTACACAGAAACAGCAAGGCATTTTGTATATTCGTTTTGCTCTTGTTACTGCAACTGAACAGTTGGGAAACAAGGACAGGAGGCAGCTTCTTACTGACTGCAAGCACTTGTTCTGGAAGTCTTTGTCTGAACATCTGAAGAAAGAAAACATTTGCCCACAAAGGAGTACAGTGGAAATGGGGTGACCGGGTCCTGCTGAAGCCTCATCTGTGCTGTATCAAGCAAGTGAGGCCATTGACAAAAGCAAGTGCCACACGGTAATTTTTTTCCCAATACTTTAAATAATTATTTCCTATTAATATACATTTGATTTTGTAAAAGTTTTAAGATTGTATGTGTTGCTAGTGTTTGTTCTCTTCTTTGCCCCTTTCCTTAGCAGTCCCTGTGTGGTTATCATAACTAGTCACTAACACAATGTTTTCATGGCTAAATTATGCGCTACTTTTGCATCAAACTTCAGGCAGTTTTTAATTATGAAAAACTGGATATGTAACTTAGACCTTCCCCAAGCTACTCTTCGCATATGTTACCAGGACTTACATACCAGATCAAAATAGGTCTTGCTGTCCTTGGCAGTGATCTGTGGGCTATATTTTTACATGGATAAACTGTTCTTGTACAGTTTCTCCAGTTCACAAACATGAACAGTCTCTCCTTTGATATTAGGCACAAAAGTAATCTCTGATTCTACCTGATGTTCAGCAAAGGTATCGTGGTTACGGATTTAAGATACTGTGTGCTTTCTAACAGTTTATATCCATATCTTAGAAAGTGGTCAAGAGGATTTTTATTATAGTTAGCTATTTTTTACATGCTAACAAACACACTCAATGGACGTTTCATGTCATACTGTGGGTTTTTTTTCCTACAGTAACTGAGGAGTAAAGCAGAACTGCAGGATGATGGCTCTCCTTCTAAAATGTACACAGGGTGAACAAGAATTGTGTAGGTTACTGCCCAGTGACCCTAAGTGTTCAAATGCCACAGGCAACACTTGAAATATCTCTAGAAACAAAGAGATATTTTAAACTCCAGGAGTCCATTCTGGTTACAGACCACCTGGCACAATGTGGTAGTAGATTTTCTTGATGGGTCCCAAGATTTGGACTTTCAAACCCACCTTAGCCAGGGTTTGTATCTAATAGTTAGTCTGAAAAGAAAAGGTTTGTGTCAGTCCTATTTTCTGGCACATCCTGGTCATTGATGTATTTTCCTTTTGCCCTTTCAAAATGAGACAATTCTAAGTTTTAATTTTGTGTCTATTTACCTTTATAGATGGGTGTCCACCATTGAAAGGCTATTCTGTATAACCACTAATGTTTCATCTTTTAAATGTGAGCTTATGTGAGCTTTTACTTGCAGACTACCTTACTTCTGTGCTGTGTAGGATCAAACTAATTGGCAGGGCAGCAAATTTGATTTGCATTAGGAAGGGATATTAGGCATATAGGATTTCACAGTTCATTTATATCCTAATCGTCAGAAGCCTTTATTTGGGGTCTGAAGCAGAGGGATTTGCTGCTCACAAAATCAGTGTATCCAATATCAAAATATTTCAAAAAGTTAATTTTTTTTCATCTCTCAGAAGTCAGTTAATGAAAGGTGCAATTCTTGTGAACAGCCTTTGGTCACAAAACTCTCTGAGCCCTCTTTAGTTTCATTAAGAGTGAATTAATGTAATGTTAGATGCTGACATTTAAGGGTCACTGCACTCCTATACATTGCAATAGAATGGATACCCATTAAAAATATTATAAGACTAATCCTGCAAAGGATGAATCAGAAGCTGAGGATGCTCAGCTCTCCTTAGGGACTACTGATTTCTGCACAGACCTCTAATGACCCAGTTCTGCTTTTCTGATGCTCATGCTCTCCATGCCGTTGTGACTGCTCCTTGTTCCAGACTTCCTAGCAGTTTTCAGGGAGGCAGGTGAAACCATATTCATTTCCACTAAAGAAAAAAAGATTATTGTCAGAAAAATAACTGTTACTCAAACAAGGTAGGGGGATGTCCTCTCTTTCCCTTGTTGAGGGAATTCAGAAGGGAGGTGGTTTGCAGACTCTGTGACACACAACTCTTGGCATTTTTCCTCATGGTTACAAAAAGCCAGGAAAGAAAATGAACAAAGAGTTTCTTGGATGAGATTAGTCTGTCATGGTAACAGTGTTTATTTTACTGACCTAAATCTCGATTCTCCCACCTCTTCTCTCTACAGCCGTGGCACATTATTGTCATCTCTTTCTTCATCAATGCTATTCCAAACTAAAATAGCTTTAATGTTGCTAATTTTTGCAACTGAGTGTGTCTAAGCCAGAGATGCTGCACCACTGGCAGAGGACAATTTGGTCTTCTGGTGCAACCCACACAACTCTTGGCTCAGCAAGGGCTTTAACTGTTACACTCCCACACTGGGCTTGAGGTGCCGCAGATCTTAAAGTGATGCAGAGGATGACAATTATCTGTCTCTAAGCCTGTTCTTCTGCCCACTTTAGTAGGTGTCTCCACTGTGGCTGCTGAGCTCATCCAGTTCTCAGAGACCTTGAATGTCCCACTGAGGGATGTGTAAAAGTCATTGGAAAGCATGCTCTATTTTTATTAAGAAAATACAAGAGCTTCAATCATATGTCTGTGCTGGTGCTCTGCTCATGTATTACTCACCCAGCTTGGACTCAGCATTTCAGGGTGCTCAGGCTGTTTTCTGACTGCTGCTGCTGGCTTCCTGAGTAACAAAACCCCCTTTATTGTTCAGACTTCCTCACCGGGACCCATGAAACTGAACCTCTGGGTCCAATGATTAGTTTCATTTTAAACCATGCACAAAAGCAGCAAGGAGGATCTGAGAGTTGGATGCTGACCTGAGAGTCAGTACGGACCTGCAGCAAGGTCATGGGCAAATCGCTTCACTATTCAGTTTTTCTATCTGTGCTGATTTCCTTTTGAACTCTGAAGGCCGTGACTGAAAAATGAGTGCAGTCATCAGACCTAAGTATCACCCTTAATAAAATCCTAACTCAGAAGGAAATAATTAAGATTTAATTAATATCCATACTTGGGCACACACCTACAGAAAGTTATTAACATTTTAATTGTAATAATCCCAATTTGTGTTTTAAAATGACATAATAATAAAATTTGATTGTCATGACTCATTCAGTTGTTAAATCACAGTCCATTTACGATTAATTTTAACCATCACACGTCTTGATATAGCCATTTAATAGGACAGGATAGTATTAATTGCAAATAATATATACATTTAAAGCTGCAAGCTACAGATTTTTTTTCTGTTTTATTATCATTGTTAGTTCCAAAGAACATGGTATAGTAGAAAACATTTCTCTACTTATTATATGTTTTTTTTTTGATAGTTTTCAGACAGTTCTCTATACCTTTGGCACAGTTTAGATCTCTAAACTTCTCAAGACATTTTGGTGTACGTGTACTGGCAGATCAAGAGAAATGAGTCCATGAATCCAAAATGAGCCATCCACCAGTTTCCAAATGATGCCTATGCTGGAAGCCACAGCCCTTTGGGACCTCTTGGTATTGACAGTACTATTGATAAGCTCCAATTTTAAAAAGAAATATCTGCACAGCCTGCTTCAAGGCAGGATAAACATTTCAGGTCAAGAGCCAGAGGTCACTACCAATAATTCAGTCTCCAGCCATGAGCTCACAGTTCTAAACCACTGGTGATATTGTGGTACAGTAAGGGAGGTCAGACTCCTGGTCTTCATCAGTACCTTTTCTTTTCCACTTTGAATCCCACCCTCTCCTCTCACTTGTCTGGGCAGTGTGTCACCCCTTACAGTCATTCCTGCCTCTCAGATTGCACCAGCAGAATAAACTGAGGAGAACAGATACCGCACATTAATTTAGACAGAAAGTCAAAAAGCTCCATGAGCAGCCTGGAAGAGTCTGCCTACACCAAGCCAGAATCAAATCTGTGTGCTGCTGTATCACACTGACCTATTTTATCTCTGAAAGTTGTCAGAGATTTGAAATTATTGTTAATAAAGTGAAAATAATAGTCCAGTGACTATCTTTAAATCTAGAGGACAGTACCAGACAACTGTGCAAAATACGAGCCACGAGGACACATAAATCCTCTTCAATATTTCTTTACCACAGCTTGTGTCCAGCTAATTTTCCCAGGTTTCAGCCAGCAATTGAAATGAGTTAGTGACAACTGGCAGAGGAAGCACACATCAGCTGCAGTCCTACCATGATTGTTAAGTATGTACTCACTTTTCAGAAATTGCTGTGATTTTGGGACCAGTGCTCACACACTTGGAGTTCAGTCCATGCCTCCTTGCTTTGCTGGTTGAGAGAAGGTAAAGGGCTATTTGGCAGTAGTTTCTGAGCAATTTACAAACTTAATAGTTGTGTGTAACAAATAAAGCTCCTACAGTAAAGCAAACTCCAATAATATGCATCTTGTCTGCTTAGGTCTAAAATTAATAACTGCTGTTAGCACAAATAAATAGAAGTAATATGTCATCAGTGTGCTTTTGCTTAGTCTAATTTGTGTGATCTGCTCCACATCATGCAATACAAACATTTTTCCCCTCCCAATATTGCAGTCATAAATTTGGGATGAAAATGGTATAAGAGAAAAAACAACCCACTATTCTTTTGATTTTGATTAAAATGTTCTTCAGGAAAAAGTCAATCTATTTAAGGTAGTAAAGAAACACTGTTCTTTACCTCAAGCACTTCACAGGCTTTCCTCTGAAGTCCTGGAGATTTTAGAATAGTCTGGATTAACTCATAGGTAGGGTTCAGTGGGGTGCAGAAACTACTCACTTTTGGTGAAACATGCTGCATGTTGTACATCCATTCATCCATCAAAGCTGAAGGTCCAATTCAGAACTAGAGATTCAGATAGCACTAACCAGACAACTTGAAACCAAAGCACTTGGGCTATCCTCTGGTTTCAGAGACTCATTAAACTAAGAGTGTTGTTAATTTAACCATCATTGATTTCAGTGAAATCAAGAGAGAGGGGAGGTGACAACCCGTACCACAGGGAAGGGATATTTGCCGCTGCAGCAGCCTTGTGAACAAGTGGGAAATGCACGAAGGAAAACCTTATGTATCATGCAGGAGTCTCCCTATGGCTTCAGAGAGCTTTTCTGCACGCCACTTCTTCAGAAAGCCCTTCAGAAACAGTTCAGGCATCCCTATAGGATAAATATTCAGCTAGGTCTGTGGCAGAAGACCAAAGTTTTAGCTACCATGAACAACTGCTTCCTGCAGCAACTAGCAGGCTAATCTATGGGGGGAGAAACAATTTTTTATTTAGACCTAAACAATACATGTGGCCTCCTTCAAAACAAAGGATCACTTTAAGAATGACCATAAAGCACTTGAAATCAACATTCCTACAGGAGTAAATGGCCAAAATTGTAATTTCAGAAGGGGGAAGTACATAAAAACGAGAAATCTTGTTAAAATGGAATTTAAAGGGAGCAACCAAAAGAATAAAAATTTGCAGATCCCATGTTTATATACACTATTAAAGTCTCAGGATAATCACACATTACGTATCCAAAAAAACCCTCAGAAACCAAACCTTAAAGGACCACACAAAAAATGCAACATGACTATATAATATAGTAAGGGCAGCTAATTGGGGTAAAAAGAAATCCTTCAAACAGTGGAGCTCATGTGGAGCAATGAGGAAAATAGAAAAGAACATAAACCTTAGCAAGTCAATTGGTAACTCATAATAAAGCTGGCCAAAAAGATTGTAAGGAACAACACACTAAAGGCATAAAAAAGTAGTAATAAAATCTTTTCTCAAATGCGTTAGCGTTAGATGCAGAAATTCTGCCAGAGACTTTGTAGGGTTGATAGATGATAGTGGTGTAATAGCAGTGCTTATGAAAGACAAATAAAAAGTAATATTCATGGGGTGAGGAACCCTAATTGCACACACTCATTTATGAGCTCTAGATTAGCTATTACTACTCCAAAAGAGATCTGGTAGTTCTTGTGGGTAGTTCAATGAAAATGTCAGCTCAGTGCTACGGATCTACAAAGAAACAAGTAGAATGTTAGTACCCATCGAGAAGGGAATAGAAAACAAAGTAGAAAATGCTGTATACAAATTTGTAAAAAAGCCTAAATGTTGAATCCTGAATACTATGCATTGCTGGGGGTAGTGGGGAGCTGTCTGTGTGAGCATTAAATTCAAGGTCTTTCTTCCCATCCTGGGAAGACAAGAACTGGGAAAACAGAAACATTTCCACTATATTTAAAAAACAAATGCACAACAAACAGTTAACCTGTGGAACTTGTTGCCACAGGATGCTGGAAAACTGAAAGTGGGAGTGCATCTCAGTAGGATAAGATAGTTTTTTCTTGTTTAAAAATATCTTTTGTTGTTTGTGCAACGGAATCTATTAGATAATGCTGCCACTGGGAAAAGATATCTTGCAATTTTTTTCCCAGCTTGATATGGTCATGTATTTAGGCATGTTATTATCTAGGAAAATACATTAAGGGCTGAAACTCCTCAACAGTGCCTGTGTAGAGTTAGGCGCTTATACCAGGTTTCACAAAAGCTACCCTCAAGTAGGGAATGGCCTGGTGGCCAGCTGAAACCTCTGCCAAGGCCATGTGTGGGACTAGGCTTCCATCTCAGGTAAGGATGCTTGGTCCTGAATCTCCCCTGGTGGGACATGAACATAATGGCCCTCACTCCTAGAATGTGGCTGGATAAGTGATAGCAACAGAGCCTCTACCTCCTTCCCAAAAGAAGGCTTAAATGGTTTCCTGAAGTACAGGATATATAGATTTTTACCTACATGCCTAAAATGGTCCTCACTCCCAGTAGGCTGCCCTTGATATGATCTGTAAGGTATCTGTAGGTGGGATACTGTCATTTCTTTTGGAGAAGGCTGCTCCAATTTCTTTAAAATATTAAATATCAATGATTGAGGAAGAGAGAGGACATGACTCTATAGTCTGGTGTCTGAGTCACTCATTGAGGAAGGTGAGGAGACCTGGATCAGAGCTCCTGCTCTAGTTAAGATACTCTTCTGACATTGAAAAGTAACCTATCCAATAAGTGACAGGTACCTTTTCACTGCCTCCATGTATGGATTAATTAATGTTTATGGTGGTAAAGTGAAAAAATCAGTGTAATGAGACCTTGAATCTGAGACTGCCTTCTTGCCTGGTATTTGAGAATCTCTCTGCAACTTATGGGTTCAAAGCACATGAGAAAGGATTTAAATTCTCAATCTGCTATTTCATGGGTGAAATGATTATACAGTTCAGTATGAATGTATTCAGAAGCCTATTTGAAAGCATCCTTCAGGTGAGAATAGCAGCCTATTGTAAATACTGATGAGGCTTAAAGGTGAGACGGGTGTCAGAGTGCTTAGTGCCATCACGACTTCAATCATTCTGGGTTAGACTTTCTGTGTTAGGGGAAGTTTCATTTTGGAAATATAGCCATCCGCAAATTCATGGGTGTTGAGGACTTACGTACCAACAGTAGCAAGAAAGTCCACAAGTTATGTTGTGGATTTATTACCTATGCAACTGCTGCCACCAGTTTCAGTGAAGAGATTCCCCATGGGACTACCACCTTTCTGCCAATGAAACTGGCAGGACCCAGCTACTAGGGTGCTCGTTGTAAAGCTGACCATTTTCCTGATGGCTTTCTTCTAAGCTCATGCATCTTGAATGGCTTAGCGCATATTTGGACCTTTGTCTTTTTTTTTTAGGTTTTTGACAGTATCAAAAAGAAGGTACAGAAGAATTAACCTATGGGGGACAGAACTTTTGGAAACCAGTCTAAGACTGGAAGAAGTGCTTGTTACACCAGAAAATCCCACATACCTCTTTAACTTCTCTTCCAAGTGCAAAAGAAACTCCCCCAATCTTACTTCTGTACTAAACACATAATAAAACATCAAAAAAGTTTTTTACGCAAATGTGTGCACAATGTCTTCCTAGGGAGAGAAAGAGGGAAAAACCATACATGACACACTGCTTTAATGTGCTACTGGATGGCAATCCGATCCTGCTAATGAAGGGTGTGGCACAAGAGCCAGAACAAACCAGAAAAGAAGATATCAGCTTTTACATTGACTTTTTTTGCCTTTGAAGAAGAAATGAAAGCAAGTCAGAAAGTTCAAATGAAGAGGTCCTTTTTTTGGTCATGACTTTGATTTTCTTTTGAAAGCAAGTTTACTTTTCTTCCAGGAGCTGACTTTTGGTACAATCTTTTTTGTTGAAAGTCGTAGTTTCTCTTCCTCATTTTTCCTGTCCATGGATTAGCCAACAATATTATCACCTCTGAAATACTCAAATCTTTGGCACAAAGAGGTGGTTATTGCATAAATCTACCATAACAGGCCAGAATCTCAGCTGGTGTGAATTGCTGTAGCTCCATCAGAGTGTTGCCAATTTACACTAGCAAAGAATATAGGTCTGTTGTTCTAACTGCCAAAATTCATACTTACTTCAGTAGAAATACAAGTTCCCATTAAAATCCTTCAGTTGGTTTCTGCTGGACAAGCAGATGCCCTGTTACTCTGCTCCAATATCTAATTGCCATCTGGAACCAGTAGCAAACACACGAGAATGTTAAACTGCAATATTGACAAGACTGCCTCTGCTTGGGTTTGATTCGCCAATGTTACCCTATGTCTGTATAACTTCAAAGAGTTGAGTGGAGACTTCCATGCTGAATTCAGTGCCCTGTGCTTGCCTAATCACTTTCTTTACAACCACAATTCTTTCTCCTAAGCACTTGCTTCCTGAGTTCTGAGGGAAAATGGGTTGTAAAAGGAAAAAGGAACATTCTATCTCCTCTGGGCGAGACTAACATTTCCATCCTCCTTTTACAAACCCAATGTAAAAGCTGTCTACATCACACTTCCAACCTCCTACACATATTTCACTGGCTCCTGTTTTGCCACAGTCATCCTCACTCCAAGATTTTTTCATTCTTCCTACAAGCTACTGCTTTCCTGAATTCACCTTTATATTCTTCCCCTTTAAGCTTCCAACTGATCCCACATGTTGCTTTGTGATAAATATAAGTACATTAGCAAACTTTAAGGTCAGAAATGAGCTTTAGGATGACTTAGCTCTGCCTACTGAAGAGGACAGGCCAGAATATTTGTCCCAGTCATCCCTTTGTCAGTTCAATCAAAAGTTATTTGCCATATGCATGTCCGAAGAAGATACCTAGACTTTAAAGATATAAATGTGGAATTCACTCTAGGTAAAGTATTCAAGGTTGGGTTTGGGCTTTTTTTTGTTTGTTTGTTTGTTTTTGTTTTTTCCATAAACAAGAATGACACATGGCACCTTTTTCAAAAAGGAAGATATTTAACTTTATCTAGTGAGGTAGTGTGAGTGACATGGGCCCTGATGAAAACACCTTCTGTCCACTGGTACTCACCCCATAAACTACCATTTTGTTAGCATGGAGTGTGCATCTCCCAAACACATGGGAGCCACCATATCTGCAATGTCTGCACAAAAGCTTAGCATGTCCAATAAGCAAGTGTGGTTATTACATCAGGCAGTAGACAAAACCCTAAATCCTCTTCAATCTGTGAGACAAAACTTCTCAGGACTGGTGCAAAAAGTAAATGCAACAAATAGATATTGGTGTGAAATGTGCGTACTATCAGTCCCCAGGTATCATGTGGTGATTAGTGTTTTTAGAAGTTGCAGATGAAGACAAGAAATAGAAGATTCTGGAAGCAAGAAAAGCAAAACACTGTTCCAGTAAAGATGTCCTCAGAGAGAGTAGAGAACAGGCAATGATTTAAGGACTCTATGCGTGAGATGTCAGCACCCTCCACAAAATCTGAGAAAGGTGAGAAGGAATACTCCACTGATGGTAAAGGGGAACTAATCATTGAAAAAACTACACTAGTTTTCCAAGAAAGGAATAGCATATATACAGGGCTATTTCTGCAATGGCTCGAGTACCATAAAACCAATGCCATTATGCATGCTAACAGCTCTAGGGTCTCTTTATTAGTCACCGCATTTCCGTAAGATATTCATTCACAGCTTGCCTCTTGCTTGGTCATGCCAATAATTGACACTATTATAATTGCTTAGATACATTATGCATATTTTTTTATCATTTACATGGAGGATAGCACCTTTGTTTTGTTGCAGCACAAGGATGAAACTGGGGATGGACATCATTGCGCTGTGGTGGATGTGAGAATATTATTTCTTTAGAGTCATATAGGCTGTGTCCTGCAAGTACTCACTTCTGCTCCTGCATGCTTAACAGCTGTACTTTCAGAACTTAGTGCAACACAGTAAAAGAAGTAACAGTAAAATGGAAGCAGTGTTGTAAAACTAGTTACCTGAGGGAAGTTTCCCATCCCTGGTGTCCATGCTTGCTGTGTAGTGGCAGCTAGTTAACACTGTTCATGCCACATGTAAGACTTGCATCGCTTGGACAAGCTCAGCGCAGCAGTACAGCTGAGAGGTCTGACCTATAACCCAACGAGTTTGCACCAAATTCATTACATGGTTTTTCTGTTCTCCGTAAAGCTCATGCAAATCCTAGCACAAGTCAGAGTCAGCACTGAACCACAGGTAAGGGCCTGATCCCGCGTTAGCAAAGATAACAGAACAAGTTTGCACAGTGTATTCAAGCCACTGTGTGTCACAGCCAGAAATTCCTGTAAGATAATGGATGTGGCTTTCCACAGCACAACAGATGCTAAAACCAAAGCAGAGTCAGTACAGAGAGCATTCCACCAGGTGTTCTCTCATCCTGCTATGGGAGGGCTAGGAGCAGGAGGGAAGTGAAAAGCGAGAATCAAAGATGAAGCCTCCCCAATTCCAGCATTTCTTGAGTTCAGCCCCATCACCCCAACTGGCTACTGAGGAGAAATTTAATCAACAGGTTGTAACACCATCCTCAAAACAATCATAAGTGAAGCGAACAGATTTCCCAACGCGCCAGTGTCTCTCTTTCAAACAAGATTTTGCTGACTTTTTTAAAAAAGGAGTCAGTAATTCCAGCCAAGCCTCCTACTTAGCAAAGTGAATCAACAAGTTGTAACAGTCTGTTAGATCTCATCTAAC
Source organism: Numenius arquata (assembly GCF_964106895.1). NCBI lineage: Eukaryota > Metazoa > Chordata > Aves > Charadriiformes > Scolopacidae > Numenius > Numenius arquata. The sequence goes on along the minus strand of NC_133577.1, from coordinate 38,027,282 downwards.
TTCAGTTGCACATTTTTTTTCTTCCACTCCAATTTTGTATGTGTATTTTAAGAAGATAGTTTACTTTGTATACTGTTTACTTCCAAGCTATTAATATGAATACAGTATAATCCTGTCTGTCCTGAGACCATGAGAAAAACACAGAACATACCCAGAGACATATAAAAGAAATATGCTTTCTACATGGGTGTTTCATTCAGGTTTTATTTGCACATATTCAGTATAATTATAGTTTAAGTGGGCTATTTTCCATACCCACATAGGCAGTATTTTCCACATAAAGGTTCACATTGGCTTTAGACCCACCCACAAGCTATTTACTTGCATGGCATACATATAATGACCAAGTTCATAGCTACTTCAGCCAAACCTAAATATTTTCACTTGTGCTTCTTTTGCAAGCCATTTTCTCCTGAATAAGTTGTTTCAAGTTTATACAACTGCTTTTATGAAGTTTACGGTGCAACACATTTGCTCTTTCACCCAGATATTGGCTGCAGCCTCAAATTCAAATACAGATTTTGAACACTCTAAATGTAAGGAAAGGTTACAGAAAGGTTTTATTTTGGCTATTTTCCAAAGCATGGGCTATTTGCAGAAGCTGGATTTCACTTTCAATTTAAAATTTTTAATCTCCCCAAGGTTCAGTAGAACTAAGTAATGCAAATTTTCATTTATTTTATTTTTATTTTTTATTTTATTCATCTATTGGACATCAGCTTGATTCTAATTGCCAGACAGAGCTTGAAGCAGATCTGAAAATATAAGAACAGGCAAAATACTAAGCAGCAGCACAAACCAAAACCCCATTTCCCACTTACTTTTGGACCACTCCCACTAAACACTTTCTCAAGCTATTCCTAATGGAACTATCGTAAACATGCTCTTCTCACTGGATTTTCAGATGGAAAATATGATGACATTGTAAACTGCAAAGCAATGCAGAGTAGTGAGGACACCTCTGCAATGGCAGATTCCCAAAGAAATATCATCTACATGTATGCCTCGCAAGCTCAGGGATATGTCCTCCCAGGCTTGAGAAAATTCAGTTTGGAGGCACCCCTCGCTGCGTTGTTATCACTGTCTTCAAAGTGGAACATCAGTGTAAAATGAGCATTTTCTCAAAGGAACACCTCCTAAGCACAGGAAGTTTTTTTAGGTAGGGATATTCCCAAACAACATGAAAATCTTCAAAGGGGAAACACCACGTGATATGAACTCTTGAGAAAAAGGAGGTGATACACACATACATGCACACATTGCGAAAACTTTCAGGGAAAACATGCTGTCTTAAGTAAAATGTGAAGGGTTTTGTTTTGAAGAAGCCACCCCCTGCTGTGGCAGTAAGTATGCATGTATGATTACTAGGATGTCTAATTAAATTATCCTTATCTGAATGCCATCTGAACTTAACAAAGCAGATAATAAGTTCCAGAAACAGATACCATGTGGGGGGCAAATTATTTTACTTCCAAAAATTGGAGCTTGAAATTAGAGATGTGTAGGTAATAGAGAACATGATTTCCCTCCACCCCCACTGTCTGCACCTGAACTGTTATTTCCATCAGACAAATCATGGAGCTAAAGTGGAGCTAAATGTCTAGAAGATCTACTCTCCCAACTCTGCTTCTGTGAAAAGAATGTAAGCTGCCTTCTAACACAGCTTAAAGAAGTGGATTTCCTCCAGATTTATACATGGACAAGTGGGAGCGATATTGTCTTAGATTCTTACACCAATTAAACATCAGCTACAAAGAATCAGAGTATGATCGACTCTATTATTTTTCAGAGATTTATCTAGTCTGCAGATTAACTGCATCACATGTGGAGGGGCTCCAGAGATGGCTCTACATGGAGCTAACTTTGTGGGAAAACTGTCCACAGGGGGCACAGCCTGGCACATCTGCCCCAGCGATGTAGCCTCTTTCACATAGTCTGAAGATTGAACTGTTAAATCCTGGAGTCTCAAGGCAACTTTGTGCAGAAGCCACACTTCTGTGTGGCCTGGACTGCCAATCCCAGAGGCTGCGAGAACACTATGCTTTCTACATTTCTGAACACATTCAGCATGTGACTTTGTTAATTTAACACACCACTGACACTGCTGGATCAAAGATAGCTCCTGAAAATCCATTCAGATTCAGACATTTCCAAGCACTTCATATCCTGAATGGGCTTCTCAAAGAGCTAACTTAGGTCTGGTGCAACACTTAAGATAACCAGGGCTCCTTCAGCCTGGAGACTCAAGGAGGATGGTGCAGAAAACAGATTAACTTTAGCATCAACTCAATGTGGCCAACTGTGAGAAAGGGCTAATAAGCCTGGTGAGATCTCATCTGTTAGGTTTAGGGCTCAACCACTTTCCCAAAATGGTCCATGTGTTTAATTATTAACATGCTCTATAGCACAGGATTGGTCCAGACTTCTTGGGCCAGTGCCCAGGCAATGCCCAGGCTTGATATAGGGGAGTGTTTTGGTGAGAGGTGTTTTCTGGAAACATGACTGGCATGGCAGGGAGCGGGAGAGTTGAGTGGCATGGCTTCAAGCCAAGCCAGGCTGCTTCCTCCTTGAGGTCAGCAAGCAAGCAGGCTATGGTCACTTTCATTTACCTAGCCCATAGGAGTCACACAGTGCTGGAGTAGCTTAGCGCTGGGCTCTGCAGAGTTTTAGGGTGACTCTTCGCTATTACTTAGCAATGAGGGGCTCTATGGAGCCTGCTTTGAGCTGCTGTTCCATCTGCGCTACCAGAGACAGGACCTGAGCAGCTTGTCGAAGAGATCGGTGCTTTGAGACTCAGCTGGAGTTGTTACTGAGGGAGCTGAGCTGCTACTGAGCTGGAGCTCTCTCAGTAATATACTCTGTGTACTCCCAGTAAGTCAAGTTTTCACATTATCTGGGGAATTTTTCTTTTTCTGCAACACAATATTAATACTCCTCCATCTTGGACTAGTTAACTCAGTGTACATGTGGATTCAGCAAAACAATGCAAAACAACATATTTTTCAGTGCATTGAGATAGGTATAATCAATACTAGACACATTATGGCATGTGAGGTGTGATCATCTAAACATGCCCATGGTACCTGTGGAAATTAAGTACTACTGATTCACTGATCCAGGGAGCATTCTGTTGGCTTGGTTAATAGCAGACTGTAAAAATGGGGACCAGATGTCAGCCCATCTATTAGCCTGAAACATTAGAACTTGAGCTGAGTTTCAGAAGGACCTTCCCTGGGGGCAAGCACAGCTCAGGAAAACATCAGGCCATAAAGGTTGGTGAAGCCTGTGCAGATAAGGAGTCCTCTGCCCCTGACAATGGACTCTGGCGAAACAACCTCACACTTCTATACTGCAAGAGCTTGTCCCGTATGAGCTAAGCACTACTGCATTCATACCAGTATGTACATCAGTAAGTAGCTGAACAGTTCCACAGAGAACTCAGTAGTCTTGCAAAGTCCATGCAGAAGCTGCTGCCCTTGCCTTACCTAACTGGGCAAAGCTTGGTCAGAAAAATTTCTTCAGGCTTCAGACACATTATAGACAGCAACATCAATATATCCTTGGAGGAGCTAGTAGATCTAATATATTTTGTTTTAGATGTTTATAATATATATATTCTATATATTTGCATATATATTATCATAAGACATACATTATGTTACATATAATATATATACTATTATGTTGATAATGTATATAATATGATATAAATAACAAAAAAGTAGAAGCAATTAATTTCATTTCTGAACAAGCAGTTAACTCTTTCTCCTTTTTGTTGCTAATATTTTGCAATGGTAGACATAAGGGAACAATACTGTAATACAAAACACCATCAGAGTAAGAGCAGTCTGAGCATGTTATTATGCTGATAGCATAAAACAATGTACCTCAAGAAACTGATTTTCTATGAAACTTAATTTTGTCTGTGGAGGCCATTATAACAAATCACATAAAATCTACTCTTGCCTTGTGATTCTAGTGATGCTGTGGAAGGTTATAAAGAATAGATTTGGCCAGAAGAAATTTCTATGGTGAAGGTAAAATCCTAAGGAACAAAGTTTTGCTTCCTCATGCTGCAGGCACAACCGCAGTGAAAAGTCTTGGTCAAGAACGGTTCATCATTCCTTACAGATTTCCTTTGTAATATTGCCAAAGTCAGCTTCAAAGATTTCATAGAAATTATGGTCGGAAGGGACTTTCAGATCATTCAGTTGAACTTCCTGGTATACCACCAGCCAGGAAGCACTAACTAAATTCTTTGTAACCACCTAAAGAACTTGGAAGCGGCAAGTATTTCAAGAGTCCAGAAGACTGGAAATATTCAATATTAGAACAATTTAAATATTAGAGCAACTACAGACAGATGCTTTCAGGCCTGAGGAATTTTAGATGAGTTATCATTAATAAAAGAGTGGAATGGTCCACTGTGGTTCAATAAAGAATTAAGGACAAAAATAAGACTAACATTATTTATTACAGTTTCATGGAAATTTGGCCCCTTCAGATGAAGTTATTTCTTTTTCCTTTCTTCATACAATTACTTCTACTTAGAAAAGACAACAACACTATTATAGTATACTTTGACTTCTCCAAGGCATTTGATTTAGTGTCACATGGCATTACGATTAAAAAGTACAGGTTACATTAATTAAAAACAGGATTATGAATATCTCTGAAGTGTGGCTGAAAATAAGGAAATATCAGACAATGTTCCCAGTGAGACTCCAGTGGGACCAGATTTTGGTTCAGCATTATTTGGTATTTATATGAAAGGTCTGAACAGTGTTGTAGAGTCTGTGCTGGTAAAATCTGCACAGGATTTAGAGATCTGTGAGGCAAAAAGTACCAAGAAGGAAAAACTACTGTTGGCAAGGTGACATGGATCATTTGATTACATGGTCATGGTCTGACAGGGTGCGTTTTCATACATCTAAATGCCAGGTACTAAAAGGGAGACTGAGGAATACAGTCTCTTCTTAAAGGATGAGAGATTTTATTCTGCAAAGCAACAATAAACAACAACTCAAAGGAGGATTATGGGATAATTGACTCAACAGGCAGCCTCAGGGCAAGCCTTGGCAAAAAAGCTAATGCAACCCACGGGCATCTAAAAAAGAAAAGTATCGGGGAGAACTAGGGAAGTCTTCTGCAACCTGTGGACGGGCTCCTGGTGAGGTGTTAATTTCTAACTCCACTGCCAAGTGAGAGAGAGTCTTTAAATCTTGGTGCTCCTGCTGACTCTGGGCTGCACACTTGTGCTGGTGGGATGGAGGATGCTGTAGCTCTCACTTCAGAGCATCTTCCCCTCAAAAGCCACGGCTGTACAGCGGGATTGCCCTCAGGGCTGGTACAACAAGCCATGGCAGTCACAGGGAAGGCACAACACATCTGCTCTGGGGCACTGTGCGTACTGGCAGATCTACCCATGCAGTCCATGCAGGCTGAGAAAGCCTTCCCGACTTTGCTATTTAATACTTTTCATTCATCGCACAACAAACAGTGGCTGTAATTTATAAATGTAGAATGGATTTTGCTGTTCATTTTTCTGACAGGGATCTTTTAGTTACATTAAACTGCAATTATTTTCCAAAAGATAATCTTGTGAAAGAACTAGTTATACATAATTTTTTTTTTTTTTTATATATATACATAGGAATAAGAACTACTATACCTGCTAGGAATTAAAAGTAATATCATAACATAACAAATAGGCATCTGTTGGAACAGAAGAATTGTAAATCATCTGGGACATGTGCAATCCAGGCCTCTTCTCTCTCAAGGCTTCATTGGAACAACATGTAGAAAGAAACAGCCAATATATAAAAGGCAACAGGAAAAAAAATCTGTACATAATTTGATTTTTTTTTTTTATAACAGCATCTTTACTTGCATGTGACCAGATTATTAATCAAAAAATTGGCAATACGTAGCTATAAAACTGGCTTTTCAAAGATTCATCACTTTGTCGTGCACACAAAGAGATACACATTTTACATGTTGGAAAAATGCCCTCAGCACAGCAAATAACATTTATACAAACCCTGGAAAGGCAGAATTCCATATCTAGTGCTAATGATGTTTAGCATCTAACAGAAAGCCTAAGAAGGAACTTTAACATGTACTATTAATACTATGCATTTTAGGTAGATATTGAGCACCCAACTGCAGTGTGATGAATGTGCACATAAACCTCAAAATTAGTCTTAAAAGCATATAAACCACTTCAGTTGTTAAGATTTTCTAAAACCCACGTGTGTGGGTAATATCACTAAAAGCAGGTATGTTGGATAAAAATGAATGATGTCCCTTTTCCAGTATAAACCCAGGAGTTCATCTTCCAGTGTTGTTTATAAATAGAAAAGAGTCAATTTGCTTAGGATCTGCAGGACGTTTGGGTACTCCATTTAGATAATGACAACATTTTTAACACAGCTATCACTCATTAGGTCAAGAGGTTGTGATTAATCAAGAACTGTTTTGGTTTCGTCTGATAGACATCTAGTCTCTTTAGTTTACAGTTGAATGAAGATGGCTTCAACAGTTTACAGAATAAGCTGCAATGATACATTAGACCGAAATTGAGATGGAAGAGAGACGTGTGATCTATTTTAACCATTCCATTTGCATTACAATGTGCTGTGTGTGAATTAGTCTAGGCATTGCTAGAGTAAATTAAAATCTCCTGGGAATGTGTGAATGCATTACACAACAGGAATGCACTGGCAGGTTACAGCTCGAAGTCTGCTGAATGTTACCAGGCCATACTGTTGGTGTTTGGACTAAAAGAGGAGAGTTTTTCGTTTTAATAACAACTGACTGGCTGGTTAATGGCTGTTTGTGAGATGAGAGAACTTGAAGCAGAATGGGTTATAACAAAAAATATCTCATGAAAAAGTCCTGTGTCTATGGTGTTCTAGGACCAACATCCAGACCAAGGCTGTATAGGCCTGATTGTATAAACTGCGGAATGAGCATTCACACTTTTGGGTGATTAACGAAAATGAAATAAACCTCCAAACACTTGGTTGTGGTGTAAAATATCTCAAGGTACTGTAAAATCTTTAGGTAATGATCTAAGATTGTCTATCAGCATTTTCCTACCACCAAGCTCTGGTCCAGTTTTCTGGGCTATCATAGAGGTCTTTCCTCAAGAGAAACCTCTCAAACAGCCAAAAGGAGTACTTCCCAGGGCAGCAGCCTGCACTCAGTAGGAAATGAGAACATATAATCAGCTACTCATGTTATCTATCACAACCCACAACCATCAATCACATTTGCAATCTGCAGTCATCACTTCTTAAAACCTCCGTAACACCTTTGTAAGAACTATATTGCCACGGCCTACATTGCGTGGAGGTTTTTATTGTTCAGCTTTGCATAAGCAAGTAAATTAACCCATATTAAGTGCAAGTGCAGTGTAAAGGTCACAAAAATAATTCATAGTACTATATAGTTTTCTGCTTCTTCAATTCATAATATACTTACGGTGCTGTATTCATTAGAAAAAAAGTTGGTGAAATCTCTGAAATAGTTTTTCTTTTTTAACGCATGCGCTTTGGAGGATGCAGCCTGATGAAGTACTGTCATCTTCTTGTTCCTTTTCTCCTGATCACATACATACATACAGACACACATGTGTGCGTGCTTATGCAATTTCTTTCAGGTGATGCTGGCAGGTTGAAGGCAAAGTAGCACCAGGTGAACAAACAGAAATCCCTCAAAAGTTTTTATAAAAACAAATCCCATTAATTTCACTCTTCCTCTTTTTCTCCAGATCATCTAATAATTCTGTGCTAAGTGCTGCACATGTTTAATACTGCAAACCAACAAAAAATATGAATGACTGCAAAATACACACACTGGAATCTGTGTGACCTCCAATATTGTTATTGATTGGAGACATCTGAAAAAGAGTAATGATATGTTGTAACTAGCATTACAGATTTCCCTGTTTTTAATTAGAGAGCACACACTAGTAAGTCCAGAAGCTGGATATGAACTGCTTTATGGTTATAAAATGATTTAACAACTATTTCCACACTTGCCAAAGATTAGCATTGATTAAGAAAATCCAGTAGGCTCTGGTGATACATCACTACCCACAACCCACTCCAGACCAGAACACCTTCCCAAGGCAGAGAATTCTTCTCTGTGATGTTCTCCCGCTCACTCTCGCTCTCTCTCTCTCAGGGGACACACTTGTCCTGCTTTTGGCATGACTCAACTTCTTGTTGAGTTGACCTTTGCCCCTTTAAATGAAAGGGTTTCATGCCCTGGAAACCAGCTCTTTTAGTGACTTCCACTCAACTAGAGCCTTATTCTCCTACAGTAACACTGAAGAAACATAGCAAAATACCTGCATTAATTACTGAAAAAATAATATACTTGGGGAAAAGGAAATGCTGGACAGACCTAAAGCTCCTAAGCAGGGTACATCAAAGGCTGCATTACACATAGCTGGAGGATTAATGTCCATTTATCTAATGATCTAATTAATGTTTTTATAATTTAGCTTGCTATTAGAGAGATTTTAGTGAGAACAATACTTTCAAATAAAACCACAAATTCTAATCATTAGGAAGCTGCCTCTCCTGATCCTATTAATAAAAAGCATATCCTAAGTAATCTCTGAAAAGTCAGTACTTTCAGAATATACCAGGAAAACAGGAGATTATTTCCCTCCTGATTTTCAAAAGAAACCTCCGGAAGACAGAAAGAACAGTCTATCAAGAACTGCAGTGTTTCCTGAACTTATGTACAGGGAAAAAGCAAATAAGTGAAATGCTTTAAACAACTCAAATGAAAGATTTGCACAGGAAGGAGAAACTTCAGTATGAAAAGTGAATCAAAGGAAAACAGGCTGCTAAGAAGACAAAACAACCTAGGCAGAATAATCACCGCTGACTTAATTTTTTCTAACATTTGATAAAATCTGATGATTGATCCTGTGACAATATCCCTAAAAATCTCATCATCTGCCAAGTAATATTGCCACTGATATTTTGGGAAAAGACTCAGTTCCACGCTCAAGTTAAAATGACACGACTGTAAAATACCACAGAACAAATACAAGTTCAAAACCAATGACAGAAAATTTTAAAGTCCTTATATTCCCAAGTTGGCTGTAGAGACAGGCTCTCTCCTCGTACAGTTTCCTCTGGCAAGCAGGTATCCGATGCTGTAGTTCACATTAAACAGCAGTCACCCCACTGGGGCTCTAACAGACCATGGCAAACTCCCCTTTTGGTCACAGCTGGTAGGAAGGGAGGCTACAAATTCCTCTTTATCGTAAAATGTCTCAGACTATGGAAAAGGTTCAGAAGTACCAGTAAAGCATTTGGAGACAGATCTTTAAAAACATGCAAGTATCTTATCGCCCAGTGAGCTAAGGAGAGTCTACCTTCAAACCCTGATCCTTGGCCCCACTGCACAGTGTATCTGGCTTTTGCTCCTGATCTTGTCTGACTGTGTGTTTCTCACAAAATCCTTTACTTCAGAGACGATTTCCCAGCAATATACTATAAATAAAAATACAGGCTCCTCTTTGTAAAGGGGCTTGGAGTTGAGGTTTGGTCCTTAGGTGGAGAAAAGGCATTGAACCTGTGCCTGAAGCCACACTCCTCTCTAGAGCCACCCAGGGGCCCAAAGCAAGACCGGAGATGGAGGGACCGTTCTCACCCCTCTCAATTAGGGGCTGGAGGAAGCTGGACGTGGGGGCGATGGTATGGCCACGCTCCCACGGTGGTCTACGTGGGCTGTACTTCAAGGACAGTGGTGTCTTTATTACAGAAGGAGTGACTTAATGGCATCTGTATATCAAAATAAAAATATATATATTAAAGGAATATATTCAAAACCCTAATTTGGCAGTTTGGGCCTTGAAAGTCTTGACAACAGCTCAAAGCTTTGCAGTTCTTTTCCTTGACATACTGTTTGTGTTCAGGATGACACCAGAAAGAAGAAAAAGTACTCTAGCTGCTTACAAACATGAAGTTGAAGTAAGACAACTCCAGCATCTCCAAAACTTTTAAAATGAGGCTCAGAAAGCCCTTTGCAAATATTAGGGAAATAACCTTTATATCATCAATGATATGGTGGATATCTTATTCCCATTTTATGCAGGATGAACACAAATTAGAATCATAGAATCATAGAATGGTTAGAGTTGGAAGGGACCTTAAAGATCATCGAGTTCCAACCCCCTTGCCATGGGCAGGGACACCTCCACTAGACGAGGTTGCTCAAAGCCCCATCCAACCTGGCCTTAAACACTTCCAGGGATGGGGCATCCACGACTTCCCTGGGCAACTTGTTCCAGTGCTTCACTACCCTTACAGTAAAGAATTTCCTCCTAATATCTAATCTAATCTCCCCTCTTCCAATTTAAAACCATTACCCCTTGTCCTGTCACTACATCTCCTGACAAAGAGTCCCTCTCCAGCTCTCCTGTAGACTCCCTTCAGATATTGGAAGGCTGCTATGAGGTCTCCCCGGAGCCTTCTCTTCTCCAGGCTGAACAACCCCAGCTCTCTCAGCCTGTCTTCATAGGGGAGGTACTCCACCCCTCTGATCATCTTCGTGGCCCTCCGCTGGACCAGTTCCAACAGGTCCATGTCCTTTCTGTGTTGAGGACTCCAAAGCTGGACACAGTGTTCCAGGTGGGGTCTCACGAGCGCAGAGTAGAGGGGTAGAATCACCTCCCGCGACCTGCTGGCCTTAGAAAGACGCTGTCTTGAATTAATGTTATGTTTCTGTCTGGTGTTAGAGAGAAGTTACTTTTTTTCCCTCCACTCATTTGGTGCATGATGATATATCACATTCAGTTCATTACGTGGCCTCCACAGTGACAGTCTCCTGCCTTCCCTGCAACTAAAGAAAGAAAGAAAAAAATCACAATCGTGAGCTGTCTCTTGTGCCCCAGCTTGCGACTGCTCTGTGAAGCATGACCTTTCTCCCTGGGTAACACCTCCTTAAAGTCAAAAGGGCTTCACAGAGACGTTCACACAGGGTAATTTGCAGAAGGTGGCATTGAGAATACCATGGAAATTAGCAGGAGACTCGCCAGCTAGAATACTAGCTAAAATTAACAAGCTTTACAATCTCAGTATGCGCTCATTGAATTTTTAGCTTAAGAAGCACCTTCCCCCTGTGGATCTTCTGCAGGAGGAATGAGCTGCCCCGTTCCCCACATCAGCTGCTGGGAAACTGGTGGGGCTCTGCTGGGCTGCTCTGTACCCCCAGTGCCAGGCGACTGACAGGAGCCCACCCTGACTGTCCCCATCACCCCCAGGGCGGACAACACCAGGCTCCCCTGGCCACCACAGGTGGGTCACTGAATCTCCTCTCAAAGTCCAGCCCCGTGAAAAGCAATTCAGTAGAACCAGAGGGAGAAAAGGGTTCAGTTCTCACCCAGAGATATGCCTCCCTGCCATTTTGCCCAGAGACCCCTAAAACCAGACAGACACCCCTGTGCCAACCCAAACATGACAGAGGGGGGCAAGAGCCATGATTGCAAGGGGGACTGAGCTAAAAGGATGAATTAATCTGCAGATCTAGGCCTTAGGTGAAAGGAAAAGTAGACAGAACTACCAATACCACCATTTCTCACAACAGCTCTCAATTATGTCTTTGCATCATTTCTGGGGAGCAAGGAGCTTGTGTTTGCACAGGTCTTGGGAAGGACCAGGTGTCTGCAATCCTCTTGTTCCTTTCTGCTTCTCCATTGTCCTTCAGCTGCTCAGACTCAGTGCAAAATGTTATTTGGACAGTTTTTGAACACTGCTTTCCAGAACAGGCTTTGCAGAGCCGAGTGAGCCTGCACAGCAGAAAAATAAACTGGGCTAAGGTTTCTTCAGTTCAGCAGTAATGGAGTGGGATTTCATTTAATTTAGTTAAATACTGTTGCTTGACAGAATGAAATGTGATCTCTAAGGTAGAGATTAAAACTGGTGGACTAGTGCAAACTATTTTGGGTTTTTAATTAGTCTTCTGGTGAATTATCCTAATTAAATTTGTCAGACAATCATAGGACATACCACTTGTGTAGAAACTGATAACTGGCCATTCATCTCCCATCTACTAGCTATTATATTATCTAGATAAAAATCATCTGCCACTGAAAAAAAACAGCATTCAAAACATTGAATTTGATACACAATCACCTAATTAACTTATTCATAAGCTTGGAGAAAGATGGAAAGGGGAGAAATAGCTGAAAGTTACAGAGCTTTTGCCAAATTATGCTGTTAGTCACACCCAGGGTCGTATGTGAATGCATTTGCTTGGAGGGAGGACCTGGGACAAAACACTTTTTGGGAAAGGGAGGGGAGAAAAAGCAAGGCAAGGAAGAGATTTTTCTAACTTTTTTTTTTTCAGTTTGCACTGATAATTGGCCATCTACTGGACAAAATATTACTTCACCATCTTAATAACTTGGATACACATAAAAAATCTTTTCATGCTGCAGCTTGGCTTCAAACTCTTGATTTTTTTCTTAATAACAGCAATAAAATGAACATCAACCCACAATAATTCCTCTCACCAGACCTCAGTGACCTCAGTGACCTAAAATATGTAGCCTCCTTTGGAATTCTGTTAACCTCAGTGGTTTCTGATGGATATTATTTATGCTTCCATATATGTAAATATCATCCACTCATCTATATGGAAAATTTGTGACAGACAGTATTAGAATTTTATATTGTACATGTCTAAACTTACATTTCACACCTCTGTAGTCATATTGAAGAGAAAGATTTTTGACCTTATAAACTGTTGTTTACAATTTTGTACATGGTCTTTAGTCAGCAAATAGCATTCCCAGTTGAATTTCTTTTTTTTCCCTGCATAATAGCCAAACGTCTGCTACTGATAGTGATAAAGACACCAGAAAGTAAGAAACAAAACCAGATTAAAAATACCGAGCGGCTTTGTTCTATTTAAGGTTCTTTGACGGAACAATTTTGAAAAACAGACATTTTAAAACTTCCGGTAACATAAAAACCCCACATGTGTTTGAGAACGGTGTTTTTCCCCATGCAGCATGCTACGAACCATGCCCCAGCCCTGGGGACAGTGCCCCGCTGCCCCACCAAACCTTCAAGCCAGCTTTGTGGCTCCCGGGGAAATGTGTGGTGTCCCTCTCCCTGGCCGGGGCAGCCTGTCCCCAGGAAGGCGATGTGGCAAGGTGTTACATTGGTGCTGCTGGGTCAGTCTAGGAAGAGCAATTGCAGTCAGAGGGCTTCTTTATGCTCCTCTAGTGGAGCAAGCCAGTGACAGGAGAGACACAGGGCAAGGAAAGTGTGAAGCTGGTAGTTCTCCACACACGCTTTCCTGGTGCACCTGCCTTCCACTGAGAGTCACTCAGCCAGGCCAGAGAAAATGGCTCCAAATGTTTATCAGCAGGTACAAACTGATGAGCTAGTTTAGATGCAGTTGTCCCTAGAGGTACAGGCTTGCATGTTCATTCAAGAATTTAAACCCTTTTTCCCCCATTTATTCATGGAACATTTACTGGTGGAGCGTGGAAGGGAGTGGTCTTGAATTTTGGTTTGTGCTCCCCATGATCATGATGTTTAATCGGACTGTCAATGTAAAATGCATGTCAGCCATGACATGGGGGCAGGGATGTCTCCCGGTGCCCAGGCCCAGCCTCAGGCCCCCTGCCCACATGGTCCCTTGCTGCTCCCAGCTCCTGCTGCCTCTGTGGGGGCAATGCCAGTGCAGAAGGGGTGTGTGGGTAGCCCATGCCCTTAGCCCAGCCTGATGGTCCTGAGAGGTAGGAGATCTCATCTCCCTCTGGCTGAGCAGCATATGGCCTACATCCTCCTGGTGACTGCTTGGACTGGGAGGCAATCGTCTGCAAGAAGGGCAGCAGCACCTCTTCCCACCAGTCTGTAACCATCACCGAGATGCAATTTGCACTTTGGTTTGTTGGTGTCGGCTTCTGCGGGTCCCTGCCAAGCCTTCCCACAGCATGGGGGTCTGTGGGCTCCCAGCCAGCATGAGCAGTCAGCTGAGGGCACCAAGACCCAAATCTGCTGACTTTCTAAGTCTCGGGCAGCCTTGCAGCTCACGTCAGGGTGGTTCCAAGCATGGGGAGAACGCACACTGCAATCACCCACAAACCTTTCAGATCCAATGCAAAGGTACTTACATGGCACCTGAAGCCTTAGGAAAATGCTGAGTGGGTGTTTTTATTGCATTTCTGCCCATACACACTCTGTGTCAGTCCACTCTCTTCTCCTTCCTTATGTCTCCCTGGTTTTCAATTCCTGCCCGGTGACCAGAGACCCAGCTGCTGGTGCACTCAGAGCCACATCGGGAAAGAGGATGACCTTCACATTCCCAGATACGCTTCTCTCTGTACAGGACAACTGCAGTGGCTGGTCATGCTGTTAGATCGTATTGCAAATTCATGTCTAATTTGACCCTGAGGTCTCTTTCAGCATTGCTGCTTTCTAGGATTCTCCCTCCCTTTGAATGTCTGTGTTTCAAATTACGTTTCCCTGGGTGTACTCGATTACATTTTCCCATGAATGTCACTGTTATTTTCCAGCTCTATATTTTTAATCACTCTACTTCCACTTTTATTACCTCTGTTTTCATTGATGCTTCCAGCTTTTTCAGATGTATAAGAATAAGGAGACTGAAAATAGGGTTGTACTACTATCTGTGGCTTCTTTCTTTGTTATTAAATTGTCCAGCACCCTTTCTCTCCATCTGTGCTTTATTGAACATGTTCAAGAAAATCCAGGAAATACCTTCTGTGTGACACAAACTGTCAGTTTGTCACTTTCTAGCCTCCATTAGTATCTCTTTAACATCTCTCACTTTTAGAGTCAGTTTTTAACCAATCAGTCAGGCCAACTTGAAAGTATTTGAAGAAAGAGATGTCAGAAGACAATCTGTCAATACTTCAAAAAATTTCATATACTGAAAACTGCCTCATTTTCTCAGACTACTGATTTTGGGATATTTTGGAGAGGAAACCTCTTTTGTAATGAGCCATCTGGTTTCCACACATTCCCAGCTCAGAGGTGATGTCCCCTGAGGCCCGGAGCCTGATGCAGCACTCAGTTGCAGAGACAACAACTGGCTGAACCTGCCCAGAACTGGACGCAGGTTTCAGTGAAGAAAAAGTCTAGATTGCTGTTGGCTTTGGTAGTAGTTGCCTTGAATACAGCTAATTTATCATTAGCTTTCTCCTACACTTTTCATTACAATTCTGATTTCATTTAATATTTATATTCCAGTAGCAGCCCATCATCCATGTCAAGAAAACCATGTTGTCTTTACTCTGACAAGACAATCCTGAAATATTTGTAAGCCTTTTTTTTTTTTCCTGACTAATCAGAAATGGATCTCAAGCTACTTCTCCCTGATCTTTTAAACGATCAAGATGTGCTACTGAAACTCACGGGCATGGTAGAATGATTTCCCAATTACTCCTAATAAAGAAATTCAGAACATTTGTAATATTGTATTTTTAAAACAGAACTATTAAGGCAACTTTACAAGACAAAACAATAGGGTGGGGAAACATAAGGCATATTTAACACACTGTAATTAATATTAGATAGAAAAGTCTACCACTGTTATATAAAGGGAGGGATAAGACCTCAACTGCATTTTCTGCTGCGTTTTCTGTGTGGAGCAGCTCACATCAGCTGTTCCATCATCCCCAATATTTAGTTTGGTTTTGACTTTGCTGTTTGTGAACAGTCCCTAAACCAAACACATGCACCTAGGGCAAGCTTACTCTGAGGTTTCCAGGGCTCTTGAGAGAACTAAAATTACACAGAAAATATACTTGGGTAATGCATTGATTTCACTGCTTCAAGGTGCTTTCAAATTTTATCCCAAGTATTCCCCAGTCCCTTTCATTTGAACTAGTTGAACTGCTCCCTGCTCTATTTTTCAGTCAAATGTTTCCATCAAAAATTCAGCATGACAGAAATTAAACAAAACGGGATTATTTTTGAGAAAATAACAAAACAAAACCATTAATTTCTCAGCAGCAGCTTTTGTGAACCAAACCCCTAAAACAAAAACCTTTTTAAAAGCTCCCAGTGACCCCTTGCCCATGGCACTGCTCTGTCCAGTCCCATTTTAAGGACGGCTCCCTTCTAAACCTGGTGGCTGGCGGTGGGATGCTGCTGCCCTCTTGCTACCCTACCCAAGTTTTTCCAACACCCAGCTGAGAGAAACCATTTCAGTGCTCAGTCTTTCCTCAGTGTTGAAGGTAACCAGGAAGACCAGCAGTATAATTGGAGCATTGGTGGCATTATTTCTCAATGTGTGATCATCTGGAGTCAGCTCCAAATCTTGCCATGCCAAAACAGGAGGGCATCAGAGGCCACTTGTTATTTCAGTTGTCTGAGTTTCCCAAGAGTCAAATGTTTTGTTCCTAAAGCAAACAAAAAAAAAAAAAAAAGAAAAAAAAAGAATGCATCCCATTCCAGAAGTCAGATTTTATTCTCATTTCTAAATGTTCTAAATGTTCTAAAACCAGGAACATCAATAAAGTGGCACCAGCCTGACTGTGCTTAGAAACAAGTCTCTAACCTTGTACTTTAAGATAGCTCCCAACGTTGAAATACCACAGTGGTAACATTAGCTTAAATCCTGTCTCTCTCCATTTCGCCAGTGTGTTTTCCATCACCTTCAGTGGTGCCAGGATTCCGCCCAGAATATTTTGCTTTCTTTGAGGGAAGAATTTGCATTCACCCATCTGGAGGAAAGTACATGGACTTGCTGACAGTACTGCCTGTGCTGAGCATGGAAACAACAATGAAAAACAATTGGCTGTGTTAATCCTTGCTGTTGGTTTTTGAAGTAAAATTGCAGATAGTTTTTCCTCTGACTTTATTTCTCATCTTTGCAACAACATAAACATGCTTTAAACATAATCCATGTGCAGAACATGGGTTAAAATATAAAATATCACAAACCCAAATCCCTAAACCGAGGGAGCAGGGACTCACGGAGAGAAACTGCTAAATGCTTCTTGTCAGTCTAGAAACTACGCCACTGCTAAACCTGCTCATTTCAGAGATTTATTTTGCTAGAAATGATTTTAATCTTCACATTTCAGTTCCTCAGAGGAGGCAAAATCTTCCAAGTGCAGAGTCTGCAGCAGTGGTGAATCAACTATTGTAATACGCTGCCTCTTAAAATACTTCAGGGTAGTCAGGCATTAGGAAGGCTCCTATTTTGTGTGAACTGATCAAATACAGATGTTGCCAAAGAGTTGACCTTATTGACCGTGACTTAACTAGAGATTGAATGGCAGACAGACGGTCAGTAGTAGGGTGAAACCATGTTTTGGTGGTAGGGTGTAAATGTATATACAGTTTACAGGATGTGAATGACACCGAGCAAACATCTGTTCTGTTGATAAATACTTGTTTTACTTCCCAAAATTTTTATCCCAGGGAAACACAGTTAAAAATAAATAATGCCCAATACTGGTAGGTGTTCTGTGTGCATGTCATGGTCCTGGAAAACTTGAAATAGAAAAATATTAAAAATGGTACTAACTTTTCTCTCTTCCTGCAATATCAGATTTCATATAAAACTCATCAGCTGAGCTGAGTATTAGTCTTGATCAATGGCAGGAAACCAGGGGATCAAATGCTAATAAATCAGAAACAGATACCTCCACTTGAGCAGAAATATATCACCAACCTGAAAAATAGAGCAAATTATTTGACAAATTTTATATGCATATGCCTAGAGAAAAGGAAAGCTTTTCATAAGATTCCTTGAACGCTGAAACAAAGGACAATAATGGACAAAAAGTAACTTAATGAGGTAATGAACATAGAACATGAAATCAAAGAGTCCTAGAAACACACCTTAATTTTTGTCGGGATTGACAAAATAAAAGAAGATTAAATGCAAAAGCCTTAGCTAATACAACACCAATATATTTCTACAGCAAATTAGCTCTGTCTTACTGCTATTTGGTCCTCAGGTAATGAAGTAACAGGCTAGGCCTGTTGTAACGTGTCGTTACATTTACTTAAGAGCGAAGCAGTAGCACCACAATTCCAACAAAACATTTACATTGTCTGAAGTGCTCAGAGGGACGCAGTGCTCTCAATAGTGTGAAAGCTCATAGAGCCACAATGACTAGCTTTAAACTTTACTATTTTTAAGGCATGATACGTTACTATATTAGTTCAAAGTTCCTTACATTCATTTCAACCAAGCACTCTTGGAGTGTGGTCTTCTTTCAAAATTGAAACTATTTGCTCCTGTGCAAAACTAAATTTAATTAGAAAATCCTGGTAGACCAGCAGGACAAAATTTCCCTTCCTTCCTATTTTCTCATTCCACAATCTATCACCTAGAGTAATTAGGACCAGCGAGGGATCGTCTTCACTGGATTAACCTTAACTAAATTGTATGAATTCAACATGTGCTCTTTTGATTAACTTGAGCCTGGACTGCTGCCTGTGGTACACCCACCTTGTAATTCTACACACTTAATTAATTTCAGATGAACGGCAAAAAGGATAAGTTGAATTCTCCAATTAATAAACCGATATTAGTTAATGTATTTTAGCTTAACTTTTCATTTTCTTCCTGCGCAGGGATAGGAAAAACAGAAAATAAGAGAGAGATGGAAGTGAACAAGCTTTGCCAATAAGCTTGTAATGACTTTTCAGGGCCTGATTCTGCAGCAGTCTAAGCAGATAATTTTCC
Organism: Numenius arquata; assembly: GCF_964106895.1. Lineage (NCBI taxonomy): Eukaryota > Metazoa > Chordata > Aves > Charadriiformes > Scolopacidae > Numenius > Numenius arquata. Next base: position 38,008,571 of record NC_133577.1, on the reverse strand, counting down.
CCCTGACAAGGAGAGGAATTTTGGCCAAAGAATCAGTCCCTACATTTAAAGTATAAAATGCAATAGTCAGGAACAGGATTTTTTTTCTTTCAAAATGATAAATAAGCATTATTTAAAACCTCCTCACCTTAACTCAGTTTTCCATATGGTTTCACTCATGCGTGGGTTTTCCTCATTATTAAAAAAAAAAATTATAATGTCACTGGCTATGGGCCCAATCCTCCAGGCCTTAGTCTCACAAGCATATTTTTCTCTTCTCTACTGTCATGGGGAGCTGCCTAACAGCCTTGTCTTGCATGCATTTGCCCAGATAAGTAACTTTGCTTTTGAATCTAGCCCTAGTGAATTCAATAGTATTTATCAGAGGAGTTGAATTACTCATGTAGAAAAATATTTGCAGGAATAAAAAAAAAAAATATTTGGAGGAATAAAAAAAAAAAAATTTGCAGCAATCCTGCTTCAGCAGGGGAGTTGGACTAGATGATCTATATGGTCCCTTCCAACTCTAAAAAAAAATTCAGTGAAATTCAGTGAATAGGCCCTAAAAATGTTTTTCAAAACACAAAGAAACATCCAAAGACAGACAGGAAGAAAATATTTCTCTTTAGTTCTTTTGACCAAATTAACTCAGATGCTAATTATGAAGCAGGGCTCTTACTCTCCTCTGAGCAAACTGAGTGACTACTGAGTTTCTCGCTCTGCTGAAGTTTCACTCCAACATTGGTAAATGTGTGGTTTCAGTAAAATCAATAGGATTAAAGTTAGATCTGTATTTAAGTATTTTTCTGAAATGGAGATTGGCTGTTCAGCATCTTTCAGGATTGAATATCGAGAGAGAACAAAATCAAGTTTACAGAAAACAAGATATTTTCAGTCAGATGTGTTCTAAAATTAATTCTTTTTCCGTAAAATCACTCACTGTTTTTCCTCTACAGAAATCAGTATTATAACAAATGCTGCCAGAAACAAATATTAGATACATAATTCTAGTGATGATATCTCTAAAGTAGCTATCAACACTTCTGTTTGTGCATGGTTTATACTAAGTGCCAGTACTTGATTTTTCTACTAATAAGAATAACAACAAATAGCTGTAGGCAAAAAGACGGCCTAGTAAGAATTTTTTCCTGATTACTATTTGACTACTTCCTCAAATCATCAAATGGTAATTTGTTATATACATGTGTTTATTATAAATTACCATTTGTCTGCTAGTAGGAGACAGTGACCTATTTGCTGCTGATTTGATCTACAGTTTTTCAAAAATCATAGGGAAATTTGTTGAGTAAAAGCATCAGGCAAAATTTTCAAAACATCTAAATAGTTTATGAGTCTGCCTCTCTGCAAAAGGTGCTTTGACATCCTAATCAGTTTGGTAATCTCCCAAGCCATGTGGATACCTTTGATGATTTTACCTCCCACTTGTAATTCTCTAAAAAAAAAAAAACAAAATAGTTTGCATAGTAAAATCCCTTATGAAGAAGTAACGATAGACAGTCTTTAAGTAAAATTGTCAGCATTTTGGGTCACTTTAAAACCACAGAATAAGAACGCATGCAATTCTTGCCAAATTTCCACCGTATTTCCTTTGATTATATTCATTTCAAGCAAACAATATAAGCTTACTTTTTTAAGGGTCTGTTTACAAAGGACTGGAAATATGCAGGGTGCAGAAAATAAAGGCTTGCTTTATACTGACTTACCTCATAGCCAGTCAGTATGCGAGATGTTATGGCCGAATACATTGTTTTTATTAGTGTCAAGTGCTTGATTTAAAGTAAGACCTTGTCACCTTACTGAGAGATATTTTTCCTGGGGTATATGCACGTATCTATTTATCTATTGAGTGTGAGTATGTATATACACACACCTAGCAGTAGGCCTGGTTAGTGTCGGCTTGACTAAGAGAGGATGTTAGTAGTTACTATTTCTCTAAACACTACTTTAGCATAGTTTAGTGTATCAGCTGGCTTCTGCTGCCACGGGACCCGTGCTCCCCGCTGGAAGTGGCTGCAAAGCCAAAAGCCACAATAAGGGCCGTTTCCATCCCTGTAGATCTCAGCAGCCTTTTGCCATTGATTCAAGAGAAAGGGATTTTACTTGGCTATCTTTTGGGGTGCCCACTCATGGTGGGGAACATCTTTGGGTAGTGCTGGGTGAGAAAGCCCAGGACTGGTGCAGGACATGGGCAGCAGCTGCTGGGCTGGTGTGTCCCAGCTGGGAGAGACTGAGGAAGCAGAGCTGTACCCACACTGCTGACGCCCACCGAGCCAGAGCTGCTGGCCATGGGGGAGAAATTAAGCTTTGGCTGATGCTGAAAAGAGCAGCAATGGCACTTCAGCAGGAGCTGAAACTGTCCCCCCACCAGCACAGGGATGTTTTTAAAATGGACTTTTTCTCTGGTTCCTCATTTCTTCCTTGTGATTGTGTTTTCAAGGGATCATGCTGAAAAAACAAGCACAGGCTGAGAGCTGTTAATCTAGGAACTGATGCTGAAAACTCTTACACAATTATTTTTCCCTTTCACAGGCAACATTTCTACTGTTTTACAAATAGACCGAGTGACGTTCTCTCACATTAACACTAAGACAAAAAACAGCCTGCATGCATGAGAATGAGTCCATGTTAAGAATAGCTTCTGGTCTTACATTTTATGAGCCCAGTAAATCAAGAGCATTAAGATAAAATATGGCATTGCTGTTTCATGTAGTGTCTGCAACACAGAAATTTTCATATGCAAGAATAACTGAGAAAAAAATGGGTAAAATGTATCTTCCCTCACATCATTTATTATTTTATGGTTAGGTCACTTTTAAATCTCTTTTTTAGCTCTGAGGAGTTCTTTGAAATAACAGTTTTAGAGTTTTTGGTTTTGTTGGGGTTTTTTTTTTCTTTGTTTTGTTTTTTGATTGTTTTGTTTTTGTGTGGTCTCTATAGTACCTTTCCCATGAAAAGAAAAAACTTGCTTGGTGATACACTTCACAACACACACCCTTCATATTTTCTCTATATGTGTTGATTTTCTAAAACAGTTCTTAAACTCTTCTTTACATGCTTGAGAGCTTTCCGTAGTATATCACCAGCTGGAATGTTATACACATTTAATTTTTACCTTGAAGTATTTTTACATCAAATCATTAATCTCTATTGTTCAGTTTTGACTACAGTATTATTAAACAGTCTATTAAGTAAAAAGAAATGTAGAGAATGTGAAAAAAGGCACAGTATTATTCTGATGACAGCTTCCTGGTGGTCCATCATATATAAAACTAGCTATTAGGAATATGTTTCAAACTGGCAGCATAACACATATCTCAGTTGTTAAATTTAATTGTATAAATAGTTGCTGACTGTATTTGGACTGTTTTAAAAAAGTGAATGTGTAATAAATCTCCTCATGAAAAAACATCATGGAACATCCTCAGCTACCATAACTAGGAGCCAACATCCTGTTTTTGTCAATAGTATCTACAGCAATTAGCTCTCATATTGAGCAAAATTAGAACTTGATCCTTCAAGCATTTATACACACGAGTAGTCCCACAGGGACCAATCAATATCCTCTGTAGTCATGGAAATATCCGCATGCATATGGTCAATCATAAGTATGTGTTTTTCGAGAAAGGGGTGTATTTTTCTAACAGAGAGTCATTTTTAGGGTTCAGTCCCACTTCCCCTAAATTTTGGCAAAACAACCCATGTTAGTAGCAGTAGGCTTTTGGGCAAATGTAAAATTCTGAAAGCAGTAAACATATTTTTCCTTTTAGTGCAGTGACTGCTCTTAATATTAAACCCTATACTTGACATGAGTAACCACCCAGCAGGGTGATACAGAATACAGGATAACTCAGGCATTAAGTGATTTTTCTGCAGCCTACATGGTGCTTTCAATATTGACACGCGCTCTGCATACTTCCAGTTGTTTTGTTAAAAGTTAATGTAATGCCTTGGTTCAGTAAGAGGATTCTTGCATTGGGAAAGAGCTAGTGAAAAGCAGTGCCTTCTACATCAGACTGATTCTAAGCTGTAATGTAATTGGTACTATTTATTGAATAACTTCCACCCAGGGTAGAAGAAAGATAAAGCTGCTGCTTTCAATTATGCAATCAAGAATGTAAAAAAGCAAAGCTGTAGATCTGGGATGGAAATCATTATATCTGATACACCATGTCAAACAACAATAGTGTTTGTGCTAATCACATTTTAGAAGACTGCTATCATAGTTGATTTTACTACAAAATGGAAAACAATGAACAATAAAGTCTGCTGACCTATCCCGAACCGTACTGTTTAATCAACTCAGTTCTAAATCATTGTTGGCTTAGACAGTAATCCAATATGCTAGTTCCAACAGATTCTCTGCCATCACTATTTGAGAAATGAATATTGATGCTAAATCAGACTTCTACCAAGAGAAATGAATATTGAAGCTAAATCAGACTCCTACCAATAACTCTGCAATAATGACAATGTATCTACCCAGCTATCAAACATCGTGGCTTGCTTTAAATTCATCTGTTGGATTCACAGTTATATCAATCAAAGCTGCAGCTTTTGGGCCAAAGACTTTTAAGAGACTCCTATATAATAGGTGTTACAGTTCTCAGTGACCAGTTAGGAACTGAGACCTTCCGGCTCTGGGTGTCACTGAGAAGCGTGTGCTCTGAAAATACATCTCAGTCATCTGAGAACCTCTGAGATCCTGTTCTCCATAGCAAATGGAGAAGACTGTGTCCTCCCTGGCACCCCTGAGAAATAGTGGCAATCCTATTTCCAAACCACCCCATCAGTCGACATGCTGCCCCTCCCCACTTCCCCGGGGGAACTTCCCCCCGTGGTCCTGCCCTCCTCCAGAGGGGATCCCCACCTTGCCTACCATGCCCAGAAGGGATCCCCATATTGCTTACCTACCTCAGAGGAGATCCCTGCCCCTGCTTGCCCCACAGAGGTCAGCCTGTGCCATTGCCAGCTCCAGAGCAGCAGGCATCGCATCATTGCCTCCCCTGCCCTTGCAGGGACAGGCAGCATGTGTACAAGTACCATTAATAGTCAGTGGGATGTGGGCTCCAAATCCCTTGCAAATGTCACCAATAATCTCCAAATCAGGGCAATGCAGAGAGCAGCCTGACTACAAAGCCGGAGAGGAACAAACCAGTAGGAAACATGCTGTATGGCTGCTCATGGAAATTGGCAGCTACCGAATTAATCAATGTGAATCCACTAAGCAAGAAGCAGGAGTCAGATGATCTTTATAAATTAGTAGAAGTGATTTATGTCTCTCTTTACTTCTCTTTGAATGACTTGTGAGACAGTGTAAGTCTATTTGTCTGTTATCCTAATTAGATCCTCCAATCTTATAAAAGATACTAGCTCTGAGAAAAAAACGTGTGTATAAAATAAAAAATACATTTTGCTCCTGTACAGATAACCACCAAAGTGATTAAACCATTGTAAAGTCATTAACATTCATACAAGATTAAGTTTTTAAGATCTTAATTATTCAAGATACCAGAATATCATGCACTTTAAGTTAGCTATTTTAGCAAATGTACAACTGCAGTATCTAAATATAATGACTTTATTTGGCATTCTTATTTTTCAGAAGTTTTTGTTTTGCCTTTTTTTTTTTCTTCTCGTGACCATTTCCTATAAACAGATATATTATAAGTAACATACTTACACTTCAGGAATGTCTTCATTTTTATCCTGGCATTCACATCTGTCCTTGTTTAATGCTCTGCTGGTGGTCTGGCTCCATGGTATGCCCACTGCAATGTTCATCTTAAACAATATTTACATTGATTAGGGACCCCAGTGCACTGGAGGCTCTTATTAGAAAATGAATACAATATCCTGGGATAAGAGCGAACATCTAACTGTTTTTTTTCTGAACCTCTGTTAATGTATTGTTTAAGTGTATAAGCAATTGACTGTCAAAATGGGAAGATGATGGAGAAGAACACTGTGTGAATGTATAATACAAAACTCTGTATGCAAAACATGCAGTTAATAAACACTTAAGGAATGGACTCAGTGATGCACTTTTATCAGATTATAGTAGTATCTGTTGCAATTCTAAACACTTTCTTTTCTGCATATGCGCAGTAAAACTGTGTCCCTCCACTAAAATCTTACAAGCTCAATAAATAAAACATAAAATTGGTGTAGGAAAGCATATTTGTACAAACAAAACTATAGCAGGATTAAATATTTTGCCTACATCACATAATATCCTTGCAACAAATCCGAAATTGAGTGCTTACTCTGCAATGGTGAGGGGAAGCCATTAATGTCATCCATTTAAAAAAAATCAACCAGCACTGATTACAAATCCAAATTAGTCATATGAACAAAATTATGTCTGTGCTATTTTTTTCCTTGACGTGAGCAGTGTATGTTAGCACTGAGCAATTTATATCTGACATAAATAGCTGTAAACAAGAGCGTACAGCGTGACGGCCATCTTCCCCATGTGTCTGGCCAATAAAAGCCATCAGTCAGTGGTTAATAATTTCTTAAGCTACTATACCCTGCCTGCCTGCAACCCCATTGTCTTCTGTGCATTCGCAACATGTGTTTCTCAATATGGTCACTTATCTTAAGTCAATTACCATAAGGCCAAGTCCCAGTTAAGGAAGGTGATTTGAAATGTTTGCTCAAATTATAGAACAAACCCCGTGCTTGATTACTCCATCATTTTTAACTTGTCCTGCATAAACATGAGGGCTACAGATTACCCTAACTCCAGCAGTTTGTTAAGATGAGTGCAGAAAATATCCTTCCCTAGTGAAGATGCACCAGTGATGGTCCGGTGCTTTGGAAGGGGAATGCAGAAACACGCTACAAAGAACATCTGTGAAGATATATGTCTCCCCTTTTGCTCTGACAGCTCTTTGTATTCCAGATACATTACACTTGCTCTTTTTTCTACAGCAGTTAGGGGCTGGACTTAATTCTATAAAGTGATTTTGAGGATGAGAAAAGTCTGAAGCACATTGTCTCCATGAGATGGCCGAGTCCAAACTGGGTACTGCATTTTGTTCTGGATGTGAAGAGATTTATAGAAGGCTAAAGGTCTTTTCTGATTGTGAAGGCCTGAGCTACTAAATTTGGAGATATTCCAGTTGAGTGGTGCTATGGAAAGTCATGGCAAAACCCTGCTGAAAGCGGGCGAAGAAAAGCCAGAGGGTAGTTTGGGCAAATTACTTGAAACAGTTTCAGTATGGGACTTCAGACCTTCAATTGGGATGGTATTTGTCAGGAGTCACTACAGAACAGGGAACACAGAGGCAGCAAGAGGCAATAGCACTGATAAAGAGAACGCTTGAGCCTGAAAAACTGCTTTTTCTTCTCTCCCAAAACCTAACATTTTCACATCTGACAAGAGAAAAGTTTAAAAAAATCCAAAGTTTTGATTCTTGCTCCACATCTGCCAGGAAGGAACGGTGCTCACTTTAAGTGTTATATACATTTTGTGTGCTCCCTATTTGGATGTTCAGGAATACTTGGAGCACAAGCAGAGAAACAAGCTGTGAGGAATCAGCGAGAAGGGATGGCAAACAAGAGGGTATTGTGAAGCTCAGCATTCATCAGGGTTTTTTCTCTCCTCTGAGCTCAGCTTCCTCTGTCTCCAGTTGCAACCTCCAAGCAGCAAGAGAGCTGGAGGAGAGCACGACAAGGATCCTATGTGTCTTGCTGATGATCCACACCATTAAGGGGCTTCATGCCCATCCTGAATGGGGCAGGCCTGAGAACAGACACCTCTCTGGGACTTCACAGGCACAAATTGTGTGTGATCTGAGAGGAATGGCTGAAGTCATGAAGCATGAGCCCCTCACTCTAACCCTATCTTAAGGACAATATGTGTCAGTGTGCCATGCCACCGGCGTCAGAGACCTCCAATAACAGTAAAATGGACATAGAGCTAATCCATCAGTGCAATTTGGGAATCATTTGCAGGAGATGCTGGTGATACCTAAAAGCATTAGCAAAGGCAGTCTTCTGTGACCTTCCTCTGGCTTGGAATAGCAGTTTGTGTCTGGCTATGAAAAGCTGCTGATGGAGATGCTGTTCCACAGGATTGTAGCCCATTCAAGAGAGAGGTTCTCTTTACATCTTTCTCTTTGGTGCAGAAAGGGTTTGAGGTGCCCAGAAAAGGTGTTGTGGTTACTCTTAGGTGAGAATCATGACAGTAGAAAACACAAAGTCCTTTCTTATGACAGCTTACGAATTTGGGGCTTTTATATGCAAAATCTATGTGCATATGTGCACGTACCTGTTCAAGTCTGCATAAAAGCTTATCAATATATAACTGTCTTAGCAAAACTCTTGTGCTGATTTCTTAGCTGAGGAGTAACATGCATTCCTCTGCTCTTTATTAAAATATTGTCAATGATGATGGAAAGGAAGAAAAAAAAACCCTGGAAAAATATCCTAAGTAAAAAAGCCCCTTTTGAATTAAATGGTGTTCTAGTATTTTTTAAGAGTCCCCTCTAAATCTCCGACTCCTTTACTTAACACCTGTATGTTCCCAAAAACTTGGGGATGGGAAAGAGCAGTAATGAAATGCTGTGAACCAAAAGGAAGTTTACATGTACGAAATGTCGTTTTACTGCAGCACAAGTAAGAAAACATCTGTCCGAAAAAGTGATTAATTCTGACAAATGTGAAGTAGGTATAAGCAAATAAAAAATGATCCCTCTAAATCTTGTTTTGCAGCATTGGTCAAATGTGTAAAATAATGCAAGCTATATATTTCAGATGCAACCCAAATTAAATATGGTTGTGTTCAATTCATCCCTGAAATATGAGATCTACTGCCACTTTTTTTGTGACTTAGAAGTTCTCCAGGACTGTTTTATGAACTCTTACTAGTTTATTTTTTAATATTAAAAGATGGAAAAAGGCCTCTTTCTGTTTTGCTGTTCTCTACCAATGAATCATGGGTCCCTTGCTACTCTGAGAGGAAAGTTGTTTTAGTAATTCTGGAAATAAACCTACTGCTGAGTCAGCACCACGGTGAAAATGACAAGTTTCATATTAAGCAACACATTAGAAATAATAAGTAATGGTGTATCTCTTTGCCTTCCCCATTAAAATTAGCTGGTGTGTCAGAAGCTGATTTAGCAAGTGCCATGCATACTGGACATGAGAAATACATCTTGTATGTTGTCAGCATGAAAAATCAGGCTAGTTTAATAGGAAAGAGGATAAAAGAAATCGAGCTAAAATGCGGAGTTGTGATGGAAGCTGCAGTAAATATTTTACTCACATTGACACTCCCCTCCAAAATGCCTAAATGTAACTCTAAAGCAGATCAATATGAAAAGATTATTGTTTTCAGTCTCCTCTGCTAGGTGATTTTCAAGTAAGCAGTTTTAATAGCATTTCTAAATCAGTGTATACTTACAGATAAACCAGTGGGATTTTGTTACTCTGTTTATCTGGGATTCTAGCTTTTACGGAGAAAATAATTGGAAGCAAAACATTTCCCAGCAATCAATCTTTTCTCTCTGATTTGCTAAACAAGTCCATATGTAGTTATTGCTTGTGTTTGGAAGATTGGTAGCAGTTTTAGAGGAGAAATATGCTACAGTTGAAAATTCAGGTAGTCATCTGGCAGTTGTAGGGGGAAGCTTTTGTATTTTTTTTTTTTTTTTTTGGTAAAGGGGGCTCAGTAATTTACTGCTACTTATACCTTAATATTGAACAACATTTTATGGCATATTTTTTAGTCTGTAAGAGAAATACAGTCGATTTTTCAAACAGTACCCAATACCTTGCAGTGGATGAGAAAGCTGCTCTGTCCTTCCCCTCTCCACCTCTGGGCCTGATTCTGACCATCTGATTCTCCACAGCTCACCTCCATAGCAACGTCACCCCCTTTATGTGCTCTAAAAATCTGAAAGAATTTTTGCCAGTGATTTGTCTTCAGAAAATCCAGTGTCTGATGAAATAAATCAGATTCTCAAGACTGATTTCAATTTAATTTGAACCTGAGTCTGCTCAGAAAGAAAAAAGCAGTCTCTGATAGGCAGAATTTCTTAAAATATTGCAGTTCTCTGATTATGATTTGGGTTTCTAGCCCAGGGAAATGCTCCATTCTTGCATGAAGTTCCTCCTGACCATACAGAAGCTATTCACTGAAGTCTTTCACTGTCTTTATTTGTCTATTTTCTGCCTTTAAATATCTCATTGAAAACTGGACCCGAGGCTTATTGCAGCCTTGTACAAATACATAAATACTTCCCACTAGTAATAACACGGTACTAAATATTGTAATGAGTCTACATTAAAAGTGCCACTGTGGCACCGCACGTTTTAAGCTACAAAATTTTAGCAGAGGAGGAGAACCATTAGTACTAAAATAATGTGCTTGTTAAATAATTGTACACAGGAGTATCAAGAATCATAGTTTTAAAAACCTTAACATTAGTATTTCCTCGGACTTGTTACTAGCAAGTGTCACTATGAAAGATAATGAAAAAACTTACTGTAAAACCTCCGAGTTCTTTTTCTTTTCTTTTCTTTTCTTCCCCTCTCTCACTGTAGCATGAATATGTGGTAAAAAGTCAGAATTGTACAGAAGAAAAATATTCCAAGACACTATTAAAAGCGCCTTTCCCTTCCCCACAGCCCGAGGGAACACTGACTATTTCAATAATCAGTGCGAACTTTTTGGTTGTGATTTCAGTTTCCTTTTTCTGTCTCTCCCTCCCTCTCAATTTTTTTTCCACCATCATATGAGTATTACTGTTTTCTCAATAAAGGAAGTAGAAGTGCTGTGTGACAGCATTTATTTTAAGAAAACACAAAACGGCTATTAAAATGAGAGGTAGTTTAAAAAGAAAATATCGGGAGGGAATTATAATCTTAAGAGATGGGCAGATAAATGACAAATACTGCAGGAGAGCAAATTATAAATACAGAGCTTTTGATCAGCATGAAAACCAGCACCTATAGAGAACAAATTCCATGCATTTTACCTTCATCCCAGCTTCACTGGGGATCAGTGTTCAGACGTGAATAACCATGGATTACCGTCAGTATAATGGAATCCTGCAATTTACCAAAAGGAGCAGGAAAAATGGACTTTCGCTAGAACTTTCATACTTCCCAGTCAACCTTTACTAGTCAGACATATGGACTATGTTAGCACTTCAGGTTACTGGCCTAAAGTCAACCTTGAAAATTAATTTCCCAGAAATATAGAAATTGCCATTTTTCACACCCTGGATAGAGAAGGACAAACCAAGTAAAACTAAAAGCATTCGAATACTAGATTTGAATTAGTTGATTTCCTCTGAAATAGCAACTCGATCAGGATGACAGAAATTTTTGTCCACAGAGGCATGTGACCCATCACAAACCTGGTTATAATTATGGATTTCAAAACAGCATCTAATAAGCTGAGGCCCAGACAGCAGCGCACAGTAGTGGAACATGTCCAGTATTCATTAAAGATGTACAATCTAGAAGTCCAGGGTTTAAAGACAGTTTTCAGACACAATTTTCCCACTTGTCTCAGGAATAAGGTAGAATAGCAAAAACAGAGGTAATAAAACGTGGTCAACCTCAATGACTTGGCGTGCATTCTTGGCAATAGTAAAATAGAGAGACCACAGCTTAGCTCTGAGAGTGAACTTGCAACACCCTGAATTTTGCATCCTTTTCTTTCTGTGGCTGTTTTTGTTGGATCAAAGAGATCATCCATTTGCCCATATTTTCAAAGATGACACACCAAAACCTCATCCACCATAAAAATACACTTAAATACACCACCGTCTCTCGGAAATAGCACATTTCTCTTTGTGAATTATTTTGATTCACCAATTGTCACAAAAACTGGAAAGAGATATTGATATCCAGTAAAGATGGAAGAAGAATTACAGCATAGAAGGATAAAATCATGATTCTTTACTTGTCTTTTCTGTAACTGGTTTTGGGCCTGTATGAGAACACCTCTGGCTAGGTTGCCTGCAAGGTCTGAACCTGTAAACCCTGGATTTAAAATCAAGATCCTCAGTTCCTGGAGGTAAAAGGTGAAGCCCATTAGTGAAGAGACAGAGCAGACTCGTAAAATTCCATATGTGTTCTCGCCACAAGGGGGGAACACATCCTGGTGCCAGGGTGGGAAATATCCAGATTAACTGTCCAGCCTACAGTTGCCAAAATGAAAACTGAAAGTGGTGTATGTAAATACATACGTACATAATCATCCAGATGAGCTTTTACCTTTGGATTGCATATTTGCAATAACTCACCCAAATGGCAGTTTAATTTACAGTAATAAAGCCATATGCATTTGCTATTATATAGTCTTTCTCAAAAAAAATAATTGCATCTTGGACTTGGTAAACATTGCCTCCAAATGCTGCTTATTCACAGGAAAAAACCTTGTCCTAATAGACAGGCATTTTCTGGCAAAAGGGTCTTTTGCAAACTTCTCTCTCATTGAAAAATATCCCATTTGGTGCCTGTGAAAAAAAAAGTTGACTCTTTAGGAGACTGATGTCCCTCTATTACAAATCTATGCTACAAATAACACTGAGGAGATTGTGACTTTAAAAGAACGAGTTTCATTGTTTGGCTTCAGCACAGTGTGACAGGGATGTAGAGGGTGAAATCTCTGGATCATATACCAAAATAAACATTTCAAATCTAATACACACGCACAGAGAATAGCTGAAGTGTAACATTCCCTAACCTAATATAAAATTTGGTACAACTGAATCTGCTAGGAAAAAAGAATAATCACCATGTTTATAACATGTATTCTATTAAATTCAATAGAAATATTTATCCGGATCGAGCCATTTCTGGCTTCTAAAGGTGCACAGGTACTCTGCATCATTCTGAAACATGCTCAGAACCAGGACAGTCTGTCAGTATGTAAATGGTCCTGTGTTGTGCTGGTGTTACTCTTGTACTTAAACCCCAGAGGTCCTACCCAGCCAAGCACCGTGCAGGATGGAGTGCGGAGGCCATGCTGATGTGTAGGTGCTGAGAGAACCTCTCAGCACCTTCCAGGATCGGGTTGCAACGTGGTGCAGGCAGCACAGCGGGGTGCAAGGCAGTAAAAATTAGATTTGCCACCAAAAAAAACCCCCAAAAAAGTAAAGGCAAAAAGAAAGCTAGATGTGTCTCCTCACTTTCACTGAAGTTGAGACATACATCAAGGAACTAAAGCCAGTTGGGTCCTCAGTAAGCTAGTTCAAGCAACCAAAAATATTGCTACCATGGCAATTTCTTGAGATTTTTCTCTCAAAAGTAGAATTTTAGCCAGTTTTCTGGAGCAAAGCATGAAATCCTTTAAAGAAAATTGCTTCCCATTTCCCCTCTTTTGCACAACAGTTCCTTCTTCTTGTGCTCAGGAATGCCGGAGTCCCGGGGGCAACTGGAGCTGCCCACCTCCCGCTGCGTGCCCAGCCGGCTCTGCCCTCGCATGGCAAAGGTGCGTGGGGATTTGCCAGTTTGCTCCCTCTGACCAAATGAACATCTCAATTACTAATTCTCACCAAGCAGCTAGAGAGACACACGTATCCACAGCTGAAAATAGACTTTTGTTTTTTTTCCTTGGAGTGGGAGGAGGCATAAGGAAAGAAGACAGAGAGGCAGCTCAATGTTTGCACTCTTCAGCAGGCAGGGATTCATTGCTGAAAGAACTCCCAATTTTAAAGTGCATAGCTTGGTTTTTAACAGCTAGTGAGGTTTTCCTCAAACTAAAAGAAAAACTCATGATTGTCTTCCAGCAAAAGTTGTTTTTGCTGTCCCTTACCCATGATCTCCTGAGGTGATTCTTGTCAGAGGTAGCAGCAGCCTGTGTCCTTTCTACTCATCCAGCTCCTCTGGCATCTGTTCCTCTCCTCCATCGCTGATATACCACTGCACTAGTGCATAAGAAGGCAGGGTGTTTGCTTTCAAACAGGAAGAAATAATGACAGAGTTCATCTGGGGTACAAATTTAACCATGGGTTCCTTCTGTGACTAAGTGTGACTGTGTACTATCCTAATTTTCCCTTGAAAATATGACACGGACAGAGGCCAGTGAATACATTCATGCTTGAAATGAATTTAAGCAACGCTGTGCTAAAGGGCAAAGAGTGCTTCATTGCAGAGGGAGGTCAGACTCTACTGCTATCCCAAGATGTCACAAGGAATGACTAAAAATAACTCCCAGAAGTGGATTCCTCATTTGCTGTGTACCAATTAAGTGGGAGCCAGCATGGCCTAGGTCATGTGTAGATGGTGGTGAATGTAAACGCAGCCCGGCTCTTGCATTTCCCCCTTCTGAACTAGCTGAAGAGACAGGCAGACCCCCCCAGCTGTTCCTGCACATATGCCTCGGTTCACTCTTCCTGCTCCAGATTGATGCTTCCAGCAAGCGCTGGTACAGGGATGGATGGCATCCAGAATGACTCATAACAAAGAGCATATGGCAGGACTAGACGTAGCGATCTAACATCTGTTGTGCTGCTTATTATTAAAATTTCTCACTTCTATTGGAGCTAGTAACCAAAAACAATAAATATTGCCTCCACAGATTCTACCTTGAGGAAATCCCATATCCTCTTGGTTTTGTCACCACTAATTCTGTCCAGTGCAAAAGATGAGAATTATTTTATTCTTTAGGCATCTAAAACCATCAAAAATTCTCTCAGAACTATTTGAACAAGCTATAATGAACAATAACTTGTGTTTAAACTTATTCCTGTCCTAAAAGTTTAAATGACTCCTACTCCACACCACAACAGCTGAAGTTTTGTGGTTGTTGCACTGAGGTGACAGGCATGAGTTAAAAATAAACGATGAAAAAGCGTCCTCCAAAAAAGAAATACATGATCAGCTCATTGTATAGTCTCCCTTACAGAGGTCACTGAAACTGTACCTAACAAAGGAACTGTATCTGAAAGAAGCAAGAAGCATTACATCTATTTAATTTTTAAGATTTTTTTTCCTCAGGTCATTTTTCTTCAGAGAGAAGTTGGGACTGCAAGTGCAGACGTGTAAAACTGGAAAATCAGCTGATGAAGCAGAATGTCCACTTTGCAAAAGATTCACTGAGTGAGGACATGAAATATAGTGAGCAGCCCCTTGCAAGCAGAGATTAAACCATGTATCAAAACTAACACATCGACCATCAAAAGGTATCCAGAGAAAAGCATTGTGACTGGATGATCTAAGTTACTCCCTTTCAGTTGAGAGATGCAAATAGTTGCCAACAAAAATGTTAGGATTTGACAAGACTTGGCAAATTGCTGGGATATAAATTCATGTTTTGTGAGTTATAAGGCCTTCCAGGAGATGTGACAAATCCTGAAAAAGGGTGGAAAAGCATGCACAGCCCACAGAAACTTACTCCCTTTTCATGGACCTGCCAAAAGAAAGGAAATGTGAAAAAAAAAGTACACAAGAGACTTGCCAGTGCCAGACTTACCATTTCATTTAATAAGCACACTTCATAAAATGTTGAAAAAAATAAATGATTGTAATAAAGGGTACGCATATTACAAATAGTGGCTAGTTCAGAAAGCAAAAGCATTAAGTTTTTGCCCCAGGGACAGAGAAGCTATTGATATTGGGATCAAATGCCCCAACCCAAAGAGTCATACCTAACACATAATAATAATCCTAGCAACGGTTATCTCTAGCGTGTATCGTTTTTCATCTTCACTGTATCTTACAATACTGATTATTGTCAATATTCCAAATGTTACAGGTAATGGCAGAAGCCATTGGCTGCCATTGTCCCGACTCCTCACAAAGTGGATGAAAGCTGGAGGTGTGCAGGGCAGAGCTGGAGGAAGAGCAAAAAAATTACTCTCAGGCATGTCAGGTGTTGGATATTGACCTTCATTTGATCAATCATGGTTCGGGTGGGAAAGCAGGAAAAAGTCTTTTGCAGATCATGAAAGAGACCCAGGGGAGAAAGCTGCCCTTCATGGAGCCTGCCTGTGACCTGAAGCTTTAAAACACAACCAAACCTACAGGACCCCTTCCCAACACTGTACGCAGAACAGGTTTTCACCCTGATGGTGATGGGGTCAGTGATGAAGTGGGCCAGCGACTAGGTCTATCCAAACACACTTCTAAAGAGCCACCCAAGCAGAAGGGAAGGATGATGTTAATGTTGGATGGACCCGGGAGCAGTGAGACAGCACTAGGAAAGGGCCAAATATGAGCAAAACTTTTTGTGGCTGAGATCACTTATTAGGCTATGGAAAAGCCTCACAAATGCAGTGCACATCATAATTCATTTTGGAAATTGAAATCTGAAAGCATGTAGCCCAGAGCAATGCTGCCATGGCAAGATGTTGTAGCGGATTGGTTTACTACCATTTCTTGCAGCCTCCACTATGCTAAGCAAAATTTCTTTGGAGCTAAACTGCGGAGGAATTTGTCTTAAATGATAAACAAAGGTAATGAAACCCTTCAAAACTGATCATGTATAATATTTATTAGAAAAGATTTTGCATTTTAAAAGATCTTAAGTAAAATGGAGCTAATTGCTCAAAAACTTTTCCTTCCTTTGCTTTTTTTAAACCTGTCTCCTTTAATTTCCTGGGATAAAATGTGACATTTAGAATATAAGGTTGCTCATAATTAAGCATTCTATCATACAAAGTGATGGCATTGACTTTAAAATATTGCCCTCTGTGACTGTCTCATGGGTACACATCTTGTTTCCAGGCGATAACCAAATGTAGCAATTGTGTAGTTATGATTGGATTAGTGGATTTTATTTTGTGAAAGCCTATGCTAATTTCCCATTTTGATATTCATCTTCTCTCTGCTCTCTGATGACTGAGACCTTAAATAGTATTATCTGGAGCACAGTGACATCTGAATGAGCCCCCAGGCACAAATTTAAATTGGTCACTTCAAGCACACACTCTTTCACACAGTTAAGCCTTCTTGCAACACAGCCAAAATGTCCAGGACACTGCCGTCATCCAATGCCATCCATCCTCAGCCAGTTACATCTTTTGCTAACAACTCTTATTTCTTCTTCCTAGCCCAAATGCACAGCTTAGCATCTCCCTTCCTCCTCAAAGGTCTTTCCAAAGCCTTTCTTTACATTTCAAGACGACACATGTGAATGACATTGACCAAAATACCCACGTACAGATCTTCAGATCTGTTCAGCCTCTTCTCACTTCACCACTGCAGAACTGGATCCAAATAAAGGCAAAACAGACTATAAAACAACATTTCAAAATCTTTAAATAACCATATCAGATTCTCTTCAGTTTGCCAGGACTGTATTTCCTATCCCAAACGCATTCATTTCCCCACTTGCACTCTAAAAATGAAATACACGCCATCACTTAGCTCTCAGCTCAGTATGCCCAGTTGTACTGAACAGTTGCCCTCTCATGTCCTCCTCTCTTTCCCCCCCAGGTGGAATACATATTTTTATGTATATATATATATATAAAAGTATATATGTATGTATGTGCATAGTAAATATACACTTATATATAAACACAGAGACAGAGAGAAAAAAGTCTTCAAAATTACCTAATTCCTTACATAATCCACAAGAGTGGATATAGTGGCATGGATTTAGAATTGTCATTTGAGAATGTTTCTCTTATTTTATTATTAACACAAACTGGCTTGCTGCTGCTTTACAGAACTCAAGAGAGTTACTCAAAATGTAATTCTTTTCTTCTAGAAAATGAACAGAAAAAGGTAGTCACCCCGATTGCTAACACTTATACCTAACTGCATTGCATTTTCTGAGCAAGATATAATTTTGCTCAAAGAATGTGCTCTTGCATGCCCAAATACGCATCAACGTTCACTTATACAGTCAGACAGACACAGTTCACAAGAATATTTTACCCAACTATGAGCTCCAGAGTAATTGTCTTCTGGCATTAATTTGTTTTTAAGTCAATAATCAATAAGAAACAAATTGTGACTGATGTTATCACAGTTCAAAAGCTTCACCCCGTCAGCTGACATGTCAAGTCTCTGGGAGAGTCTTTCTTCATGCCTGCTGCCAGTCATTTCATCATCAGTGAATTTCCGTATCCTTCTTCTGACGTGCTCGACTCACAGAAGAAATTACAGAATATACCAAGGTAATGAAAATGTGGTATATAATCTGTTTTACTATATGAAGACTTAGCAATTTGAGAACTAGCACTTAGACTTATTATGGTTACTTCTGTTTCTTACTATTCTGTCTCAAGGGTTTTAAGTAATGTCTGCATGGGCTGCAGAAGAATCTGACTTCTCTCTCTCCAAAATCATATCCTGTCTTAGAGCTGGCAGGAAACCTCCTAGAGGAAAAAACACATTTTTAATCTTAGCCCACTATAATTCAGTACACAGTCACACAGTTTTCATACTGTTCTCCAAATCGTGATTTTTCTCATCATTTGCAAAGTAAAAATAAAATGATTTGATGAAGTTCTCCTCAGAATCATAGCTGAGACAAACACACGCCATTAAGCTTTCAAAGTATAGTCTTTTTTTTAATTATTGAGGTAGGCTCAAACTACAGAACATATTGTAAATCCCAGAATTATCTGTATTGCCAATTTAGACAATTTAGTTCTCAAGCAATAGTCCAAGTCAAGAGGTACAATCTGATAATTTTGATTCAAACCTGAACTACAATATTGGATGTTTGATGACCCTCCCTTATCAAGACCACATCAGATGTTGTTTTACTATTAGAATTGGCCTTTTCCTGAAAGCAGAAAGATACTTTTATTGTTAAAGCTGTAAAACTGCTAGGTATAAAGCAGAAGGAGAAACATCCTGTTATTGCATGGAAGGGGCTATACCAGTATGTACATGAAGTACAGGCTAGAAATGGTCAGTCATTGATTTTAGACAGATCACGGGCTGCTGATAGGGACTGAACTGCTGCTGGGAGAACTTCAAATTAAATTTATCATTTGATATTATGACTAAGGATTGGTTTGAATAAGGCTCCTAGATGATCCACCTCAGCACTGGATTCCATCACCCTCTTTGCTTTTTGTTCCACCTGTGGTGATAAAGAGGAAAGGAAGAAACAAGAGAACAGGAGGAAGAAGTCATCTCTTATTTGTGTCACGTAAACTTTTCATTCTGAACCGCAAAATATACTTAAAATCATCCTTGGTTTTCTTCCCTCTATACAGCTCAAGAGTGAAATTTAGTGAACCCAACAAGACATCTGCACAAGTTTTCTTTAACTTTTCCTGTGATGAATGTAGCATTTCAGGCTCTTTTTCTCAACTGTACCACTTGGCTTTTAAAACAGGACATCACATGTTTCTGGCTATGGCATAGCTAGCCAAAACTAAGCGATATTAGGGTAGTCCTCACAGGTAGCACTCATCTTCTTTCAACTTCAAGTACTCTTAGAGAAGACCAGAGTGCTCAAACTGCAAAAGAAATACTCCTGAGAGAAAGACTTATTTTATGGAGGGCTCTGCCTGCAAAAAGCCCACCTCAGCATATTTTCCAAAGTTCTAGTTCAACTGATCCAAAGTAAAGCTACTCTGCTGCACCATCTAGTGACAATGAGAACTGCATTTCAGACAGGTGATCCAATTAAAATATTACCCCTTTCCTCCAGCCTTCTCTCTCATTAGTTACAAAGACTGAAATCCCAGTGTCTTTGAAGTCACAGGGGACTTCCTCTTATCTTCAATGGGCTGAGGGTGTTAGTGCTCCCAAAACTCTTCCAGTAACACCAGAGGAAGCAAAAATTCTAATACCAGTAATTCTTATGTTCTGTCTTTCTGCTCATAGTACAACCATTCTGTGCAGAGATGAGGCTGAAGCACAAAGTCCTGATGGAAATACAAACCTTTCTAAAATTCTGGTTACTTGGACCCTAGGAGATTCCAAGGCTCATTAACTACAGTTCATTTTACACTGGCCATTATATTAGACTCGATACAAGTTTTAAACTAGGAAGGTTGTTTCTTTTATTGAACTCTCTTTACCGTCAAACTGAGACATGCAAAGTACTCTTGCTTGGATGGAGGTCTGCATATTTGTAACTTTGAGACTGCAGCTTTTTCAGAATGGATAGTGCCCCTAGTTAGAGATAATAGCTTTTTTAGTACTTAATATTTGGCTTAGTTTAATGGAAAGTCCTTGAATTTCTATGGTTTTTTTCTCTGAAAGTTATTCCACAGACAGCTGGATTCTCTAACTTTCTCTGGCCATCACATCAGGACAGCTTTGATGATGACAGGGCCATTGGGTAAACAGCTTGCACTGTGCAATTTATATGGCCAATGTAATAACATTAAACTAATATATTTCACTACTAATTTTTTGCAGTTTATTGATTACAATCAGCTTGTCACAAACATATAATTTCCTTAATAACTGGGTCAACAAATTTCTTCAAGTGTGTAAAACATGTTATTTGATAAATGATGGTTTCATGGTTTGCCTGGCACTAGAAGTGACATACACAGGGGAGTGGCTAGATGGCACTGGTGCATACTTCTGTGTTACCACACAGATGTGACTGTTTATAATATGATACTTGTTGGTTGAATTTCCTGGGCTGTAATTGTTCAGCTGGAGCTTGATGGTGCTATTGCTCTGTACTAATTATAGCACTGTATTGTTAAGGAAGAAAGACACTCAGACTTAATTCTCCTTTAGTGTTTCACCCTGGGTTTGCTGGTGTGTGAGCTGGATATTTGCTACAGGAGGAAAGAAATAAACTACTTAAATATTACAAGCTCACTGCTTAGGCGCTGATGGTTTCTATAGCTTTTATACATTCCTGAATAGCCAACATATTCTGGAAGTTTTGGCTCTGTATCATTTTTCCACACCTGAAGTTAACCCGAGAGTAGGCAGAGTAGCACCATTGGCTCTGTGCTGCTGTATGCATATCAGAAGGCAATAGTGAGTGCCCAGAAGTTTCTCCCTTTTTTTTTTTCTATGAATAGCAGTGAATTTTATCACAGTGATATCTAAAACATGTTCCTTCTCTCTACAGCCCGAACCTCTCCCATACTAGAAAGGAACAGATTTCCCCAATTCAGATAGAGTGAATCTATTAGCTAAAACTTTATTGTGCCACTGTAGGAGCTTGTAATGATGTCTTAAGGGACTGATTAGAATAGTTGGCACTAATTTCATGTATCTACCATGGCCAGGGAAAAGATGAGAACGTGTGTAACATCTGTATCCAATGGTACTATCCATGCTGGCTGTCACTCGCTTCCCTGCTCTGTCACTTCTGTGACACAGAGAAAGGGATTGTCTTTGTATACATCAGTACAGCATTTGCTAAACTTTGTCCTGACTAGTTCCTCTGGGAATTAGAGGAACATACATAAATATATAATAACAATAAGTCATTATTCAAACCCAACATGTGGGGAAAATAGTTATATCATAGCCTGCATGAGTGATTACTGCTGAATGCAGATCTAACTGCATGGAAAACTACATTCAAGAGGAATCCTTAGACTGGCCTGCAAAATAATTCACTTTCTCCTCCTCAAAATAGCATTTGCATGGTTCCCATACACCAGAACTAAACTGAATTTTAAGGAGGTTGGAATTACAATTCTGTGGGATATACCCCAAAATGAATGGAGTGATTTTGCATTAAGAGTATGCCTGAGTGGGAGATGGAGGAGGAAATAGGTTCAGCTGCCAGCTTCCTGCTGCCGAAGGGAAGCACAGCTGCTTGGTCTATTGAGTCACAATATTCGGGTAACAGCGGTTTAGAAACAAGACACTTGTTGACGTTCTAGCAATTGCATATTCAGGTCTCGGTGGCTCCAGGGTACCCTGGAGCCCCCTCTCACTCCCTGACTTCGAGGCCGTTGTTGAGCAGTGCTCTGAGGACTCTTAGGAAGTGATGTGCCCACTATGGCACATGAGATAAGAGCGCAGAAAATTTCTCAAAGAAAGTAACTTGACAACAGCATAATCTGATCTCAAAATGAGGAGAGAAAATGCTAATAAAATGGCAGCAAAGTAATTATTTGCATATTTTAATATGTGCATTGATCTGATATTCTCTGGTTACAGCTTTATATGGTACACGCACACAGCTATACTCCTCCTCCATGCCCCCAGGTTCTGTATTTTGAACATTGTAAAATCCTTTCCTATAGATTTGCCAAAGACAGGCTTACTTCATGAAGCTGTTTTAAGAGTCTCACTAGCTATATTGTTTCTGTCTTCACATTCCTCTCTGGGTTTCTCCAGCTGTAATCATTTTCAAGACTGTTTACAATCTCGCCCCATACCTCCTTCATTCAATATGTAGAGGTCAATTCTTGCCTCCAGCCCACAAGGCCAATTTCAATCTTCTGTTCTTCAGACTTTGAATAAGCATCTCTGTTTTTTTCCCAAGCTGTCCCTACAACTTGGAGGAGTCCATCCATAAGTTTCTGCAGAGGTGCTTCTGCAAAGCTACCTCCTCTTGTGAATAAGAGAATTCATACAGCAATAAAACATATGAGATAAACTGCCCCCCAAAATAGTGATTTATGAAAGTGATCAAGGAGGACATTCACTTAAATAATGTATGTAATTTTACTGTATCAGAGCTGAAATCTAAATAACAAAGTCACTGTCTGGGACACTACTGCTATGATTCTGCCAGTCCATAGACTACATTATTATGAAATAATGACGTTGCTGGCTGAAGAAACTAGCTGTTATCTACTTTTTTAAAAAAGTGCAAATCTAGTCTACTTTTGGTAACTTAAACAGAAAAGGCATGGGTGACTTGTACAATGTTGCATCTCACAGGGCTTAACCCTTTAATTAACTTTGTTGTTGGATTAACATCAGTACATCAAGTTGTGCGAATGGAGGAAAGCAAAAAAAATGCAGTCTCTCTAAAACATGAAGAGCTATTCCTTTAATCATTCTTTGGTTACCAAAGAATGAATTTCTAAAAGGAATAGCTATCTTCAAACAGTTATTATACAAGTACAAAGGTGAAGGACACACTACTTGTACATATGTGGATTTTCAAGAGCTTAATTATGAAAATATAACACTGTTACATGCAGAGAAAAACTATGTGAAACACGACTGTTCATAACCACAGATCCTTCAGATCCTGTGTAAAAATCTCCAGAGTGTTAAATTCCTCACAATCAATGGGAACACATTTTTCATGTTATGGACTTCTATTTTGTGGTAGAAGATGATGTCATAAATCTGGAAAGTCAGTCCGAGATTCATTGATAATTGTAATACATTATAATACCCATGAGAGAGACACCAACCCAGTATAAAGATTACTTAAGACGTCTGCTGTGGTACGTGGATATGCCTAATATGAAACTAAATTTTGCCAAGGGCTATACTAGACGGACAAACTTTTCTTTTGGGGTCCTGTGATCTTAAAGGGAGGCATAAACCCAATCCAGAGCACACTGCAGCACTCGCTCAGGCATGCAGATCAGCAGATGTGATCGCTTTATGTTCTTTACTGGGACTTACCTCAAGAAGTGCCAAATTTGTTCTAAACTATGCAACAGTTGTGGAACCCCTGCAGGCATTATTACATGATAACTTTAGTTTTCTTGGACAACTGTTTCCAAGTCTTGTTTTCAACCAGTTCAAGAGCTGGACTGTTAAAAATTAGCACTTCCTTTGCACAATCCCCTTTGTAACTGTAGATGCTTCACACTGTGGCTTAGATGCAGTGCTCAGATGCATGAAATGAAGTCTGAAAGAACAATCACATTAGTATTAAGAACAATAAAATCAAAGCTTTGTCATTAAAAAGAAATCCTTTGCTTCTGTCTAAGCCACTGCAGTATTGTATTTCAAAATTTATTGTCTCTTAATGGCAATATCATTGTCAACAAATCTCAGTGTGCAGCACCTTAAAATACTGCTGTAGACCTCTTGTGCTTTCCTCCTAATTGATAATTCATAGGGAGATTATATTGAAACAATTGTTCACATGAAAATTCTAAACTGTATATACATAGAAATTCAAATTGTCCGTTGAGATGTGCTCTATGTTGCCAAGAATACACTCCTTCCTAATGGTGTTTGGGTGTGTTGTATTCATTTATTTTATATCCTAACCAACACATGTTCTGTGTCATTTTCGGCTAAAGTAAACCTGGCACTTGAAAGCTGTTATACTTCTGCCACCAAGATGGGTATGCCCTTCTTGACTTGTAGAAAAAGCGAGACCAGGTCTTCCTTCATCACGGGCATAGGAACTGTTCTGTCTGGAAACAATTTCCTCTATGGAGAATCCCTAATTCCCTTCACATTCCCCTGCCCACATAGAGGTATCTATTCTGGCCTTCACTGCCCCTCCTCTCCCCTAGAGCAACACTTCAGATTTGCTGACATCCTTGTCCTTCACACCTCACATATCTTAGACTGTGCAGTTTACTGTTGGGTAAAGGTATCTGCTGCACTACTGCATGATTTCTTCTGCCAGCTCCAGGGGAGGATGTCCATCCCCTTTGGTGTCAGCAAACACTTCAAAGATGTGTTTCTCTGGCATTCCTGCTCAATCCATAATATCACTCGTGCTTGCTCCAGGCACTGTGATCACTGAGGGCATTCTCTTGCTGTTGAATAACTGTCCCACAACCCCATTGGTGTCAGCAGTCTGGTTGCTAAACTTCTACAACCCTCTAGATGTCCCCTCCTATAGTTTATTCCACCTTAGAATATTGTTATATTTAATTAGCATTTCATCCTTCCTGTACCTGTGTATCAATCCATCCTTCAGTAGTTAGATATTAATTTTGAATTACTTAGAATTCATCAGGTAGCTGAGTTGCAGCAGTAAAAGGTGATGCCTTAGATTACTTCAATGCCTATTTTGTGTAGCACTGAATTTAAGTTGCACAGCCCAGTGGACTGTCCTTTTCACTTCTGCTAGAAACTTCAGAGTGAAAGAGGTTTCTGACTGTGATTCTGTGGAGTGCCTTGTGCAAAGGACCCAACTTCCATAAAATGTAAGACAATAATTTGTTTTCTCTGCCACTTCCCAATCACACAGTACAGATGCCATGCTGGAGGAATGAAAAAGCAGCCAACTAATCTGAACCTATTTTTAAATATAACCACCCTTTAAATAGAAAAGAAGCAGTAGGTTCCCATATTGTATGTTCCCCTGGCTTTAGGGCTGGGCTAATGGGTTCTGACACAAACTGCAACTCTCAACTGAAAAACTTCTGTTTATTTAGCATGGATGGAGCAGCCTCATGAGAATAATTATTACAAGCTATAACATCACTGATATTGGTTGATCCTCGTCATTTCATCACACACCTCTCACGGCATGACATTTTGTTGGCGCCGTCCCATCTCATAGCGATTCATCCCCCGAGGTACAATTTCCTGCTGGATGGGAGAAGTCTGCGCTGGGACAGTATTTCATTCTCCATTACTCTGTTCAAAAGAAGAACATTTTAGTTTGTTTTAGCTGTCTTACTCCAGGCACTGCACACAGCAAAAGGACTGAAATACTGAGCAGTGATTTGTCCCAAACAAAGTAGCACACGGTGAAGGAAAGAGCATGATCCTCTTTAACACTCTGATTCCAGATACCTACTGACTTAAAGTATGCGCTGTTAAAGGCTGTCTGTTGGTTAATTTGTTCTGGGTTACTTCTGGAACATTTTCCTCGGGGAGAGAAAATAACTGTGCCCATGTCACACTATAACAACCTAAAAATAAAAATAATTTAAAAAATACCCATATCTCTGGGTAGTTTGGGCTTTAGGGTATTTTTTTTTTTTAAAGCTGGAATCCTATATGCCTACCTAAGGTGTTACAGCTTCTTCTTGCTTTTTGCTAAGCATTCTCCCTGACAAAAGAGCACTGCGATTCTGGCTGCGAAGCACAGCTGTTGGGAAGTCAACCCTCTAGTGGCCAGAATCTGCACGGAACTTCCAGCAAGTTACACAAAAGCAAATCTCTGCAGGGTTGAGGCTTTGGTTTTTTTTTTTTTTTTTCTTTTGTTTGTCTGGCAATAAAAAAAAATAAAGTCACATTCGTGTTTAAATGCAGTGCTACCTAAATTAAGATAATGGGGGAAATACAGTATTGTTTAGTTTCCCAGTCATGAAAGTATTGTAAACATTAGAGCTGGATTGATGTACTTCTTGATGACTTGAAGTGGTTTTCATAAATGAAGTCCAAATATGTAATAGCTGCTCTCAATTTTCTATGAGAAGATTTATTCAAAAATAAATTTAGCTAAGGGGAAAAAAGAGACAGATTTGAAAGCTGAATTATTGCCAAGAACTCAAACATTGAAGCAGCCAGTCCCTTTTGAGACAGCTGCAACATTTCATGGTGTAAAGTCAGCGAATTTCCACAGGCCCTGCTGCCAGAGACCACAAAATGGTTTCAAACAACGGCTCACTTCATGATATTTTTGTTTTTTAAAAAAAAGTGTCCTTGTGCTGCTGAGTGGGCAGTGTGCGCTAAGTTAGCAGATTAATGAAAATGTTTCACTGGCACAAGATTTTGATTGCCCCAGTGCAAAATTGCTTGCAGATTGGAAAACAGCATGTTTCATTTCAAACTCATTCTCTTCCCATACATTAGCACTTGTCAATGTAGCCATTAAGCACAGTCAGTGCAGAAATTTAATTACAAAACCATTTATTTTATTGAAAGAAAAATAAACCCAAGCTACCTCAAATGCATTAGGTGGGTTCAAAACATGTTCGGCTGATAACACCCAAGGGTAGAGAGGCTGCTGTAAGAATAATGTTCCTTTCATGTGTGGTGGGGACTCAATATTAGAAACAGCTGCCTATAAGTCATTCTTTATTTAAGTTCTATTATGAATTAAAGAACAACTGATTTAATGAAGGAACTTTTTATATCTGAAGTTACTCAGCTGTGGTATTCATTCTGTCTTCCTTTAAGAAAGAGGTTAAATTTTGAATGCTAAGTAGGTGAACAGAACGATACTTTTTATTGAATAAGTTTTTTTTTTTTTTGCTCATGTTAGCCTTTTGTTCTCCTAATGCTTGAAGAATGTAAGGTCTGCGGTATTAAAGGAAGTAACAAAAATGTGCTAAACACATCAAAAAGTAGAAAATCTGTATCTTATTTATGCCACAGAGTTCTACACTCTGCATGTCTTATAGGCATTTGGAAAGGCCCAAGAATAAGGATCTCTAACGAAATGATAGATGTGGGTCAAGCAGCACTCTGATGTCATGGTACATATTGCCTCTGTCTCACTACTAATGAGCTGCCAATAACAGGTCTGTTTTACTGTTCTGCCTGAGGAAGAAAAAAAGGAGTTATAACCTTAGTGGTTTGGACTGATTTGTCAATTTAAAGTGCTTTTTTTCCCCTGTCTGAGATATCTACCCACAATTTCTTGCAGACATACACTCATGTAGTCCACCCAGCTGAGGAGCCTGGATCAGGGAGATACGCGTGTTTGCAGCACCCTGGGATGGACGGCAGTCAGAGACGCTGCTGCTGTTATGGGGAAAACCGCACCACAGAGAAAAAGCAACATGAGTTTTGTTACGAGGAGAGTGGCTCTGTCTAACGTAGTGCTTCCTCCTCATCACCGTCCTGTGCCCAGGCCACCAGTGTGTGTGTGTGTGTGTGTAGGGTGGTGGGTCCTCCCCACACTCTGAGCAGCCAGTGCCTTACACATGAGTTTGAGCACCCCCTGCCTTAAGCAAGTATGGAACAGATGCTACTAATGTTTATAAAGGTATTTCATACAGCCAAAATACTTCACATAATGTCTTCCTATGCTGGCCAAGGTTATCATGTCATGGTCAGTAGCATTGCCTTTCATTAACTGAGTTAATAGTTAAGCGCACACTTTTGTTTTAGATTAATTCCGTAAAACCACCTGTTTTCACTTTTCATGAGTTTACCATAAAGAAGAATACTCTAGATTTTTCTGTTGACTTTTAAAATCTTTATTTAGCTTTACCTGTGCATCCATTCTCTCTTCCAGCAGAAGTGCCAACCAGTGTGACACATTCCTCAGCAACGAGAGGGACACATGAACCTCCTCATCCACACTTTGCACTCCGGCACCACGGGTCATCCTGGAGAAAACAGTCCAACAAGAATACTGTCAGCCCTGTCCAGTCAGGGACCAGTCATCCTCGCCAGAGAGGGCTCCTCCAACACATTCCCATCCTGCCCTGCCCCACTGCCTGGCAGAGGGAAGGTGTTGGAGTCACTGATGCTCCAAGCGGAGGTAAAGTATTGCCTTCTTACATCTGAGTCTATTTTGTGTTTAGGAAATCTCTGTAAGGAAGCAGACACTGCACCCATTCACACACAGCACTGGGCACAAAGTACAGAGCAGATAAGAGCGCAGCACACTCCAAGGGGGATGTTTCATGCCTGAATTAGGGTATTCTTTGTGCCTGGATTTTGCATTTGTTAATCAGATAACTTTTCTCCCTTCAGTTCACTAAGAGAATTGGCACATAAAACAGTCTCAAAACCTTGGAAATCTTAGAATTACGTTTCTGTCCTGTTATCATAAATGCATGTATCAGGGTGGAAGAAAAAAAAAACCAACCAAAAAAAAGTGGGAACCAATCCATCTGTGTGTTTAGTCTCTGAGTTAAAATCTAGTTGCAAGGGAGCCAATGGGGGAAACATATTCTGTTAAAATATATGCAGGGGATGAGGTTTGAGGGAAAGCTAGTGCCAGGTTACTGCAGGGATCTTCCCTGGAGGTTAGGGAACGTGCTGCGTGTTGGAGCCATTCTGGAGCATCACATCTCATGTCAGAAAACTGCCCACCAGCACCATCCTTCTCCTTCCCTTGGGTGCAGCCCCAGGGAGAGGCTGGTGGGCTCAGCTCTTGCATTTGGTAGCTCCTGAGTACATCCTGCAGCAACAGTTGTCTTGGTTTTGTTTTTTTCTTTTTTTTGTACTTTGATATAAAAAGTTCCCAAGAGCTGTTTAAATATTAACTTGAAAGGCTGCTGAAAAGGAGACTGTAGCACAGGATGCCGCAAGAGAGCTGCAAAATGCAAACAAGGAATCAAAACAAAAGCCTCTTCTGAAGAGAACCACCGCCTGCAGAGGTTTCATCTTTGTGGACTATTTGAGGTTTTCAAACTAACAAAATGGTTGCCTGGAAGTGTGAGATGAAAGACAGATGGAGAATAACCGAACTGTGCATCATTAACACAAAATAATTTCCCTGGAATGGGGAAATTTAGTCCATTCCCCAACTTTGTAGTGCCTCTTCATTATAATTTTTTTTGAACCATTCCAAATAAACCCGTCTAGACAAACTTTTTGTTAGTCATGTCTACAATGAAAAGGTATAGAAGGTTTTCTTTTTAAAGTCTGAAAATGTTTATTTCCTAATATTCCTAGTCACAAACATCTGCCCATTTTAGAGATTTGCAAATTTTTATTTCTAGTATTTGAACTTTTCACAAACTTTAACAGAAACTTATGGTGCACCTCTGAGGTAAGGAAATCTCATTCCCATTTTACAGATAAAGAGAAAAAGCAGGTAAAACGAGATTCTATGATTTTCCCAGATCTGGAAGTCTACAGAAAAGTCCAAGCCTGCACTAGGGTCCCTCGACTATCTTTTATCTTTGTCAGCTCAAAAGGGATTTGGAATAGGAGTTATCCCAGATTTACAAGAGGAGCAGCCTCTGTTATCCTAAATTTGGATAATCCCTGTGGTACTATAGTTCCTGAGTTCAATCCTTATTTAAGACACGACAGAAAACTAAGCCTCTTATTGAGAATCATTGCAGTAACTCAAAGTACACTGAAGTAGACGACGCCTTGTCATGTACTGACATACCCTGTTCTACAACTCACTTGCCTTTGCCCTACAATGTTCTTCTAAATGCAATGTGAGAAACAGTATAGAATGAGAAAATCCAGAGAAGAAAAGTTGCAGAGATTTTTTCAGTCTCTTAAAGGAAACATAGCATAGTAAAACAACACTGAGCACAAGCAGGTATGTAATGTGCCTGTGTCTGCAGTAACAGGACACCGTAGGATCTAATTCTTCGGTCAGAGGAAAAATAATCTGTTTTCTCTTAATGCAATAAGGAATAAGACAAACAAACTCAATAATCATAATAATTGCTAAAGTAGAGTAGAAAAATGGGAAGAATTACCATGGTAGTAAAAATATCTTCTCTGCCAGTATTCAGGGAAAAAGCTACCAGGAAGATGGAGTACTGGGATGCTGATTCATTGTAGACACCACCTGCAGCTGCCTGTGCTTTTGCACAAAACCTAGGTGTAGTTAAAACCAGCTGCTTAGCCTAGATAAAAAACATGAACCTTACCACAGCAGGCCACCTTCTGGCCTCAGCCAAAAGAAGTGGATGCCCTGTCAGCAGGGGACATGAAAGATGCACCCAATCTCAGTGAAGTAACTACACCCTCTTCTTCAGCTTGTTTGTGGTTAAAATGGTCACTCTGACCAATCTGAAGAGTGAGGCCAGGGATGTTAGCTTCACAACGTTTACCTCACTAATGTCTGACAAAGTAAACTTAATACCTAAACGCACCGTGCCACACAAAGAGTTAATCTTAGAGAAGAATCCCTCAGAGAAAACAGGGAAGAGCTGCCCACAGTGTGGGCACAAACTTCAACATACCACCTTCTGCACTGTGTGCAACGCTGCATCTGTAAAACACTTCATCCAGCTGAAAAAAAAAGTAAAATTGAGACGGCAGAGTGAGTGTAAACATATTCCCATAACACATGAAGTAGGGACAAGTGGACAAGTACTTGACTACATGAGTTTCACAGCTCACTGGGTGTCATACCAAAAAGCATCTGTCACCGCCACTGGCAATGAATTTTGAAAACAACTGTATTTTGCATCTCGGAGTTTAACAGGATCGCACAGCCGCCAACAAACTATCTAAGCCTAAAGACCTAGTAAATGTGAGCTTTACCTTTCCAGATCTTCTCCTTGATTATATTATCAGTGGCAGGAGTGTCAATGTTGCTAGAATGGTGTTAGACAGCAAATTCACACAGGGATCTGACTTGTCAAATCAGCACTTTCTGTCTGAACTTTTGCACGATTCTCTTAAGAGCAATTTCTTCTTTTTTTTTCATACTAAACATGCTCCACTTGAGGTTTGTAAACTTTTATCCATTTCAGTAATTCCAGAAGAGTAAGGACAGGATTAGAAAATATATTGTGTCTTGCAAGAAAACCAGAAACCACTTGCCACCTCCATGCTGAAATGTAGGTACAGGAGAAGTGTTTATAGCAGCTAAAAATCTGGTGGGGCAAAGAAAGTGGCCTCTTCATGCCACTGGGAATTTGGCTGCAATAGCATCAGGATTTACTCCTGCCTGCATATTACTATTAGATGTGAGGAACTATTGCACCAGGGACCATATTAATGCATAGGAAGATAGAATCCCATATCCTAAAGAATGTAAGCTTTAAAAGAAAAAGGATGGGGAAAGAACCAAGGCACAGAGAGGTAAATTAATTGACCTGAGTTCAGCTGCAGGGTCAGAAACAAACCCCAGATTTCTCTTCTCCAGCATTCACTCTTCTAAAACATGCTATTCTCCCATACAGCCATTCAAGTGCTGTAACTGAACTGTGCAGAGGAGCTGTCCCTTAGTCAGAGATAAGGGAAAAAGTTAAAAATTAACCATGAATAAAATTAGTGCTCTAGAGTTGTTTCAATGTACTATCAAAAAAAAAATGTTGGTAATTTTTATATTAATTTGAATAGCATCTGAGTTTATCCTTACTTGTCTACCTGCAAAGTTGTTGCTGGGAAATAATCGATGTCAGAGTCGATATTTTCCATAAGACTAGCCTAAGTTTGTACGTTTTTATCCCATAGACCCGTTCTGCCCTATAAGCAGCATTAGATCAGTTTGAACAAGAGCACTAGGGCAAATACACACTACAGACTGCTGATAAAAGCAATGAGTGTAAGGTGATGTCGTATCTTATCATCTTGGCCATTCCTGACGTTTTCTGGGAGGGAAACAACAGTAAAAGGCAGTCCTGCCCTTATTGTCCCCTCTAGAAATGTAGGGAGCATGGTTGTTCCTATCTCCTGTCCTGGATGACAGCCCACAAAGCTGCTGGACAAAGACCAGGGCATGTGCAATAACCTCTCAGCATAGCGCTGTCTGACAAAGGTGGGACAATCCAGCTAAGACATCCCATGGTTCTAACAACCTGTGAATCTCTTTCAGTCTCCAAATACATGAATCTGTTTCTGCAATGCTCAGCTCTGGGACGTTTTGGCTCCAAACGTGCAGAGACGCACTTTGATGCCCATGTGAGGGAGAAGAAAGAAGGAATTGAAGAGTCTGAGGAAGCAACATGGCACGTTGAGTTGATTCTTACTCAATAACCCACATTTCCTTGCTGTATACTCGGCTGGTAGGTGACACAGTTAAGAGTTGTGGCAATCCAAGGGCTGTGAAACTGCACACACACTTGCACACATTTCTGTCTGAAAGATTTATTTTGGTTGCTAATGTTTCTTCTCTTACCCACTGTGTGTTCTGTTTTGATCTTGATTTTGGGCCCAACTGAGAATTCAAGCATACTTGTTAGAGCATATCTTCCCAAACACTGTTGTACTAACATCATTTTCTACCCTACAAAAAGAAAAAATATAAAACCTGAGCCATCTTTCCACCATATGAGTCAGAAGAACATCCCTTTTAAATATAGAACAGAGACTATAGCTGGCTTTGTTTAACACTGTTCTTTCTAGGTTGTGAGGCATAATTGTCCATTTAAAATACATGGATGTTAAGAATGAAAAAAGGATTAAATCACATATTGGAAATCCCAAAGTTTTTTCTTCCTGCCAGCTGTATAGCAAGTTAACACTTCAGTTTTTCTAAGAGACTGTCTGCATTTATTAGCAGTCTTTGGCTAAATTGCAACTGAAAAACCATGTTAAAAAAAGAACCTCTGCAGCAATTAAAATTGTGTTTGCAATAATTGCAATGATGTTTTTTTCCTACTTCTGTGCTAGAAACTGTAGCTTGGATTATACAAATGCTTTACAGGGGAATAGTAAATTGTCATTCTCTCTATGGATTTGCAAGATCAATCTTGGTAATTTGTTAGTTACAGTGTATGTAATGTGATATTATTGCTCATGTTACACAAGAGGATTACATGGCTTACTAAATAAAGCAGTGGTCTTTACATTAGGGACCATACTTCCTTCCAGACTGATGCCTAGACAAGTGAAATTAGATTGGTGATCTCAGCCTTAGGACCATCTCTGGTGAGTATAGACTGAGACCCCCAAATGACTAAACACAATGGAGTCAATTACTCATCTCTATATGGCCGCCCCTCACACCTGGATTCCAGATTGTTACACATTTTTTATTCATCAGCTGTTGAAACACACTGATGAGTGGTTTTTCAGTGCAAGATTTACCAAGTCCCAAATTTGTACCTGCTCTCCTCTTAGTTTATTAGGGGCCTGAGAAATTCTATTCAGGGTGTATAAAGGCACATTCAACTACTCTTTGTAACAGGCTTCATATTTTCAATTTGAAAATCAATCCATATTTCACCTTTGCCTTTCAGAGGGAGCAGACATTGTTATTACTGTGTTGGATGGTTGATATAAATCAGAGAGAATAGAAAGAAAAAAGGGCTATTAAAATTTGCAGTTTTGTTTCAGTTCAAGTTTGTTCTTTACAACATTTTTATTCCTGAAAGTCCTTGCTCTGTTATTCTGCTGCTCAGCCTAAAATCCTCTTTTTTTTAATTTTGCCTCTCACAGATTAAATCCTTTTCCCCTGTCCATGAAGTGTGCCCTTTTTTAATATTTGCAGGCAGTTATCTATCCGTAGATGTCTTGCTTCTCCTTGCGATGATTAATTTTAACACTGTTTTCTGAGCTCTGGTTAGCATTTCAATATATTTCAGGTGAAGCAGGTCTTACAATTGAACACAATATCCCAGATGTAACTGATTAAAAGAGAACAATATCTTAACCACCCAGGATCAAATTGTTAATGTTTATCTTCCTTTGATTATTTTTCCCATTCTAAAACTTCTGAATAAATTTTGTATTGATTAAAAGAGTTGCACCGACAGCTTTAAGCCTGCCAGTCTCTGTTTATCCACAGAAGAGTAAAGCTCAGCATTGCTCTGTCAGTCTGGATCAGCCCTGACCACGAAAGACCATATCTGTGGTTGAAAGACTTGTATTTAAGTGAAGTCATCCTAGCCATAGACCCCTCAACACTGGTAATTTTTGATAACCCTCAGGCATTTACCAATCCTTTGCATTGTAAACTCAGTGAGAAAATGAATAATGCTCAGATTTTCAAAAATACTTAGGTCCTCAAAGACAGGGGGCACAGTTAGAACAAGGGCTGACCTTAAGGTCATGCTAAATCACATAGCCACTGCCTGTTTCTAAAGCAAGCCTCTTAGACTGACTCTCAGCATTAAGTCTGCGTAAGCCTAAGAGCCCGTCATCGTCCCTGTGGTGAGGCCAAGCCCACCCCTGCCCAGGATCCTCTCCCTTCACTGCAGTGTAGCACATCAAAACACTGGAATTGCATCAGTACCAGTCCCACAAAATCCCTCTTCCTGGTTTAGGACTTGTCCCTGCTTCGCTTCCTGAAATTTTGTGTGCCAAACCTGGAAGGGTAGATAAGCAGTCCTCCCACTAGTGCCAAAGGCTCCCCATTTAGCAGCCAGACCTGCCTCAGACTGCTTGAGGACACCCCTTGGTGAAAACTCTAGTAATAAATGGGCCCTAAGGCCATGCAGTGGAAATCTGGGATGTGATTTGTTATGTTCGTTTGAAAAAACACCACTTCATTCCCTGCAGCCTTTTTAGGCTCATATATGTTTCTGAAGAATCCTGCTCCATGGCACAACAGAACCAAAACACAAACAAACAAACAAATAAAACGTATCTTAAGGCTCTATTGAGAGAGGCCACGAGGATACCACTTGCCTGAACAATTGCGCTTCTCAGGTGAGACAGCTGAACTATCAGGAACGGAACTATGACTGCCTTTTCGTTTTAGGTGGACAACTACTTCTGTAAATCACAAACTCCTGGTTACTGTTGACCAAGACTACTTGAATAAGTTGCCTATAGGTCGAAGTATCTACACCCCATTACCAAGCTTCAAAAGCCACTTAGTCACTTCACCGCAAATACTGCAGCTGCCGTGCAATGTGGCACAGACAGCTCTAACGAGTAGTTTCAGTAGCTTTGGTTTGGCTTTGCACTTTGCCAGGACACAGGCATGTTAATAGGTGAGGGCTGGGTAATTTGGGGGGTGTTTTCTGCATTTTTTGTTGCTGCTAAAACAGAATAAAAACTTGCTGTAGTTTAGATCAACGGAAGAAATACCAACCCATCAGGCAGAGGAGGCATGTCGCTGGGTGACAGCTCAGGAGCTGTGCTGGTTCATGGTGGCTGCTGTCATCAAAACATCTCCTCGTATGGGCCAGGGCACAAGGGACAGAGGCCTGAATCTGGAAAGAAGCTGAGGAGCAGCTGGAGATCTGAGATCGTACAGCACAACCCTGAGACAAAGGAGATGATGTGGTCCTAGTGTTCTCCCACTTCCTTCCTGACCCTATCTGGAGATCCTCTCCAGAAAGGGGCAGTCCAGGTGCAGAGCCAGCAGCCATGGGTGGCTGCTCAGAGGGGCTCTTGGAGGGGGCATCAGCTGTGCCATGCAGAGTCCCACTGTCCCCATCACCCAGCAGTAAGGTCTCGGAGGCAGTGGAGGTGAACCCCTCTCAGATACCACTGAGGCTCCCGGTGATCCCTGAGTAAAACAACTGTTGGGGTGAGACATGGATGGACAGAAACCCACTTCGCAAACCAAGAGGGAAGCTAAGACCTGAAAGTAGCAATTTCCCACTGTTTATTGCAGATGGAGATCCCATGCACATAAGAGAGGTAGCAAGCAGAGGAGGAGCAAGGCCAGTCTCCTAAAATCAGTGCTGTAAAAGGATTGTTGCTGTACGCAGAAGAGAGATGGGAGTAAGAGTGACAGAGGTGGGTAGCTTTGCTCTATGAGATTTTTACAAGGGAGGAACGAGCCTGTGTAATTACTGGGCTGAAGTTCATAACAGAATTTACAAGTGCATTGTCAGTGTAGTTTTCTCCATTCCCAGATTTTTAACTCTAGTTCAATCTTTCTCCTCCATTCACAGGTACAAATGCCTCTGGCTTTCTGGAAGTGACTAGAGCAGAACTGACTTGCTAGTTCTTACCCTAAGAAACTGTTGGTAGCCTACAGGTAGAAATCAAAAGCATGTCACTTGAGATTTGGGTAAAGTAAGATTTGTACAGCATTAGGGCAGTTTAAGTGCTCAGATCTGCAAATTAGCCTGGTCTTTGTACTTTTCTTGATTTAGTAAAAAATCTAGAGTCAAACTTGCCATTCTGGGTTATTTCACCATCAATCACAGAGAAAAATGAGGCTTTGGGTACGCACCTTCGGGGTTTTTTTTTTTAATAGTTTCAAAATTTTCTGCAGCAAAAGAGGAGGCAGCTACTGGTCATTTATAAACCATTAACAACAAATGGCATTTAAAAAGTCACCTCAAATTAGTTGATAAAGCACAAAAATGTGCAAGTTTGCAAGTTTCTTTTCTGTGGGGTATTGGTGATTAAGATTTTAGGAGGGGAAACATATGCCAGAACTCAGTCAGTACTATTTAAATAATATTATGTTATTATCTTGATTATAAATTGTTGAGGGAAGCTTACTTACTATGGAATTATCTACAACTTTGGTTTTTCATGATCGCTCAGTTAAAACTTCTGGATTACCAGGGTTGGCTTAATTTATTTAACAAACTGCGGCTCATAATCAAACTTAATTTGTAATATACGCATTGACGGAAGTTCTTTTAGATCTGCATGGCATATAAAGGAGCTGATGTTTCCAAGATGGCAGAAATACTTCTAATAGTGACAACAAGATATCTCCAAAGGCTTTTTTTTTTTAATTCAGCACCACAGAAAAACAGGTTGCCAAAGCGAGGCAGGTGGGATCAGAAGATCTTTCCTTCCAACACACTTTTTCCTGAGGGCATCAGGAATCATTTTAGCCCGTGTGCTTCAGGAGGCTGACACAGAGTTCCTTTAAGCCAGGGGGAGAATTTTCATTAACATCAGCAGGCATTTGCTGAGGAGCCAAAAGGCTACGTGAATTAAATCAGTGAATCAGAAACAGAAGATGGAGCTGGGTCCAGGCTGGACTTCAGGAAGCAAGTACATATTATTAGTTCAAAGGAATGAAGCCTGGAATCGCAGCTCCAGTGTCATCCTATCTGCAATCCCTTCACAGGCTGCTGCCCTTGGATCTACTCAGGGGCTCAGCTTTTAGCAGTGAAAGCAGCAGTTTGCCCATTCTACAAAACAAGAATGCCACGAGTATCTCCCCAAACAGGAACTAGAGCAACAGTTCTCCAGGGCTTGCCATACCTGGTTGATTAAGATAAAGACAGGGGTATCCTGAGTCCTGATAGGGGCAATTTTCTTGTCACAGGCAGTACCCTATGGTCCATTTCCAGCTAAAACACTCAAAAATACTGTTTTCTTTCTTGTTTCGCAGAGGGAGAACAAGGAAGCATGCCACAGCAGCATAATCCTTCATAAAATTAAGCCAACAATAATACTTTTTTTTTTTTTCAATGGTTTGTTCATACTCTCCCACTGGGCAGAAGACGACAGAGAATGATATGTCCCTCATGTCAAAGTCTCTTATAGCATGAATGCAATAAAAGCAGCATGAAATACAGTGAGTTTTTAAAGGGATGCTTTATCGGCCTTCTTCCCTCTGCCTGTTTTCCCAAGAGATCACAAAAAGAGCACAAAGAGAGAAAATAGATGAGTTGAGGAGAAAGAGGCAGATCTCCAATGTATTTCCTGGCCTAGTCCTGCCCTCAGTGACAGCTCCCGCCTTGTCAGGCTGAGGTGGTGGGTTCCCCATCATCCCCCAGCCTGCCTGAAGCACGCATCAAAATGCATATGTCAGAGCATGTGTGCAAGTTCCCACCTCCCTATTTGCATGGCACAGGCTGGACCAGGAAGCTCACCATGAGACCGAAAGGTAAACATGACTTCCCCAAAGCATGGTGTGATCCACCAGCCCTCCCATCCACTAAAGAAGGGCAACCAAGCCCTGGAAGTCTGCAAGCTCCAAAAGGCAAGGCTCCAGAGTCAGCAAGAATTTTTTTATTGACACTATAGAGAAACCAGACATAATGATGTCATGTATGTATGCTATAAGAGATGAATCTCAAAAGGTAAACATAGTTTGTACTGAACTGGACTGCAAGGACTCTGTAAGGACTGTGGAGCTTTAGCCTGGTCTCCAAAGTCACTACTGAATTTTTGAAGTGGAGTTATTTTCAGAAACATAACAGTCAAACACATTTGAATAGATGGAGGTTTGCGATATAAAAGGTGTCCTCATTTACATTACAAGTATTTGCTTTCCATAGTGGAAAAATTAAAGAAGCAAATTGTATCATTTAAAACTGCACTTGATTAGCTGAGATGGATTTTTATGCATGCCAATTATTAGGTTTTCCTCCTAAGGTATCTTATAAGCAACATATTTTATGGGTTTATTAAGAATGTCATATTGTTTTTTCCCACTTTACTGCAAATAATTCAAACATAACATTGGAAGTTTTCCATTAGAGCTTGTTAGAAAAAAATGTTATCTCCCCCAAAAAGTTATTTTAGAAAAAATTCTAAGTATTTCAGAATCAATTTCAATATTCAAGCAAAGTCCAGTGCGCTGTGAAACACACTTCCTTAATGCATTGGGAGCTTCATGTGACAGGTTCTTGTACAATAGTTTCCCCTTTTGCAGAGGGGCTCTTTGGAAAATCTCTGGCAAAAGAGCACACTGAATGCCATCTGGCTGGAGGGCTTACCCACAGAGGCAACTCTCATGCCTACAGAATAGCAGAGGACTTCAACTCCAATCCAAATATTTTCCCTTTCAGGCAAGGTATTTGAACTTTTTGACTAACATAAATAAATAAAATACCATAAAAAGCAAATACTTTTGCAAAAGAAATCTCACATCATCAGAATTAGAGCTGTGCAAATGATTGGATTTTTTGGTAGGGATGTCAAATGAAAATACTAATAGGAATAAAAATAATAATCAAGTTTCAATCTCACTAAGTTTATTTACTTATTTATTTATTGCACTTATTTTCAGAAGATAAAACCACAAAACATAAAAATTTCCTGTTCATTGAAAACACTGGGTATTGACCTGCTCTGTGACACAGCTTCCACAGCCTGTGCTATTTTTAATAATGCTATCAGAGCTCAGAAGAGGTAATCACAAAACAAGGATAATTTAAAATACTACTGTTGGAAACACCTTTCAGTTAAACTCTGAAATTCCTGAGATGTGACTGTGCAGTTAATTTCAAGTCTACTGATTGGGAAAGAACTTTTTAAATCATGCCATTCATAAGAAATAAAAATCTACTCAAAACGAGTCCAAGACAAATGTTTTTTATATACAGGCTCAAATCTAGATTTTGAAATCATGCAAGACTGTTAAGTCCAATCAGTTTCTACTTCCTCACAAACTCCATTTTCAAGCACGAGTCGATTTTATAAGCCTGCCAACATTCAGTGGCACTTCTCTCGAGTTATACATTTAGGTTGGATGAACACAAGCACAAAATTTATAGCTTCGTTCAAGATTAACTATATGGAAGAACGCAGGTACAAGGAACAAATGCAAACCCCAAAGCTAAAGGTCAGACCCCATAAACATAAACATATCACTCTTCTACAGGAGCGCTTGTTAAAGTCTATATGACACCTGAATTTTTCGCTATCTGGTCCTCACGATGGGACACAGGGGGATTTGTGCTTTAGAAGTTAATCAGCCTTTTGTGGCAGTAACTGTAAAGCAAAGTGTTACCTGGTGTGCCAGGAATGTCCTGTTTTCTTTTGAGACAAGCCTGCCAAGGTACTGCATTACCATCATATGCCTTTCATAACCGCTCACTATTATCAGCTTCTCAGTTTCGTCTCTTGGATCAGCAGAAGTTTCTTAAAAGTATTTATTTTCTTTGCTAGCCCAGCACAGGGCTGTCACAGCACATTGGATTGCAGCAGCAAACAGGCCCTCTGGAGCAGCAAGACCGCTCAGCTCTCCCCCAGCCTCCCACACCCTGCCGGAGGCGTGCCGAGGGCTGCGTGGCTGGCTCACCTAGAGGATGGCAGGGAAGATGTGGTGCCACTTTCCATGGCACCTGTAGGCTTCATCTCTCTCCTCTGGCAAACCACTGCTGCCAGGGGTGGTGCTCAGTCTGCAGGGATTGCAAAGACACTGCCCAAGGGCAAATAATGTGCTCCTGCACTGTACCAGGCTGCAGGTAGGTTAGCAATACTTTTCCCAGAGGAGGATGACTTCATTGCCTTGTAACAAAAATTGAAATCTTCCTCCCTCCATTTCGCACTACAAAAAGGGCAGGAGCAGAACTCCGCAAATTCTGTATCAGGTTGGGGAAGCCTTTCCTCTCACCACTGCAGCAGAGGACAGCTGAGGACTCACTTGCAAGTGCCAGCAGAGACAGTTGGGCTTAGTTGGGGAAGAGCAGGCTGCAAAGTCTGGGTTACACATACTGAGACCTGGGGCAACCTCTTCTGTGTATTGGGCTGCCTGGGCCAGCTGCTGCAGCTAAAGCTGCTGGTCTTGAAGAGCATCTATCAGCCTTGCTGGCGTGCTTGCCTCCTCTCCCTCAGTATCTGTGCCGTTTGCTGCTGCCAGAAGATGCTCTGCTCCTGCCACCTCTACTCTGCCTGTATCTGGGACACAGGCTGAATTAACGGGGGCATAGCTCCCTTCCCACTGAGGATTGCACATATTGGCACCAGGCAAGAAAAATGATGATTTTGCACTTGCACCCAATTGTCTTGCTATACAAATTTCTAAGTAAAATCAAAGCCTCAGGAAGGGGCATTGCAAGTCAGTGCAAGGGGATCTCTCTAAAACTGAGGAAAATCCTGGGATCAAGTGGCCACCTTCCCTCTGCTTAAGCGGAGAGTTTAGTGCTATACCTGAAGGGCGTCCCTCTGGGACCCCATCCTTATCCCTCCCAACAGGCACAGAGCAAATTGTCCTGACACAGCCCATGGCACAGAAGACCTCAGCAGGCAAAGAGAAACTTTTTACATTTCCAAGAGCTCCTGCACACAGCACTTCAAAGAAGGTCAGAAACTGTTTGTCTCACCATTTCAGACTGATGGCTGTCACTACCACACGGTGTCCATGTAGAATCAATTAGCAATAGCCAAAGTCTCTGGTGACTCTGCAGAGACGGATTTTCTTCCTCTTCTGAAATACCATCAAGGTTTTCTCATCAAAGGATTATGCCTATGACAAGAAAGCAATGTAATTTAATATAAGCTGAGAGGGAAATGGAAAACTCCCCCACCTGAGACTAAAGCTGGGACTGTTGTATCTGGAAACATAGTTATGTAACCTCCAAAATGATTTCTCACCTCTGCCTCAAATCACCCCCTACAACCTTTCAAAACAGTCTTTCCACAGCGTACATGTGTAAGAGAGAAAAAATTAGCTTAGGTCAATCCCATGCCCTCTAGCATAGGTAATTCTCTATTTCAGATACAGTTTTATTATTTGTCCTGTATAGAAAAATGAAAAACATTACAGACAGAAGTAAGGTTTTCAGATCCTGCTTAGACTCCTAGATCTTGTTTTCAGTTGTTATAAATTAGAAGACAATGGATCTGTGGAGTTTACAGCAGTGAATTTCTGACCCACTGAATCTAAAACAGGAAAAAGGTTTATAAGATAAACAGCCACAAATTCCCTATTACTTGGTACATTTTTTTAGAATATGCATTCTTTTGGTAGCATACCACACTTATTACAGGCGCCCACATTTCTGTCACAAATATTTTAGTGAGGTAGCCTTTTTAAAATACGATATCATTTGTGGATGACCATGGACTTGTTGATGTATGTCCATTCCTTAAATTAGTCTGCCTGATGTCTGTATCCCTTTTTCTTTTTTTTTTTCCTTTCTCTTTTGTGGTCACATATTTTATTTACCAAACTAGTTTGTAAGAGTTGGAGGAAAGGTACTGTCTGTGCTTTCCTCACACAGAACAGATTCTAGAGACATTTTGGTACTATTCAGAAAGAGAGCTTGGCAGGCCTTTCCTGTCACGGTAATTCACATAAGCTTAAGGCTACCACTCAGACAGAAAGAGAAAAACAAATATAAGTGGAGAAACAATTTTCCTAATTGTTTACACCTTCTGTGTGAACTTACTCATGAAATTTGTGGCTCAGTATTTTTTTAATATGCTCTCATAGAATAAAGCATTTCAGTAAAGAAAATAGACATGGTGGTTATTTCCACTTGGGTGTTGTTTTCTCACGGTGCCCATGGTTTCACAGACAAAGTGGCCATCTTTGCTTTTCTTGCTGACCCTGCACGGCAGGCAAAGCAGCTCAGCCTTCAGCAATCTGAATTTGCATGAGTTTCAGGGTCACAGAAAGAACAAATAAGCAAAAAGCAACTAGAAAATAATCAGCATTAAAAATCCACCCATAATCTCCATAGCTCTGGCAGGATAAGTAAGGAGAAATGAAACAGAGGTAGCAAGAAGAGAGCAGGTAACAGAGTGTTTTGCACCCATCAGGCAGAGAAACAGAGGAGGAGGTGTCATCCCACGTTGCACCACAGAGGTCTTGGACCTCCCCAGATGCAATTTTATCTGGTAAACTGC
This sequence comes from Numenius arquata, assembly GCF_964106895.1. Classification (NCBI taxonomy): domain Eukaryota; kingdom Metazoa; phylum Chordata; class Aves; order Charadriiformes; family Scolopacidae; genus Numenius; species Numenius arquata. Next base: position 37,965,833 of record NC_133577.1, on the reverse strand, counting down.
TGAATCAGTTTTTAAATGCCTTGCTGTTCTGAGGTACTTTGTGTCAGCCTGTTTTTTTTCCATGAAGAGAAATGATTGCCAGTAATTTGGTTTTCAAAGAGAGACTCAAATTCACCAAAGACGGAGGGTATTCAGATCTGGATTTCAAATTCATGCAAAACTCGTATAAATCCTGAACTGAGCCTAACTGAGCCTTTATAGAGTTGAAGTAAGTTTTTCCTTTATTACAAGTGGCTCCAGATGACAGCACCAAAATGTCACCAAGCAAATTCTCTGAACATTATTTCCACCTTAACTGTAAGAAGAAAATACCAGAAAAACCTAATTAGAAAGCCTGAGAAAAGAAGGATTTTTTCTTTTTAATTCAATTTGTTCTCTTGCTCTTTCTCATTTCCACACCAAAATAACACTGGAGAGTAGAGAGCGCTTTCCCAGTGTGCTCTCAGAGGAATGATGGAGCTGCCTATGGTAAGGGCAAACTTTCTTGGATAAGAGACACAATTTCCTTTGCAGCCTCTACAGAACTACAAAAAAGCTCTGCTGGATGCAGGAGCCACCAGCCTTATTGGCTCTCCACTCCAGGAGTAAGATGTATTCCTTCAATCACACATTTATGTAAAAAATAATGAAACAGCACAAAAATCACATAATGCAGCAGATATAAAACAGTTCTGGGGAAAAGGATAGAAACTTCAGTATAGTGGGCCTGATTTAGCACATGTGGGATTTGTAGAAGTGATTGGTCCTTAGAAAATATATGACTGAAGAGGGAATTAAGGCCTGGTCTAAGGGATGATCCTCGTTCAGGCACAGCACAGAAAGGAGGAGGTAGAAGCAAGAAAAAAAGAAACAAAAGGGGTTACAAGACTGGCTCCATTTGAGGGCAATATGTTATTCCCATCAGACTGCTTCCACTCCGGGTTTTCATACTTGAGAGGTTGGATAAGCCTTGGATAAACCTCTGAGCTTTTAAATGCTTAGCTGAAGCTGGAATTCCAAATCTTTTGAAGCTGGCCCATCACAAACACTAACATACAAACAGCTTCCACATAAATATTAAATGCAAAAGACATAATTTATAAAAATGTCAGCGTGCCAAAGAATACTACTGAACCTACCCAACGATGTTTTTTTAAATGTGTCACACACTGACAAGTAGCTAGACTAGTTCAAGGCTGCTTTTTAAAGCGTTTAACTACAGCTATCATTGCTTCATTGGAGCCACACAGTTACTTGAGAAGTAGTGTACAAAACTCAGCTGTTTCACCTTGCATCAGACTGTATTGGCATCTGCTTCAAACTTCAGATCCTGAGATGGTAGCCTAAAGGAATCAGCAGAATTCCCCCAAGGTCCAGCTGTTCATATTTATTATTTGTATTCAGAAGCTCAGCTATGCTGTCTTTGTGGCTGACACATTACAAGAAAACAATTTGCCTTGGATAATGGATATTTTTGCATTCCAGTTGAGCTAAGATGGCTACAAGAGTTCAAAGTTACTTACTAGATCCACATGTAATATTCATAAGACTTCTCATTTTTCATGATACCAGTATACTTGTAAATTGCATCTCAGACATTCTTTAAACCACCCAAAACCCACATTCCATGGAAGCACCAGCAAATATAAGTTTATAGGTACACCTTCATTTAAAAGCAACAACAATAACTATTGTTGACATTCAACAGAAGGATGCAAGCCATACTTTCTGCATGCTTATATTATAGCAATCTTGCTAGAAAAAGCCAATATAATGGTGTTTACCATTGCCTTTTTGTGCATATGTCATTAAGTTCAAGCACTTCACATGGACTTTCTGCCACCAAGGATTAGAATCATAGAATCATAGAATGGTTAGAGTTGGAAGGGACCTTAAAGAACATTGAGTTCCAACCCCCCTGCCCTGGGCAGGGACACCTCCACTAGACCAGGTTGCTCAAAGCCCCATCCAGCCTGGCCTTGAACATTTCCGGGGAAGGGGCATCCACAACTTCTCTGGGCAACCTGTTCCAGTGTCTCACCACCCTCATTGTAAAAAATATCTTCCTCTTTCAGTTTAAACCCGTTACCCCTTGACCCATCATTACTGTCTCTGATAAAAGAGTCCCTTGCCATCTTTCCTGTAGGCCCTATTTGGGCACTCCAAGGGGCTATAAGGTCTCCCTGGAGCCCTCTCTTCTCCAGGCTGAACAACTCCAACTCTCTCAGCCTGTATTCATAGGAGAGATGCTCCAGCCTGCTGATCATCTTCGTGGCCCTCCTCTGGACTCACTCCAACACTTCTATGTCCTTCCTGTGCTGAGGGCTCCAGAGCTGGACACAGTACTCCAGGTGGGGTCTCACCAGAGCAGAGTAGAGGGGGAGAATCACCTCCCTTGACCTGCTGGTCACGCTGCTTTTGATGCAGCCCAGGATGCGGTTGGCTTTCTGGGCTGCAAGTGTACATTGCTTGCTCATGTTTAGCTTCTCATCAACCAGCACCCCCAAGACCTTCTCCTCAGGGCCGCTCCTCAATTCATTCTCCACACAGCCTGTATTTGTGTTTGGGATTGCCCTGACCCACCTGCAGGACCTTGCGCTTGGACTTGTTGAACTTCATGAGGTTTGCATAGCCCACCTCTCAAGCCTGTCCAGGTCCCTCTGGATGGCATCACTTCCCTCCAACGTGTTGACCGCGCCACACAGCTTGGTGTCGTCAGCAAACTTGCTGAGGGTGCACTCAATCCCACTGTCCATGATGCCAACAAAGATTTTAAACAGCACTGGTCCCGGTATTGACCCCTGAGGAATGCCACTCATCACTGGTTGCCACTTGGACATCGAGCCGTGGACAGCAACTCACTGAGTGCAGCCATCCAGCCAATTCCTTATCCACAGAGTGGTCCCTCTGTCAAATCTATGTCTCTCCAATTTAGAGACAAGGATGTTTTGTGGGAGAGTGACAAATGCTTGGCACAAGTCCAGGTGGATGACACCAGTTGCTCTTCCCTTGTCCACCAACACTGTAACATCATTGTAGAAGGCCACCAAATTTGTCAGGCACAATTTTCTCTTAGCGTCTAGTCACATTGTTGACACTCACTCATCAGTTCAGTTACTCTAAATTTCAAGAGATTCTTCAACACACATCAGTCAGCTACTTGGAAATGCAGTCCAGGAAACAACAGTGATTTGGGCAGCAAAAGAATGTGGTTACTGGGAGAATGTTTGGGGAAATCTATTGGCAAGATTAGCAGAAGAGCGTTTCCTATAATTTACTGACCACCAAATTAAAGGCTATTATAAAATACTGTTAAATCTGACTTGCAGTCTGTTTGCAACTCTTTGTACATGTAGTTATGAAAGCTGAGCTCAAAAAAATCTGGGCACTGACAGTGACAGTGTGTCTTTTTCCTAGAAAAGTACGGTTGAATGAACAAGATTCCTGAAATTCAGATATATGCTTTCCAGAACAACTATAACTATCCCATCTGTGCCTCTGCAGTACTCACAAACTATTTTTATGTTCTTAAATCTTTTGACAGTATTTCTGAACAATAGCCATTTGTAGCACCATAAGATAAGCATTATCAAGCTTTAAAAGCTTCAGCCATGTAACATTCAAATGCATTCAGGTTATCTGCTCTTTGTTTGAAGGAAAAGTGCTATAGCTGATTTCACCTCAAAACAAGTTACTAGTGATTTTAGCTAAATAAATAGAAGACAATTTCTAAGCATGTTTTTTTCTTAATCTTCAAAAAAATAGGGCTCACATGCTGGAATAACGCATGACACAGTGCAAGCTCAACATCTATATCTCTGACCTTGTAACAATCAAATGTGGCAAACAACAATCAAATCATGGGGAACTAATAAAGCCCGTATAACTTGTATTTCTTTCAAGGAAATGTCAATAAATTCATATGTCTGACCTGCTAGACAAAATGCTACCCGTATTTTTCTCCAACTTGACCCCCGCTTCAAAGGGACAAAGGGTAACTTGGGTGTTGTTCATATCCTCTCCTCCCAAAACTGAGCTTTACCTTTGGGCTCCTTTGCCAAGTCCTAGTGGATGCCAAAAAAACCAGAGGGAAGTTTCAAGTGCATGGCAGTAGCAAGAGTAAGCCACAAACGGAGAGGGACCCAAAGGAATGTCTTTGTTAGGGCAACCATTAAGCAAGGCTCCTCTCAAGCATGTATTGCAAATCCATCTGAGGCTCCAGACTTCAGTAAATGGTTGAACAAGTTTACTGACATGACTCATTCTATTGCTATGTCTAAACCAAATCAATTTTAGCTATTCAGCTTTGATGAATGTTAAGGTCATAACAACCATAAAAAATAAGAAAGGCACCTGAAAACATTAACAACATGGGAAAAATATGGGTTTTAGCTGAAAATAAGCAGAAGAAATTTCCAAAAAAAGAGCAAGTTTATTTGTTCTTTCCCAGAAAGATTACCTTCTCTTATAAAAGGAGCTTGTTATTAAAGTTCCTTTACTTCCCCAGCAATGGTATCATGGTTCTGTAACACTGTTAGTCTGGTCTAAGCCTATGTGGGCTACAGAAACCAATGCAATGACACTGTTTATGAGAGCTGGAAGCAGGAAGAGGGTGAGAAAGATGAGGAGAGACAATATTAGTCATCTACAAAATAAAGAGCTAGGCAAGAAGGCAAAATTGCTGAAGGGCAGATAGAGCTAGTAGTGCAGAAACACAGTCAATTTCTTTTTAATAAAAGCAAAAAGAAAATTGTACATGCTCAAAGAAAAGTCCTTGAAAGTACCTGACAGCCAGCTCTGACTGAAGGGGAAATAGAGATTAATTTGGAGCAACTTATATACAGCAAAATCTTACTCCCTTAACCCCTTTTGTTTAGTAAATTCAGTTCAAAGTGGTTTTGCTGGTCAGAAATTTTAGGGCCCAGTCACACAGGATCTTGTAGGACCAAGATTTTATCTTTGGGGCTCTGCTGCTGAGTGTTTTAGCTGGCTGAAGCCGTAGTAGCTGAAAATGCTGGAGCACATCTATGCCTACATTTTATATTTTCTCTTATTCTTAGCTTCAAGTCGTTACTGGAGTTCCACACGGGAGGTCATAATTTGGGCATCAAATGCGATATTTTCCATCCACCAGCTAGAACCTAACAAACATTGCCTTAAATAAATTTGTGCCCATGCCAAATTCAAAATTAACTTCCCAAGCCAAGCTAGGGTTGGTGGGATGGGGCCAAGGGGCCCACAACTCTGCTGTTGAGCTAATGGAGCAGCCTCAAGCTGCCAATCCAACAAGGGAGACTTTTTTATTTAACATATACATTACACAACGTGTGCAATATTTTCCACATTCAATGAGAAGACTTTATTTATAAGCTGCCTGTGTTGAAATGGTCTCTTATTACAAGGAAGCAGTAAGCCAGGTTGAGCCTGGAAATGAATTCTCATTTTCTCCTTCACTGCAATGTTCAGTGACATGTTGCTCATTCCCTCCAAAAATATTTTGCAGATGGTTTTGGCCATTTACTGTACTTACAGGCTCTAGAATAATGACATTTATTCCCAAATCTCTTCGTCTCATTCAGCCTTCATTACTTATTGGAAGAGCAGGTGAGATACTGAATTTAAGGAATTGTATCTACCTCCAGGAAGAGTAGCATGATGAAGATACACAGTTTCATTTTCAGCCAGAAACATCTTTCGTCCTCATCAACAGTTTCAAATGGTTTGACATTTTGCAGATAGGTTTCACATATCATTTTGAATATTTTCTATGATGCAAAATCGAGTTAGATATTTCAGAGTTTGAAAGAATGGGCTAAATCTTCACATCTACACTGACTACAATATGAATTGATACTTACGCAAAGGAATAAAAAACCAAAACAAACAAACAAACAAAAAAAAACAAACAAAAAAAGATATCCATAGTTCTGTCTCATTCAGGGCCCAAGATGCTTTCTCTGAAAACTCCTACTTCCAGATTCACCTGTGAAATGCCAAATTTCTTATTACATAGGATGTTATTAATTATTTTAAAAAGTCAGAGAGTGTACAAAGTTCTTTTTATGCTATGTAATAATAATTTATTATGCAAGCCTTTGGGATATCCTACAAATGTATATACAATGAAAAATGTCATTCAATTTCTACATCCTTGATCTCATGTCAAGTCCTTTTCCTACATCTAAGACATCCAAAATATGGTATTGGGTAACAAACCCCAGAGGAATATTCTGAATTGTGAATCCTGGTCCCACAGAGGAACCATCTACCAGCTTTGAGTGAAACATATATGTCTTACTGCGAAATGTATTTCTAAACTTCATTATCTTCTCAGTATTTCCTATTGTTTAGCTTAAATTACTTCCTGCTTGAAGAGTACTTATAGAACCACTGGTGGCTGTGAAATCCATTTTGGATATCTGCCTTTACTCATGTACTCTACAATGAATTCACGGTGTGATTACATAAACCAGTGCACTGTCCTGTGGAGATAACAGAGATATCTCTGAACAAGGCAGTTGTGCTGCAAGCAACATGACTAATTCAGGCTGATAGCCCTAACTCGAGCTCTGGTGCAACCCCTTCCACTCCAGGAGAGACCAGATTCCACCCTGCTAGTTGAAACAGATGTTTATTTAACAGAAGATGTCCATTAACCTAGGCAACCAGCACATAATTATTCAAATGCCTAATACATTAGCACTTTGGTTAACTGCGCTCTCTCTCTCTAATCAGGGAAGAGGGACTAATTCGAAATGAGGATCAATTAGTAACCAAGGGCACTTTTGAAATAGGCCTACAGAGGAAAGACAGTCTCTGCCTACACTAAAAAACCCCATGTTGTAGGCACTTAAAGCTACAAAGGTGTCAGGGGAGTTTTAAAACGAAAGGCTGTGGAAAGTGCACAAAGATTGGAATGACTCATCCTCTCCTGGGAAAGTCACAAAACTTCTCTATCCTTTGAAAAAACACAAGTAAGGAATCAATAAAATTCTGATAGGAAACAATGACATCTCAATAGCAGTCTCAATAATAAAGTCCCATTTATGTAGTGCACACCAAAATAGACAAGAAGACCACAAGGAAATACTTATTTGCATACAAATGCTAGAAGTCTAACAAGGTGTGCAAAGATCGACCTAGAATGTCTGGGTTTAAACATTGACATGAGGGGTTTTAGGCTCTCTTGGTACTTGGTAAAAGACAGTATGACCACCATATCAACCTGTCAGTGATGACATGCTAAGTGAGACCAGAGCCACTGAAGGGACAGAAAACACATGGAAGTGAGGCAATTTGATGGTTCATATAGAAGGACAATTGCTGTTTCCTGCAGTAACTATGTTCTTGAAGCAACTGGTCAGAGAACTTCCAAAAAAAAAAAAAAAAAAAAGAAACCATTAATTTCTGAACCCAGCAGACGTTCTGATCAAAAACGTTACTTTTGAAAATATGGACCATGATGTACTTGTAATCTGCCTCCTTGGAGGACTTAAAAAGGCAAAACCAAAAACCTCACCCAGGAGTAATTAATTGGTAGGTTAGACACAAAGGTGTAAAAAGAATCAACAAAAGTTACTCATAAGTGGTACAGTCATTTACAGACAACATTGTAAAAATATATGGCTGGCTGGAGATTCTGAAGGAAGTGAAATAAAAGATGGTAGAACTAAGCACCAGAATAAAGAGGAATATTAGAAACAAGGAGGCATACTTCAAAATGTGGAGATCATATACAATGGAGAAAACCAGAAAACAGTATATATTAAAGAACATCAAAAGTAAAACTGGAGTAAGAAAGGACAAAAGTGACTTTGAGAAAGAACTTTCTAAAGGAGTGAAAACTAACAATAAAAATCTTTCTCAAAAACATCACAGGCAGAAAGGCTGCCAGAGAGCCTTTAGGGCTGACAGAGGATCACAGCCTAATAGGAGCACTTGCAGAAAATACAGTTACAGCAAAAGACCTACTTCTCCCCGATTCATTACTGAGAAACTTATAGAGGATCCTTTCTTTTCAGGAGAATGACCTGGAAGAACTGTCTCAAATTGAAAATTCAGGAGAAAAGTTCTTAGAATAAATCAGTAAAACGGTAACAAATTGGCCAGAGGAGGTAACATTTGCTCAGGAGTCTTAAAGAAACTCAGCTATGAAATTCTTAAACTATCAGCTAGTACAACTTATTGCTTGAATCTCTGCCAGTACCATAGCGAGGGAAGCAGCAGGTACCTTCAGAGCAGGTAGAGGGAAAGTACAGATTAAGAAATCTGGCTCGTTTATCAGGCAGCTTGGTAGGAACCAATTTGGGATGCTGGTAAACAGTTGCATATGAATATATTGTTTAACTGGGAGGTCAATCTAGGTCCCTTTGGCAGAGGGAAGCAATGCAGCACAGATCTGTCCAGATTATTTGAAAGACCAAATGAGCTGAAATCTGTGTTATGTGACTTATCTATAATAACGATTTGGAAAAGGAAGTAAATAATGAGGTTATAAAGTTTGGTGATGGTAAAAACACCTTGATTGCAAGACTGCAAAGAATTGCAAAAGAACTGGTTAGTAAAATTACACATAAACTTAAAAATTAGTAAACACAAATAAATCCAAGCAGAGCAAAAAACATCTACATCTATGGGCAGGCAAGTACTCACCACAACACAGAAAAGAGATTCTGGAGCTTTTGTGGATATGTCCATTGGATGGTGGTGCTCAGTGAAGGCAAAAGAAGCAAATGGAAGTTTAGGAAGTATTAGGAAAGGAACAGAGAACAAAGCAGCAACACAACATTATGCCATGGTTCAATTCCTTATCTCCCCTGCACCTTCTGTGTTGTGCACACCGTTAAATGTCAAAAATCATATGGCAGAGCAGAAAAAGGACAGAGAAAAGGAAAAAGGATAAAATGACTTCCAGAAGAGAAGAGGGACAATGTATTGTAATTCTTCAGCTTGGAAAAGAAATGACTGATGGAAGATATGCTAGAGCCTTCAAATCATGGCTGGAATAGAAAGGTTAATATGGGCCAATTATTTGTTATTTCTCCTGACACAAGACCTAGGGGATGCCAAAGCAAACTCTCAGGCAGCAGCTGTAAAGTAAATAAAAGGAAGCATTTTTTCCCCACAGGATTTATAGTAAATTAATTGCCATCCAATGCTGTGGAAGGTAAAAGCCCCCAACTATAAATATGTTTAAAAATTAATTTGACAAATTAATAAGGGAAAATAAAAGTTCACCAAGGGTTATTAAACCTATGGATACAGATGTTAGCTCAGGAAGTCCTTGGGAGTACACTAAAGACTGCTGGGGTGGAGAAATTTATAATAGAAATGCTAAGACTGGATAAATGGAAAATGAAGAGGTATAGCCGGGTGCGGAAGCACCAGAAAGAAGATCAGAAAAAGGTACATAAGAATTGCAGGCACTGATGGCACCCAAATTTGCAGATGCTCAAGTTCCCAGCACATCTACATGCAGCTTTCAAGGACATCTAGAATGAGAAATCAGGGAAGATTTGAGAACAAGGGACAGTCTCCACCCACATCAGATGAAGGTTCACATCACTGAGAGATACTGGCAGGGAGCTAAAGGCCTGGAGCTTTAAGACACCAGGTAAAGCAGACAGTGGGTAAATACTCAGAAAGGTGAGATTGGATGGGGAGACAGAAGATCACAAACATGGTCAGCTCCTGAAGGGTACAAGAAGACATCCAAAGCCAGCTCATAGTTGCTAGCCTAAGGATAACATGAAATGTGATAAGAACTCAAAATCCAGATTTCCTTGTCCTCTTTCACCTCAAGGAATCCTGGACAGACACAGGTCTTAGTGCCTGCATGCTGACACGAGTATTTGGACACATGCAAAGTGGTGCTTCTGAGTATGTGACTATGAGAGTGGGATTGTGAGTGAGTCCAGTCAGTTTTGTTTTAAAATAAACTTGCACAATCACAGCACTGTTGAGGTGGGAAAGCACCTTGGGAAATCATCTAGTACATCCCCCTGCTCAAAACAGGGTCAGCTAGAGCAGGTTGCTCAGGGCTGTGTCTAGTTGGCATGTCTCCAAGGATGAAGACTCTACAAGCTCTCTATGTGACTTGTTCCAGTGTTCGATCACCATCACAGTAAAAGTGTGTTTTCTTACATTTAAATGGAATTTCCTATGTTTCAACTAGTGCCCGTTGCTTCTTGTCCTCACCAGGTACTACTGAGAAGAGTCTGGGTCTACTGTCTTTACTACTCCCCTCTACATTGATAAGACCCCCTGAACCTTCTCCAGGCTGAATAGTCCCAGCTCCCTCAGTTTATCCTCGTATGTCAGGTGCCCCAGTCGTCTGTGTGGCACTAATCAACTCTCTTCTGACAAGGTTTCAGATTAAGCTTTGCTGTATCGTTCCTAAAATAGTGCTACAGTATATATTAGAGGTGAGTTATCTCTGGATTTGCCTTATTCAGAATATTAGGCCTTGGCCAGATCCAGTACAGCTGGCTTTAGGTGTCTCTATTGTCCTGTCTGGTTAGGTTCCTTCTCTTCTACCATGCAGACAATCCCTCTCCCAGTCAAATGGGCATCTGAAGTACAATGGACTCAGTGTATCAGAGCTTCCCAGTCACCTAAGGGCAAATATAGTTGCATACAATAGAATACAATTAGAAAGAAAACGTTTACAGACCTTTTTCTGAAATGATTGTGAAATGTCGGTGCTGCCTCCCAAGACACAAAGCTATGTTCCAACAGTGGAAGCCAGGGGAGCTTAGCTAACAAAAGCAGAAATGTCTAGTTGTGTTATATTTATTGCAGCCCACACAAGAGCAGCAAATAAAAGACCCAGCAAAGTAATGGGGAACTAAAACCGAACTTCAAGTTCCAGTGATGTAGCTGGGTAATTGGTTCCCTGCTTTAATACATACCTCTCTTTATACATCCTTCATTTGGATACCAAAAGTTTCTCAAAATGGTTTACATTTTTATAAGGAGACATTAAGCTAAGAATACAGAATAGATTATTTGCTACATCATTAAATGAACTTTTTTACACTTGGACAATAGGGGGTTTTAAATTCACACTGCATTTCAAGCATGAATTATTTACGCTGGGAAAATCTTTTCAAACTTCAGAAAAAAAGTGAGATTCATTATATATTGTGTAAAAGCTACCAACTCATATACATGACATCAAGTCATATATTACAGACAAGAAGCCTTTCACATTTTACCAAATGTCATAAGGTTTGCAGTTCCCACATTGTGTTTTAGTATTTCTGCCAAAATTGCCAACAAAGAACGTGTCTTTAACTTCTCTGACCCTATTGTGTCAAAAACATCTCTCATGCACCCCATACTGTATCTTTTAGACCTACTCAGTGTTCATTTCTGAAATTTCAGAAATGCTCAATAGGAAAACCTCAAAACATACAATACAGCTTCCTTACTCACATCTGGAACCAGACATCAAAAATCATGCCTATGAACAAATGTTCTGCAATTTTTTTCCTTACAAAATTAATGAAAGGACTACTAATATTTCCACCAAAGTAAGCTGGAGCTTATAAATGGCTAAAAAGGAGGTAACTGAGCTGATAAAAATTAAATTATTTTTTGCCATTTAACACTTTGGCAGGCTTTAAATATCTACCAAGAAGAAAAGGCAGAACTCATTAATTCTAGTAGCAAAATTGTAACTTCATATTGATTAGTGCATCATTCACTGCATAAAATTATTTTCTATTTAGATTCTGATTTACAGCTTCCCTTACACACTTTTCTCCTTATTTATTAAGCATAATTAAAAATATATGATTATTCGAAAGTAAGCATGTAAAAGTTCACTAATTCTTAACCTGTATCTCAGCTCAACAAAATCAAATATTCGACAAGTACCTCCCTCACCAGTTAATTAGTGCTGTGTATTCCTATTTTCTTTTACCAACCTTGTGGCCGCTTGAGGAAGAAGACAACTGATTATGATCCAGAAAAGACACTGGATTTCCTTTAGGCAGAGTCTTCCACTCTGATGAATCCTCCAAAGGTAGCTTCTTCTCAACAACAGTATGTACCAACACAAAAACTCCTTTGATAAGTTATATGCTTTCTTTTAACTCACAGGACAGTTATGAATAAGGCACAGGAATGAGGGATATTAGCTGAATTTTATACAGTACTTTGAAAGTGAATGCACCGTTGTCACGGTCACCACGTAGTTAAGCAATGAATTTGTATACCTTAGAGATTTTTCAAATACAATGCTAATCATGATACTACTCGGTTTTGTTTTTGTGAAAAGACCACTTGTGTAATTTTTAAAAATGAAAATTTGTGTTCACATTGAGTCACCAGTGTCTTCTCTCCCACTAGGAAGGATTTGGGGAGTGAGTTATTTTTGTTTTGTTATCCTGGAGCTTGAATTTCAAACACCTACTTCATTCACTTACAGTTCTTATGTTCAGGTTCAGACAGGTTCCTCAGTTGTCAATCTACCGGCAAGCTATTTTTCTAAACACCTCAGGTTGACTTGTCTTGAATTTTATTAACCTGGGCTATAGCCAGTATAATATTCTACAAATAATGAAGTCCTATTCCTTTTTCACAAGCCTTTAGAGAATTCAAATGACCTGCCTTAAAGACTACTCAAGCAGCATCAGAGCTTTGGTCAGTTTATGAGAAAAAGCTGGTTAACACCACCACTTTGCATATCAGAAAAAGAAATAATGATAGATTCAGCAAAAATCTATTCATAAACTAAGGATTAACCAGACTGGACAAGACAGGGAGGAGCTAAAGAAAAAAACCCTCAATCTCGTGCAAGTCTAAGACAGTGTCTCAATAAACTCCTCAGGCAATGAGGTGGGATGAAACATGCTGAAAGAACTGAGGGTATCCAAGCCTCTTGGTGGAGATAGCATCAGTACTATGGCAGAACCTGCATATCTTGGCATAACGCAATATTCCCAAAGCATTGCTGTTACTGAGACATGGGTTCTTCCAATGTTAACTGAGCCACAGGGAGCACCCACAGGCAGAGGAACCCCCCACGGTTAAATCAAAAAAAAAGAGGATGCTGAAGAAGCATTGCTTGCAAAGTATACCTGTTGGGAACAGTTCTCTTTTTTTCTTGGGAATAACCTTTCACCAACAAAGGATGTGCAGAAGGGACTCAACGTAGAAGTTGGCACTTCTTTTTGCATCTCCCTAGGCAGACATATTGAAATGTAAGCATGTTAACACTTAGGAAACTTTAACCAGTGACAGGTAGCAAATGGCAAGGACACTGCTTTACACTAGCCAAAGACTGACAATCCTGAGGGCAAAGCTCAGGAGTGTCACAAGTTACTTGCCAGGGTTTGCAAAGGCTTACAGTCAGATGAAGCCCACATAATCTGTGGGCACAAAACTCTCTTGTCCAGAACATCAGGCCACCATGTCAGACTTACCATTTTGTCTCTGTGGAACAGTACCCTGTTGTGGAGAGAGCTCTGGTTAGAGGCAGAGATGATGTGACATGGGGTCACATCCCACCAGAAGTACCCACTGTATTATATCTTATTGCAAAAAGAATATGTATACAAATATTGAATTTCTGCACTATCAGAATAATATTAAACACTTCAACTTGTTTTAGCTCAGAAGCAAACCCTTGGCTGGTTCTGTGCACAGTTGGTGGATATCAAGCAGTGAGGCCATTTAATCACTGACAGTGAACCAAATTCACTCAATTTTTCAAATGCAACATATTTATACAACCTGTGTTCTAATTCCTGTTTACGTAATAGCAGCAGCACTTAAGGCCATTAACAGAAAAAAACCTCAAACAAGGCACAAGGACAAATTTCCTACAAAGCTTTCTGTTTCTTTATAGGGTCACAGGTGCACAGTGATACCAAGAGTGAAATCTGTTCTAGAATCTGTTTCCATGATAAATATTTAGGCATCCAGGTTTTATAGTCTTGACTGGATCCTAGACAATCCAAGGAACATGTTTTTTGTAGCTGTTCATCAAAACAGTTGAAGACAACATTTTGATAACCTATGGAAGACATTGGCTAAATGAGCTTAAATTCCTTGAGAAAGATTTTGGCTTCTGCACAAAGAATTCCTTAACTCTTCAGTAATGAATGAACCTTCTGTGCTGGATGGCTTTAACTAGTATACAAATTAGCTCACTCTCTTTACCAATGCCCTTCACACTACCAAAGCTGAACCAACCATTCCTTGGTATTTAAGATTTCTTTTAATCTATTTTAAGATTCTTCCATTATTTCCATGAGTTTGGTCCAAGACCTATCACAAGCATGCAATTATAGTGAGTGTACAAATACTCATGCTTTTATAAATTAGATTATAAAATAATTATTATCAATAAACCTACAATGAAGACCGCAGGAAGCAGACAATTCTGGATGTCCATATACATACTATTGCATAACCTTGCAAATTTAACACAGAAGTAAAGACTGGTTTGCCTTCTATTAGAAGACTCTCTGGTCATGTGCTGAGGTTTGCTACCACAACAGGTTAATTAAAAAGAAAAGAACAAATTCCGCCCAGGATAAAAATATGACATAGCTACACAAAGAAAATAATCTTTATCTCACAGACAACTCATATGGAAAACTGCTTCTTTTAGTGCTTCCTGACCCAAGGGATCTTCACTTAATCAGCCCCTGTGTTTTCCCCACGCAAATGTATATGATTATGCAAATGACTATGATCATCATCAGGGAAAGAAAAGCAAAGCAAAACCTGCTGTATCAGTGAGAAAACTTCTTTTCAGTTCTATAGTCAAGAAGTTTCCTTCTGTACTGGGAGCCTTGCAGAAGACACTGCCTTTGGTTAATGATCTTGGGCAAGCCATGGCAGATATATTAGACCTAGTAAGACATAACGTTGGCAGGAGTAACTGCTGTGACAATGTATGTGGCAATGACAGAAGACATGCTGGACCAACCTGAACATGTACTGTTCCTGGATATATGCAGCTGAATATGCTCTGGTGGACAGAGAGAAAGAGATAACACTCCTACCTGTCAAGACAGGCAGTATGATTTTGTTTGTTACACTGAATAAAAGGCACCATGTTATGGGAGGGAGACTGAGCTGCTCCACCAAGGGGAATTGCGCACAGCGTGCCATGGCTGTCTACCCCAGGTCCATCCAATGCAGCACAGAAGCAGGGTTCCCAACAGCTGAAGGGATGTAAGATTTACTCATTATTTCTATTTATCTTCATATTTCTATCTTATTATTAAAGCAATTTCATTATGTTATTTCTAGCCATGTCTAGAACCATGCAACCCCTCTGGTGCAGAACATCCTCCTAGATGGTAGGTATGGCCAGGGAAACCACTGATGCAGCTGCAACTGTGTTGTCAGAAATCACCAGGCAGCCACCAGAGTGGGAATGAGTTTGTTTTCGTAGTCCACTCTTTTGGTTAAAACATTATAGAACTCAATAATCTTCCGTCTCAGAGCAGGTACAATCTAGATATATAAGGACAACATGTAACCCAAGAAATTCAGCCTTCCTATCAATCATGTTATAATGTAGTTAAAACATTTCTCACAAGCTTTTAAAAAAAATAGTTATAAATATGTCAACAGATTACGTATTGTGGATGCATGTTTACCTATAGTAACTACAGACTTGAAAAAAGAAAACTGCAAGCCAAAGTTTTATTCCTAACTCTGCCGCCAGCAGCCACAGTAGATAAGATGAAAAGTCCATCCCAGTGCCACCTCATACCCTTAAATATAGCTAGTAGAGATACTTAACAGGAGAGTTTAAGAACTGGGCAAGCACACAGTGAAGCTTGCCCAGTGCCTTACTGAATTCTGGTGGAGTTTAGCGATTACCCAATCTACTGTTATATCTTTTTGTTGCAATACAACCTAATTTCTTAGAGAACCTTTGCTAATACACACCTTGGAAAATGCTTTTTCTGAAAGCTGAGTCCAAATTGCTTAACCTCTTTACCTCAGCCACCTAGATGGAGAGATAAGATAAAAATGCCTCTCTCTGAAGTATCTTTGAGATATTCCAGGCCAAGCCTCTGTATAAATGTGCAGTATTAGATTATTAGTAAAATTTTTGATAGGGCTTCTGTCTTCCATTTTATTCTGAAGTCAGTAAGCACAGTACTTCTCATGTTCCACTGTGTGGTTTGCTTTGTCTGACGAAATCTGATATCTACTTCCCTATTAATATCATCGCACTGTCTGAATGTATTTTAAGAGCTTATGATACTTGGCAATGAGTGGGTTTGATTTTGTTATTGTTGGGTCAGAATGCAGTGCATTTAATTTAAACGTTAGCACAAGATGGGTTTTATCTGATCATGAAACCATGCAAAAGTAGGAATATTTCCTTTAAAAAACAGGCACCCCTTGATATATTTTCAGTGCCAAAAATTTTCATCTGTTTGAATGACAGCCACATACTCCCATTACACTGACTGGAAACCAATAACAAGAATAGGGAAGCTGGACAACGATGCAAAAGCAGATTTTTTTGGCAACTGTATGCAATGCGTTTGAAGTTGTGAATGAAAGATTGTGACATGCCTTCAGCTCAACCCAAAAGTCCTTTCTCCGGCAAAAATCTCCTTAGAATGTATTTGCAGAACAGTGTCAAGAAAAAAATCAAAAATTACCGATGCATTTTTACTGGAACATGCAGGTAGAAATTTAAGCCTTTCCTTGTCAATACTGGAATTACCAATTACTGGAGCAGGTCGGTTGGGAGCCAGTTAGTTGCTGTGCTCAGTAGCCTTCAGCGCCTCAGCCCAACGAAGCATTTCTGACCTGGTTCACCACCATCCAAACACCAGCACACCTTCCCCCATCCATCGCGTCCCACCAAGCCCTGGCCAGAGCAGATGGCGCCAACTGGGACTAGAGGCCACTTTGCTCCTGTGCAAGTGCTTCTTATGTGCTTCTGAAACTGGAGCCCCACCTCTCTTCTTCGTCTGATTAAATTTGACATTTCTGTTCAGGAAAAGAAAGAACATACGCAGGAACTTCACCAAAAGTTTGAACCTCGTAACAATTTTATTAGTAGTGACAGCAGCAGCTGGGGTTTCCAGAACATACACCCCAACATAGTCACATGTTTCTGCAAAAAGTCACCATCCTGGAATTAAAGCTTTTATCTTTTATGCTCACCTTTACAATTGCACCATGCCTGACACGGTTACCTGGGCATGGTTTGTTTATCTGAAACAAAAATTTTAAGTATGCATTTCTTTCTTTCATTTCTTTCTTTCCTCCCCTTTGGGTAGTGGCATATGTTGACTCTTCTTAACTTTAACAGCAATATTACACATACTGAGATTCTATCTGGACAAGAAATGAACAGAAATATTATACACAGCTAAATAAGAAAACACAGATTATTGCCTGAGCCCCCGAAGGCCTACTTTGTCTTTGCAACAGTTTGTTTTAGTTTTCATAAAATTTATTTTGGCTGTAGCCAGATTGATGGTGATTATATTTGAAATCCCTCCCACAAATCTGTCACACAAATACATCATTAATTTAACATTTTTAAACTTATTTGGATAATAAACATGTTTTCTTATTCATTAGTAGATACTGGTCATTGCTATACCTTCAGCAAACAATAAAACGCTCCCTGTGTTAGCAGCTTTTAGTTGCCAGGATTTGCTACTGGTCTAAAGGCATTCAAAGGAAGTTAGAAACCTACACAGCTTTGGGGAAAAAAAAAACTCAAACCAAAAAAACCACCTCAAGTAATATCAGATGTCTTATTAGCCTAGAAAGATCAGTCTGTGTGACCCGAGAGATGGCAAAATTTCCAGGTTCTCCTTTTGCCAAACAAAAAAAAAAAAAGTAACAACAACAAAAACCCCCACCCTTAATCAGATTTTTGAAGTTTGATACAAAGTAAATCCTGAGCTTCATCAGCATTTCTGTTGATAATACCAGTAGATTTGATATCTTCCAGAAAAAAAAAAAAAAGAAAAAGAGGCAAAAAGAAAAAGTAATCTTGAACTGCAGCAGCAAAAGGGGCAGGAAGTGCCCACTGCAGGGTCTGTGGTCCGCACAGCTTTTATTTCATGGAGACACACAGACAGCCTATTCCCTGGTGACAGCTCTCTGCGCTTTCCAATCCTGCACAGGATTTCCTTCTGTCTGAAAGTGTAAGAGTCGCTCCAGTAAACACTCTGCATATGCGTTCCAGCTGCTGCACTCATTCTGCCAACGCAGCCCAGTGACAAGAAAAGTATTATTTCCTACTAAAACCTTCTAATCACTAGACCATGCCATTTTCATCTGGCTGTTTCAGGCCTCAAGAGCTTGCATTGCTTTCAGTAACTTTATCATTATTAAGAAATTAGCTTTTGTATCCCAGCATGTTAACCTTCATCTCAGGATTCTACGTGACGAACTTGTGGGCGGGCTGTGCTGTGCTGAGAGCCCAGTTTCCAGGAAACCTTGCATTGATTATATAGGCTCCAGAACATATGTATTTGAAAATATTGATATGTATTCAAATTCATGTAAATACACATACATGTATATATTATATATGTATATTCATGTTATATATAATACATACACACACACTTAAAAGCAATGACCATCTGTACCATTTGCTGCAGTCCCTATTTATTTTGGCAGAGTCTTGCCTTTACAGGAAGAGGGGTTATTTTTCGCTGCGAAGCCTTGCACAGCTTTGCCATTCCTTACCAGAACAACTGCATGGAGCGCGATGGAGAGAAAATTTCTCAACCTGCAGTAAAGAAAATAAGACTTAAGAACAAGCTTAAGACATATCCTATTACTAGCATAACAATGGCTTTTTTCAAAACTGGACTATCCTGTCCCTAGGGAAACTTTAGCTGATTTCTTTTTAACCCTTTCTTTGAAGGCAATTTTGTTGATTTTTTTTTAAAGTCTAATTCTTCAAATATTGTTCAAAGAATACATTTTCTGTTTACTATTAAGATTTTTTTGCCTTTGAAGGGAACCAGGGACAACAGCCCTGCTATGCTACATTTCCATACATTTTCTTGAAAAGCAAAACAAAACACAAGGTCCAATTCTCATCAATTTTCATTTTCAGGTTTACATTTTTTATCCCTCTTCTTTAATGAACCAAAATCCCCACAGCCTCCCATGCATTCACAACAGGAAGATTTTTATTGTTCAGCCAATGTGTACTCAAACAGACTGAGAGGAGAACCTTGATTGTCCAAATGGAAATTGGAGAACGGTAATTACACAGTCAAAGCAGGCTTCAAATAAAGGGCAAAGCTTTTTGTATACTGCACAAAATTCACAAACACCACCTAAGTTCAAACAAGGGCCAATTCAGCAAAATTCTCTTTTCTATACAACATAGAGCAATTATAATTTGAGTCATAGTAAAAGTTCTCATCTCTCATATTTACATTTTGATCATTATTTTAATGTCTTAATAAACATAAAAGAGGCCAAGGAAAAGATAACATTTTCAGACCTGTAAATATGAAGAACATATTACCAACATTTATGTTGGCACTAGATTTCTCCACTTAGTGGCATATTAGCACAAAAATTAGAATTTAAAAAAAATCACACCGTTATGTTTTTTTGAAAAATCATATCTTTCCATAAACCATTTCATATGAAAATAAACATGTTTCATGCTCTTCCTTTAGAACCAATCAAAATATTTTACTAGGTCAATGAAGTAGGTCGGCAATTTGGCACCTATCTCTGTATTGCTGCTGAGGACTACAGCTCAATTCCCAGCTCTGTGAGCTGAAGCAGATGTGGAAACCACACCACCAAACTTCACATGCTGTATGAAGGAACTCTGCTTCAGAAGAGCTGCCTCCCTTGGCAGCAGACCGTCAGGCAAAGGTATTGAAGCTAGCTAGGATTGCAGATCACCAAATAACAGTTTTTACGTAGGACTGTCCTGCTGTGGACAGGTGCTGTGTCGTTGCAATCTGCATTTTTATCCAGCTGTACAGCATAGATGAGCTGATCCGCTCTGAAGGCCATATAATCTATGCTTAAAGTATATAAGACAAATATTTAAGGAGGAAAAAAGCAAAAATACCAAAGCAATATTTTGCTTCTTATTAAAAGTAATTCCTTCAGGGTGTCTTTAATGATGAAAACTTGACACAAATAGACTTTTTCAAACATCTGTCAGTGATGTTATAACCATGTTAATATTCACGCTTAATGCATTCACCAGTTTGTCTGTTCCTCTTAATATTGTTCCTAAATCCCTTTTTGATAAGTTTCTCCAGACAGTGCATATCAAAAGGATTATTGCACTTAATGGGTGATTAAAGCCACTTGCCCTTCAGCCTCATGCCTCTGATGCCACCTTAGGCATACAATAATAACCTCGAAATGACTAGCTGTCATGTCTCATTGCTTAATTATATTGTCACAAAGGAGTTCTCCTCAGAAACCCTTTTAGAAATTCCAAAAGAAATAGTCTCCAGCAGTCGTTTTCTTTTCTTCAAAGGTTTTTAACATTATTCTTATTTTATTTCTTAAAAACTTAAAGCAAATGCCAACAGTCTTAAACAAGCAAACCCATAGAGCCACAAGTCCAAAAAGTCCCAGACCGCAGCTCAGTGGTTATTACAGCCTGTAATACCTGTTGTTTAGCAGTAATTTTCAAGGGCATGAATTTCACTTCAAGTAAAATGCCCGAACATGAAAGCCAGAGACTTTCCAAACACCTTGAGTCACCGGCTCCCAGCCTGCCCAGGGAGGGACAGCGGGGGCCCGGGGACCTCATGGCCATAAGTTTCTTGTTGACCATAGTTTTAAGTAAATTAGTGGCCATCTTGTTTCACCTAGTTTGGTTCGATGGCTCCATGACTTTTGTAACACTGCATTGGCAGCCCCAGGCATTCCTCAGGAAAGTGGAGGACCCATGCTTTTGTCTTCATGTGAAAACACTCTGAGAGAGACTTAGCAATAATTAAATTCTCCCTTTCATCTCCAAATTTGGCTACGTACAAATTAGTAATAACTCTTTTTTGTTCTACTTTCCTATGGGAATGTATAACACTGAAGCTATTTCTGGTGGTGCTATTCACAGATGTTACCATGGGGAGATGCAGCACAGGCACTGAATTATATTTACCTGCCTTAACACAGGTTTTTAATACTGGTCTCACCCTTACTTCTTTACCATGCAAGGGACACGATGAAAGGCAGGACGTATGGGGCAGTCCCCTCCCATGCGTGGAGCCAGGCCTGAGAATTTTTTCCTCCTCTCTGTCCTTTTTTACACATTTATATACATGCACACAAAGAGTCATGTCTTTAAATAAATATGACCAATACCACTTCCAGATAAAAAAATATGCTACAGGCAACAGAAAAAGGGAGAAAATCACTCTGTAATGTATTAATCATGAAATTATAAGAGTTTGACAGCTGCTCATGATAAAACATTGAATAGTTTAACAGAGCTGTGATTTGATAGCTTCTTATTATGACAAGCTAGTCCTGTCTGTTCGTGTTTCAGTGATTATCTCCCATCACTCTCTGTCTAGCTTTGCGCAGTAAGAGCAGTTTTAGCCGTGGAAACTTTCTTTGCCCTTCTGCCACTTATTCTGAATGGCTATGATGTGTCTGAGTTTGTCATGACAGTATCAGCAAGAGATGTCAATCTGGGGACACAGCTTAAGGTAGATAAGCCTTAGAAACACTGCAAAAGAACACAGTCCTACCGTTTTATTCCTCTAATGAACTGTTACTTGCACATCGGTAGCAATGAAATGAATGTGAGCCCTTGACCAAATATTCATGTGTACTGGGGGCTGGAGACTCCAGGTACTCCATTCTGTCATGGCGCAATCTAAGTTGCTGTTACATGGTGTTACAGGCACCTCCCTGTGTGATGTCAAATCAACTACATTTACAGCACCTAAGTTGCTAATGCAAAGTACAGAACAGATACATAAGCAAGCAATATTATGCTAAAAAGGCCCATTAGAGTTTCAAATATTTTCTTGCAGTCCAGCATTTTGAAGTGTATAGCTGACTTCCAGAATGACTGAAATTTTAATCTGTAAAAAAATGGTCCTGCTCTTTGCAATTTCCATATGTAGAGTCAATCCAGTCCATTACAATTCAATTCACTGACTCCAGCAGTAAAGAAAACAGCCATTAGCTAGCAATCTATAAAGATTTCCTTTCTTCACATAGTTCAGAGCCTTTAATCTTTTAGCAAGCACAAGTGGCTGCTGAAGTGCATTTGGTCAGGGCTCAGTTTAAAATGTGAATTAATGGAATTGTAATAACTGCAGTAAATGAAGATCTTTAACATTACCCCTAAACGCTACAGCTAGTCTATATTAGATTAGATCCTTTGAAAACATAGCTATGGAGATTTACACGAGCTGGGTGTCCTTATTAAAAAAAGAATCAAAAGACAATTTAGCTGTAACTGCAATTTCACTGTATGGCAACTACTGTAATTAGAAAACCTTCTATAATAGCAGAGAGCAGCAACAGTTAATGGAGTTATTTAAAAAGAAAAAAAAAAAAGGCATTACCTCAAGAGGGAATATAGTTCTTCTTTTAGAAAAATGACTTTTAAATAATGTCCTAAAAGGGTAGCAGGCCATTAGTCATTTTCAATAATGACAACAGATAATTTATTGTCATGCACATGCCACACAGTTAACAAAGGGGGTCAGCTCTAAGTGTGTTAGCAGCACGAATTCTCAAAGTAGATGTGCAAGAAACAGTCACACTAGTCTAAGGATTAGATCACATTTTCTATACTTTGTTTTACGTTCTTCACTACAATTGTAAAACCTGTCTGATACATACACCTACAAAATTGTATGCTAGACATACTATCAAATTGTTCCCTGATAGGAATACAGAAATATACCCAGCAAGATATCCAAAACACAAGGTTACAGTCTTAGAAGCTACTAGCCATTTTGAGCATTCAATTTGCTCCATTCAATTTGCTCTGCATTAACATAGCCAGATTTTCAGAATCTGTAAACAAGGCTTTTTAAGGTGTCTCAGATAACTTGTGCAAAGGCAGGACCCCATAGAAGTGGCTGCTTCAGAAAACGTACCTGTTAGTTCAATTGCAATTGCAAGTTCAATTGCAAATATGTTTGAAGTCCATAAATGAGTATGTAAGTGGTCAGATCCACATAGTAATTAACTCTCAGAGGGTTCTAGCCCCTCTACAGATCCTGCATTCTCAGATACATCTGAGCATTTGTACAACCAAAGCATCTGCAGGTTTCCCGGTCACTGTGAAAGAAGTATTTCTTACCCACATTGTTACACAGAAAACCAATAACTTGGTCATATTTGCTTTTAAAGAACAACTATTAAACAAGGGTCTGTCTCCATCAATACTGAATCACCTTTAAAGTCAGACTAGTACATAAAGTATCTGAAAAATCATCCGTTTGAAGAAGAATGCCTTGAGTTTTCATTATTATCAGAAGTACCATCAGTGGAACAAATCTGGATGATACTTGGTGGAAGCCAGTTGCCAGGGTTCCCCCAAGCCTTCACTCACCCTGCAAACACCACCTGGGATGCGTAAGAAGCTGAGACTTGCTGCCTTCATAACTTCACCAGCTTGGTGACATGTTATGAATAGGAGAAATATTAGGAATGATTTTAAGCATTCCTTCTCTGACGCTCCAAATCCCTTGTTTACTTTATTGCCTGAGAGCTGTCAGATTGCCCCCTGAGTTGACAAGTCTCGAAGTTGAGTGAAGCTGTCAAACAATGATTTGCAGTAGGCAGCCATCTCCGAAGGGTTTCAGTATACAGGAATTCGAAGAGAAATGGCGATAACCTTTCAAACTCTCCTAGCTTTCTGCTGTTTGACATGCGTAGAGTTTAAAGCAATGCCATTTAACATAAAGACATCAAACTTAAAGCAATTACTCAGCTGCATGGGAAGAGGTAGGAACATAGCTTTTTTTAAACAAGATTCCAGGTGGTGCTGATCTTGAACCTCAGAAAGCTTTATCAAAAATTACCAGCCTAGAAAAATATGGCCATAAGCAAGCTTCTATTACAAAAACAGTATGGTTATAGAAATCAGTCCAAATTATTAAATTCAATCCCAAGTATGAATTTATCCAAGAGTTTGAATTTGTTTGGGTCTGGAATTTTGATGACGTTTAAGCTCTCTCTCTTTCAGTGTATAAACCTAGAGAACAGTTAGTTTTGACGATTTGGTTTTGACGATTGTAATTTACCCAGAGAGAAAGTTTACAACTTGATTTGGAAGTTTTCCATAATTTGTCATCCAGGAAGGGTCCTTGGGGTTCCTCTCTGGAGATTGCACGTGCTGTTTCAGTATTGAACTCTGTTCTTTAAACAGCAATTTTAAGAGGAGTCTGAAGTTCCACTAGTATTTCAGAAAAGTGCATACACTTTTCAATAATAAATCCATCATTAAACTTCTTGGCCTTGTGGCCTGCATCTCTTAACACCTTGCGCCATTTGTACGTGTTCTGAAAGGCTACAGAAAGACACTGTTGGCTGACAGGGCTGCACTAGCAACTCCAGATTTAAGGAAGAATAGAAATCTCTTTTTTAGTAAGGTGATCAACTTTTTACACAGTGCTGAATGAGTATGAAAAGACATAGAAATACATTTAGCAGTGAAGCAAATTTTAGTTTAGAGCCTAAGAAAGCAAAATAATCTTGCTTAACTTATTTAGGGTTACATAAAATTGTGTGCATATAAATTTGTACAGGTACTGCATGAGTAGATAGGTCTTCCTCATACTTTGGAAAGATGGAAGTTTCATCTGGACTTTTGTACGTTGCTGCATCTTTTCTTGTTAATAATGTTTAAGAAAATACATGCGTGATTTAATCTCTCTGTAGAAATTTCACAAAACCAACTTGTAATTCCTCTTTTAATAAATTAATTAAATCATCAGACAAACCTTCTCCTGACTTCCTCCCTCAGGCCGTAAGGAAGAGAGCAGAATTCCCTGATTCATTATTCTCTTTAAAATGAGTCCAATAGAAGGAAATGAAGTTTTCAAAGTGATTGCATAGAGGCCGCAGAGTTGGGATTGGTGGAGTCTGTTTGTTCTCTGGCACTGATATCCTCTGTGGCCTTTGGCAAGACAGAGCCAGTTTCCAGTTCAGTTTTCCCATAGGGTAAAATGGGATTTATATATCGTTAGACACGTCAGCTATGTAAGTCTTGGTCTTTTGCTTGCTACAGTGCTTATACAAGTCTCATTCACTTTAAAACAGAAAGTTTCTGGCGTCACTTGGTACTACACAAATGCCAATGCTAACTCCTAACCCTTTACAGGAGGAAATCGGGCCTCTGGTTAAACCTGGTCCAAATGGCTGCACCGTGTGAGAGCTGAGCACCGGCCTTAGTTGGAGGAAAAGAGCATGAAAAAGTGACAAATACCAGATATCAGACAGGTCAGATAGCAAGCGACTGCAAGCTGCCCCAGGATTACAACTGCCACAAGGCTGCAGAGCACACACTGCTCTCCTGGCACTGTAAAAAGCAAAAAAAAATAGCAAAAGGCAGCCAAACAAAGCGAAGCACCTGCAGCGTGAATTTCTGGGCTTTGGCGTGAGAATTGGATCATGTTGCTTATAGGACAATAATTAGGAAGGGAGTTTCTAGGCTCATAATTAAAGAGTTAAGGGTTTACCAAGCCCTGAGCTGCAGATGTATTACGTGCCATAAAAGGTGTCAAGAAAAGTTCAGGATAGTTGTGAAGAAATCCTGCCAAAACTCATGCCCGAACACATTTAATAACAAAATATGTGTACATGACAAGCTTGTCTGACAGTTCAGTTTTCTAGACACTACATGGTGTTTTGAAGTAACATTAGATGCTGATAGATCTGCTTTTATAAATTTAATGGTGCAGACTGAAAGGAAAAAAGTGATAAACGTTGTATAACCAAAATAATGCATTAGAATAGTTTCTTCCTCATAAACCTTGGCAGCAACTCCTTTTTTCTTTATCTTTTTTTTTTCAAAGTAACTGACAAACAGCTATTTTGATCATGCTGCAAGGAGTCCTGTTAGCTTGGTGAAAACTAACAATATTCATTTCAATTCTGGATACTTTCCTGCCCTCTCCTCCAGCTTCATATTTGCTACTTGTCGAAACAAGAGATGTACTTTCAGTCCACCAGCTATAGCTGGGTTCACTAAAAATATCACGCTGTTTATCTGTTTCATGCCAAGTGGTCGGTGGTGATGATAAGCAGAGGGGACCCACTCCTGCCAAAGCTTTGTACCCACTCAGGGACCCCCTGAGATGTGAGTATCTGGGTGTGAGCACTGGGGTTGTCCAGTTTTGCGGTGGCTGGAGGGAGGATCAGGCTCTAGCACAGCGGGGCCGGCAGACACCATGCTGGCAGATAGGATGCCACCCCCTGCTTTGCACCTCCCCAGGGGTGTCATGCAATAACAGCTTTTCATCCTCCTTGTGGTAGAATTTAATGTTCTAATTCCCAACGCTGTGAGGCATTTGGCATGCGCTGAACTTTTTTGTCCTGTCTACAGTCCCGGGGAAGTCAGCAGGACTGCTCAAGACATGTGTGTGCTCATCCTCACAGGATCAGGGCCCAATACAAACGAGCCTGTGCCATTTAGTCTTGGTGCTGGTGCTGCTCCTGTATGCAAGCCCAGAGCTTAATACTATAGGGCACGTACCATATACAGAATACAAATTCGCATTCCCAACTGCAGTAACTGATTTGAAGTCAGTAAAACTATATATGTGATTTAGGAATGGTGAATGTGGCCTTGGGAAAAGGTTAACGTTGAGAGCACTCTAAGGAGGCTAACAGGATGGAGCTGCAAGCATATTTTCTCAAGAAAAGCAATTAAAAATGACATGATGTTAGAATAAGTCAGCCCAGAAAGAATAACACAACATTCACCTGCAAGTAATCTCAGGAGACTGGTCAACATTTGGAAAAAAAAAAAGAAAAAGCTTTCTCACAAATTGCCCAGTGTTTAACTTGAAGTCCATTTGTTAATTTTGTAAACATCACTGCTTCCGTTCTGCGCTGACACGCTATTGACAGCAGGACTCCAATCCCACCGGGAAGGAAGTATCAGGTTTCGGGCAGCTTCAGGACGCTTCTCAAGTCTATCTTCACCTGAAGGGCTTTGGCAATAGTTACTGACAGAAGGAAACATGGTGCAATTCAGGTTCCATGTGAATGAAAACAGCCCAACGTTTCAGGTAAGTGTTTGGGAACGTTGCGCAGTTGGTGCCCACAGCCAGGTCAGGAGATGTGGTGCTCCCTTTTACCAGCCTCCACCTCCAGGGATTTCATTTGCACTGCAGCCCCAGCTGACAGCAGATTTCTGCTTCCTGGTCAGCATTTGCCCTGGCGTGGATTCAGGCAGATGGGCTGGGAGACCTCCACATGGGACCAGGGCTGGGACACCTCTGTGTGGGACCAGGGCTGGCATCTTCAGCCCAGCTATCCTGCTACCAACCATCCCCATTGGTGTCTCTGTATGATTTCACCTGTTGCCTCTCCCTTTTTACATAATTAATTGCTGGCTAAGCCAGAAGTGTCTTTAATGCAGATGCTCCTCCATCTGGGAGGCAGCGCTGTAGGTTACGACATCATGTATTCCTTGTTTTAAGCTGAAAGGTTTCAAACAGAAGGCCCAGTGCCATGACTTTTAAACAGCTTTCCCTGCTGGAGGATTAGATGTGGATTGCTCAGGATCTGAGAAAAGAAATTCCACATATATGATACTGGAAACCATAAACCTATGTCATATTAATAATGCAGACAGAAAGGCACCTTAGGCAACCGGTACTAAATATATACTAAATAAAGAAGAAACTGGCTCATAGCCTAGGCACTGGGAATCCTGATCAGGTAATTTCAGATTACACATAGAAACAATTGCACACTGTTAGATTAAATATAGGCTCTTGTTAGCTTTGGGCTACTAGGTCCATATGTTAATTCTGAAGGTTAAAGCACACAATTTTCTTTAAAAGAGTGTACACAGTAATTTGACAAATGATCTGAAACCCATCAGCATTTAGGAGGTCCTGGTGAGCATTGCAAACCATGAGGTAGCTCCTGGAGGTGTCCCATGACTGTGAATGGGGTTGTCTTTAACCGAGGTGCCTCAGGTGGCGTGCAGCTGGCTGTGGGTGGAAAAGGCCACCCCTGGATGCATGGAGCCATATTGCAGCCAACAGGGCTTCTGCAGTCCCAGCTGATGGTCTCCAGTCAATCTAAATCAAGTCAAGTCTGCTGTCAACCAAGTCTGCTGAAGGTAAACCTTGTGTCACAGCCACCCTCTGCATTTGTCACCTCTGCACACAGTGAGTAGGACACATTCTTGGAGGACTATCACTGCAGGCTTCTCTATGGGTTCAGCTCAAGAAGGGGAGACTACTCCCTGTTAAACACTGCGTGAGAACATGTCTGTGCTGTGAACATCATTCAAGCCATCCAGTGATTTGCAGTCAATTTCTGATCGTAACTCAAAGGACCACATTTTCATTTCGATCTCCAGTTTTAGGACACACACCTTTTTTTCCTTCTCTCTCTCTTTTTTTTTTTTAAGCCTTCCTGCTTTCTTTATTTATACCTCAGGTATATGTGGTATGAAGGACTAATCTTAAACATTTACAGCCTGAGGTTGGTTTGCGGGATTTATTTCAACTTATTATATATTATAGTATGTTTTTGATTATATATGACAATCAATTTGCTGGAATTTATAGCACTCTGACTAATATGCTTTCATGATGTACTTGCCCTTAATTTGTGGATATTTATGGAGAGTTTATTGAGGTTGGATTTCCCGCTTCTCTTTCCACTTGCAATTTCTTTTAAAATTTCTATAAGTGTAAATGCATGACTGAGAAAGAAACAGAGAATTTGAAAGCCTAATGGTCATAAAAAGTGCTAGATCAGTTGTCTCACAGATTTAAAACCCCAGAGCAGTCGCACTGCATCCTTTCCTGGGCTGTTGCCGTTCAGAGATCATTTGGTGGAGATCCCCTTTACATTTGAGTTTGGACCCCCAGGGCAGATAAAATCACATGCAGGACCCAAGACAGGAATTGCACCCCAGCCTCAGCAGGGGAGAAGAGGCCAAGAGTGAGGGTGGCCCCAGCCTGGCACAGACAGGGATTTATAGCCAGATTTACCCCTTTCTGGCAGAGCACTCTCAGCGGTGGCATCCATCCTCCTTTCTGCACCCTTTCTCACCTTCCCACCCAGCTCCCCCCGTGTTTGCAAACGTCCCCTCTGCCTTTGGCATATACACTGGGATCAGCGAGAGGCATACAGGAACAAAAGAAAGAACTGGGACTTGCAGCCTAGGCCCTACACTAAACACTTCCTAATTTAAACCCCTTGATTAGGGGGCTTAGGTAGCCCTCAAGCAGTGTTCAATTTTTCAGACTAGAGAAAAAATGTTTAATGTTCTCGGCAAACAGGATTTGACACAGTGCTGAAAGTTAAGAAGGCAAGGGGAGAGGGGGGTTCAGGTTGACATCTTCGTTAAGATAACAAACATGCAAAGCATAGTAAATAGGCCACAAGTAAAGGCAGATTGCTGCAAGGAGGAGGCAGGAAACCTATTGTGCATGGGGCACAGACAAAAAAGAAGGGGCTCCAACCAGTACCCCCACAGGCAGTGATTACAGCAGTCAATGACTGAAAAGCATGTAACAGCTGTGGCATCAGAGTCTGTCCGCTGTACCCTTCTGTGCAGACACGTTCACAGGGGCTGTCTGGTACGAGACTAAGCTGGACACATCAAAGAAACATCAAGGCAGGTACTGCTGTGAGCTGTAGGGAGAGGGTGACATAAGATGATACCTGATATGAGAGGGGATGAGACCTACTGGAGCCTTAGGCTGAGCCCTGATGCATTCTGAAGGGTCAAGGAGATGGGGAGAAGCCAGAACAGACCCAGACACGAGGTATTTTCCTACTCACCAGAGCAAGGGCTGTTGTATCAGGCTAGACATGGAGACCAGACCTTCATTTTTGTCTCTATTTTGATCTTCCTTCCAAGGTTGTGGCCTCAGACAACTTGGGAGCTGTACCCAAACTGTGGCAAAAAGAGAAAAAAAAAAAGACATGATGATGAGGAGGAATGCTCAGAAAGGGGAAGATGTAGGCACCTAGGAGCCCCTGTTTCATTAAAATTTAATGGGACTGAAGCTTCTTTGTGATGGAAATGCTTATAAGAACTCTACAACAAATACCTTCTGACTTTAGACAGCATCCAAAATTCAAAGCAACCTAAAATTTAGCAAAGAAAACCAGCCTTGCTATAGAGATCTCTAAAAGAAGGAATCTCTAAGGTGTAAAACTGCCTTAATAGAAAAAGATACAGCCTTTTTAAAAAAACTGTCCATGGATTTGTAAATTAATTTCTACTCAAACTTATTATATTTCTGCAGTTCTTTGCAATGACACTGTGGCTGTTAAAGATGATTGGCCTTTTCCCATAGCCTTGCCACTGCCCACCCTCCTCACCCAGAGTCCCTGTCCTTTCAGGGTAATTCTGGTTTGGGATGCTGGTCTTCCCCTTAAAACACCAGGAGCCAACTGAGAAATTCAGATTTGGCATTAGTCTAATTCAAAATGCATCACCTACTGCCTTTTGAGAGGGAGGAGGGGGCGGCACCCCAGTGGGGGAATTTCCAGGGGTGCTCACTTATTGCTAAATGCCTTTTGGGTGTGCAACGCGATGGGGAAAGAATGCAGTCATTGCCCAATCTCATGGACCTTGCTTTTCCTTTTTTGATATCCTCTCTGAAAAGATTATACAAAATTACTAGACTCCACAAAGACTGTAAAATGCTTTACTTCACTCAGAAGAGGGATTAAGTGTATTTTACCTTATGACACTACAGATCTCATGACACCACAAACTGGGTGAATATTTTGGGACATCTGCACTTCTGAGCTCCTGCCTCAAGCTATTCCTCATTATTTACTGCTAACTAATGAGCAGTCGGGTGGCTGATTCTTTTAACAGAGGGCATCGTTTAGACTGCTGTATACCCTCGAGCACCATTTACCATCTCACACTTTGGTCTGGGCTTTTCATTTAAGAAAATATCTCCCTTCCTTGAAACACTGCTGGATATAACAGATAGAGAGGCAGCCGTGTACCAAAATAGACGTATTTCTAAACATTTCCAGCTGCCTTTAGGGCCCATATAGTATATGAGGTGAGATACTGTGAGGTTTCACCACACAGTAAAGAGCAGCCAAAGGGCATTTTCTAAACTTTTTTTTCCTACTGTCTTCCATTTGATGAAAGACTTGTGGTTAAACCTTTATCTTCTATAAACATTTAAAACTAGGTTACCTTTTATTTTCATGTCTCACTTTTGTTTCATTAAAAGACAGGTTTTACTGCAGTAATTCAGGTGATTGATATTTTGGATCACCTTCAGAAAATAGATGTTAATGATCTGTATCTATGTCTCTACTCCAGCACAGATGTGCACACAGATGTATTTGCATGCAAGATGCCCACAAAGCAGCATTTCTTTCCGATGGCATTTTTTTCTTTACTTTTACATAAGTCAGCTCCTATGCATGTGGTATGGAAACCTCTAGGAGAAGTATTTTTGTCAGACTCTCCTTTCCTCCTCCCACACCCCAGAAGGTACCTCCATGCTAACCAGCTAACAGACTTTTTTAAACACCGGACCATTGTTGATTTTGTGGCACACATATGGATGTGGCCCACAATCAAGAGGGTCCTCAAATGAAAGGAAAAAGCCTTTTCCTTTGCCTCCTTTAAGTGACTCGGCTGCCACAGTAGGTATTCTTAAATTCAATTCCAAAATTCCTGCCACAGCCTCACCACCGAGGAAAAGAGGGACAACACAGACCCTGCAGGTAGACAGGCATTTTCTGTAATTTTAAATGGTTTTTGCAACTAACTGTGCTTAGCACAAGTCCACACTTGTATTTATTATTAATAACACTCTCTCCCTTCTTCCAGTGAGGACACTGTGCAGCAGCTGCTGTCACTGTACTTTCAATATGCAAGTTGAAAAGGAAGGTGTTCCTAACATTTAAGAAATGTCTAAAATGTTTCAAAAAATCAACACTGAATAAAGCAACGCATTTACATGAATATTAATTCTTCAGTGGAGTGACAGATAATAATTTGATAGGTAAACTGTTAATAAAACTGAAGCTCATACAGGAAAGCTTGAATTAGTCAAAAAGCTTAGAAAGCTACAACAGATTTTAAACCTCCATTATCCCTAAGTTTCTTTTTTTTTTTTCCTTAGCAACAAGACCCAAAAGTCTAGAGATGACAGAAAACTATGAACTTATTTTAAATGAGCTGTGGAAATCTCCTGCTGTCCTGTGTCTCTCTGTCTGAAGCTATGACCTTCCTGTCCTAGTGTCACGTGTCTGATCATATAAAGAAATAATTCATAGTGCACTTCTTGCATTTCACATATTAATGAAGACATTAAAACTACATTATATTCCATCTCACCTTTTATTTAATTCTAGTCCCAACACACGATGTTGACAATTCTTTTTTTTTTTTTAAATCTGTGAGGTTTTGCACATTCACAAAGCAGTGAGAAGCTGACCTGGAGAAAACAGTTATTGATGCAGACAAAAGAAATTACATCATTTATCTGTTAAAGGAAGAGACCTATCTTCTGTATGCACAAAGCATACAGAAATGTATGTATAACAAAACTGTCTGAAATATGCTTTAAATAAGAACAAGCCTGGTAGGATAGTATCAAAGAAAAAGCCAGAAAAAAAACAAAACCAAATGCCAAAATCTTCTTGAAACAAAAGATCTGTGAACTGAATAGGTGCTTCTATTTATTAAAATTTCTTCAAATTAAAAGTTTTTTTCGTAAAAGTCATTTCCTAAAACTGGTAAGTAAGTTTGTCACAGCCTTAACTTAAAAGGAAATTCTGTTTTGAATATGTGTCCTTAAAACTGTGAAAAATAGATTAGCTCTTTCCTCTCAGTAAACCTTGTCTCTCTTTCAAATATTTCCTTCAGTGATTACTAATGCCAGAATAATAACTCAAACGATGGGTGAATCATCATCAGGGAACACATGAAAAAGAAAAAAAAAAAATTACAAAATGTAACCCCAAGACACAGCAGAAATGTGCTTCTGTGGAAGAAGCTTGGGATTTCAAATATCAGTCCCGAAAAGTGCAGTGCACCTTGTGCTAGGAACTCAGGTTGTGATTAATTGATGGCACTTCAGTCTCCTGAGCTTTATTTTGAAGGCCTTTAAAAAGGCTCTTGAGGGAAATACAGATTCCTCTACTGAAAGAAAAGGAAACTGCAGATTCTCTTCTTTGCTACTGTTTAGCTTCATCAGTTCACATTCGGTAGTTACTGGATGTTTCAATTCATCAGCAGACTCAGCCAGGAGGGGCTGTAGCCCATTCAGTTAAAGAGAAATGTGGGCTGTGGGATCTATAGATTCAGTGAGGACCGGCCTTGTCCTGGGCCTTGGAATCTTACTGCAGTTTATAAAATGACTTGGCAGAAATAATATACTCCAGAACAACACTGTCAGGACCTCTTTCATAATGAAGGAGAAATCCTGCTAGCTCAGGAGGAAAAACACCCATGAAGAATAATGTGGATTTTGCTAAGACATATGAAATGAAATAAGTCTGACTATTTTGGTTTCTTTATTCTGGCAGTTTCTTTTTACCCGAGATGAGAGAGTTTTCAAATAATAAAACTAAAGGAAAAAAAAAAAAAAAGAGGAAAAAAGCTACCTAGTGATCCATATCATTCAGCAACAACAGAAACAAAAACCCTGCTAGTCAAATTTATGAGCCTTGAGAGATCTTGGCTGAAGGCAGTGGAGAAATACCTCCATTAACACACCCCCACACATCTAATCCCTAACTCCTTCCCTCCCACACTTAAGGAATGAGCTCAAAAGTATCCGTGTTTTACTGTGAGCACAAAGTTCTCTCTTTTAGTCTGTCTCTTGGAGCTGATAATTGGTATTGCTCTCAGTAGCGCCGCTGAATGCAAAAATATAAGTGTTAGCAGCTTCCAGACTCACCTTTTCATCCAAAACTCGATGAGAAGAGGGAAGCAAGCTCCCAAGCGATTCCCAGTCTGCCCGGAGGAGCTTTTTCACCAGAGTCTGACTCTCTGGAGAACAGCTCACATCAGCTCTAATCGGAACAAGGCCTGGACAGCTATTACATGATTTAAACACATATCCCTCATGCAGGTGCTGAGGTACATGAACACTTGCAAGCAGATTAGCGCAAAACATGGGGAAAGAGTAAAATGGCTGCAAACAGTGATGCACTCTGACAGTGGATCCCCTGCCGGACTGGCCGGGAGAGAGAAAGTGGAGCACCCAGCACTCATGAAAGCCATATTCTTCTCTTTGTGTAATTCAAGCCTGAAATGTCTTTTTAGACATTTGGACATGCTTAGCTGTGTAGGGTTTTATAACGTTTCCTAAGCTCTTGGCATTCTGATCTAAGTTTTCTGACTATCCATTCTTCAGGAAAATTAGCAAAGATCTAGTATCTCTGCAAAGAATAAGATGAGGTAAGTGAACTTCTGCACTCAACTTGGCTCGTAACCTGCTGAGTAGTTTGCTTATAAAATGGGAGAAATACTGTTAATCTCATTTGCTTTCTCCTGATGTCAAATATTTTCCTAAACATCTCCTACTGAGTGCAGAATATGCTTCCCATTGAAATATTTGATCACAACAGGAAATGAAACATTTCTGCTTATGTCTAGATTTGATTTTACACTGGAAGTTACGCTGCTGTACTGTTCTGAGCACAAAAGCCTCTGACCCAGAGGCTGTCAGACAAAAAACAGCGCTGACTCCTTGCACACACACATAGAAACTACAAAAATCTAAAATAGTTGGCTTCTCCAGTCATTACTATAAACCTTTAGCTTTGCATCGGTGATTCCCAGTGAGTTCATTTCCACAGTGGATGAGTGCTGTTAAATGTCCAATTTCTGGTGCCAAGTCATTAATCAAAACTGAAAAGCAGTTAGTTTCAAAAAAATTGGCTTCTACTTGGGGTCATACTAGATCTTCTTTAACGGATCGTCTTTCTCTTTCAGCTCCTTTTCTGTCATCCATCTCCTTTAGAATCATCTCTTCAAGGAAACATTTTACTAAAATGCTGCAGTCTTCCTCTCTCATGGTTGCTGGTCTTTGCTGGCTCCATAGTATTGCTAAGAATTAATTCTTCATTTCCTTTTTAAAGGAATGGAGAGATTCTACATTTTTTGAGCATAGAGAAGGGAGGCTGTCACCCATGAGCTGGAAAAGCTGTTGGCAATGGCAAGGCCAAGTGAAGGCTCCATGTTGCCAGTGGGGAAAGTGTTGATATTAGTTCTGTCATAAGATATTAAACTAATTCCTTGTTTCAGACTGCCACTATCCTGCTGAAAGGCCAAATCAGCTCAATTATTAGGCATGACAAAACTCAGCACAGTGCTGAATGTGTTGCAGTGAAGAAAAACCTTGCCATACCTTGCTGCCTTCCTGGAACAAAACATTAACTTGCTGAGGGAAAAGGCAGATGTGGCTGCTGAGGAGATGACCCAGATCCGGAGAGGCAACTGTATCCCCACCTTGGGCCCAGTTTTGATGAGGAAAGTTTCCAAAACTATGCCATCCCTCCCCTTTAGCAATGACCCCGAGCTACACATTACACTATTACACACTTCATATCATCTCCACTGCAAGCTGCAGCACTAAAACCCAGATGTTAAAACCATGTGGGAGGTATCAGTCCTTACCATTATTTCCTTGCCATCACAGGTAGATGGGATGACCCAAGACATTTTTCCTGTGGCTCTGAACTTTGTCATGAATAGCGGTGGACAGCAGTACTCACTTGCTTTGGCCAGCAGAAGACACAGGACAGCCAAGAACCAACCTGTGTCTGTGCCAAGACAAACCTCCTTTGAAAAAGGCTCAGTTGGGCATCACCTTCACTCCACCAGAGCCTAAACAATCGCCTGACAAGGCAAAGTCACTCTTGCAGGCAGTGGCTGTAAGGAAACATAGGCAACATTGACCTCAGCACAACACGAATGTCCACAGTCACTCTGGGCCCGGTCTACAGTCCACTGATCAAGGGGTACTGAGGTTGCAAGTTAAATGCAAACTGTTTCCTGATTTTTCTAATCAAGACATCTTAAAGTAATGAACAGTTTAGTAAAATTAGTAGCATCAATTTCCCAATTAATTATTGATTATTGCACATAAGATTTTATACATTAATGCATGTGTGGTCCCACAAAGAAATACTTATATTTTAAGACAGACTTAAACATTTGTGCTAGGAAAATTTTGCCTCATTTTGAGTCACATTTTCAAAGACTTATACACCAGTTTGCTCCCTGGGAAAAAATCACATACAGAAGTGGAGTCATTAGTTACATTCTTTGCAACTGCCTGATTTCCACTTCTCTGTACCTGCAGAGACAAGCACACAAGTTTTCACAGTGCTGAATGAAACCACTTGACATAAGCCTTTCTGGCAAAACTCCATCCACATACAAATAAAAAGCTCAGTCTCATTATAAAGGGGAAAAAAAATTAATGCTGATTTTTAAGTGATTAGTAGCATACGCTCCATCAAAAAGCATGAATTCAGATTACATTTGTAAGATATTGCATCTGCAGGGTAACGAGGGACACCGGCACTAGCCAACACTAAAATTGTATTTTAAGGCCTAATGATACCTTTGAAAACTTCGAGGGCTCTTCTTGCCAATCCTTCTTCCAGGGCAGCAGCAGTGACCAACAGGGCTCTGACACTTCCACATATACTACCTCAAGGAAAACAACACTTTCAGTCCTGCCTATCTGCTCTGTTCTGCGACAGTTTATCTTCAGAAAGGGGCTGTTTAACCAGCATTTGTCAAGATCTGACCTCCTGCAACAGGGGCCCACAGCGTGGGTACAATAAAAATAATATATTTGTACATCTAGACAAATGAGTTCCTCCTTTTCCTTCAGCGGTGTCATCTTGGCTTGCACGCTGCCTTCAGAGATGCTAACAACTGGCAGCTCTGCTCAAGGAGATCACTGATCTAATTTATTTTTCCTTCACCCTTTAGGGAATGCTATCACAATGCTCTAAGATCATTGCCTTGTACATCTCACTCCCCTCCCCTGATGAAATGGCTCTGAAATGTCACCACCTGATCTGTGGGGGAAGCTGCACCCTCGCAAGCCCTTCCATTAACTATTCCTGTTGACAGCTCGTAGCTTCTTCAGTGAGCTGTCTTTCCTTACCCAAGGGGGTGCTTCTACAGGACCTTCACGGCTGGCTTTTAACAGTCTCGTAATCACAGCTCACGACATACTGGTTGACAAATTCCTGGTTTATTAATATTTTAACCTCAACACTAGCTTTTCCACGATGCTGCTTCGCTTTAACTCAGAGACGTTGTTTCCATGCCATCTCTTGATGTGTCTAGGGCTTAGCAGCAAGAGACATGTTTGGAAACCTAAATAACCTCACCTCTGAGGCCTCAGATTATGCTATTTCTTCTCCTCATTTTTGAGGCATTTGAAATGCTTTCACAAGATGGAGAGGAACTTTACAGGTTTGTGCTTGTTCTCAAAGCGTATTTGTTCAGCAACAGCTCCTTGTAAATGGATGATTTGGGGCTGTATTTAAACTGGAAAGCATCTCGGAACAGCTGGATGGGAAACGTGTTACAGGCGAACACAAACAGTCATCTGGAGGAGCTGCTCTCTGGAGGCCGCCAGCCTGTCCTAGCAGGAGAACGTCAATGTTGGCTGGAAAGCCATAATACATAATAAAACACAGGAAGCCCTTTTTTGTTATTGTTGCTACAAACTCTGGCAATTTTCTGTGGCATGCAATACTCTCCACCCTTGTGTGCAGGCATTCTTCCAC
Source organism: Numenius arquata (assembly GCF_964106895.1). Taxonomy (NCBI): domain Eukaryota; kingdom Metazoa; phylum Chordata; class Aves; order Charadriiformes; family Scolopacidae; genus Numenius; species Numenius arquata. Next base: position 37,927,922 of record NC_133577.1, on the reverse strand, counting down.
ACTGCCCCCTCTCTTTGGGATGATGTCTCTATTCCAGCTCAGAGAAGTGACACTCTAAAAACCTAAATATTATATTTTCTTCCTTCCCAAGATGGCAGTTGCAGTGTGACTTTCAGCCTTTTGGCATGCTGTGCGCGTGGTTTCCGCCAGCAGCAACTTTTACTACCACTCCAGTTACCCATTGACAGAGCTGTTGGGCATCAGTTGCTTTGATGGACCAGAGAGCTGGTGCTTTTAGAGCTTGCCCCCTGACGAGGCAGGGCTTTTCTATTTCTCACAGTAGGACTAGAAAACTGGTAGCTTGTACACCAGTGGCAAAAGTACCCATTCCAAGATAACCTTTTCTCCATGTTCAGGCAGAGTATTCCCTTTAAAAATCAATTCACAAAACCAGCTTTTCTTGATCTATGAGATGTTCACCAGAGCATAGCCCTGTCCAAGCTTTAACATGCCCAATTTTGCATTTTCCCATCCTTATCTCCAATTTTGTTGTGCCAAATACAAACTAGACCATTTACACATTAACACAGTAGCCCTCTATGTTCCAAGACAAAGATAATTACCTTATTCAGAAATATGCATTTATCTGTCATTGTCTAACCTTTTGTCTTACCCCTGTAAATATATAGCCATATCCTGCACCATGGAAGCAAAAGCTCTGGCCCCTTAATTTAAAAAAATAAATGAATCATTTTAAATTCTTCAAAATCATACCTAAAAGTAGAATCATTGGAATGCAATCATTGGAAACAATTAATTCATATAAATTCACAGTACGAAATTGCAGAGAGTAGGGACATTAAAGGTATTCGCTGATGCACTGTTATTATTTCATGACAGCTGCCAGAATATCTTTATATAGAGATATTTATGTGTGTGTATATAGATGAATTTATTTATTTCTGTATGTGTATATATGCATGTATATATATATACACACACATATAAGATAAGCACAATGCAACGAAGACTACATATAAAAAAAACTTGGCAACTGTCAAAGGCAGGTGTTTCCCATGGCTCTCTGTTAAAGAGCATACTGCAGTTAACGATGCTGTGAAAGACTGCCTGTAGACCAGAAACATATGCACCAACAGAAGATTACAGCCATGAAAGACCTGCAGGTATATGCATAAAAAAACAAGGCTAAATATCAGTGCACTCAATCCTACATCTAAAAGCATCTTTAAACAAAGAAGTTGTTGTCTAGAATGATATACACACCGGTAACGTGGGAGCTACAAACATTGCTACTTCCGCTCTGGAATAAAATCAAAGGCAAAGGGCTGGATTCCTAAAAAGTAACGTTCAGTCTCCCACTTTTCCTCTTAGGTTACATCCAAGAGAAAGTAAAGCATAGGATCAGATTCTGGTCTTCCAGCAGTATGAAAGACCCCATTGAAGTCAATGCGTAAAACTCTACCATGCAATTTTTCTACATAACATTTGTGCCATTTCCCACTGGAATTAATGGTAGCCTTGAAAATCTCCTGAATTTGAGGCTTGCACTGTGGAGCGGATGCACAGCTGCAGAGGGAGCAGGATGAGTGGGAACTCATGCCATACCTAATGCTCCTCTGGCAAAGACCCCTGCCTTATGCCTGCTCCGTAGTGTTAGCTACTGCACTTACTGACCTGGGAGTGGGGTTTACCATTTGTTATTTCTTAATAAACCGAAATAAATAGGTAAAAGAAAACGTGAACAGGTCCACTTTGGTTAAGTGGCCTGATCAACTCTGGTATGTAGCACGTCTGGCCCACAGCAGAGAACCAGGCAGGAACCTTACCAGGGAAACACAAGCCTGGGGGAATCAGTCCAGCCTTACAGCCTGGGCCGCCCTGTCTCCCCAGGCTCGTCTCTGCCCTCCAAAGCCAGCCATTGCCCCTACCTTGGCTTAGTCCTGCCTTTTTATAGTCAAAGATAACATACTGCACATCAGAAGTGATGTACAATGTGTCTGGCTTTCCAAATCCAGAAGCCAGCAATAGTGTGTTTCTAGCAGTAACTGCCGCTCTTCCTGAAAAATGGTAATATTTTCTTTGAGTTATTTAAAAAAGGAATAATAATCTGGCACTCTCTACCAACATTACAAGCACCTCCCTCAGGAAACTGTTTTCAACCCAAGAAAACAGCAAATGCAAGGTATTTTCAGGTGGGTGGATTTTATCTAGGGTTCTAGCAATTTAACCGAAGGCTAGAAACTCCAGCCGTATCCTAACACACAGTTTCCGTCTGTTTACCTGCGTAGGCTCTAATCACCTGTGCAACATCTGTCGGTACTCTAGCGTTACTGGCAAGACACCAAAATAACTGTATGCTGCATAACGAACAGTTGCAGTTTCCATCTCTCTCCTGGTCTGCCTGTTTCAGTTTACAAAGCCAGAATAAACCCTTCCTGCCTGGCAGGGTGGGCGTGAGATCAGAAAACGTCCCTTCAAGGGTGTGATAGAAACCAGAATTGCATGATTATGGTGTTTCTTCAAAAATATGTCTTTGGGTAATTTTCAGTTCCTGTATGAAAGAGTAGGATTAAACGATAAAAAATAAACCACAATCAGAGCAACAGAGTTAAATACCCAGCCCTTTTGGACACAAAGTCAGGAGCACTCAGCGAAACCACTGGCAACACCCTTCAGATTACTAAAATACGTCTTTTGAAGCATTTTTTAAAGCACAGATTTGTTTCCAGGTTCAGGGGCAACCATTCACCAACTGGAGAACAGACCCACCTTTGCAATGTGCTTTATGTATGCGGGGAGTGACCGCTCCACTCCTACAGGGTCTGCAATCAGGGCAGAGGTGGCAGTGGGGCGAAGCAGCCAAGACCTGGAGATAAAGAGACTTCTGGGGGATTGCACACCAGGGCAGAGGTGGCAGTGGGGCGAAGCAGCCAAGACCTGGAGATAAAGAGACTTCTGGGGGATTGCACACCAGGCCAGAGGTGGAAGGGAGTCCCTTCACTAGAGTGTTTTTTTTTACCTCTGGGTTTTCCAGAGGTCATGTCCAAACCAACGTCAGGGCTGTTGAGACTCTCAAAGTCTCCTTTTTCTTTCATCTTTCCCATTCCCTTGGTTTCTCCTTATAGTCTAAACCAGACATTTCACACAAGGTGAAGGAGATCCCAGTGCAGTGAAGGTGCTCCCACCCCTTGGGGAGCACCCAACATCTCCACCATCCCACCCGGGCTTCATCGCTGCTGTCCGGCCCCACCAGCTTCTCCTCCTCCCTGGAGGTGGGATCAAAGAGAGACCTCCTATGGCTGCAACTCAAGTGTGAGATCCTGCCACGATGACAGAGATGCCTGTGTGCACAGTAAAGCTGCAGTTGCTGTATCCACCGGGGCTAACCAGTTTACAGCTCCTGAGGAAAAGGCAAAACAAAGCTATAGGATTACACATATGCTGAGGGAATATGGGGATCCGTAACATAGACGTTTGCTTTGTTGATTAAGATCAGTAAAGTCAACTGAAGAGTAAAGACAAAGAAGGTCGTCTCATACATGTATTTTCAATTTATAACCTACTCCTATTTTTATTTTTCCTTCTCAAATCTTTCAAGGTAAAAAAAAAAACAAAACGAACTAAAAGCAAACCGTCTTGCCCAGGAGAGAGGTAAGAAGTACAGTGTACATGGCTGAAGAAAATAACATGCTTTCCTGTGGCTGGAAAATATCTCACACACTTGGATTACTTCATTTTTTCCTCCAAATTTACATAGATGCTGCTGACCATTTCCCTTTTATACTGATTAGTTTTTTCCAGGAAGCATTTTTTTCCTGAAACACTCCTTTCCTTCCTGAAGAAGCCTGGGTCACGTTAGAGGATGTTTCTGTCAGAATGAAGTCAGAGAGTTATTTTTAAGATTAAAATCTTGTGTAGGTTCTCCAAGATGTGATGTGATTCTCCAAGACTTGTGAAGAAAGTAGTTTGGAAAAAAACCCCAAACCTATAAAAATACTTTTTTTGCCTTAGCTTGTTTTGTTTTAATGTAGTTTTTATTTTATGAAGGACAGGGGTTTTTATAGCTTTGAATAAATGTAATTGCACCTGCTCGTCTCACTCAGAAAATATTCCTACCAAATATTGTAAACGTATTTTGATATGACAACAGTAAATAGGAGCAGAAAGTAAGTCCCACAAGTGACAAGAATTTTGTCATATGCTATAGGCATGTTGGTTTCTGCCCCTGACTGAGATTACCCACATATGTGTTTGGTAGGTCTGGACTGAGGAGTATAAACCGATCTCTGCAGGACAAAACTTGCTTGGACTGTTTCTATCTCTGTCTTTCATAATGTCATTACCAAAATTGCTAAAACAATATGGAAAGAAAATCACATAAATAAAACTTAAACGTGTCTTAAAAGAAATCATAAACTCAGCCAAAGACTTGATATAGTGAGCAATATGAAGAACAGTATTCAATAAAGAAAACATAGTAAATAATCCGAAAATTGAGCTCTATATACCTCGTGGCCATGTCGGATGAAAGAACATGTCTTCTGGGACCTCTTTGGACTTAAGCTCAGGCACCTGCTTTACACAGAGGGATTAAAAGGGTAATACAAATCTTGAGAACAGATTTTGTCTCCTGAAACTATAATTAATAAAGGTGCATTGCAAATTAATTATACCTACATAAATAGCAATTTAATACATGCAAATATTTATAAGAACTACTGCTGCAAACCACAGGGTTTCTGTCTGCATGTCAGTGCTAACCCTCCCTTGACTTTATCAGTGGAAGATCTGGCCTCAAGTTTAAACTGAAATGTAATTGATGAGATTATCGTAGGGGGAAAAAGGGCTCCTGGGGACAAGGGAGAGCCATTCAGAGAGCTGGGACAACTCTGTCAAGTGATTTCCAAATCAACTATTTTTCCAAAACTTGAAACACAGCCAAAAATTCAGCCCTGAAGTTTAAGAAAATCACCACTGTATCCATCGAACTGCTGAAAGACTACACCTCCCAGGCAAGGCTGGAGGTCCTTCTTTTTCACCCTAATAATGCATATTTTTCTCTTCTCTGACTTCATCATTACGCTCAAAACAAGAAGCCCCACCATCACCAAGGAACTGGGGGGACCGGAGGGGAAATCGCCTGCTTCACAGTTTAAGTCACAAGATCTGACTTCCTCCTCCAGATGTGACTGGAGTCTTTCGCAAATTAGCAGACACCCTAACGCAGCGGTTTTTTAGCAGTGGCATTTACTCTATTCCTCGTTGGTTATTTCCAGGCACTGCAAAATCTACCTCTGAGTAACATCTTCGCTGACAGACTCACCACAAAAGCACACCTGGTGTAGCTTGAAATGGAAGAGATCTGTCAGGCTTTCATATGTCCCTAAAGAAAGTTAAACCAAGTAGTGAGTCAGCGTGGGACAGCTATGCTTTCTGGTCCTTATACTGTCTCTCTGCTGCACAGAAAATTTATAGTCTTCAGGTTCCTGAGCTGACACCTTCCCTGTTAATCGTATTCACTGGTGATATGATATAGCTGTAAAAATAATATTCAACTGACACTGGCTTGGTTTTGTATTTCTTACCCAAGTAACGCATGCAATGCAAAAATCACATTTTCTTATATGCTTCCAAGGACCCCAAGTGTACACACATCCACACATGCACGCACACAACTATACTTAGGAGCCATCTGTCACAATCGGTTTCTTAAATTTAAAAACATTATTAACTCAGAGACTGGAAGGACCCTCGGGAGCAAGGGGGAAAAAATTACTAAGATAATGACTTTACTCTAAATAACCTGACAATCTCTCTTTCTTTGGCATTTTTAAATCATTTAGAAAGACAGAACATGACGAGGCAACTTGCATGACCAGTGTCACCGGTTTAGAGTTTCTTCAAGCAGCTGAATTTATACTGCTGCAGGGTAGAATAACTTTATTTTTTATGCTTAGCTTATAACTATGGAAAATCCTTTATAAGCATGCTTCCTCCTAACACACAGTATCTATCCAATCTATCCTGAAGCATGAACACTGACCTATATTCTTCCTTTCAAAAATGGCAACGGTCCAAGGAGTTTTCCGCTCCTACAGTACTGGGGTTTGGTTTGGTCTTGTGCTTAGGACCTAATCTCTCCTAATTTACTACCAAACTATTACAGATTGTCAGAGAGAAGATGCTCATGAACAACGTCCACTCTCATGAACCAGTTGCCTGCCTGCTGAATTTCTTATGAAAGGTAACATGAAAGGTAACATCGTCAGTGCAAGACACTTGTCATGTGGCAACGTTATAATCCAACACAAAGCTTTACAACGGTACCTATAGATCCATTATAGAGCTCTAGTAGAGTAAAGGGACTGTTCAAAGACAAGGAGAGGGCGGGAAATGAGAGTGAAGAAAGAAAACGAGAAAAAAGTTTGTTTATCCAGCATGTGAGAAAGTCACAGCAGGACTGCACAAACACACCAGATGACACGGTCAGCAGGGAAGGAAATACCCAGCATATAGTCCTAGGTGAGCCAAGATTATCCATTAATCTAAGACTGCAGAAAATGGAAAATATGATCACAACCCATAGTTGAAAAGAGGGGGAAAGAGAGGAGAAAAATCCTGGACTCTGATAATCTTACCTTGTTCAGTAAACCTTTATTTCTTCACTTAAATCATTGAAATAAAGAAGGAAGTTTGCTTCTGGTGTCTGTTTGGCTGCTCTTAATCGAAGACATTGAGTGGACTTCTTAATGGCATTCCAGTAAACACTGCAGTGAAAACAACACTAAATTAGACCTTAAGCAGCCAGCAATCTGATTAGTAGATACAGATCTTTATGCACTTATTCTACTTCCTTTTAATTTAAAAAATATCCCAAGATTTTCTTCCGCCATCCTGGAATTTTCATCATTAATTGTGCTAAAATTCACATAAAAATTAATAAAATCCAAGGCGTAAAAATCTATCATCCTTTCAGTTTTACTAAGAGATGCATAGTTTTAATTTACGGACATGCAAAGGAAGTTTTAAAGCATTATTATGGTTGAATAATATCTCAGTGTACTTTATACAGAACAGGCTTTTGTGATTTAAATGGCCAGTTACCGCACAGTGACAAGTTTCTGAATTCAGACTGAGCTCGTGAGCAGCCCAGCCCATGAGAGGGCTGGGGGTGCCCTGCACATTTCCAGCAAACGCTTTGCACTTTTTAGGGTTGGACTTATATATTTGAAACAACTTCAAAAGAATTGGAAGTTAGGGAAACATAATTCATAGACAGCATTGAGCTGTGGGCTTCACCCCAGCATCTCATTACAGGAATCCCTCTAGCTGCCTTAATAAATTGGAAGAAGCTTTCCTTACACAACAGTCCTATTTGACGGAAGACATTTATCTTATGATTGATGTGTAATTATGCTCAATGTTAAAGAGCCATTCTCCATAACTGTGAAAGGCGAAGTAGTGCATGAATGTTTCATAGAACATAATTCATTGAATTACACTGAAGAAAAAGATGTATTTGTTTCAAGAAATGGATGCCTGATTCTATTGGGCTTTATATTGTAAAATTAAGGATATTTAATAATTCAATATCAGATCAACCAAAGTTTTTAAAATATTTACTTTTCAAATACTACATAATTAACAATAACATTTTTTTGTGGTTTAATGTTTCCAAACTTAATGATTTTTATTTGCCTTTAGTTCTCACTGTTTAACCTCACAACAGTGTCTCAGTTAAGACTTCTTTGGGATTGACATGAATGATGTCAGCTGAGATTACAAAAGACAGCGGATTAGAAATATAATAGGATTTCAAACAAAAACAGTTTGTGTATCTTTCTAGGAGAAATAATAAATATAAAGAATACATTAATATAGATAGCAGGATTCACACATATGTCAGTGAAAACATTCTAAAAAAAATTCTTACAAAACAGCACATTCCTATCCATAGCTGGATATATCAAGTCATTTTTGTAATTCTCACTCTCTTTTATAGCCTGTTTGGAAGCTGTACGCAACTCAGCTAAATTAATTTCTCAGTGTCGGAGGTTCAGTAAGAGCTCTTCGCTTCTGGCACTGGAGCTAAACACTGGTCTCAGCAACGCAGTTATGCTGCTCATGTAAGCCTGTGGGAATTTTATCAGGGAAACGGGTAAATTTTCTGGTTTTACTAAGCAAACTGAGAGAAAAATTTGGACCTGCATAGTCTATAACAGTTAGAGATTACCTAGGTGCCTCGCTGCTTTCTGGTGCCAATAGCCTCCTTCCTTCTGTACAGCTTTGACTCTTTGTGTCAGATCACGCGGCTCCTGCAGAACTTCCAGTAGCGGAAAAGTTTTTCACTCAGGTTAATGAGAATCAACTCGGCCCCTTATCCTCAAGGAGAACAGAACAGCATTTTTATGCTGCAATTCCTCCCCTTCAGGTCCCCCAGCTCATCTCCAAATTCATTTAATTTCCTTCACACCCACTGCTCTGGAATTGCTGTTGCCCTTTTCTCAGAAGTCACGACTTCTCCCATCCAAGATCCACAGCTTTCTGCTGCCCTGCTCTTTAGTTTCTATGGTTTCCTATAGGTTTCCATTTCATATTGCGATTCTTTTTATTTTCCAAGAGGTCTCACAAAGCTTTCTCTATCTGGTCTCTTTTGGGTCCCTTCCATCTTCCTCAAAGTCCAAATCTCATCCCACTATTTCTAATTGTTACTGAGTTTTTGGTAGGCCCCCATCCTCCCTTTCTGGCAGCAGTGTCAAATCTGTCAACATCCCCAAGCAAAATCTTCCTAAAATTATGATGTGCACAAATTTCCACCAGGCCCCAACTTAGACTAGAACTTTCCCCTGTATCACAGCTACCAGCTGAACCAGTGCAACCACTAACACAGGTAGGCAATCCTGGCATTTGCACCCACAGAGTTGAGTGGTTTTGAGGCATAACGAAACTTCAGAATTGCAGCTATTCTCCCCCCGCCCCCCTCGGCTTCCATTGTTTAATTAATTTTATTGTACATATTTATTCAGGCTGATTGGCTGTCATCTTAAAGGTGTCCTGAGTTGAAGACCCCATTAACTATGGGAAGTTTAAATTTAGAGCAATTTTTTCAAAATGACAGAAGTCTTCTGGAACAAACTCCTTATACCATTACTATTACAAGAAATTCCAAAGAACACAAAGTCCAGAAAGGAAATCAAAGGCAAAAAAATGGCAATCAGATGATCATTTGTTAAAACTGACTGCTCCTAAGAAGAACATTTTTACAAGTAATACAAAAAGCAATGAAAAGGTTCTCACCAGACTTTATTGAAATATCTCTGGGGAAAATCCATTAGAAACACATTTGCAATCAGTCCAGTATCAAATTTCTACTGTAAATATGGCAATTATGAAGGTCAAGTTACCCGAGGTTGTGTAAGAGTGAGATGAGCAGTTAAAAAGGAAATTATGTTGAGAGCATTTTGTATAAAATTTATGTCTTTTACTCTCTTTAAAACACATCACACTTTTTCTTATAAGTTACATGACATTACATTCACAATAACAGGCTACTGAAATAATGACCCATTGTTGGGTTCCTTATCTCCATGAAAATGCTTTGGAATTGTGCTTGAATCTGATGCGCTGATTAGTTGAGCGCTGAATCCATGCCAATAAGAGAATTGCTATAAATTGTTAGATGAGTATAAATTACACCCACAGCACTGGTGTAGCAGAGAAAAATATGTAACTTGAGATTATGAAGTGTCCTGCTGTGACATAAATGGAGTGGAAAGGCACTTGGTCCGGAGAGGACCGTAAATGGTTTAAAGCCAAAAAATGCCCAAGCGATGTGTATGGGTAGAAGAGTGATTAAGGGAGTGACAAAAGTGAAGGTAGTTATCTAACTTCCAGTGCTCTGTGGTTTCATAATAAAGGGTATCCAGGAGCAATCCCAGCTTCACCCGTACACAGCCATGCTGTACAGCCACAGCTGTGTTAATATATATATTTGGGAAGTTGCACACGGATCTATGAACTCACCTCGATTTAAACCTCCTCCCCAGCACACCAGAAAGGTAGGTATTCTGAACCAGGGTCAGTTCATCACAGCCCCACACTCTATACCACTGGGGTAGCCTTCTGATAATACACAGCGTCTCTAGCGTAGATGCACAACCTATATGCATACAATTATGAACTCGTGTAATGTATATGGCTCTGGAAACAGTGTCTGTCTGAACAGATATGAGTGAGGAGAGCCAGCACCTCACACTAAGGAGGGCTACGCTGTGGTACAGCCCCGGCAGTGCAGCAGAGCTGTCTCTCAAGGCAGCAAGTGGCAACCAGTGCATGAACAGACATGCTCTGGCCCCTTCATTAGCAACACGCCAGAGAGGGTCAGCAGCTGGGCGAAAAAAGATAATGATGGAGATGTGAAAAAATAAAAAGTCTAAAAAGAGATGGCACTGGGAAAATGGAAATAGAATACAGAAAAATACAGGAAGTGGGGGGCAAGCAAATATCTTTCAGCTCTGAAGATGACACCAGTTGGAAGCTTTCAGGCAGTAAACGGTAACCAATCCCAGAGGACAGCCTCCAAGGACAAGATGAAGTCCCTGGAGAGGCCACAGAATGAAGGAGGCACTGAAACTCCCACCCATTGCTTCCTACATATGGCCACCAGAATCAAAAGACTTTTGATTTTGTGCATGGAGACTGACCCTTAACGTCATTACATCAGGACTGGAGAGAAGCATAGAAATGGCTCCTTCAGATGTTTTTTTTACAAGTTCCCCATCATAGCGTTTTCAAAGCTCTTCATAGTCATTAAAGACTTCTTCTCACAATGCCCCTCTGGAGGGAACATAGTAGTGTTATTTCCATCCTGCAGGAAGGAAGGCACAGAGGGTCAACGTTACTTGCCCACACATCTTAGGATGCCTGAAGCAGAGCGACGAAGTGAGCTCAGGTTTCCTATGCCTCCCCCCTTCATATCCTGCTTTATCCTTTTCTACTTCTCTCTCATCCCTTGTGAGTGGGCAACGGTGAGAAAGATGCCACTTCTGCACTCAGTAATAAAACAACCATGAAGGTAAACCTGGAGAGCCACAGCTGAGTCCAGTCTGGTTTCCACTTAAATCAATGTCTAAAGTTGTTTAGGACTGCTTGAGGGAGAGTTTACAAAAGGTCCCAAGAGCCATGATTTGTTTTGGAAAGGGAACAACTTCAGCCAAAAAGACATCAAACCTTACTGTCAATTCAACAGTTAACCAAAAGGTAATTAATTTAAAATATAGAGATAATGAATGATATTAAGGACAAATAGTTAGTAATCAATTATAATTCAAAGTTATGAAATGAAAAATTATGTAAGAGATAACAAAGACTTTGGGAGAACTATAGGACTGATAGATTTCAGTGGGAAAGAAAAAGGAGGGCTTTCTGTGTTTGGGAACAAAAAAATTAGTCTCAGCAGGTTCCTTGTCCTTTATGTGAAGGAAAAAGTAAGTGTGCTGATACTGTTAAAAAGCAGAATTATTTGTTAGTTTTTCTGCTTTAATACTTCAAAAGAAGGATGATACACACACAAGGATGATAAAATTCTACCCAGGTTAGCGGTTAACCAAGCATGGATTTAATAGGTTGGTGAGGGATATGGTCCTATGATAGCAAATACCAAAGTTAAACATCAGCTAGAAAAAACTTTTTGAAATCTGCTGTCCTGAGAAAACTGCACCTTTTAAAAGTGGACCGGATTTTGCAGCACTAGGAAAGTTCCAGGTCAGAAATACTAATATCATGCTGATATTAAATAAGCAGGACAGCAGACCTAGATAAAATAGACAAATGAAGCCTGTACAAGAAATGTTTTCATTTTTCATTAGCATTATAAATGTGATCAATGAAAAAAAATTCTAGCCAAAAAATAATACCTATAAACTTTTGCAAAGCATTTGAATCAGTACACATATATTCTAATTAGCAATATGCCTGACCAGTGTGCTACATGGTAAATACCTATGCACAGGATAACAGACATTTCAGAAAGGTGTTGATGAGGACCTGCCATTTACTGGTTCAACAGGAATCTGTACTAACATGGATGATATTCAAATTTTCATCAATAAACCAGTAGGTAAACATAAAATCTCTGCTGTTATAACATGCGGACAACAGAAAACATCAAAATTTACTTTACTTAAAAAAATTCTTTTTCTGCTTCTCTCTTTCCCTTTCACTTTAGCCAAACTTTTTGTAGTATAAGTGTAAAAAAACCCCACATCTATTTTTCTAGTTCTAGGGTTTTTCCAACAGAAATACCAGTGCAGAAACAGTGTCTGTGGATTAATTTTTGTAAATTTAATTTGGATACTCTTTAACCACCTTTGTTCTCGTTGTCCATGCACTTCTTGTTTGGTTGCAATGGCGTTTTCCCCCAGCGTTAAGACTTCAAGGAATGCCCCTCCACTTTTCAACCTGATCCACACTGTTGCGTTGCATGTATGATCTGGGGCCTTTCTTATAACCTCCTGCAGATCTAGCTTTACAGTCTTGAGGGGAAATACGATTTTATGGCTGGCTCCTCACATTCCTGTGAGGAATTCACTTCCAGTTGTCATGCTCCTTTCCATTCTCCTGTTCTCTCCCACAAATACCCTTCCCCACAAAGAGATCATGTGCAGTTTCAGAAAAATCATGAAACTTGGGAAATTAATGATTCTTGTAAACCTGTAACAAAAGTGTTTCCACTTTCCTGAGAACCACAAAAATTACAACTCTCTTGCTTCCTCAGAAATAGATCCTGCTGGCAGCCAAGTTGGCCATTCCCACTGGCTTTAAACGTATATCCATATAATTCTGTATCGATAGATGTAACCTCTTTGCTTCCCATACTTATGCCCATATGTTTAGATATTAAGATTTCCTTCAAACTCATTATACAGGAGAATAGTGCATGAGATGAGAGTAACATCTTAATTAGTGGTGTCACTGACACATTTTCTGCAAGAAACCTTTCCACTGAACCAGAAATTTCCCATATGTTTCTTTATATTGATTTGCACCTGTTGTCACTTCTGTGCCAACAAAAATACCTGAATGGAGTATGAAGCGAAAACGTAGGTTTTGTGGTGCTACCAGAGCCTTCGACTTCATGTCAGAGTGACTCCCAGCTGCCAAGCACCTGGGGACAGGTTTCAACGGCCTCTCGCAGCTTCTTGCAGGATGAAAAGATGAAGCCCGACCAACACTCTTTCAGCGCTAGTGAGCACTCAGAGTAAGAGAACAAATATTAGACTAATCAGACAAGTGACTCCAGAGAGAACAAGACTATCTGGGCACTGCCATTAACCAGAGGATGCTCTAGTCAAATAATGAATTGACCTAAACCCAAAACACTCAATGGCCTCAGGGTCAGCAGAATAGCAATGCTTATGATCTGCCCTCTGTAGAAAGAGGTCTCAGAGTAGGACACATCAGAAAAAGTGGGCAACAGCCACAAGCTGCAAGAAACAGCAGCAGGTTGTGCTAGGTTAAGCGCTAGGTTTTTGTTTTAGTTGCTTTCCCCAAGACATAAACATTGAGCTGTTCAGAAACCAGTGGGAGCCCAGACGTGTCTTTCGTATCCCATGTCCGAACTCCTGCTGTTGAGCACGGGGCAAACACTCAGCACACCCAGCAAACATATCATACCCCATCTTCCTTGTAAAACTGCCATGCATTAGCTTGGCCTGGGTCAGGCAGCTTGCCTGGTCACCTGCCTGATACTGGTACACTCAGCCTTGCTTTCCTGCCTCTGGGTGCTGGGAGGAGTGTTTGCCTATTCCCTGCTTCTGGATGTGTTGGCCTAAATCGACACCACTGCCTACTGCCATCATGGAAAATATGAAATATTAGACACAGTGGGCATTTCTTTTCAACAAAGAGGTGTCGATTCAGGGGTCTCAAATCACAAGTCTTTTTTTCGTCACATTGACTCTCTATATACAGTCTGCAAACCTCTGGTAGTGCTAGCATTTGCTTCTGCTGCTTCATGCAGTCTTATTTTATGTCAGTGAGACAACCTCAGTGGAGACAACTGACTCCACTCTGCCCCTCTGTCATGCTAAATATCTACCAGAATCTCACCCTACAGTCCTTTTCAGCAGACGCTTCATTATTTTGGCACCTACTCATACCAGCCTGGAGACTGGGTATAATGTGGAGTGGTGGTTGCATGTCTCTCTCTACACACACTTAAGTGATGATCAATCCAGGGCACAGTGTACAGAGTCTTCTGCCCAGATGCATCTTCTATTACAGCCATCACACAAAAAGCAGAATTATATTCTAGAATACATACATAGGTTCTCTTTGCCAAGGCAAACAAACCCACCTACTTTGCTTCAGGAGTCAATCTTTTCTATACCATCAACACAGACCACTTCACTTGTTTATATTTCTGGCACAAGTGACAGGCCTGAACAACTTCCTCAATGTGACTGTTATTTGAAGCCGGTAAAAACCATTTCTGGCCTTTCTCTGAGGTTTTCCAACCCCTAAATGACCTTCACGTGTCTTTTCCTATACATTTTCCTGTAACACCTTAGGAATCACAGTCCTGCTGCCTTTAAGCAAAATTCCATCAACAACTAAGATTTCTCCCTTCAGTCTCTAACAAGGTCTGGTAGTGTGCTCTCTGGCCCACTGTCTGGTAAAAAGTTTGATTGCACTGAAAAATTGACAAAGTCCCATCCTCTGCAGATGCAACATCAGTCCTTATTTAACTGGAAGTTGAACAAGAAGCGGCAGATATTTGCTTGTATATGTGGGGTGTCTATCTAGCACAAATCTTTTGTAACACCAAAACTCTCCCTCATTTGTTATTCAGTGAGCAAATTGTACCCATGGAGCTGAAAAGAACAACTCCATGAAGGAATGAGGTGATAGAAAGTTGCATGAGCAAACATCACCATCTACGTGAGCACTTTGATAATAACTTTTTCTAGTGATTCCTAAACAACTAGACTCCAATTTTAACCACAGTGTTTAAAAGGTACAACCCCCACACCAGCACTGCCCTGGAGGCATTCACAGCTAATTTAGGTATATGTTTAATGTAGGTATTGCACTTCTCTTAAATAGGGTCATAGTATCAGCAGGTAGATCTCAGTGTTCTCTCTTTTATAAAGAAAAGGAAACCTTCCCATATCTCAGGTATCTCAGTGCCCAGCACAGTCCAGAGGGTGGATAAGAAAATTGTATTCCTTACCACTGCAATGATGGCACCCTCTCCATGAAACAAAAGCCTGGACACCCTTTCAACAACTAATATGTCCCCCTGCCTCTGTTTATAAACTACGGTTTTCCAAGTTGTTATTTACCCTTAGATTTCATTTCCTGAACAAGATTGCTATGCCAAACTAGCTTTCCTCTTAACCAAAAGTCCTCGTATTATAGAAGTGTGATCTTGACTAAAGCAATTTTCTGCATCCAGCAGAAAATTTAAAATGTTCATTTACTCTCAGATTAAAGTCCTTTTTTGCTGCAATATCCCTATGGAGAGCTCCTTTCCTATTATAAACATTTTGTCATCAACCACTGGCCATGCTATGCTTATTTTGATATCCATTGCTTTCTGCTGCCTTTGAAGACCATGGGTCTTCATCTCAGGTATCCTTTTATAATCCTGAGATTTTCTATTACACACAAAGTTATCTTCTGTTTTACTGAGGATACACACTACATCTGTGGGAAAAAACCCAGGCATTATGACTGGACGGACCCGTCATTTGAGAGAATCCATCACTCAGTTCAAATGTAGCCTTAACTTCCCAAATGTAGCTCTTAACCTTAGATCAGTTACACTGATTTTTCACTTTTGTTTTCATAATCTCCATTTAAAATACATCATTCACGTGCTAGGAGGAGGGGTACTGTGCAATGCAGTACATCCCTAAGAGTAATAGTTAGCCTTCACTCCCCAACTTAAGTTAAACCTATGAAAAAGATGAGAAGGGCTGTCAGCCATAAGGCCATCTTCTAATTGTCTTCCCTTACCAGGGCACCTGCTGCCTAAAACTTCATCGAAGTGCTGTTTAAGCTGCCTTCAGCTATCCTCCACATTTCTGGAGAGTTTCAACTTCTGATGGGTTTTAAGAGCTTCATGCTTTCACTCAGGTATTTTGTTAGTTTGTTTTACATCTGGAGTTAAGTGCAGGCAACTGCGCGGTGCTCTGCAGTGTGAGGGAACCCCTTGGCCTGTATCTGAGGTCTGACAGATCACCTGTCTGCAGCTTCAGCTCCTGCACAGCATCTTACTGAGCACCCGAAGCAGTAGAGTGCATCTTCTTCACCAAATGGGCTTCAGTCCAGCTTCCCCCCTTGACTTTCATGCAAATCAGATTTTGCTAAAAGCACGAAGCATATCTTAGGTTCCATGGTAATTGGAAGTTAAACTATACAAAGCTTCAGAACCGGTTTTACAAAAAAAAGAAATCTAGGGCAGAACAGTGTGCTTTTAAAAATCCCACCTGAAAAGGTTAGCAGCGTCACCTCCTCACCCTGGCCTTGCTGTACTGCCTCTACTGATGGAGGATTCCTAGGGTTAATTTTGTGATCAGGGAGGCCAATGAGATAGCATTTTACTTAAAACTTGATTTTATTTTTAAAGGTTTATTTTAAATGCACCTTGTAAATGAATTTTAATTTGACCTCTAATTTGAACTAATGATCAGTACCAGTATTTACGTGAACCAGACTTGGGACAGTTCATAAATCTGGGGTAAATTTATTTTTTAATTATTTGCTCACTGGGACATATACATAAACTACAAAACACCTAGACTGTTAATTCACATCTTTTTCCCTTATGGTTCCAAAGCCAAAGTGTTCCTCCCTCTCCATTTTTTTAATCTTCTCTGAATCCATTCAAACTTCATCCAATAAGTGTCAGTAAGTGATAGTCATATTGAATAAATGCAGAATTAGTAAACCCTCTAATTCCAAAGTGTTTAGCTTTTGAGCTCAAGAAGTTAAACACTTTCTTGCAACACATTGTAAACATGTCAATGTGTTTAACATTTTAAATGTGTTCTGTTCCCTTGCGCATGTGTTTAGAAAAGAAACAGGTTATGATATTTAACTAGTGAATGGATATATGTGCTCATTCCTACCAACACTTTTTAAACACTTGTGGACGCTTAAAATTATGATGTGTTTAAGATTTGAACACGTTTGCTTTTCTACACTTCTAATCCAATGAATGTTTGATGCATTTATTTAGAACAGCAAGGTTTTATCAGGCAAGCAAAGCATACAATTTGTAAATAGCAACACTTGATCTTTTTCTAACTATTTCTTCATTCTACTCAAAACTAGAATCTAATCAGGCAAGGTGTTAACACCGGGTAAAGAAACTTTTCCCATCAGAATGAAATGATTGTGCTAAGCTGAGGCTGATCTCATTTGTGAGGTGCAGAAGTAGCTACAATGTTTAAAATGCGCTTGCTTTCTCAAAGACAAGACTGCGCTACATGGGAAACACAGGAAGTTTGCAACTGGAATGAAAAAAAGCCAGAGGAGAACATCTGCAAACATTTTTAAGAAGGATTTTTTATTATGTGCTCTACAGTTGGATAAAAGCATGAATTACCTGGAAATAAACTGGCTATACTACTCACCTACACACGTATGGGGTTACTCAGTGTGGAACTGGCAACGCCCCATGCATCTTCAACTGCTGATTTACCTGAACTCTACTCACTGGTCGAGCTGTGCTTGGGCTATTTCTAAACCTCGAAACCACCAAGCAGCTGCTAACAGCTGTCATTTAAAAAAAAACAAATGCCAGCAATAAAATTTTATCTATCATTCTTCCAAATTAGCTTAACCTGAGGCCAAGCACAGGCAATGCTCAGTGCTTACACCCATGACATGCTATTTCAGGACTTGTGAATGACAAAAATGGGTTCTTTTTTAGTGTGATAATTTGAATTTCCCTGTAAAATCCAATTGCAGTGGTTGTCAACCATTTCCATACCGTGATCCTGTTACAACAAAAGAACTGCTTTATGTCCCCACTCTTGCCTGCTCCCCCCATCTTCCACCCTTGAACCTGTCCACAGGAAAAAGAAGGCTACTTGAGATTCCCTGGAATTTCTTTATGAGTCGGAAAAACAGCGTTTCAAGTCCATCCAGGATTGGGAATAGACACATCCCATTCTATTATGTGGAAAGGCAAAATTAACTAAGTTCTTAACGGTATCTAATATGTCTGCCTTAAATCTTGTTCAAGAACCAATAAAAATTTTTAATTCAGAAAGCTGGGGGCTATTTTAAACTTTATTTGAGAGTCAGCCATCCCCATCTTCATTGATAAGCCTCTGTATTACAGCTGTGCCAGTAAGCTCAGAAACCCATGTATCTATGCTGTGTACTGTCGTGCTGGGGGCTGTACAAGGCCCTGGAAAGAGCTTGCATCCACCAAGGGGTCAAAGCAGAGACAGAGCATACCATCTATTCCAGTCCCCATGCAGGCCAGGGGCAGCAGAGCTCACCTCCCACCTGACTTTTCGTGGCACATCACCTCCAATGAGCCAGGCTGCAGAAAGAGAACAGTCAGGTGACTTACAAATGCAGAAGAAAACAAAGTACTCACATAGCCCTTGTACCAGCCTGTGAGATGCATGTCCCCACTTCTGAGATGTCAGCAGGAGTCTCCCCTGGCCCTTCTTGAGTGACTCCCCAGCCTTGGCACAGGCAGACCTTCTGGATCTCTTCAGTTGGTGTCCTGGCCTGCAGAGAGGGAACCATGAACCGCTGCAGGATCTTGCCATCCTCATCCCCAGGCATGACACTAGCCCAGAGCTTTCATATTTCCCAGCATCATGAGTTATCTGGAGTGCTTCTCACAATCTGTTTTTAATGACAAGGAAATGAGGGTGATGGGGTTTGGTCACACTGTAGATACACAATCTAAATGTGAAATCTAAGATTTCACAACTTACTGTGGACCAGTACTCAAACACACTTTCTGAAAATTTTCAGCCTTTGCTTCAGTAACAGCAATGTAAAAGCTCAATGCTGGAGCCATTTAAAGTTTGAATGCCAGCTGCATTTTTATTGGCCGTCTGTGACTTCAAAGGGCTTTTCCCCCACTAATGCCCAGACAGGTATGCTGCCCTGAAATCTCTCTGCCATGCTGACTTACGGATTTTGAACTAATTTTATCTGCAGGCTTATGCCTGAAAATGAACATTAAACATATTGGGGCTGAAATGGATTTCAGCATCTTGCATTCCAGCTACAGTGCTGACACTTAATCAGGCAGGGGACGGTTCATCTGAAAACATATAGTAAAGATGTTCTTTGTAGTCATGTAAACCTTCATCGCTTATACTTTAATCCCAAGACTTTAAGACAAAAACTTCAGAAAAGCAGATATGCTGCTGCTGTGCCAAGTTTTTATTTGTAAGAATAGAGAACAATGAGGAAATTCAGTTGGATGCTTAATGTATTTTTCAGTTTCAACAACCTGGTCTTTACTACACCATTTTATAAGAGTATCTAAAGCCATCATCCCAGATCAGGACCCCGTTTGACTAGCTGTTGCTTTGACGTAATAAGGGACAGGCCGTACCACAGACAGCTTGCAGTCTGAGGGGCAGAATTATGCCTCAGTGTAATGCTTCGGGTACCATCTAGCCATATGGGTACATCCATGGTACTGTAAAGAAATTTTAGGTGCTATCACTATATAACAACAGTTGTCTTACTGTATGAAAAGGGAGGGATTATTTAATTGAGACACACGGGGCAATTTTCCATATGTTTCCTGAGTGCTACTTCTTGGGGCATCTCCAAACCTAGTTCCACTGCATGGTATGAATAAATTCAAAGGCTCCAAAACACTGCAGACGTGATTGAATTGACAAAGTCTGATCTTGAGGTACTATTGACCATAAGGAGCTTCACTGAAGTTAGTTTTATAATAAAATGTTGGTAGTGCAGGCAAAGACAAAAGTGTCTTGTATTTCTAAATGACAACTTTAAAATGCAGTGAGTTCACCTCGTATGGTTATCAACATAGGTTTATTTCACAACTAATACTAGCAGAATATTAGATTTTGATCTTAACTAAAATACTGGAATTTGGTGGAGCTGTCTGAAATAACTGAGTCGTTCTACTGAATATCTGGCACCAGCACCACAACAGGGCAAATTTAAATATTGTTATGCTTAGAATATTTGTTTTTGATATACACAGACAATCCTGAAAATGAATTCTTCAAATGAATTTCAAGACATACCTTCTGTGCTTGACGTTCAGGAGTATAGCAGGTATCTCAGGGATTCCTCCTTGACTGCTCAAGATGTTAAAGAGTTATATGTTCAAGATGATGGCCAAATCTCCTGTCTTCAACAATACTCTTAGACTCTAATATTTCTTCCTGACCACATGAAGCATCTTGCCATGGAATGTCTGTTCAAAAAGAGGGAAGATCAGGATTCCCTGGTCCTGGGCAGGGAGGGATATTTTTTTTTTCAGCAAGGCACGTGCCAAAGTAATAACACTGAAGCTAATTTTCAAGTGGGAGAGGGAAGAGGAAAAGTGGGGCTCTAGCGCATTTGGGGAAAATCTCTTTTTACTGTCTGCTTGTCATCACATGAGTTTTATGCTGGAAACAGAAACAAACACCCTGTCAAAATACTTCAGGCATCTGTTATTTAAACAGATCTCTCTGACGCGTGAAATAACAGACAGAATCAAAGAAGGGGGAAAACAGCTATGCATATTTATTAACAACATAAAAATTTTAAAAATCTTAAGCAGGTCAATAGGAGCGTACTTTCATGATAATTTCACATTGAAAACAAATCCAGTGACTTATAGGTAAAGCCATGTTGAGAATCAATAAGCCAGCAAAGGCCAGTCTGAGGGCAGCCTACGGTACCTGCCTGGGCTTTAGAGCAGGAAAGGCTTTGAAGTTGCAGACGGCCAATAAAAATGCAGCTGGCATTCAAGGCTTACACATCTCCACCGTAGTTTTTATATTAGTAATGTTTAAGCTGAAGTTGACCAACCTGAGAATATTCAGTCAGCTTCAATGCATACACGATTAGCTATCTGGCTGGAAGTCCCTTCTGTACCTACAATCTAGACAGGATGTTTATTATGCAACTGGTGCTTTCAGGAAAGCACAACCGGCTATTCTTGCACCACCCTGCTTACCAGTGTTTTTCAAACTGTCCAATTTTGGTTTTGCTGTGTATACATTTATGAGTCAACTATGATTTGCGTTAAAGTTGCAAAATATACTTTACAGCTCTGATTAAAATAACATGGGAAATTCTCTCTTTTTTTTTTTTTTTCTATTAAAACCACTTTTATATAATATATATTTGAAGCATATTTCTATTTTGGATCAGATTTTATCATACAATCTATCAGGTATACAGTCTTCTAAAAGTGACTAACTACAATCCATATTTTAATAGATTTCTTCAGACATATACACTTTGAAAGGAAAGAGATACTTCTTCAGCATCCCATTGGTAGAGTGGCCTCCCTATGAAAACAGAACTGGCCCAGTAAAATAACAGCATCTGCTATTTCGACTTTCATCTTAACATGTACAGATTTCAGGGTTTCAAGCTGATCTGACAGAACACTTCCTGTTCAGGAAATAAACGTGTCAAATGATTTCTTGATTTAAAGTGATGGATCACAGTAGCTCTCTGTACTGCAGGGGTGCTATTCTCATAAAACATATGCAACCTTTATTACTAAAACGAAGGGGAATAACTCTAATATCACTTAGGGCAATTTCCTCAGCAGTCACCACATATCTCCAATGTTACAAATCCCCAAAAGAATAGGAGGAGGGTTGGGAGCTGGAGGTAGCTTGAGTTCTCTGCTTATTCTGGTGGCAGGGGAAAAGGAAAAACTATGTCATGTTTGGGGTTTGTGTAGTTTAATTTAAAAGAATCTAAACCCTTTTCAAAAATAAAAGGAGCACACACAAATAGCTAAAGTTCAAGTTCTTTCATGAGCTGTGTGACATTTATTTTTAGAACCACTGTGATGCTTAAAAGGTTCAACACAAAGTTGCTGCAGTGGTGCATGAGAATAGTGATAGGGCAAAATCACATGACAATATTCGTCACAACTACATAACTTGGGATAAAGAACTAAATGTTTTATATATGATCAAGAAAAGGAGGATGGCGAGCTGCAAAAGGTCTAAAAAGGGAACAAAGAGCACTGAGTAACAACGTATATAACTAAGCAAGATAATGTCTTAGTCTATTAGGCATTCAGTAGGAACAGAGAGGGCTTCCTTCCTGTTGTTTATGGCAAAAGCTGTACTGGGATATGCTGACCATTGTGATGTTCTCATGACTTAAAAAGATGGCAAAAATTAGGAAATGGCTATGAAAAACGCATTCTGAGAACGTCTTCATAAATAAAATTTGAAAAGAAGATGAAGATAAGAAATTGCTCAGAAGTACTGAGAATGCCACATGCACCCCAGAACCAAAGCCTGACGGAGCTCTGTTGAGCTAGACTATGCACAGAGGACAAGCGAAGTAAGTCACAGTCTATAAGTAATCATAGGGGCAGGAGATCCATGAAAGTAGAGGGCTCTTTTATTCACCAGACATAGGGATAATAAGATTTCAGACTTGATATGGGAGTTAAAGTGAAGTTGTATGAAGACCTGTCTTACCTGCAGATCAGGTGATCACAGTGACTACCTCTTCTCCTATTGCCAGAAAATAGCCTTTTGCAACAAAGGCTCCCACAAAAAGAAAGAGCAGCACTTCTACCAGGAAGAAAATATGACTTAACGATGATTCTGAAAGTCCTCACAGCGATCATTCCGAAAGTCCTCACAGCAAAATGGCAGAGATGTTCAGGGAAGAGTTATACCAGGAGCAAAATTGAGTCAAGGCCTCGGGAAGATGAAGTTGTTCTCTTGCAACAACCTCCTTTTCCCTAAGTAACCAGCTAATTCACAGGTTTACCTGAAGAGTTCAAGGTATCTCCAACATATATGCTCATCTGCAGTTTGCAAATCCTTTCACATACCCACAGGACATGTAGCAATGAAAAGGGTCTCATTTTATCGTATATCCTTGCAACACCAATACTGAATGGAAGCGCTAATTTCCCTTCAGGTTCTCCTGTAGGCCAGAAGAACTGGGCTGTTCTGTTTGCTCCATGAGAGCCAAAGCTGCCTTCTTACAGCCTGACAGCCACAGCTCACCCACAGTTCTGAAATAAGCCAAAATTTAAATGGTGAATCCTCCTGTCATATGCCTGACATGAGCATGCACAGACTTATGTGAAGACAACCCAGGCCTCAGTTTGTCTTTTTTTCAGTATTTATCCAGATATCATCACACAACCACAACTGAAAATCATGTCTATCCTAGTTTCTTGTGCAGGGAATAAAGCTCACAGCCTACTTGACTGTAACAAAAATGCTAAAATGACAGAACCACTCCGTACCAGCTATACAGAAAAAGGGAGGTATTTAATTTAGAGGTAAGTTCATTCTTGCTTAAGTAAAAA
The DNA here is from genome assembly GCF_964106895.1 of Numenius arquata. Classification (NCBI taxonomy): domain Eukaryota; kingdom Metazoa; phylum Chordata; class Aves; order Charadriiformes; family Scolopacidae; genus Numenius; species Numenius arquata. The sequence goes on along the minus strand of NC_133577.1, from coordinate 37,904,422 downwards.
CTAGTAACCCCAATGGGAATTTGTTTTGGGACTCCTCCTCCCATAATTGCATCCTACATTTGCTAAATAGATCTTTGTTGAAAAGCTGAACGATTTACCAAATAAAAAGAAGTAGAGGTGACCCTTGTGTCTCCCTTTCTCTTGAAGGAGAACGTACGAGAAAAAAAGCTTACAAAAAGAAGCATGAATTTATCCTAGAATGTCTCTAGTAGACTGGCTTTGAAAGGCATCGATTACAACTGAAAAGGGGAGGGGATTTTTTGATATTTTGCAAGAATATAAATTCTGAAGAAACAGATGTGCATGAAGATAGTACCTTAACACACAGGACAAGTATAAATGACTATTCCAAAAATTATTGCATGGAATTCTACCAGACTATTAAGTCATCTAGCCTTTTATACCATCTAGAAATGTATTTAGTGAGAGACGAGATTAGACAAAGGAGATATCAAGTTAATTTTAAAAGAGAAAGCATCAAGGCAAATATCATGTTCTAGAAGTTGGAGTAGGAATGAATTGCATTTTAATTTCCTACTCATATTACTTCAGCACTTCAGCCCACTGAAATCAGAGGCTTATGGGACTAGACACTGAAAAACACTTCTCCTTCCTGAGGAGCTTCTAATTAAATGCAGGAGATGGCAGGACACCCAAAGTGATTTGCCCATAGGACAGTGGTAAAACCAGGTTTAGAAGCCAGTCCATGCCCTGTTTTCAGTTTTCTGTGCTCTGTAACCAGTCATGCTGCCAATGCCAGCAGTAGCTGGCTCTTTAAAAACAACCAGAGCTCATACCAGGGAGAAAGCTGTGAGAAATGCTTTTTTGAGGAAGGGAGGGAAAACGGGCACACTCTGCCAACAAGTCTGTCTATTTTAGCAAGTGGACACATTACCGTGCTGTGAATAGGAGGCTAATGTACAAATGGCAGAACACCTACCAACTGCAGTTCCTCTTTCTATGAAACATGAGACGTCATTTAATTTCCTCTCTCATGAGCATTAAAAGCCTTAAACTTGCATTTGTACCTTAAGCAGAGTTGCACTTTTAATTTTAGCAAATCCAAATGGTCCTCTCATTGATATCCCCAGTACCGTAAGAGTATGAATTATTGATATTGCTTGACTTTAATATTTTATGCTGCTGTGAAAATTGATAGCAGAGCCAAATCACAGCCCACAGCTAAATTATGAAGGTCACCTAAAAGAATGCCAAGCAACCGAAGTCTGCTTCCCCAGATCAAAAGAAGGTCTGCAAATTTTCTGTTGAGTTATACTTTCCTCTATTATTTATTACTCATACACAGCTGAGCAAGGTTTGAAATAAAATACCGGAATCTGAAATGCATTCCAGGAAAAAGGCTTGCTGTCATCAGCACATGCTATTGGCTACAGCATTTTGTAATGAACTGTAATTTTCTGTGACAAGCATTTACTTATGTCACAGATTTCAAACCAGCTTCTGGCAAAATACACAAAAGTAACCTCCAAGTGGCACTGCTAATTGCAAGCTTACTAGGTAAAAACACAAAGTGTAGCTGAAGATGGTGACCAAATGGTCATTAACTGCTGAAATGACTGATTTCTCAGAGATCTTTACAATTAAGGATCATATTCAACAGCTTACAACACCATCTATGATATCCGAGAAAAAATAGCATCTGTATCACAGCTGGAGCAGCTGTGTTGGAAAATCAATCATTGCCTGGCAACTGAACAACTGATTTTCCATCAATCAGTACACAAGGCATTCTGTTAGGTTTATAAAACACATACATTTGTTGCAGTGTCTGCAAATGCAATAAATGGCTTAGAAATGTAAGAGCAATAGATAAAACACAGATTTAAAGCAGCTATCAGGCTCAATATGAAAAGAGTAGTATTTATGCATCTTTTAAATACAATATTATGGTAATGAGCAGATGAACTGCTCAGTGTGATTAGCTCTGACAATAGATAGAGCCAAGAGTAACCCAGAAACAAGGACTTTTTTCACCATAGCAAACATCTTGTGCTACACAACTCTGTAATTTTTCTTTTTGATAAAATGGCGATTTGTGGAAACAGTTACTCACTATTGTGCCAAGAACACATAAATCCCTGTAAATTCCTGCAGCTTAGGCTTTTTTCTAGAATTTTATTGGCCTAATTGAGCCCATCAGCAATATTGCAAATCTTATCATTCTGTTGAGATTACACCACTTCTATAATAATTTCTCCAAGCTCGTTTTTAAAGGACAATAAAGATTGTAACTGTTCTTCTAACTCCAACATAAAAGAAGCGGCAAGTGGGGGGGGAGTTACACTAGAAAATGCACAAGTTAGTACTACAGCTATGATATTTTAATACTCATAAAACATAATCCTGTTGCCTAATGTCAAGCCTCAGCAAGGGGCAGAGACGCGTTTGTGTGTAAAGTAATAGCCATAACTAGTCACGTTACTCAGCAGACCTGTGATAGTCAACAGCCCAAGCTGGCAATCCTTGAGAAGCTGATATCCTTCCCTTTGGACACTGCTGCCTCTGTTTAGACATGGCCATCTGGAAGGCAATAGTCTTTCCACATAGCCTTCCCATTTTGGATTGGGAAACCCCATTGCTCTGACTCTCCTGGAGCACCTCTTATCACCCCGGTACCCTCAACCTTTCCTCTCTGTGCCCATCAACCATTCCCCAATAGTACAAAGCTGGTCCAGAACCGTGGAATACAGCATGGTCTTACGCAGACAGTGCTAACAGGAAGATCCACCCAACGCACCTGAAAAATGATGTATTGCCTTAAGCATGCTCAGTCAAAGAAAAATTGCAATGGTTTTAGGTAAACATAGGGAGAACAACCAATGCTTAGCATTGCATAAAAAACAAGGCAATTGGTTATCGATGCAGTTGGGCAAATCATAGCCAAAATGACAAGGCAGGTGTCAGAAATTCATCAGAGAGGAAAGTTACCAAATGCAAAACTGTGGCCAATCTTAACTATCATAAACTTGGTCTCAATCAGTTTAATTGAGAGAGTCCTTCCCAAAGCGTTCTCCCTCCATATATCTGGGAGATACAAAAGGAATTGCACAGAGGCAGTTTCCTGTAAAAGCGAGCCATTCTCTAATTTAGACATTTTGATTTTGATACAGTTATTTCTAATCCTGGTAGGTCTGCTGGTCACCATGTCCTATAGTGGGTACTAAAACATTTTAAGTGCAAGAGACTACAACAATATACCAGAGAAAAAAAAAAATAAAGTAAGGCTGGTAAAAGGCAGCTTAATCTTTATATGATCCCCAGCTGTGAAATCCTACCTCATGGTGCCATCACATACAGTCCTATAAAAACACAAAGCCTGAAAGTTTCTGATTTAGCCAGACTGATCCAGGTAGCATGTCAGCAATAAAGCGAAATGTCTTTCTAGCATTTCTTTGACATTCACAGGTGCTGTCTTCTTTAACTGCTAAAAATACGTAGAGTACTGAAACCACAGCACTGAATGGTCCTTTGTGGAATGGTTCTTAGCAAAATATAAGATGCTTGAAACAAAAAGAATTTCACTGACTTCTAAGAAGTTCAAATAATTTCATATTTCTTTAACCCTCAAGACCCCCCCCCCCCCATATTTTCAGGAATGTTGACACAGTATCTGCTTTCACTTCTCTCCCCCCGCCAAATGTAGTGTTTCTAGTTGCTGTTTTTCTACATATTTGCCTTTCCCTGAAGTTTATTACTTCGAAAAATGTGTAAATAGGACTTGAGATCTTTGAAGCTGAGAGCAAATCTTTATAGGAAAAAAGAAATGTTGGGCTTAGAATGCCAAACAGGATTCAAACTTTCCAGTAACTTCCAGTTAGCACTAGGTTGCAGCCCAAAAGATAAAATTAAGTTGCAATATATTTGTGAATACTTGTAAACTCCAGAAGTCTTTGATATTAGTTCCTACTGTAACAGACAAGAAAATGCAGAGGCACATTTTAATCACCTGTCAGGAACTAAATAAAAAATTTGTTTTATTGAATACTCCCTGTGTGTAATATAACTATGGAAACAAGTCTGAAATCCAATTGACTTTCTATTTACAGGCTCCTAAAGAGCTATTAAAACATAAAAGTGAACTACTTAAAACCTGTTTGAAGTTTTATTCTTCTTTAATGTATTTTTCACCTGTTTGATGATTGTTTATACTTTGTAGCATGATGAACTGTGACATTTTTTGCCATTTCATCATGTTGAAGATTTTGCTATATTTAAGTCAAAACATAACAGCGTTTGCCACAAAAAAAGCTGTTGTAAGAAAGCTGGCCATGGCAAAAATGTATTTTAAGCCAACAGTGACAAAGCTCTTCGCATTCATTTTCAAGCTCTTATTTCAGGTCCATTTCAGATGCAGAGATCAGGGCACTTGCTGCACTGAAGAGGTTATCATCTAAACAAAGTAGTCAGACTAGAAAAGTAGTAAGAAAATAACCGCTCTTACTACTGTTGTAGATACGGCAAATGGAAGCCCAGAAAGACAACTGACTTGCATGATAGCACTTTAGGAAGCACAGGGCAAAGGCAGGAGCAGAACTGCCTACTGACATCCTAGTAAGAAAATAATCAGCCATTATTGATCTTCCTATTAGTGAAGTGATATGTACCACCTGATCATCTAAAACAGGGCATTGTTCTCCCTGAATAAACATTTTATTGCATGGAGAGGAACAGGTTTGTCAAAGACATCTTTCTGACTGTGTAACCTTAGCTTTAACACTACTAGCCCCAGATCGTACAGCCTGGACTAAGATATGCTGGGACATTACTGTTAATTGTTTTTGTTTCAGTGGACCTCACTCACTAAGTCCTAAAGCTCCCAATAGCCACATGTTGGAATATCCTTTTCTCTTATTGATGGAAACTACAGATATCATAAAACTGAAGTTCTAGAAGACTTTCACCATTCATGCTCTGCATTCAATTTGCCTTCCGAGCTTTGCCTTGGGTGCTGAGAAAAATGGAGGTGTTGGCAGTGGTAGTCACAAGACTTTGTCGGACAGTGGTGTGTGTCCTCAGGGGCTTTTGATATTTCAGCTCATTCCTCCTTTGATGTGCTATAGCCCAAATACAACATTATTCTGAACAAACAACATGTACCCTGCCCATTTGTATCTACACCTGAAGGCATAGATTGCATTTTCCACTAAGTAGAAGGAATTTCAATGTTTTCTTGGATGTTCAACTCAATTTAGTTGTGTTTCTAAACCATGTTATGTGCATACAGGCTGAGGAGTGGTTAACTGGAAACCATCCACCACAATTTTGGAAGCTCTGCATTGGTAGTCTAGAACTATTCAGGATTGTGTATCACATTAACCCCAAGGAAATTACCTTCAGCAATTATCTAATTAGGCAGAGCCTTCTCTCTCTCACTCTCTCTTTTTCCACTTATATCCCATCTCTACCACCATCCTAGCTGTCATCTCATTTGTAACAATCACCCAAGAGGCATATATGATGAGAAGTTCTCTGGCCAAGTCTCCCACTGCTTATACACAAATGACAGATTTGAAACACATTACAAAATTCCTTCATTCCTGCATTCCTAAAACAGCCCAAAATACTCAGCCCAGTTATGTGAAATCTGCCTTCTGCTCCAAAGATGGGAAAGCCATTCAGCTCACAAAAACTGCTGAACAAATTGTTCGGAAATCTTACATGCATATGCTAATACGCTCGTTCTGCTTAGGTGGAGGTGCTCCCTGTAGCATCACTGATTATCGGATTATCTAGAAGACACCACATTTTTAATTTAGGTCTGTTTTTTATAAGCTGTGCTAATAAAATCTGCGCCCCACGGAAACCCCCTGCTCATTAGCTATTACCCAGCCTCAGGCAGCACAAGTCTGTTTACATTACAAATAAAAGATAAAATATGCTCATTGCCAGCTTCTCCCTTCCCGAGGGACACTTGTCATGAATCTATCCTGCAAAACTATCTCTTCACTACTCTCCCCTGGCTTCCCCTTGCCCCAGGACACTTTGCCTTCATTTATCTCTTTCGGACTTAACAAACCACTACAACTACCTTAGATCAATTTCTCAAATCACAGTTTAATTATTTAGAAGGAAGTGAGCTTTTGCTCTCCATTAAAACAACAATCCTTACCCCCAAGGAACAACATTAAATCATTGTTTAATCCTTATTACTGCCTTAGGCCTCCCTTGGTACTGCAGTGTTGTTGAAACTTCATTTCAATATTTACCACTTAGATCACTTAAGGGCTGTCAGCTTTAATAAAATTTTATCAATTGGATACTTATATTATTCACAGTTTCATAAAAGTAACAAGACCCGCCTTGGTATTTCACTCATATATGGGCTAATTCCTTTGACTGCTAAGGGATTTCATTTTATTAGCATTTATGTATGTGAGTGATTTTTTAAACTGATATATATTGCATGAAGTTAGTAAACAGCATCATACTAAGTTACATGAATTTTAATATATGCATCACTAAGTTTACAACTGCAATATGCACAAATAAACCAACGAGGCAGATTTCACTGTGAAGCCTCCTAAAAAGCATGATCTTTAAAGAGTTTTTTCTATCTCGAACCCTCTCTTCAGAGTACAGACTAGCAACAGCTCTCTGTGGTAAGTACACAATAAAGATATCACAGATTCTTGGTTTGCAGAGGGTTTTGCTGTCAAAGAACATGTTAAGACTTCCTACATTCAATAAAACAGAGCATAATTTGACAGGGAATATACCGGTTCAATGAATAGGCTAGCAATAATACAGTATTGCTTCGTATTACCTCTCACATCAGAGGAGTGAACTATCCCAAGCCTGAAAAAGGAATTTCCGGAGAGTTTCAATATTTAACTATATTCTTTTAAGTAGGAACGGCCAATTTCTATGTACTCCTCCAAGTCCGTCTTGGACAAGAGAGATTCCTGGAATCATCCAGCTACAACTACAGCTCAATCACTTCCTAAGTTTCTCTGGCAAGTGTGTAGTTTGTGGCTGCATCACCAATAATACCATGACATGTTTAAAGGTAGAGGCTACAGTTACTGTGGTCTCAGGTCTGCAACATGTTCCTCTGAACATGTATAGTGCCTTCAGACAGGTCCCTCTTTGGACTGGCACTACTGGCAGATACAGCACTACACTTTTGAGACTATCAACTTTGCACTGACTTCTGAGGCAACTTCTCTATCATATGGTAGAACTGTATGCTTTATGTTAGAAGAATTGACAAGGTTTTCCCCAAGAGGATGTGAATTTATACTTTAGAGGCAAGGATGCTGCGCTTTACATTAAACACATTGCAAGCCTGAGAAATTTGCACATAAGGGATAACAAAAACATCAAACAGTTCAGTGGAAGAGGATAAAAATCAACATACTTTTAAAAAAGATTACTATTTTCAAAATAAGGTATTGCAAAGCAACTAACATTCATGTCTATCTATTCTGCCTTTGCCTGAAAATGTCTCCCATTCCAACCCCATGCTTCCGTTTAGACTTGCCTTCTCTTAGCATCATCCTCTTTGCCCTATTTTTAATAGGTTCTCTCTCTTCTAGCAGCACTTTCTTCTGTTTCCCTTTGCTTTTCAATTTTTGACTTTCATCAAATCTCTTTTGAAAATATCAAAGGACTTGTTTCTTGCAGATAATTTTGGCTCTTTCACCAATTTCAAACTTCTCTGACTGCAGAGAATATGTATTTAAAGAACCTAGGAAAAAGTTTGAAAAAACCCAAAAAAAGTAGTAGAGGACTTAGAAGATCCTGGTTCATTTTAAAAAATGAATCATGCACTGAAGATGCCGAGTGTGAAAATGTCAGTTATTTAGAGGTCTGGATGCTGTTAAGTCACTTTTGGATGTAGGATTCTTGACAGCTTTCCTACATTATAGTCAGGAATAGCTATTCAGAAATCGCATGAAACTAGACCAGATGGAATAGGGAAAATGTCCTCTTCCTATAGACTAACAACAGCTACTGCATTTTAAGTTGAGACTTTGCCACCTTGTTTTAATCTGAATTCACATTGGAACACAGACTAAGGTGTCAAAGTCAACTGACTGCTTGCAAATCCTCTACCACTGCTTAGCTTCTGTGAGCAAGATTGGATTTTGCATTTAAAAAGTGCAGAGAAAAGTCACTCAAAAAAGAAAATAACTATTTGCAATACACTTCTTCAAATTCAGCATCATTTTCAAAAGAAACCTGGCCAGTTACAAGTGATCAACTCTTCTACACATGTACTACCTACACTCAAGTGTGCAGACTTTCAGTATCTTGCCAAAAACGGTGATTTCAATTTTTACAATGGTAAGGAAGCAATGCTTGGAAAACATCACTGGTTTAGCTTAAACAGTAGGATGAGCTAGCATGCACAAAACGAGAGCCACAGCTGCACGCCATTGCTGTTGATGTTGGCAGAAATTCTGCCATCAGCTTCAACTGCAGCCAGGTTGTGTCTATGAATTTTTTGAATGCTTATTACCACTTATTTCTATTGCAGTAATAGAACGAGGTTTGAGTTGCAGACTTGAACCCTCAACATGCTCAAACAAATTCAACAAAAAGTCAAAGAGCTTCCAGTCTATGAATAAGCCATACCAAGGCAACTGAGGGACACCACCAAGAACTGTGTAATATGCAGCAGTCATAGTAACCTAACTGCCTAGGGCTTTATTATAATTAAAAGACACCAAGAAAGGCTTAACTTTAAGTGGAGCCCAATAACTAACATTAAAGTTGAAAGAGTAGTAAAGCAGGGAGCATGACAATTAAACATGCCTGAGAATGTAAATGTATGGATATGAAGTGCAGAGTGAATGTTGCCAATTTTCAAGTCAATTTTCCTAGTGAAAGCTCTAGTGGGGCAGACAAAAAGCAGAGCTTATAAAAGAACCTGGTTGCAACCTTAGCCACAGAGTCTTGACCACAGCTCCATAATAAAATTACTAGTATATTAAGCATGTGAACGTGGGGTGATACAGAAAAGAAGATGGGGGCCCCATGGCTGGCTGGCCGAGCCGACTGTGATTTTAACTAAAAGCAGATGCTTTTCAAGAGAGAATAGGTGCAACTTGCTCTTTTATGCAAGTCACGCTCAATTCACAACCATTTTCTTAGATGTACACCTTCAGCACAGGAGTTCATGTGGCCTAAATTGAATGTAATAATCCAGATGGGAGTATAGCGATTCTGCATCCTTTCAACTAGAGGGTCATGTTACGCAGCTCTCCTGTTTAAAAGCATATAAAAAGGTGAGCTATTCAGTGTGCAGCTGAGAGTGCAAGAGCTTTAATCTTTACATTATCCATATGAATGCACTTTCTATTTTTGTTTATTGTGCCACACAAACCTAATTGCTGTTGCTTTAGAACCAGCAACCACTAAAAGGCAACAAATAACTTCAGGCTTCAGCAACCACTAAAGGGCAACAAATAACTTCAGGCTTCAGTAACACCAACTCTTACTTTTTGGTCACCAGATCTAACTTAACCCAGGTCAACTGTAGCTGAAAGTTGTCGCCAGCTGGTGGCATACGTAAAGCCAGTGGTCTGAATTCACCTGCACATATAAAAGGAAGACAAAGGAATGCCCACGAATAGCAGCATGATCAGTTGGCTGAACTGCAGTGTGAGTGAGGGAACTGAACTGTACCCATGTCTAAGGAGGATTCCTCTAGGCAGATGTGGATTGAAGAGCTGCCCTCATTCACTAAAGTATTATTTAGTTATAGGAAAGGATTTCAGGTTCTGAAACCTGCAAGCTCAGCCCCTTGCTAAAGGGCAAAGCTCCACTATCACTGAGCTGTGACCTTCATTCATCAAGTACTGCTTTCTTAACAAGCACTGTGATTTTTAAAGCAGTTTTAAATCATTTTATGTCAAAATTATTTGCATTTATGTCAAAATTATTATAATTAGAATTGATAGATTTTAAAAGATGTCTTCAGAAGGATGGGCAGAAATCTGGATAACTTTTTTTGTTTGCTAGCCTCCCACTTTTCATCCTCTGTCCTCCTGAGATAGATTGAAATATTCCAAATTGCATGAGCAAAAACCTTACGGAGCTTCCTCCTCACAGAATGCACCTTTTGTTACATATGGAGGTGCTAATCCCTAGGTAATCAACAGCTTAATTAGTTCATTACGAAGATGAAAGGCTCCCTGGCTTATGTTGTTATTGATTCTTATAGGTTTTCTTGTTTTATTTTATTCAAAGAACTATGGGGTGTTAACAACTTCTGCAATAAATCAAATAAAAGTAATATAAAAAAAGGCCTACCAGTAGCTCCAGCCTGGGTTTTGCTTGCACAAGGAAAGGCAGCTTGGCATCGTTGCGGACATGTTGTTAGACATTGTAGTATAAAAGGAGGACAGGAATTTGCTTTTGTATTTCCCGAGCCTTATCTTCTTGTGTAAATGTACCAAACCATACAAGGGTGTTACCTTAGCTCTTTTCCATGACAAGCGACTGGATAGCTCTTGAAAGAGAGTTAGAGAAACCATATGAGTAATCAGAAAATGGATTATTTAGGGTATAACTCTTGCCTCGTATGTCCTCAGTGCCTGTGAATCAATCCCAACTCGTGACTGATTACAAAAGCCCAAAACGGACATCGTTCATTCGATCTTTTTGTTCTAATTAGAAGATGAGGTTGCGTGTTTGTAATTATATATTCATCAGCTCCACATACATTTACTAAAAAGATCAGAGTTAACCAGCTCTGCTGTCACTTACAGAATTATTTATCCTTTTTACTGGAAAATTATACCAATTCTATACTTTAATAAAAAACAATAAAACTTTCATATCACTTTTTTTTTTTTTCTTCCCCTCACAGCATCTGTTCAAAGTGGTGTATAGATGGAAATCTGAGACACGGAGAAATTGGTTGAAGCCACCAAAGCTACCCAAGAAAGCTTTGAGCCCAAGCCTCTCCAGTCGAATCTCTGCCCCACATATGTCTCAACTTGTAAATGCTTTCTTTGCTTTTTACGGTTAGCACTGCACCATCTACTCTCCAGTCCACGTGTATGTTAATTTTACCTATTGACTTCCAAATGGGTTGGCTCATTTTTTTTAATTTCTTTTTCATTCCTCTGTAATTGAAAGGAAACTGATCTGTAGTAAACAAAAAATAGTATGGTATGCTTCCTACTGCATGTGGGAAACAGTACAAGTGCACAGTGCTCTTACTACCCAAGCCAATAGCCATCTCCAGTGCAAAGATGCAAAAAAACACCTTTAAAGGGATGTCTCTCTTTGGTTGCCCATTTTTGATAACAAAAAAGGAAAATCTACATTCAGGTTCAGATCTGCAGAAACAACTCTTCAGCCACTGCAAGAACTCAATCCAGAATTCCAAACTTTAAAAGAATGAAACACATTGTACATGACCAAGGACTATAGGCAGTGACTTGTGTTAAACAGTTACCCCATAAAGTTGGTTCTATATTTCATTTCTGTGTGAAAGAAATGTTCTATTTGGATCAGTCTTCATTTACAAGGCAGGTTACAATCAGATGCAATGCAATTTTGTTTTATAAAGTGATCAAAATAAAACAAGGGAAAGATAAATCAAAATGCACAAACCAAAATCGATTTATGTTATTTGGAGACACTGTGGACTTGTCAGTTACTCTAGAAGAATTTTATGAAAATATAATTAAACTCCAAAATCAAATCACTTTTTTCTCTCATTATATATAGGCCTCTCTATAACAAGGCATATTAGGAACACTTGCCTTGCTTGCATGATGAAAAAAATCCTGTTTACTTCTATTATCAAGCATCATATTAAGAACCTCAGTCTGCAAGTGCCATACCACCTTTTAAAGAAACTAATTGCAAGCCACTTTCAATATTTCTTCTGTTTTTAATTTAATACCCTCAGGGAGACATAATTGGGCTGGAAGGGAGAGTATTCACTGAAGTCATGAATTTGCTGTATAAATACAAACAAGAAGGAAAGCTAATACAGTAAGGGACTGTGGGATTAATTTTGAAATTGTCTGATTAGTGGATTGCTGCCCGTCAATAATTGCCTTAGATTTTCCCAAGGCCCCGTCTTTATTGGAATCTGGCAAGTGCATCTGCCCACGGATTCCGTCAATCAGGTCTTGCAGCTGGGAGGGTCTTCAGAGATAGCACAATTGTAAGCCTGCTGGGGCAAGTTGTTAGACAAAGCAATATATACCGGCATGATGAACAGTCAATCTCTGTTCCATTGATAACATTTTACTTAGTAAAATTTTCCTATTCCGTTTGGTATAAGCTCCTTCAGGGATTATTTCAGTGAAGTACTGTTTAGCTGAGTTTGAATGCAAAAATAAAAAAGGCGCTTTTGCAGGATACAGCAGGAACATTGCACACACCTAAATAACACAGTGCACTTGTGCCTCTTGCTTTCCGCCCTGCCCTGTTTTATATTTTTGCTGGTGAGATGAGCTTTGCTCTCTTAGGATGCTATCAGGAGGAGTGTGCAACATCAGAATTTTACAAGTGCTAATGCCACTGGGATAATAAAAGAAAAAGCCACCCAGAGAGTCTGGAGTAGATGTTGCTAAAGTGTATCTTCATTTAATTAACTCTTTAAGTAAGTAATTCCCATAAATAGTTCTAGGAAAATAAACCCCCAAACCTTGTCTGTTTTCTGCACCAGTAGAGAACTATGAACTTGTACCCTGCACCAAATGAAACGTGAACGAGCATTGCTTGGCATGTTGATCTGCTGGTTTGTGGAGTAAAGATCTGCTGAACAAAACCATCCTAGTCTTAAAACCACCAAAATACATTATTTTTTTAGGACTCTGGGTAGTTTGTGTATTGCATGTCCATTCCTAGACATATTTATGTCTATCTTGCCAGCAATTAAACGAAATAGATTTGCCTATGACCATAGTTTACAAACAGAAATTAAATAACACACATACATCTTTGTATTTTTGTTCTGCAACGAGTATATTGGACATTCATTTTTTAGCTACAATTGTACTTTTTTTATAGTCATCAAGATACAGAGAAGCTCCTGGAATGCTGTAATCACTTACATGCAAGGCAAAGTTAACAAAGTCTGCCTCCAAGACCAGGTTCCCTCATTTTATTACGACCAGCAAAGCTTCAGTTTGAAATGCTAACAACATTAATGTTGTAATTAACACTACTTTTACAGCCCACATCGTCAGCTTCTGTGGATTTGACAAGGAAGCTGATACTACTGAAACACAGCTTTGCCTGTGCCAAAACATGTCACCTTCATGTAAATCCCATCTGAACAGTCACGCTCCCGTTTAGATACAATTGAAATCCCAGTTCACTGGCAGTGGGTCTAAGTGTGGTTGGGATCGCCCACATTTATTTCTTTTTTATACACAGAATACAATCATTAGTTTCTGCGGGGTAACATTGCCAAAGAGGTTTTTAGAAGGGACTTGATACACTTATGAAAGGGGTCCTGTGGTGTGATGGCTGTGATGGAACACTGGACCCAGTGGAAACTGGACTCAGGACTGATGTCCTACCTTCTGTCTGCTCCTACCAGTTTGTAGTCTCTTGTTTAAAGAACAAGCCAGGAAAGGACATTGTAACATCTCTGGAAAAAGACCTTCCTTTAGGCTGCAAAGTCTGTAGAGAGTTATGCCTTCCCACGTGGTTGTGATCTGATAACCACCAAATCAGTTAATACCGTAACTGTCACCCTGATTATAAGGAAAGTGTTATAGTATTTCTCACAGCACACCCAGATACAAGTTACATTTAAAGGACATAGAACATATGCTGAAACAACAAAATTGTAAATTGCATTTACATTTGAAAATAAAGCTCTGCAGTGCTCTGGTTTACCTAGGAGTAAATAACTCACTGCAGAGCATTAGGAAGAAATAAAAAGAGAAGGAAGAAAAAGACTGCCATAGAGAAATAATGATAAACCAGTGATGTTCTGCTTAACAAAGACAAGAGAAGACTTGAGGAAGGCACTCCTCTCACAACTGGAAAAGGAGCAGAACTGTTTCAGAGGGTTTTGACTGTGGGCAATCTTGGTTTTGGAGATAAGCTGAAGCTCTACTCCCATACAAGGGATTTCTTAATTGTTGTTTTGCTGGTCTCCAAAAAGGGCCAGATTGTCACTGCTCCAGCACAGTCTGCGAGCAATGGAAGGCACACGAAGTGACACTGGTGCCCCAAGAAACACACTACTGCAACTTGATCCAAGTGAGAAGCTTAATTCTCTGAAATGTGGGAAACAGACTTAAGGATTTCCTACTGCCAGGCAGACATTTTCCTTTTATGTAATTTTTGATGTTTTTATTAATTTTATAAGCTTTACCACCTCTCTTCCCTTCCATGAATAGTGCACACATATCATCATACATAATGAACTAATAATCCATAAACAGCAAACATCAGAAGATGTTTCTTTCAGCTCTTAGACTATCATTGCACGTCCCAGAAAACACAAGGCCTCATAAAATGCATTGAAGATTAAGATACCTGGGCTACTTTGGACCAGTTCTAAACTAGACAGTCCATAAGAGACAACACCCTGAGAACATGCTCAAATTTAAAACTTAATAACTATCTCAGCCATGGAGCATACCAGGAGAGACGGTCTTTCAGGTAAGCAAAGATTTAGTTTCTTCAGAGGCTTACAAGCAAGTGTTACATAAAAGTTAATCAGCAGTACAGATCTTAAATCACTGATGCTGGATGCTCTTAGAAAAAAAAAAAAAATCTACCCAGTATACAAATAGTTGGTTTTTCTGTCATTTTCAGCTTCTGATTGGCTCTGCATCTACCCCCTGTACACTAAAGACAGCAGCACACTAATTTCAAGGGATCAAAGAAAGCTATGACAAACTCCAGTCTTTCAAAGACTCTTCCCACTAGGTATAAACAGGTAAAAATCCTGGTGGCTGCAACTGCCCATGGTGTCGGAGCACTCCCACCTGCTGTGTCGATGGATGACTCATATGCCACACATGACAGCTGCACTCTCTCAGCCAGAAGTGCTGATGAGCAAGGATTGATCCACTCGTAATAAACTAGTTAGAAACAGTAATACTGGGAAATGAGAAGCAAATCAATTAACAGCACATACTTTGTGTTTCTCCCATTTGAAGCCAAATGGTTCCATACTACTCCTTAGTAGCAATATGCACTGATATATGATATGCAATTTCCTTTAGCTCTGATAAATACTTATACGTACTCTTTTTACCTTCATGGGAGGTACAGGGAGATAACCGGGCTCAGATTCCATTACCACTACATTACCATTACATTACTACCATTTGCATTTCATCATCTTAACTTCATTCCCATAAGACCATTTACAACTCCAGGGTGTTCTTCCCCAAATCCCTCCATTTCCTTCCATTTTGCCTTTCCTGCCCCTCCCTCTCCTCATCACACAAAAAAGCAGTCACGGTGCCAATATACAGCCTCTGGTATGTGGCAGTTTCCGCTCTCTGCCAAGCTATTCCACACATTAAATTCTGAGGTGAAAATACTTTCCTAAGATTTCACTTCTATTCAGTCTTTGTAAATGACCCCAAAGCATAATAGTTCTTCTCATGACATTATTTCCACATACTTCACCATGAGTCACATGCAAAAAAATTCACTGCTTGACCACCAATAAAGGCATAGTCTTTACTAGAAACATGACTGATGATGAGATAGGAGAATGCAAAACTCCAGCTTAGCTGCTTGCATACTGAAAACATTTTTCATTTAGTAGCATACAAGTGTAGCAGGATAAATGGATCTGTAAGATAAGGAGAAAATAACACATTGATTAACTTTTCTGAGGTCTCCTGATTACTTAAGGACAAACAACCTCCCCACAAGTAAAAGCCTGAACTCAACCAGATTCAATAAAGCTAAAGAAACCATGTGGTACCTCAGCTTACTAAGTGTTCTGTTCTTTGTCCCTTTAAGACAAAACAAACAAAAGTTTATAATAATATTAATTGGACTGCTGTATGGAGCATGCCTTAATCTTCTTCAGTTTTAGAAGCCGAATAAGGTAAAAGCTCTAACCAGTGAAACAAGAAGTAAGCAGGCCAATTCAAAGACTTGTTAGTTCCTTCTCAGGGACAGAGAGCAGGTGAGATGAGATTTGAGTGTTTTACCTGGAACTTTTGGTCAGATTTAAAATTCTCAATATGATGAGGTTCATCCCGCTCTGGGTATGGCCACCAGTCCCCTCTCACTTCCAAAGAGTGGAGAATCTCTTAAGATTCTTGATGCACCTAGAACATGCCCGGGAGAGACCCGACAGCTATAGGAACAGCATGAAAACCAGCAGATTGATTAACAACAGGAAGCCCTGTTATACAAGCTTACACAGAAGCAGTACTCCAGCACTGGTCCCTCCAAGACTGAAGAATTTTGGCTGTTGATCTCCAAGTCACAGAAGATGTAGTAAAGTCTGTGGTGCAATACACAGACTTCTTATGATTTGCTGTTCAACTCTAGCTCTCTAGAAATTGCCACCAGTTGCAGAAAAGCTTTGTGAGAATGGGTTGACCTGTCATGAATGACTCAATTTATGTCCACCTGGAAAACTACCCAACCAGTCAAAGTTCCAACACATATTAGATGGAAGCGATGGGTCAGCTCCTAGAGACGCCTCTGAATAAGCAGCACTACAACAGCCTCCTGGCAGGAGGTTCCTGTAGCCAGCACCCAGTCGCAACATCCACTGAAAGGGACCATTTAGAGGCTAAACTGGAAACAGGCAACCAAAGCTCTCTAAAAATGAGTCACTGAACTTTGCTGTAGGAAATGCAAACATATCAGTTACTTGTGAAGCTTTATGAAGTCTGGATTTACAAGGATTTCTCAAGATGAAGCACTTCTAAACACTTACAGCTTCTATGTGCCTGTGAGGAGGGTGAAGAACAGTTAGGACCAGTAAACTGAGGAGCTCTCAAACCTCCAGAAGGTATCGAATGGGGAGGAATGGAATTACTGACTTACTGACACACCAACTCACTCACAGCTCTTTAGGAAACCTTCAACAAAACGGAGTGACATAGAGTAACATGGACTGGCATAACCAACTGGTTCTCTCCACTTTCTTACAGGACTGATAGTCTTGAAGTTGTATGTCCTTAAGCAAATCCAAGTAGCTACATAAATTACCCTCAGCAAGGCTAGAAAACCAAAGGTGCTATTCAGGCTGAACCAAGAACTCAGCACTCACTTCTGAGTGGGTGAGGCTCCTTGTAAAAAGCTCTGAAATTAGGCAAATATGATTCATGTTTGGCTTGTAGCTTCCAGGCATAGAGTTTCTAAGTGTATTTGTTGTTAAATAAATACAGACACCAAGTTCAAGACGCACTACCACAAAACTGCTAGATTATTTGTTCTCCTGAATTATGTATTACCTCTGCTTGGTATGCAATTTTTTTAACGCAAGTACTTCACAAAGCCCCAAATTCCAGCATGTCAATATGCCATATGGACAACCTTCTCCAACTGTCTGCTCCTCATGGAAATTCTATTTGTTTTCCTATTGATTTTATTATGTTTAACAGCATACTAAATCATTCCTGAGGTTGACAAGTTTCTGGAAAATTGATATACGCTGTCTAAAACTGCCTGAGGCAGGAATAAAACCAAAACAAATGGCTTCTTTCGAACTCTTTGATTTGCATTACTACAGCCAGGCATACAAGTGCCATCTTGTTCAGTAGAATAATTCTTCTCCTTTCTTTAACATCTAAAGCACAGGAAATCTTTAGAAGCTCTTCTTATGGGTCTATGTATTGGCGGAAGGTGATTGCAAAATACCAGACTATTTGAGTGAGGGTGGGACTATAAAAGAAGATTGTCAGCTAAGATCAATGGGCTGGATTCTCTTGTGGAGAGGTGGAACGCTGAGTAGATGCCTTGGAATCTACAGCTTAAGGCAAAAGTAGAATTTTTCGTGAGACAAAGACTCATGATTTAATTCTTCCCCTGAAAAACTGTACTTTGAAGTATTTTAGTAAGATCAGGATGAAGCAGGGGTTGTTTTGTTTTTTGTTTTAGATCTTGGAGACATCACCATTAAGCACTACAGAATTTGTTCCAAAGATTGGACTGCATCATGAAGAGCATCTCAAATGGGAAAAAGCACCCAACCAGTAACTTTTTCTTGTTCGGAAACTAATGGGGGAGATGAATTAGAGAAACTAGTCCTGATGGTTTGATGTCAGAAACCTAAAAGTTCAAGAGGAAAACTGATGAAGAACAAATCATTTTAAAATCTCCAGACAAGGATCTGACAAAAACTGAGAAGGTCACACGAACACCTATTTATCCTTGTTAGACTCTCATTAGGCTGCTATAAGAAAAAAGAAAAACTTGCAAAGAAAAAATACTTTTGTGGGAAGTAGTTAAGACACTGAATTAGCTGACAAATAATGGGACTACATCTGCAGAGCTGCAGACATTAACAGTCATAAACTTTGCATTTTGGTAAGATTAAAGATAATCCAGAGAAAGAGATGACATTTCCCAATAGTGCCTGCAATGCCACAGAATAAGCTTCTGAATTCCACTAACGAGAAACCAAACTAGCTCATGAGTAGATAAGCTGATTTGTAGGTCAGTCCTCTGAGTGAGCAAGAAGGCTTCTGTAAATTAACAGTGCGAATAAACAGTCTCAAGGAGATGTCTTTCATTTAGAGAATTCTATGATCATGAGAGAGAAATACACAAAAATTCAGAAGATGCTACAGTCATGATATTAAAGATTAAAAAATGAATTTCAGTAACAAATTGAACAGTACAAAAAGAGAAAATACTCTTCATCTCAGTGATTGAAATGAGCTTCACGACATCAGGTTTATCTCCTGCCAAGCATATTCAGTTCATTTGCTAAGTGCTTAGATACTGTAGACAACATATATAAAGCTCGGTAGAACTTCGATAATTCTACTGATGGAGATAAAAGAAAATACTGCAGCATTATCAGTGAACACATCACTTGCAGAAGAAAAAAATAATCTCAGCTTGTTTGCTTCGCAGCTGTGTTTTCAAAGACAGTAACATGGTATCGCAGTTTCTAATTTCATACCAACAAAATCTACTTTGCAGAAGTATTACGTGAAAATTTCAAAAGGCTTGAGAAACATGACTCCAAGCTGTGATGACCTTCACGACATAGAGAATGGTCTTTTTTTTTTTTTTAATTTGGTAGACAAATCCAGTGAAGCTAGAAAGATCTGTCTGCTTTTTTTCCATCTGCTAAATGATTCGATAATCTCCAAAATACACTGTCTACAGCTGGCTCAATTTTAAAAATTAAAGCACAGAGCTTGGAGATTAAATGATACCAAGCTTTTCTTAACTAACATATAGTTCCTGTGCCAAAGGCTATTTGGACATTTGTAGTTACAAATCTTGTCATCAAGGTTGTTTCTACCAACTTACAGATGAGTTTGATGACTTCAAAGGAATAAACGTCCAATACACCAAAAACTTGCTGGAAAGACCACATACCTCTGCTGTTGCTGGAGGCTCTTCTGCCATTATACCATCGCCTGTCCTTTGCAAACTTGGCCAAAATGGTAACCCTGTTGAAACACCACCAAAACAAAAAGTCTCTAGGTGGAAGAAAAACCTCATGTGGTAAGCACTCCTAACAGGACACAAATAGCATTCTTATTGAAATGGAAGTCTAAAAAAGCTTTGCAAGCATCCACAAATGGCAAAAAGTTTTTTATGGAGAATCATGCCTTCATGAGTGTGTGAAGACAAGTGTTGAAAAATTGTTCTCGACTCAAAACAGGTAGAAAAATACATTATATCAAAGATATAAATGGTTGAGACACCATTTCTGGAGGTATTAAAAAGATGGATGGACATAGTACTTAGAGACATGGTTTAGTGGTGGGTTTTTATCAGTTAGGTTGATGGTTGGACTAGATGATCTTAAAAGTCCTTTCCAACCTAGTCAATTCTATGATTCTAAGACAGAAAAAAATTAATGTCAAGTTAAGAGAGTCCAAGACAGAGCAGAACTATTTTATTAAATCAGGAACAACATCAGGCCATGGGCTGCAGTCCGGTATTAAAGCTGAGGAAGTGCATACCATTCTGAAGGTCAGACAGGAACATCCTCACGAGCTGCATCGTTAAGCTCAAGTGTTATTGATGGAGCACATCAGAAAGAAAGACTGTTAAATCACTTGTAGAACCAGTACACTGAGAAAAGATGGCCAGAAATGTTTTTATTTTGCACAAGTATAGAATAACATAAATGTCTTTTGACACTTTTGAGCAAAGTTCCTTAAACCTCAAGGTACATCCAAGTGTGTTAATCAATGATAACTGAACAAGCAATAATAAGACAGGTAAACATACCTCCTAACAATGTTGCTAAAATAAATTAAAGCAGAATATTTCTGAACCATCAATAATATTAGCAGATGCTCTCTTTTCAGTCTACTTTTGAAGCAATGTCATCACCAACTAACTTAAAAAGATCACATTTTTCTACAACTAGGTACCTTCTTCTAGACTCTTATCTGGAAAACAGGCAAACTGAACGGCCGTTTTTGAAGGGGAGCAGTAGATGTGTCTGCTCGTGCAGTACTGACTAAAGACTGAGACAGCAAATCTTGCACGGACAGAACAGATAAGAGATCTGTCTGACAGTTCACTGGAATTTAATTTGCTCTGCAGACAAAATAACAAGGTCGCTTGGAGATAATCCAATAAACTGTTCCAACAATTATTAACAGAAACGACTCAAGAAATGTGGAAAACCTCTTAGATTAAAAAAAAAAAAGAAAAAGAAAAAGAGGCCAAATTGAAGATTTCAAAATTCATTCATTTTCGACACTCTCATTAAATGCCCGAATTTCCAGAACCTTGCTGACATTACTTAACCTTTAAAATGAAGGCTCAATCATAAAAAACACTTTCATAAAACACGAATAAGATCCAACGTTATCCTCAATCGAGGAATGTCGACATTAAGCACTTTAACTTCCACTCTTTCCCCAGGACCTAACCCCAGGCTTCTTCTCTTCTTCACTTTAGAAAGTTTTGATTCCGTTATGTTTCGCGCTGGAATCAAACCTGCTTTTCCCACACCAATATCAACAAAAACTCCAAATGGTGTTGCATTTTCAACTTTTCCAGTCAGAACAGTACCAACACTTAAGTCTTCAAAGCAGACTATGCTTCTCTTGAAGTCAGGTTTATCAAAATCTGTTATAAGACAGAAGAAACAAAAATAAGACACTGGAGAAAAAGCTTACATTACTTTACAAGGGTTTTTTCCGGCTGATTGTTTCTAATTAAGAAGTCATCCCAAGGTAGCTCTAAGGTCTCAAATACTGCTTCATTACATTTTCAAAATAAAGACCCATCTATGATAACAACTGATTTCTTGTATTTTATGAATCGCTTTAAAAGATTACGATTAATGGAGTAATAAGCGTAGTGAAGTCTGTAGTATGAAACTACCACAAGGGGATCAGAAGCGTGTAGTATATTAGCCAGTGACTGAAAGATTCTTTAAATACTCTTGGAGCTAGGGAGAAAAGACTTCAGGTGACTCTTACCTGAGCTACATAAATTACACATAAAAATCTATTCCTATACAAATTTGTATACAGGAAGGTGAATACTCAGTCTCATCACATACTAAACATGAAAGCCAACAATGCGTTGTTCTTGGGCTTGCTGTTCACCTGCATCATGACATCACATGACCAACTGCTTCCCATAACATCACACAATTATATATAAAGTTTGCGTTCTGCATTTAAGGGCACAGATAGATCTTTTAAACTCTTTTGTTACTTGCTTACCAATTTCTGCCCCTGCAGTTGTCATCGCAACAACTTCCTTTTCAACCTTTTCCTACTGCTCTTTTACCTTTTCCAAGATATAACAGGACATCACTGAACCAGGATTGCAACAATTTTGCTATCTTCACCTTTGAGAAATAAAATACATCCTGAACAAGTTTATATCTAAAATGCACTGGAAATCAGTCACTCTGTAACTTCACCAGGCTCTGGATCAAACCCAAATTGAGTATACAAGCTGGCAAATGCAGCAATGGGCTTTGAATGACATCAAATTTCCTACTGAAGGAATGTACCTAATTGCTCAAGTCCAAAATGGTTAATCCTTTCGTAATATTATACTATGCAGTGGCACCTCAATGAAAAAAGCAACTAAACAGCCATTCAGGGCAACAAGCACAAAAAAATTCTGGGGAATTATGAAAATCTTTTGAAATGTTTGCAAACCTGTTCTCCACCCCCCCGCCCCATTCCTGGCCTGGCAGATTCATTACAGTTACCTGATTAGCTGTTCAACTTTAATGTTTAAAAGACAATTTCTTGCCTTGGAAGTCCTTGGCTAAAAAAAGATTTTTAAAATAATACGGTTAAAATATTCTATTATTTCCCTTTTCCTATAAAATTCTTTCCACTTTCCTTTGTACTAAAATCATTCAGGAAAAATAAACACCATAGAATTTTAATTAAATTTAGAGGATACACAGAAAAGCTACTCTTTGTAATTCCCTAATGCCACATCTCTACTGCTGGGAACAACAAGGGAATTTAATATTTTGGAATCAAGGTTGAGTAAAAACCATTCAATCTGCCTCAGTCCTGTTAGATGTGATGCATTTCCTCAGTGACAGTCACTAGCAGGGTTACAAAGACAATGAATTACAGATATACAAGGCTACTAGGCTGCCTACTCCAGTCACAGTCTGTCTACAGTAACACTGAATGTACTGAGTCAGCAGAGTATGAGTATTTCCAATGAGGATTCTCTTGCTTTTGTATCTTCGTATGTTAATAGTCTATCCTACTGTAATATAGATGTAATGTAGAGACCACCAGAGCAAATGGAGACACAGAAAATACACATTTTCAAGATCACTAGTGGGAAATACTTATAAGTCTGCAAGAAAACTACTAATGAACCCAAAAAGGGGGGACAGAAAGGCTATTTTTTTAAAAGCATAAGTTGATTATTTATTATTACAAACCTGCATCTTTGCTGCCTACCTTTATCTCTTGCTGTCATAAGAGAATCCAGCTGTAAGTTTCATTAAACAACAGCATCTCCAGATGTTTTATTTCATTGCTTACCTCATCTTTCTTCCCCTCCACCTCAAACTGTTCAGCACCACTGCAAAGTTTTAACCAAGGCAGGTCATGAGCCATGTGCTCCAATTACACTTGTTCCAGGAACTAGTGCTATAAAAGAGCAGAACTACACACTACTACACTACTGCTCCACAGAGCTTTATTACTACTGTTTCGGCTTGGTCTCAGCATTCCGCTCCGTGATGGAGAGCCAACACAGATTTTATCAGTATAGAGTTGACATATTGAAACTATTTCATTTGTTAACAGCCATACAACTCCCCTTCCTACGGCTGAAAATGCCATGATTTAAGACAGGATTCACACTCCTTACCAACTGAGCTGGAAAGAAACATCTGACTATGATATAGCCTTTACCTTGCCTGAGAAAAGAAATGGAGTTACATGTCCATGACAATCTACTACTGACTTTAGAAGAAGAAAATGTGCTGGTTTTAAAACTGGTATGTAGAACAATCAAACTGAGATTACACCCTTCAAACAAAGGTTTACCTGTTCGGATGTCAAAGCCTTCAGGCTGAGTCAGACCATCAATGATCAGCTGCAACGTGTGTACCGTCGTATTTAGCCTCTTGGCTGTGCCTTCCAGTCCTTCCTTTTGAATTACTGCATTTACTTTTTGCTGCATATCTGGTTTTCCTATGTCATTTGCGTTTCCTCCAATGAAAGATAAAAACCTGGGAAGTTAAACCAAAGATGAAGAGAGAGATTTGCAACATCCTTTAGTGGGAACTGAACCTTTGTTATATTTAGGGGTTTTAATTACTTTTGGATTGATGCATGAACAAAGGAACTGATAAAAAATATGAACAGTGAGCAGTTTCCCCAAGTGCATATCCTCTCAGCTCATCACTGAAGCAAATTTGAAAATGTAAATCACTTCTTAGACCAATGATTTCATCTCATGCTAAAACCAAATCTAGTTATGACAAAGATGACTTTTAGCAAGAAAATTCCCTAGAAATAGGTGAGAGTTCTATAATACTGACATTTTTATTGTCATTCTCATTCAAATTAAAATTAATGGCATTTTAGTAAAACAACAATTAACATTTAAAATATTAAATTATTATGAAGAATCTTTATCCAAATTTAAGAAAGACTTTACATAAAATTCTTCTCTTGTCTATGAACTTCATGATTAAGAACAATCAGCTTTTCAGAAATTAAGAAACTATCAAGTCAAAGTAGTTACACAAACACCCTTATCCTTCCCTATTGCCACACACATTGCAGATTGATACTTTAAAATAAATGTGTCTCAATTTGTGATCTCTTTTTTTTAAATAAAAGAAAAAAAAAACAAAGCACACTTGCTGAGATTTTTAGTTCAGCAATGCTGGCACATAGGCTTAGAAGCGCAGAGAATAGATGAGAAAAATTCACATGCAGACCCTACTCCTTATTATCACCAGTGATGCCTTAGACAATGTTTATTTATCACTGAATAAATGTCCTCATTTTACTGAAGGACTTAAAAATGCAAAACAAGTCTTTAACGGATATAAACCAATGAAAATGAGGATGCAGCTCATAGAAGCTGAACCACATTGTACTAAATAAAGCAACTTGTCCTCTTCTCAGTAGATTTCAGTTATCTGTCCTACTGCCCTGCTCTGCACCTTACCATGATTACTCTTCTACTCTGCTTTATCATGTTCCTTATTGTTGGAGTGAGGCACTTGGGTGTTTGCGTGTTTTCCATCACAGCTAACAGTAGAATTATTGCCTCTCTCCTCCAGAGTCCAAGTAAAAGTTCCTTCCGAATTCCTAGAAGAGATCCCTTCTTCCTGTCCTTACCCTACTTCACAACAGGTGTCAAGTACAAGCCCCAAAAGAAGTGCTGACCAGCAGGTTCATGCCCTGTGCTTGGAAGCGGTGGGAGACACTCCAGCTCCATAAGAAAGCAACAGCCCCCAGTACTCAACCTCCCTCCCCCCCTCAAAAATATATGCTGTGCTTTTATCAAAACCTGAGGCTAGTATTTCTTTTGGCAGGAGACACAGTAGTGGGGTTTTTTTGTTGTTGTTATTTTCTTTTTTTTTTTTTTAACCTGAGGAACTCAACTGACATTATTTCAGGTGGTGAGTGATAAAGAGTTATATGCACTGAAATACAAAATTATATTTCTTTTTGAAAAAAATATAAACTGAAGGAACATAATTAAAGTAATATCTGACTTTCAGTAAAGCACAAGATTAATCTTTGAGCACAAGGGCAAATCTTCACTCTAAAATGTCCACTGATTTCACCAAAAGAGGACATCCATTAAAACTGGCTGTCAGGACTTCCACTTTTTTACTGAATTCAAATGCAAGCACGACGATTTAAGCGTAGTGTTAGCTCAAGCACATATATTTGCACTTAAGAGTGACAGATATAATTTTCACATTAATTTTCTTAACGCATATAGATATTTCATATAGCAATGTATGAAAAAATTAATAAAGATTCAGTGGATGATACTGTTGTCAGGATTTACTGAATTTGGTTTTGATTGAATGCATTTCAACTTTTGGCATTACTTTTTAAAGTAGTTTGAGGTGGTTTTGGAAACAAAATAAATATCACAGGGCTCCCGGGGACTGGCGGCTGTGAACGCTGCTGGATGGACAATGCCCCACCAGAGCACTAGTGACAGGCGGCAGCTGCCCCAGCTTTGACTGACGTGCCAGATGTAACGCGACAAACCCGACCAGTCTCATGACTCAACCTTCTAAATAACGTATGCTTTACCGCCCGCCCCTATAAACAAGTTTGCTGACATTCATGTACTTGGCTTTATTTCACTTTAAATGGAAATTCAGCTCGAGTACCTCCAAGTAACATTTTTTCACCGTTAGGATTTTGCAGAAGCGTGTTCACTTTGTAAGTAGGTAACAGGGTGTGTTTCATTCTTAATAAGCGCAACCACATGGAACAGCCACCAATGTATTAAAAATACCAAAAGCCTGTTATGTACAACACTGCCGACTGTGTGGATAATGCAATCAGAATGCCCGGTGCTATGTGCAGGCTGCTGGAAAGAAAACAGGACACAACCCAGGTGCCTGAGCCCTCAATTACTACTCATGAAAGTTATTTCGGCCCCCTTTCCTCTGCCTCCCCCACCCTCCGGAAATACCAACGGAAGTATTTATCTGATATTAAAAAAGATTCCTCATCTAGACAAGGGTGGTAGGTTTGGTCCCTACATTATCAATTACAGTTGTTTAGATAACTTATTAACATGGTAACTGCTCAGAATAAAATTTTGGCTCCACCTAAAGATGACGCTTAGACGTATGCCCAAGCCTAAGCACATAAAAAGTCCCACCAACCTCAGAAGAATTACTAATGTTGTAAAAATCAGGCATTTGGCTAAGAATATTTCAGAATTATGACATATATTAGAGGCAAAAAAGACCACTGTAACAAGGCCCAGCGTGCACATACACACAAAAGAAATAATCTTGAACAGAAACAATATATTTCTATTTTGGAAATTCTCACCTTTTTAGGTTAGGTTTTGGTAAAACTAATGTACCAAAATATTTCCAAATAAAAGCAATTTCTTAGTGGTTACAGCTGTAGTTATAGTCTAGTTACAGATCTAGTTATATATTTAAAGTATTATTTTCACTCAAATGAACACAGCCTGAAGGGACTTAGAATAAAAAAATCAACATAAAGCACAAATCTCTGACTGAACAGTGGTACATTATATTGATCATTTCTATTTTTAAACATCATTGCTAAGAACAAAGTTAAATGTTTCCTTATTAAAAAAAAGCAACCCAACAAATTCCTCCAAGAGTTATTTCAAGGTCAGAAAAAAAAAAAGGATATAGTTGGTAATAAGACTTGGATATGGCTACGGGGAGCAGGGGGGAAGAGGTTGCCCTTAATTTACATATTTTCATCTTTGTAATGTTAAACTATTTCACTGCAGTTTATGAAATATCTCACCCAATTTGTAAATGACAGTTCCAGCTGCACAACACAGGAAACACGAATTATCTGTGCAAAAATGAAAGCCCTGCAAGTACTTTCCTGGCTACATATGTGAACTAAATAACCTGTTGCAGTAGTTCAAGTGCTATGTTTATCTACTAGAAAGATAAAACCTAAAGAAAAGTTAACAGAAATGGAAATGGGAAAGATGGGATTTTTTTTTTTTGTGAAGTGGGGTCATTCTTAGAAGATACACTATCCTTATTGCCTCGAATGTTGAGCACCTGAGTGAGTGGCGAACTTTCTCTTCAAGGCACGTCAACTTGGATAAAAGCTGCCAGAGTCTTAGGAGAGTTTTTCAGCACAGGGTGAGATTTAGCTGGTTTAGAGACTTTGAGCTTTATGATTTTGAGATTTATAGGATACTCAGAAACAACCTCTGCAACCACCTTAGTTTCAAAAGCAATCTTTGCAGTCTTTACAGGACCTGCAGAAAATGGTCATGGCTAAATCACTGATGTTTTTATTTAATACATAATTTCATCCATCTTACCCAGATAAAGAAAGAAAAGTAGCATAAATGTAACAAATAACCACATCATGTTCACTTAACATACACATCTGCACAAAATTATAGCACAGCCCTTGCAATGCTTAAAAGATAATGCAAATTTCAGTGGAATGCAAAAAAACAGTCAGAAAAGAATAAAAATATTACCAAGGGAAGCCTTCAGTAAATTTTAAGAAGTTACTTTAAACCCCCCAAAAAGCTTCTTATGATGTGCAGGAGTTCTAAAGCTTTGCAAGGGTTTTAGTCACAGTCATTTCTGTTTTATGTAATCATTTCCAGCAACACGACTTAAGAGCTGGGAGTACTGGATTCATTACATTAAAGCAACATGATACGCCATTACATCTTGTCACAGTGCACACATGAATTAATGGTAATGCAACATAATCACTCTGAAAACAAAATAACATTGCATTAGCATGTGCTTTGTTAGGTAGAATGTACATTCATGACAGTAGCAAACTTCAATTATACAGACGTTTATTTATGTTTTAGTAATGTTTTGAAAGGCAAAAGCATTATTTGCATAATGCAGATGTTGACTGTTCCTGTTCTCACTAGTGATACGAATCCTCAGTTTTCACCTACTGATGCAGATTACATATTGAAAAATATTTGTACATTACTCCCTATAATTAGTTGCTAGACACACTAAGTTAAAGTTTCAAATATATTTCAAACTACTTATGTGGTTTAGCCAGATAAGGATATTTAACCAATACGTTTTTCATCAAGTACATAAATTATTAATATTATAGATTATCTCACTGCATGCAGAAGACCAGAAAGCACTCAGTTTATGACATTTTGAACATAAACATATAAGAAACAATGAGTTTCTAGATGAGAAAAGCAATTCAGACATGGTTACATTGCAGCATAGCCCCTTTGCTGCCACACCACTAGGCATGCTGTTGTTAGCTGTTTTCATGACTACCGATATATCACATAGCTGAACTGTAACCCTAGCTACAAAATAGTGAAACATGATTAGTTATCCACAAAGAATTAATACTACAGTTAAAGGAGATCGTTACATAAAGAAGTTATTATTTTTTTCTTCAGCTTTTTTTTTTTAAATGCAACCAGTAGGAAGTTAAGTTTCAAAATTTTCAACAAATGAAAAAATACTACTTGATTTATGGGTCTAGTATTTATAAGGTAACTAGAGGATAATTCTTTGTTATTTCCAATTTCTTCTAATCATTCTTCTTAACTGTATATTTTACGTCACATAAAAGTTTTAAAATGTCTTTATTGGACAGAATTAGCGGTGAAAGCCTTTCCTGCTCTTCTGTTTATTGACAAGATAACTTTCAAGAATGTGCCCTCTAAAAATCTAGCTAATAGTCAGACCTATGAATGAACTGGCCTTCTAAAACGACGAATATGAACTATTATTTATTTGGCTTAATGGGTCTAATTCTGCAATTGTTCTCCTCAATTAGGATCAGACATTTCCTATTAGAAATAGTCACAAGGATTCATTAATTTACCAAGCTTAACTTTTTTCAGGCTTTTTAAAAAGAAATTAAAGATTTTACCGAAAAGCATTATTTTGCACATTAAGCAGCTTGAATACACACATATGCATGTACACACAAGTACAATCTTACTGAAGTGGACAAAAGATGTTTCTGATTGACTTTGTAGTGAACTTAAGGAAAGGCAGCCTACCACAGTAAAAACTCCAATCCTCTGTAAAATATTCACATGTAGCGTGCGTTATTAAACAGAATACAACATTTTGTTTTCATTGCTCAAATACCATACCAAGTAACGGATCTATTCCCGCCCAGGCTTCTGTTCCCCTTAAGCATTGCCTCAGTTGCTCAGTGACAACCAGGAGACCAGGACAGAACCAAGCCAGCTGGGCAGCGAGTGGGTAATGCCCTCAAAGGACAAGTGCACAGCTGTATAAAGGGCAGGAGAGGAAGACCTCTTGCTTTTGGTGGTCTCTCCCTCATCAACAGTTTTCCTTCTCCATTTTCTTATATGTTAGTACTTGCCTTCAAAGCTAGCAAGCACAGCTACTTGTTGCAGCTTTTCAGGAAAGCAACCAAGATACTACTGATCAGCAGCTACATCCACCTGTGTAAGAGTGGCAGAAACGTGAGAAATATTTGAAGTGATCAATCCATCTAGAACAAAATATAAAATGTTATCAACATGATGCTCATTCAGCAAAGGATTTAACTCCAAAATGTTTTACTTTGTAAAGAATAGGCACATGAACGAGTGCTTTGCTGAATCCTCTAGGGATTTTGAAGTCCTGGGGATATCAAACAGCGTTACCAATACACAGTAAAGAGTGAGACCTGAATTTTCACTGCAAGTCACTGCTCACTATGTCAAAAACTTCTCTTAAGGCATAACAAGCCACAGTGAGCAGTACTATCCTCTACCAGGCAAGGTCCTAAACCTTAGTAATTACCCAGGGAACATCCCCATCTGCGTTATGCTAAATCACAACTTTATGTCTTTTAGAAATATTGGTAAAATATTTCTAAGTCAGACTGAAATACAACCTGTCTGCCAGATGCTGCAATTTGTGAATAGCAAATACACATTCTGAGCGCCGACCTTTAGCAAAGAGCATTTTTATGAGATTTAAATAAAAATCACTAAATGTTAAGATTCAGTCATATGAAACAAACTGCACCCAACAGACTGATACAACAAAGAAAAAACATTGCATTTTCTTTCCAGCATTTTGGTTTATAAGCATAACCTGGCTGTAACTTCTTGGGACTTCCTAAACGTTTCCTTGGTTTTCCTAGCAGTTCTTTTACAATATGTACCAAGAAATTGGATATGCTCTACATGTTGTATTAATTGTACGTAGAAGATTCTGCCACTTTAAACTGGTTTTCACATATAGACTTTTCAGAAACTTAAAACATAGCTCTGCTTTGCAGGAAAATACGCTGCCTACAAAGGTTTTTGGGGTTTTTTTATTTAACTTTTAGGAAATTCTGATTCATGATATTTAGAGGTGTTTGTAAGTTTGATCGCTGCACATGACAAAGCCAAGCTTTGACAGTGTGGAAACCATGAACAAAAATGTTTTGGTTATCTGCAGAGTGTGTTAAATCACCAGTAGGATGTTTTCCAATTATTTTACAGAAATTGTACAGATTTTCAGTTAAGACGTTTAAATGCCATAAATCAATCATACCAGCACCATTTGTGCCACTGTAGTAAAGATTACATCAGTGTTTCCATTATAAAACCCCTGTTTTTCAGGGGTTTCTAATTCAGCCATAAAAATTGGCTCCAGCCTAAAGCTTGGCAACCAAAGTTACCACTTGGGAGCAATTCTTTTAACCAGTTTTTTTTTTTTTTTTAAATGGATTGGTCTTTCAAGCTACAAAATAGTTCAGAAAAAGAAAATTAGTGGTTTCAGATTTTGGTGAACTTCTATCCCTCAAAAACATTGTTTTAAAAACTGATAATTTTGTATGTCATAAATCTGTAATGTGGACTGCTGCTTTTGGGTAATTTGGATAGAAGCAGTGGATAAAAATCACCAGCTTATTTTGTTTCAAAATAAATGTAACTTCCCATGAAAACTTTTAATCCAATAAAATTTTCACAAATGATTTTGTCATGGCAATGTGGTAGACACTGCAAGAGGAAGCCTTTATGACTCATTTATGCGGCATCTATTCCATTCATTTTAATTTCTGTGGTAAGAGGTACGTAACACTGTATTTTGATGCCTGGAATCAAATCTGCCCATCTTCAAGACAACAATTCCTCTTTGTTAGCACAGATCCACCTGTGAGCTTGACATGGTCCCTGACAAAGTTCTCTGTAAGCACAGGAAAAGAAGAAAGAAATCCTTTGGAAGCTGAAAAGAAACAGAACTCCTCTAACATGTAAATTGTTTAAAAATATACGTATTAAATACTGATTCTAACCCACTTGTGAGTGTCTCACTTTTTCTCATGCACATCAACTTAAATGATAAGAATTACCAATTAGGCTTAAGAACTTGTTTAGTTCTTACATGTTAAAAAGTCCTTTTGTTCCTGTTGGTTGATTTCAGCAGACACTTCAAATCAACAACATGAATATGATTTGATCTTCATGCTCTCAGAAGCCTTTTCATGAATGTAGGCTCAGAAAAAAAGAGAATTACCAGCCCAGTGCCATCCACTGCCTATCAAAGTCAGCAAAACTCATCAACAGCCCTGATATGCTTTGGACCGAATCCTCCATGCAGTCTGAATCCCTAGCAGAATTTTTTCTTAATTCATATTTAGGCAGCAAATTGGTTTGGAAAGACATTTCCGTAAGTTCCAAGAAGCTTAACAGCTCATATGCTTTTTTTGAAAAAGTATATAATCATTGCTAAATTATAGCATTAGTTGCTTGAGGGGAGAATGTCTGGTTTATATTTAGCCCTTATGTCATTTGTGTCAATTTTTAATACTACACTTCTTGGCTGTTATCAGTTTGCTGCAGAGCTGTATTTTCTTTTTTTTTTTCAAATAGCTATTTGCAATGAAAAAACATTAGAGATATTTGTCCCCTTCCCCACACCATTTTGTGATATCAAGTGACTGCATGTTAATAGAATCTGTATCATAAAAGTTATCCCCTTCATTTCAATGAGCTTTCAAGGAAACTATCTTCTGATTGTAAGAAAAAGAAAAATACTGCTGAACAGAGTAGATTCATAGTAAGCACTTTGAGACTTCCCCCCCGCCATCAAACTATGTGTACAGATACTCATAAAGGTAAGAAGTAAGACAACCAAGAAAAACCCCAAAGAAAATAGAAAAGACAGATTACACTTAACTGGTTTCAGTGTTCCATTAGCAAAATATTGTTATTTTGTTTTTATATTTGTTTTGATATCTGCTGATATTCTTTTGCATAAAACACCTGTATGCTACAATACTTACAACACGCACTTGGATCTAGGTACTTCACATGAAAATTCAGTCTAGGAAGGCAAAGTGTTTGGTGAGAAGCAGAGAACAGACAATGGTGCAGCTATAATTTAATGTAATTAAAGTAATGACATCAGCCAAAGAGAAATTACATGTTAGGTAGCACTGGTCTGTAGCCACATCATGCTTCTCCTATGACGTTGCACCTTTCGAAGCCCAGCAAGTTTGACCCAAAGCACATTTTAAGAATCTCCAAGGTACATTCTAAGTAGTGTTGGCTATGTAATAGGGTGGTAGCCTCCTCTCCGAATCACGTATAAGCCCGTGACTCAAACCACTATCTTTTAGTTATGATGTAAAACTTGTGCTCATTAAATGTTTGGGGTTTTTTTGGGTTTTAGTGTTTTTTCACTAACAAAAAACAAAAGATGCATAAGAAAAAATGGGAAATGATCATGGAAATGGAGAAACCAAAGTGATCGCTGCACAAAGAGCATGGACTCCAGCAGGCAACTGCACAGTGGTCCTAGAGTCAGGCACAAAGAGGAACAAACTGTGGCAAGGAGAGGATGGAAACACAAGTGCACTGCGTGCTGAGCAGAAGGCAGGCATGCAGACCTATGCATAGGAAGTTGTATATATGAAATTATCTCCTCTGGAGACAAAACAGCATACACTTTAAGGAAGGTGTCCTAAAAATGCAAGGTCCTGTAAGACTTTTTTAGATAAGAAACTCAAGCTTCATGAATTCAGAAATTCCGCACATCTCTCTGAAGCTTATAGATGGTTTTGTTTATAAAACAGGAAGCATGACTCTGTTTCTTTAGGAGTAATATTCTCAACAGAAATCGTTAAGAATTCTAACGTGTCTAGCTACTGTTGAAATTAGCTCCAGCACATTTTAAGAGCAGAACCTGTTCACCACAAATCATTTAAAAAATAAGTATGTGCTGGCTTCTCAAGAGGACAAGCAGAGTCCAATTTCAACCAGGGCTGATGACAGAAAAGATCACATTATACCTAGCATACCCAAACACACAGATAAATTCTGGTGGTCAAAATTCACTAAGCAGAAAGTGTTTGGTACACGGTGAACATAAGCAACAATATAAAAGCAGTTCTTAATGATGCAGAGGTATTAAACTACCACTGACTGAAAATTTACATGACATTTCAATTAGATTTTTAAGAACAAACAAAATTATGTTTAATTATGGCCTTTTACATCATACATGGAGGCAAAGTAGAAGAAAAAAATAAATCAGTTTTTAGACATTTCTAAACAAAATTATTTGTCTCTGCACTTTGTGAACCAAAAGTCCAAGCTGAAAGAGAGTTTGCAAACAGAAGGAAATTGAGAAAAGTGGCCTCAATGAGGGGCAAAGTGATGATATGAAGACAACAGGGTCATAGGAGGAAAGTCTGGAGAAGTTACAAAAATTCACTGATTTTCTCACTCAAAAACATTGTGAAAACTGAAAAAAACAAAGAATAAAACTAAAAATTTGCATGCATATAAGAGGCAAAACACACCAGTTGAAACCCTTCCCTTATAAAGAAGTTCTGAAGCATACCTTTTTCTTGAAAAAACATGAAAAAGAATCAAATTAATATAAGTAATTCCTGTCTCAAAAGGCTGAGCAGGCTGTTTTCTGAAAAGTCAGTACTTCCATTTTACAAGTTGATAGCATCAGTGATTCAAAAGCTTTCCCACTGCTTACCTACCTCATTGCAATGTTGTAAGACTCTGGATGAATACAAGTTTGGTCCAAAGGATTGGGCTGTTGCAAGGCACATGACATTGGTTTGCTCTTCTTTTTACCCTGTGCACCTGCCTTAGTCAGAAGTGCATGACTTCCAAGTTCAGTTTTCTTATTACTGTCAGAAATCAAAAATGGACATGTCATTCCTAATGAACAAGATCCTAGCCCAAGGCCCACACATGAAAAACACAGACTTTACATAATGTTAATTATTTAAAAAAAAAGTACAAAACCCCTAAAAGGTCATTGTGGGTGAATCTTAACAATACAATTACAGCATAAAAATATAACATATCAATGTATGCATAAATTGTAAAATAGAAACAAACATTGGGAAGGGATTCTGTGCTTCATCAAAATTTCTTCATGATGACAAGATTTTAAAGAAAACACTACACAACCTATTGTATTGTTTGCAATCTGGATAGCATCTTCTGTCTAAAATGGGGACAACTGCATTTATCTACTTGATAAAGATCTTGTGAAGGTACTTTCATAGTTAACTATCAGTTAATAGACCGCATTCATTTTAAATTTGAAAAATTTATAAAAAAAATTGCATCTCAAGCATATGTACAAAATAAGGAAAGTATGTGAATGCTCAAACATCAGAACTCCTTAAATCACGTTTATTGACCTCCTATACTTAAATTTCTGAACAATTGTCCTCAAACATGGGCCAGGTCAAAATATCAAAAATTTCAAATCAAAGTAACTCAGACCAAGATTTGTTTAGAACACAAAAAAAGCTAAAGGTCAAACCTACCACTGTTTCAGAACTTAGAAACCATTTTTGCAAAAGTATCTTAATACAGCTTTCTTTAAAACTTAATGAATCCATTATTGACTCCTAGTCAGTTAGCTTCAGTTACCATTTGGATGGGGCTATTTTTTTTTCCCCTTCAATTTGCTGGATAATGAAAAAGCTCCAAAGTCTAAGAGATCCACAGACAGATTTGCCTACATTGGTAGGAGGACTTTACAGAAGACAGGAAAGAAAGAGATCTATCTCCATGTGTATAGCATATTTACAACTGGTGAACCTCTTCCCTTAGAGTTTCCCTTAGGTAAAAAAATGTTTTTGTTTCCTAAAATCACAAGTGGTTCATGCTTTTACAGTACAAGAGAGAATGCACTGAAAGAACACTGAAACAGCACTCGCACTTTGGGCTCTACCGATGCAAGGACTGTCAGCAGACATGCAGACATAACTTTCTGTTTCTGTATCAGTTTAAGTAACTAATATTTGCTAGCTTCCAAGTACAAAACCTAATTTTCACAGCACTCTACAGCCATCAACATGATCAGAGAGAATAAAACTGAAACCTTCTCAAAGTCCATTTCAAAAATGTTTGGTCTTACCACTTGGGCCCCCAAGAAATATTGTGGAGGCGATGGTGTTAGAGCTTTATTTTGGCCTCAAACTCCAAAGTTATAGCAGATTTCACAGGTTATACAGTGTTCTCAAGTTTTATGGAATCTGACTAACATCAGAAGCATGCTCCAGCAAGGGAAAAAAAATACAATGATCTTTAATACTTCACTGCTGAACTTGTGGAAAAAGACAAAATGGCATCAGCCTTTCCTACCTCTATTATATTGCAGCATTCACTAGAACAGATCTGTACAACGTAAGACCTATCGATCATCCACAGCCTTGAAAACAATTTATTTTGTCTTCTGGTGCTTACAGTGTGCACCATTTGGCCTGCAGCATGTACCTCCCTGCCAGATGGGCAACCAATCTGTATACCTTCCACCCGGGCAGTATGCCAGTCCTAATGTGCCTACCTCCTGCCTGGAAGTTACACGTGTGCTGTTTGGCCAGCAGCAACTGGGAATACAGTATTGCTTCTGAGCATTGGGTTGGCTAAAAAATAGCACGCACTTCCCAGGAAAATATTTTTTGAGTAGAGTCAGCGGCAAAAAGGTGAGGATGGTGCTACCATCGTGCCCTTTCTTAGTTCTTTATGTTGGAGGGAGAAATGGGAAAGACAGGAGACGAGAATTTGCCCTAGAAAGGGCACTTTCACTTGTGGAGAGGAAGGATTTCAGGTGAAGAGGAGAAGCACAATGAATGGTTGCAAGAGGGAAAGCCTTGGTACAGATACAGGGAATGAAATGGCAGGAAAAGGATGACCCAGTGTTGAGATACAGGTCACATCATGCTGGCTAGGCACAGGAGTATAACACAGAGCTTGGTCCAGGCAGCCTATCCAACTCGCTCTCCAGGTATTGAAATTGAAACTCTCTGAAAATCCACTCTAGTTTACTACGATTATGTTCTGCAGAGTAATCTTTACTACATTAAAATGAATTTACAAATCTCTGAATTATGCCTGAAACACAAGACTGGTTTTAATATCCCATATCACAACACTGAGGCATGCCAAATTTCTTCTACCGATTTGGTGGCAGGATTTGTAATTAAACTTACATACGTACAGAAATCCTGACTTAGAGTACGAGGCTAATAACCATGATTATTCAGCGAAAGACCTATGTTCAACAACTGACCTAAAAGAAGTTTATTTGTTAAGATACTGTCTTTCAGAGGGAAAAGCCCTAAGATTACTCAAATCTCAAGCCTGGATACAAAACAGAAAGGGAAGAAGCCTTCTCATAATATTTTGGGTAACCTAGTCAAGATAGCCAACATCTCTGTTACCTGCAGAAGGTCTTTATATATTCTTGATTGAATCTGATGAAGCCAGCGCACTGTTGGAAGGATTTGGGACCCAGACCTTTAACTTCCTTGAGCTGTTCTCGGTTTATAAATGGTCCATTCTTCTCTCGCCATTCAATTATATTTTTAGCTCTGTTAGCATTCAGTCCTGCAATGTGTCTAGGAGAAAAGTTTACAGAATACATTTATTACCATTGAACAGTCATTAATACAAGTCCTATCCATTACCAGGATACACATTTCTGTAGAAAAACTGGTTTACAAAACTTAAAAACGGCTAAGAAACTTGCAAATTAACTCCCAGACCAAAAGCATCCTCTGAAAAAGGATCCCTTCTCTTAGTTCTGTGGAAGGAATCCACTCAAGTCAACAAAACTTGGTACAGCAATACGGTTCTGCACATACCGAACTAGTAAGCCAGGGACGTGTAATTTATGATCTGTTGGCTATTTCTGTAATGCCAACTCAATTTGTCATGTCTTATGGCCTGCCCCCAGCTGCCCTCTTCAGGAAACGGCGTGGGAGGAAGGTTCAGGACAGATAAATTCTTCCTGTGAGAACAGCCCCCTCTCAGCTATTCTCCTCCAATGGCACCGCAACACCTTGCTCCAACATGAAGGGCTGACGTCTGCTGTCCAGAAGGAGAGTGGCTGGGAGCAGCTTGCCTTCCTCACACAGTTCAACAGATCCACACAGCTTGTTCCTTTTCTCTCAGCTGCTCTTGAGATAAAAGAGCAGCTGGGAACAGGCTGCATGAGCTGCTCTGAGGGCAGGTCGGATCTGGCAAAGAACTCACCTGAGAAGTGCAACTGCAGTTAGCCAAGTTCCTTCAGGAAGCGGTGGATTTGCTGCACATTTTCTGTACGAACATGTGAGTACAACTTTCTGTGTATGGAGTACGTTAATCATAGAAAGAGGGAAAAGACCTGTGGTAGGCAGTTACTCCTGGCACTAGAGAAGGAAATGTCACCCATCTGGCTCCATATATCAGATGCCATTGCTTGAAGTCAATGGCAGCAGAGACGTGTATGTGAAATGGCATGGGCTGATTCTAGAAAAACACCACCACCAAATCTGGCAAGAATAGTAAAAAAAACAGGAGAAAAAAAAAAAAAATCTTTCCATTGTTCTCACCCTCAAGCAAAAGTTAAAAAAATAATTCAAAGTTGGTGAAACCTCAGAATTAAGTTGGAGAGACACACCATTTAACCATAGACAAAATATTAATCATTAGGAATGGAATTTTCTCAAAAAAAAAAATCTTAGAAACATTATGAAATCCAGCTTATTCACACTGACAAAGGAACATGACACCGAGTCCACAGAATTTTCCACTAATGATCAAGTCGTTCAAGTGCGATACTCGGCAGTAATGCAAGTAGCACTGTCACCCCTTCCACATGTCATATGTATCAACAAGTGTATTTGATGCATCAGAAAGCAGGACCAGGGAGCCCTGCTCATGGTATATTCTATCTAGGGTGACAATTTCATACACTGTACATCTGAGGGAAATTCAGGTCGCTTCTACACAGAACAGCAGAACTGAACTGCTGAAGATCAAGCATGTGCATACGAGCATCATAACCCACGTTACTTTGACCAAAGTATTGAGCCAACATGGTTACTGCAAGTAACCAAGACTGGACAGTGTCACTCCATGTTCTCCATGTGGAGAACAGAGCAGCACCTCAGGCTGGTGCCCTCTGCTGAACTGCCCAATACAGCTGTCCCCTGCAGAAGGCTGACAGGGCTCACCCAGTGCACTTGCTCAGGCAGGGTCTTATTTACAAATTAAAGCTGAGTCAGCCCCATTTACCAATAGGTACTGCTTGCTTTCTTACTAACAGCTGATCTAAGTCTGAAAGAAGGTAAGACAGAAGGTAAATCAGGAGTCAGGCTAAGAATTAGATACACACACAGAAAAAGAATATGGAAGACAAAGTGGAAAAACAAAAAGAATAGACGGAGAGCCTCTTCAAACTATGGAAAAACATTTTCAGGCATGAAAATAAGGGGTTAAAACAATTAAAGAGAGCTAGAAAAATACATTTTTCCTAGCTTTGATACCTAATATCACTATTATCACTATTACTAGCTAGATTATGGACATTCTTTTTCTTCCCCTCCTACTACAGAGGATGACAGCAACACTTTGCTCCTCTGAGAGGCTGCTCAGCTAAACGATTCTCAATTCTACACACTCAAAAGAGAGAATGAGCTTTTAATTTCTAACCAAGAGAAATAAAATCCAGAACATTTTCCAAGTAAATATGGCATAATTACTTAAAAAAAAATTTCAGTAAAAGGGGTTACATTTTTCAGCAGTTTTGTCTTAAATCTTTCCTTTTCTCCTTTCTTCACCCAACTTTTACAACCTGTTCCACTCAGCAGTACCTATAAAAATACTTTTTAAGAGACAGAAAGTACATTTGAAAATCCCTTTCTCAGTGTAAAAACACAAATTAATTATATCAAGTTTTTCCAAAATTGCAGCGTTGGTTCAAAATTTTTAAATATCAGTTTTTCTCTGAAGAATAGTTTTACCCTGGCGAATCACACATAACCTTAAAAACCAACTCTTAATGATCCAGTGAAATACTATCTTAATGTGTCATTTTCATGTAATTGGAAGTTTAACACGAGAGCCATTTGCTCCAGCTGAGCTTGAGTCAGATGGCAGACTAAACAGAGACCTCTGTGATCCAGAGCCATGCAATTACTGGAATAGGAAAATGTTTGACTCACCTTAATAGTATTTCTGAGCAGATGTTAATATCAACTCCTACAAAGCTGACACACTCTTCAACCACACTGTCCAGAGTTGCTTTGAGCAAAGTCTGTGATACATCATGCTGAGAAACAAAAATGGAGATATTGGGTTACTGAAATATTGAAGTGCACATAAATAAGAACTGCGAACAATACTAACATTAATGAAATAGTTGCTAGAACTTATCAATATCTTATGTGAGGGTGCAGGTTAAAAATATAAATTGTAGAACATATTTTTAAAAGGCCTCCAGTATCTCTTTGGAAAATCTTTGTCATGATACAAATCCCTAAAATAAGACAATCTTCAAATTACTGTACTTAATAACTATTTCCCTGCATTATGTAAAAACAAAAATATATTAAACACATAATGATTACTCAAAAGGAGTAATGCTTCTGTTCATCCACTTGTCTTTAATCTAATATTTATTTACCTATAATATCAGTTTATCAAAAATAAGACAGTATTTTAAAAATACAGTTCTTAGAGAAAAGATCACAAATGTTGTACTTTTGCACCTGCACACACAAATGTTTGCAAAATTGTCCTATTTATGAGCATCACATTACAGTACAGTAGTTATTATTAACTAATAGAACAAGACAGGTATTGTGTGAGGGTGGGCAATACATAAGGTACATATCAGCCCTGCAGCAACAAAATGTTTCAGATTTTGAAGAGATATTTCTGGGAAGATTGGCAGGTCCTTGACCGAAGTACCACTAATGGAAATTCTTCCAGTTTTTCCATTATTGTTCATAGTGCTTCTCCTTTTCCCCGCCACCTCCCTCCCCCCCAAAGAAAGAAAATCAGTCACACTTGTCAAAGATAAAAGTTCTGAAGCTCTAAGATTTCTTTTCCTCCACAACATAGGCATACTTCAATCTGTAACTGCTAGTTCCCCACACAAGCCCATCAGTGCTTAGAAGTCTGACCTGGAGGGAGAAGCCTCTCTAAATGCAGGAGCTAATTCAATCACTATGTCGGCTTAGCTTTGGGACTCTTATACGTCACTCATGTAAATCTGGGTTGATCTGTT
The DNA here is from genome assembly GCF_964106895.1 of Numenius arquata. NCBI lineage: Eukaryota > Metazoa > Chordata > Aves > Charadriiformes > Scolopacidae > Numenius > Numenius arquata. The sequence goes on along the minus strand of NC_133577.1, from coordinate 37,863,618 downwards.
GTGGTTTCATGATGCATTCATTTAGGACATCAAGCTGGATTCAAGCCATGACACCAAATGCTTCATCCACTACTTTGTTTTACCTTCTAAGCCATTCAGATCTTTTAAAGATTTCACAGTTAAATTTAACATGCCAACAACATCAATCCCAATACACTAATATTGGCAGTTCATCAAGCAGTGGTTAAGAACTGAAGTAATCGTAAAACTTATGGCCATATATTTCATAGCCACCTCATTTCAGGTAATGGTAATGAGATGTATTTTCATGATGCAATACATAATAAAGTTACTTACAAACAGGAAGTGCAAATTTCGCCAATACTACTCCTCCTATATAAAATTTGCATGCAAAAAGCCATGTACATGCATAAGTACTGGCATTTGTACATAGTCTTGGCCTCACAACCACAAAGCTTACTTGTACACTTTGCAGATCAAATGTCAGTTTCTACTTATTAATGTGTTACTACTACAACACGATGGCTTCTTTTCTGAATAAAGAGAGATATACAAAAACCCTCACCCTAAAAAGAAGCCTCATGTTTCTATTTTTCTGTCTTACTGAAGATGCAGCTTCTCTTAGTGAGGATGTTCTAGATATTCCCTTGCTGTCCTGCCATCAGCTGTGTAACGTACTACAGCCAGAGGCTTCCAGCTCACACGCACGCTCGTGCAAGGACAAGGATGCATTTATATAATACAGTATAAGAACCAGAATAAAATTGTTCAGAAACAACACCCACATTTTCTCTTCTTTGCCAAGTACAGCTGCCAAATACTGGGCTATATTTTCCATGATGAACCACAAATTAAAAATTTAATGAGATAAAGATACTAATTTAACAATTTTTTTCATTATGGTGGAGGAAGACAAAAGGAGAAAAAAAATGCACAGTACTCAAAATTTCCTTCTGCTTTTAGGAAAGGCTACTGACTCCAAGGTACTTGGAAGTTGATTACCATATAGTTTCACAAGTTCCATTAACAAGTTCCATTAACTGTAGCAGTTCTTGGCTACCTCTAAAAAAATCTTAGTCTAAAACTGCTACTCAGAATATTAAGTAGAGTCTGTGGCAGAGAGCAGGGTAGACTGCTCTTTCCTTAGGATTGTCTCATTCCTTAAGATGGTCATTCTTCAGAGGGAATAACATACAGTTACGTGATTAAAAACGGAGACATTAGCCATTGTCTCCACAATGCCTTATAGCACAGGGTGTAGCAAAAAAGGTAATCCATGGATCTGGCCTAATCTTTCTAAGCAGTTCTTCAGAAGATACTTGATTCAGCAGAAGTTTTATTTCCAGTCTGCTGAAAGTGAACCTAGACAGCAATTCAGTCAACTATACTCCCCACAAAACAAGGAAAAGATATATCACATCCTGAAATACTTCTGTTAGTGGAAGAAAGACCAGTTCTCACAGATTCCCAGTTTCAAATGTGAAGTTGGTATTTATCTGAAGATTTAAGTTTGTGGATGCAATAGTTTGTGTAAAATTCATGCGACAGAGTACATATAATTTGGAAAAACTGTAATATTCAACTATTTCTTTTGCCAGGAAGCCAAAAAGTTCTCGGGTCTCTCAAAGATGATTTGCATATTTTAACTTTATTGCTGCTTGACAGTCACCTTTTAAAAAAACAAAACAAGACATGCACAAGTTGTCCTTCATTACTCCAACATATAACAGTTGTACTACTTGGAATGGACATCACAGCATGTACATGAAGGCATGGATTAAGAAAAATTGAATGGGTAGATCTGACAGAACAGGATAAGCATAAGAGAGCATGGCTAAAACAATCCCTAAGCTACCCATACCTCACAGAAGATACATTCAGCTAGTGAATGATGTTAAGTTACAAATACGAGGAAAACTTTCCAGACAGCAAATCTGCCTCCAAGATGCAGCTACTGACCATCACAGTTTCCTTCTGCTGTGATGAAGAAATCTCTGCATCCCTCTTTACACTGATTCAAAGCACAGAGAAGTGTTATGAATTTAGTTTCTAAAAGTAGTAAATTGAAAACATTATTATCCCAGTATCATTGTCAAGACTTCTGCTGCTAACAGGTTACACTTCAGAAAGGTTTAAAGTGCAGTGCATTTTCCAGTATTCCAAAAATTTCACTCATCTTCTCTAGTATCTGAGGTTAGATGATATTATATACTTCCATGTACTATTTATATGCACCAGGGTGGTATCAGATTATTCAGACACTACTAGAAGCATACATACTCCATGCTACTCATTTGCTATAACAATCTGTAAAGGCAGGAATCCCTCTCAACTGTTACAATTAAGTGCATCACAGTAAAACCTGTACCAATAAAGCCCAAGTCCAATACGCAAAGCTACTTTCAAAGTGTGCTTATGCAGAATTTTATGCCGTGTGGACTCCAACAACCCCTCCACACACCAACGTAGTAGATCGTCACGTCAGCTGATCTCCTGCAAATCCTTCTAAATAAAACATTTTCCTATTAACACTAACTCTGAATGTACCCCTATGCATAACAGTGTCCTCACTAAAACTGTAGAGTATTGTCTTTTCTTTTTAAGAGGCATACTCTTAATAACTGACTTTACCTGTGGACAACTGCACGCACAGTTTCCCTCACAAAACCAGGAGAAACTAGCTCCCTCAGTCAACTGAACCATTCCTACCAGCAGCTCCCTCGGAGTCAAGCACAGAAGGTGCCCCAGCAGCTATACCTAACCAGTAAGAAGCATGTCCTTTACTGTGATTTTTAAACATCATTTTGAATTTACCACCCAAATAAATCACTACAGTTTCATTAAAAGGATGATTCACTCAGAAGTGACTGCCATTAGAATATTCACTGCTGGAATATGAGATCTGGATCAGAAGACTTCATTTTGTATGATGATCTCCAAGCAATAAAAAGGATTGATACCCCCAATTGATGGAAACTAAGGCCAGCAGAAATAAGGTATTTGCCACAGACTGCAAGACGTCCAGTGCAAATCTGAGAACCTTCATATATCATCACTCTCCAGAAAACAAAGCCACCTTGCTTCATGGATAGCACTAGGAAGTACTTAGACATCTGTTTGGCTTGAGGGTTTTTTTGTGGGGAAGACTATAGTAATTAATCTGCCCTTAGAAATATCAGGCACTGTAACAATATTTAAGTATTTTTTTTCTAAGGAATTATCAAGTGAGCCAGGGAACAAGATACACAGCATTAAAGTACGTGATAAATTGAAACTGCTACAGTAAATAATTGTAGTTGAACAATAAACAAAGTTAAAACATTACATTTTCCTAGTATTTTTATAAAAAGTATCCTATATATCCCAAGTGTAACTTACATTCATGAACCTGGAAGAAAATCAAGGGCTGCTATTTTGATTTCTGGTCATGATTACTGCTCAAATTAGTCTGTGGTAAATTCGTTAAAATTACCAGAAAAAGAATATTATATCGTACATTTTAAAACCATCATTCTGCAAACCCGTACAAAAAAAAAGCAATATAACTTCATTTCATGTACTTTCACTAAACACAGCACAGAATGCTTAACACTAAAGAAGAGTGTTCAAGAACATCTTGTTTGTTATGCATGATAGTTTTGTCCTATTATTATATTCCCCAATACTTCAGCTATCTTTCCTTTTTATACGGTATGAAGCAGGGAACAAGGATTGTTGTTTTGCTCCATTTCAAGAGCTACGAACACTCACTCGAAATAATTAACATTACTAAAAAACTACCTGTTCCTTAAAAGGGTGCTACTAAAACGGTAATTGAAAGCCAATTTCCAGTTTCAAAAAACTGAGGATATACACAAAAGAAAGGCAGTATTTTAAATAGCCTCTCAGCTTAGTTATTTTCTGCAGTACACCTGTACAGACACTAAAAATACATTTGTTATTAGGATATCAAATTTATCAAGCCAAAGAACTGCTGTTCACATGAAGCCTGGAGACTGTACTTAGCCTTCACGGGCACAGATGGTGGACCAGTACGCTGACTGACTTGCCTGACCTGTCTTTACCTTTGGCAACCTAAAAAACCCCCACAAATACTAAAACAATACACATAACTATAATGCATTTGGTAACCCGGTCCCCTATGAAATTTAGAAAATATGGTATGATTGTATGCTTCTATGAAAGACAAATTCAAACAGCTTAAATTTCTACTGCAACAAACAGCAATTCTTAAATATTTATTATTTTACATTTACAAACATTAGTAGACATTGACAGGACCAGTCCGTGCATCGTTATTACTTTACAATGCCCAAGAGCCACAGAAGGCACCTTACAACGCAGTTGAACAAGAGTTATTCGTACCCTGCAGAGCCTACAAATGTAGTGCAGACATGACCTAATGGTGCTGGTGACAAAGCAGTGGGGAGGGGAAGAGTTCTTAAGTCTGGGCAGCAACCTGCAGGTTCTTGACCCAGGCTCAGCATTACAGAATGTAACAAGATCAACATTTGTCCTAAATGAGACCGAGCTGCACGTCCCACAACCTATTTTGGTTTTTGATCAAGTTATACCTCACTTGTTCTTTGAATCCAAAAGTCAACCTTCAATGAAGTAGATTAAATTTAATTTTTTCTGTCTTTAACTAAGTCCTGAAACACTTCTAACACCTCATAAAACATTATTTTGTTGGTACCTACCATTAACTTCTATATTCATGAATTTTAATATTGGCATGTGAGACTAGCCAACATGCCTCTCGAAAAAATACTCTTTTCCTTTAAAAAGTGGTATAACTGTGCAGCCCAAATGACATTTACCGAATGAGAAATTAGGTGGGACAACACATCCTAAAAAAAGTTCAAAACTATATTAGTTTGAAGAGATTCAATCCATGGAAACGTGTTTTAAAATTTAAAAAGAGAAAACATTCTCTGCTAGTGCTGTGGCCTACATACAATCAGCTGTATTTCAAATGCTTGTGAAACCACAAAAGCAAGTGCATCCAGGACAAGCCCTTAAGTACAACGGGACTGATGTAACACAAATAGTCTAATGGTAAGTACCTTTCCATGTGCAGAATTAGAAAAAAAAAAAATTAAAATGCACCTTACATGACAGGTGGAAACGTTGGAAAGTTCAGGCAGGGTTTTTTAATCTCTAGCGTCCTCTGGAAAATCCCTTTCAGTTAAATTCTAAGAAAACAAGCTTATCCCTCTGATGTTTGATAAAAGGACATAACTTCAAGAATTTCTTTTGAAGATTGTTTGTGGTTTCTCCAAATGTTATATTGTTATAGGATATATTGTTATCCTATGTACTTAACTCTGACTCATTTCGTGTTTTCAAAAATCCAAATTCTGTTTATATTAACAGCATATTACTATTACTGGAATATCCCCAGAGAGAGAAATGGATTTATATTTTCAAAGAAAATGATAAAACAAAAACAAAGTCTGTCAGCTCTGACACAAAAAAAAGAAAACAAAAATGCACACTTGGTCATGTAAATGCTTCAGGTTACTTGCAAGTTGCTGGAATTCATCTTATATTTACTCGTGCTTGTGTCTAACAGAACAGTAATACTGCTAAGCTTGTTACAAATATTCAAACCCGTTGCTGAATATGTCCGATTTCTAAAGCTAACTTCTTACATGAGCAAGCTAGCAGTGAATGACATATATCCAAAAAACATCTTCCTCTTTCCAGAGCAGGTACCAGTTTGCTCCAACGCCTATTGTTATGTGACAAAGGGGCACTGAATTGCAATTATAATCAACCGCATAACTCCTGGAGATTTCAGTGGGACATTTTCTTTTTCCAATAAGTAACAAAGATGATTGCCCAAGCCACTAGACGGTAAGCCTACGTTTCACCTTCAGTCCAAAACTGTATTTTGCAGCTGTTAAAGCTCTACAAATACAGCAGATACCCTGCAATACTACAGAAAGATAAAGCAAGGACCATCAGCAGTAGAGTTTCATATCTCTGAAAGGCCACAAATTCAGTTGGGGATCTTCCTGAAAAGTGCCAAAGGACAAGACGAAAAAAAAAAAGATTATACTGATAGAGATAGGGAGAAGGAATAGTACATTTCTAGAGGGACAAGACAGAAGTCATACAGCGGTGAGTCTGGTCATATGTGGGAATTCTGTTTAGTCTGGAGTCAGTGCCCATCCATCCCTCTGCAGCAAACAGGTGAGGAACAGCAGCTCCTGGGTATAGAGTTCCCACTGGCCTCACTCACAGCAAAGGGAGCCCCCAGGAGATGTGAGGAGCTTGGTAAAAGCCTGTAAAAATACACACATTTCTTCCAGCTCCACTGAAGACACATTGGGGTTCCTCTCACTCCTCTTTCATAAGGAATGTGCTACCTGGAATATTTTTAAGAACTGCCAAAAAAAGGGCAAATTCATTTAAGTGTACTTTCTAGAAAGGAAAAATTTATACAGTAGATACATATTTTATTGTATCCTAGATTTTTAATATAAGCAACTTATCGTGCTCACTGGCTTTCTCAAAGTTAGTACACAAACACACTTAGCAACTGCTACACCAGGTGACTCATATCAGCAATGCACTGAGAATATATCTAATACAATGACATATCCACTCCCTCATGAGAAAAGAATGTATATGCCAAACAATGACACTCAGGTTTTTAATCCCACACCAACAGATTTAGTCACAATATAATTAAGACGAAAAAAAAAAAAATTAATGTGACACCACCTCCTCAAACACTTGCTGGAAAAAGCTTTTAGGTAATTTGACCTTCTTCAACCCCTTCACCTCATCACCCTCCTCGCCGCCCCCCCCCCCCTTTTTTTTTTAAGTGGATCAGTTCAAATTGAATATGTTTAAATAACACTTGCAAATCCTGCTGTTCAGTTCTGTCCCTCTCTTCTATTTGGCTTCTTTGCTTTTGTCAGGCACTCACCCCCCTGCATCCCCAACCTCTTCCACTGCAAAGCTAAAGGCAAAAATAAGCGAGGAATGAAACAAAAATGCAAGACACTGTCCTGCAGAAGACACAGCCAAACTCAAATAAAGCAAGCTTACTTTCTCTGCTTACTAGAAAGCATGCACTTCATTTTGATTGACATATGGCAGCTCAAAAAAGTCACCCAGGGTAGTGTTTATTGAATGACCCACAGAAGACTGAAGGCTGACAGAAAACCAGGAAACGTGGGAAAACAGAAGTTTGCTCAGTACCAGTGTTTATGGATTTAACAGGCAGAGTACATAAGCATCCATTGTGTCATTCACATCTTTGATAACTGAAACCAATTTCAGCACCACTCATTACATATAACAGCAAGTTATATTTAAAGCAAAAGCATAAATAATTAATCCGTAAAAAGAAAATCTCTGATATAGTAAGTCTGTGCCTTTTTAATAATCTGCTCTGCACTAAGGTTAACAAAATTTGCATTTAAAGGTATACTTAGTACTTTTCCTATTACATATATAGCACAAGCAAAAAGTTTGCACATTGGAGGTTGAAAAGCCGACAGGACTGAATAATAAATTAGCTGCACCAACTTGTCAGCACTAAAAAAATTCAGTTCTCAATGTCAATTTTTACAAGTGAATGAGCACCAACATTTCTCTCCTCAACACCAAGCGGCATTTCAGAACCACCATCACCATCGACAGTATACAATCATTACTACTGAAGTGACTAGCATAATATAAAAAGTGAGAAATAAAAATGAACTAGTAGAATGGCATAAACAAGAATAATGCATGTACTACTCTGTAAATGGAAATAGCAATTGAGTACTCTTGCAATATACATATTTTTTAAAATAAATAAGATCTCAGCAGGTAGGAGGGAAAAGCACAAATCAAAGAGCACTTATTTTCCCAGTATCCCTGACAGACACTGTGATTTGTGGCCTCATAATATGACCCTTACTTTTATTCAAGGTCTGGAAATTCCTTCAAAAGGCTTCATTAAAACATTACATAAATATAGTGTTTAAGTTATTTGTAAACATATAAAATAATATAAAATTTTGTAGGAAAACAAAGTAATAAAACTTGCTTGGAACAAAGTTCTCTTAGGTATTCTCCAGTGGAAGATATGTAAATAATCATTGCATTGCTATTACTGACTTACAAAGTTTACAAGTTACTTACAAAGTTCGAGCTTTTAACTATTGCATATATGAACATACTAATTGCAAATGTGTAATCTGATCACAGATTACAGCATCATTCATTTTAAAGATTGACCTCTATTTCCCTTGCAAAATTTTTTTATTTTTTATTTTTTAATAAAGGATCTAAAGTTTAACCAAAACAAGATTTTGGCAAGCTTAGGAAATTATAAGGAAATAAGAAATAAAGTACTAGAGAATTTAAGTGCTTAGAAATTCCTAAAAACTACCATTTTAAAACTAGGTATCTTTATGAATTCTAAAAAGCAACTGTACTGCCTCAGGTTTGGCTTTGTTAAGGTTTGTAAGGCAGAGGGAATAGAGTTCTCTATTTGTACAAACATTTACAACTGCAAGCTGGTATATCATCAAGCAGAAAGGGAATTAAAACCATCTCGTGATTTTGCAGCACTTACATCTGCCTCCCACCATTTTCAGAAGTATACCCTCACTTTACAATGTCAAGAGCAATATAGAACCAAGGCCTGCTCCACTGAAATCACTGGCTGATGTCCTACTCTGTTAATTAAGGACATAGGTCCAAAGAAATTTCATGTGTGCTTTGCAGGACTGGGAGTTAAGATATGAGGTATCAGATAGATCAACAAAATGATTAGATAGCCTTATTTAATGTGTTTCTGCTTTGGCAAATTATTACTTATAATACAAGAATCCAGAATTTTTAAATATGAAAAAAATTTTATCTTTATTATTGGATATTCCTTTCTGTATGGAATTTGTATTTTTAGAACACCAAAAGACAGCTGTTCTTCTAAATAGCCTAGATTAAGGCATGAAGCTTTGGACTTTCCCTCACACAAGGCAGAAGTTATTCTGATCAGAAATCAGGCAACTGAAACACCTTAGATCAGCGATGGCCAAGCTTCACCTTCTGGAACACACAAAGCTTAGCAAGAAAGCTCAAGTCCGAGTCTTGTTGTGAGGTCTAGAGCACACAGCTGGCTAGGCTGATACAAGGAGCAGAGTTAATCCAAATCATGGCGAGATGAGGAAGACAGGTATGCCTGGCAAGTCATCATCACTAACTCTGGCCCAAGCAACTTCTACCCTCTGATGCAAAAGAAGGACACAGGGTCAGCTAGAGCCATTTCCAGCCTGCAAACTCATCGCAGAGCGAGACATAACTGAGGATGCAGGTCACAGCCACACAAAGATTTGGTCTGTACCAAATACAAAGGTAATTCTTGCATCCAAAGGCACTCCTGCAAATACACACCTCTAAGTTTACTCAACTGGAGCAAACACCTATGAAAGTTTACTGATAAGCCACTTCAATATTGAGCATATCCTGCATATGTTTGCAGGATTCGGTCATCTTAATTAAAAAGAGAATCTAGTAGGAGATTGGAACGTTTCAGTAACTATGGTAGATAGTTCAGTAGACTTCGAACAACCAAAATAATTAGCTTTTCATATGATTGTAAAAACTAAGAAAAGTTCAAGGAGGACAAAATATGAAGCTCCACTAGAGGAAAAGTTTCAGAAAACCACTTTATTTTTTACCCATTATAGACACAGGCAGTCAAGAATGTGAAAAAGAAAATGCAGCCTAAAAAGTAATAGCATTGGTGATTCTGTGCTGCCTGGAATGCTCTTCCATCACAAAGCCAGAACAATTTCCTCTTTAAATTGTTAGCTTAGCTTATTTAAAACAGAAAAAACCCACATCAGCCCACATCCTAAGAATTTTTATTTTTTTTTTCTAAACATTTGATGTGCAGGTTAAAAAAACAAAAACAACCTTATACAAGGGTGTTTTACTTGTAATATTCAGACTGTTCTGTCTTCAGGTACATCCCAGTGCCAGGCAGAAGAGACTGGCTTTCTGACTCACACAGGCAAGGACATAATGCTTTTCAGCACCTAGTCCTGATCTGCTGAAAGGGGTTAGTATCATGTCACAACAGAAAGAGATCAGAGGCCAGAGATGGTGTGGAAGCTCATCAAACCTCAGCTTCCTGGTTTTGTACCATAGCAAAGCTCTCAAGTTAACATGCCACGGTTGGAACACACACAGCTCTGATACAGGTTTAAAATGTACATTCAACAATATCATTTTCTGTTTTGAAACAGACATAAATATTGAGAGGTTTTAGCTGAATCAGGAATTTAGTGTTTCAATATTCCCTTCTAAAGTTTTACATCTATGAATAATTCTACATGTACATAAGGAATTCATGTGAGGTGATCTGCTCAAGAGGCTTCTGTCTTCATTTGAGTTCTATTTTAATTTCTATTAGCCTTTTCAATACAGAAAGGAGTGACTTCTGAGTGTTTTAGAGCATAAATATAATTAGGACTAGACATCATTAGAATACGCTACTAGTCTAAACATGTATATGACTTTGTCCATCACAACAGACATAGGATCTAGTTACACGAAGTTCTACGATCTGTGCCTCACTGTCATTAGCAATGAAAAATGCTAAATTGACTCGAATTCAGTCTTCTTTAGGACATGAGTTCCCGTGATCTCTAGACGTCCCTTCCAACTCTGACAATTCTGTGATTCATCAGATCATTTCAGTAAGGTATTTATAAACAGTTGAAGGTTTTGAGGACGGAATGTAAAATCCCAAGTCATTCAATTATTATTTTTTTTAAAGTTACCAGTAACCGGACACAACTTTTTAAACAGGTTTAGATTTGGGTTTTGGGGTATTAGGCAACCTGAAAGACATACCAAACAGATGCCATATACACGGTGTTTTTCCAGTTACTCATCCTGCAACTAAGAGCAAACCAGTCACTGACCCTCCATCTCTAGCTACCACTTATTGATTCCCTAGATCCTGATCCTAAGAGTCTAGGAAATCCACACATAAGAGTAGTGCATTGCCAAAAACTCTGAAGTCCTTTCATAAAACACTAAAAGTACTCTTAATTTCTCCCAAACTTTCAGTGGCAGAAAATACATAACTGGTTGTACAGAGATACAAAGTGGTGACTTTTGGTTTTGGTGTGCTTTTTCAAACTACTTTGACCTGTAGGTGGCAGAACTTCTGGGAGATATTTTTTTACAATAACAGTTGTGGTTTTGCTAGGATATTGCAAAGTTAGAAGAGCAATAACCTCCCCTGCGACAGCCACACAAGAACAGATATTGCAGAACCTTTAAACTTCACACTACTGAGATATAGGTACCTGAAAACAGTCCCAGTTTTACAGATGACAAATCAAAACCACAAGAATTTCTCTTAAACCAAAGTAGTAGTGAATGAAAAAGAATGGACTACAATTCTTAATTTCCTGTCTGCAACCTGAGCATCATTACCCAGAAGCAAACAGCACACATTTCACCTCTCCAATATTTTATGATGTTCATGCACTGATCTCTATGTTCTCTGATTGGTCCAGGGTCAGCTTACAAATGTTTTCGCATCTTTGTTTTGAGTTGTCCCATGCATCAGTGGGAAACAATTAAAACATAGCTACAAATACCCTTCACTTTAGAACCTAATAATCACTTCTCACTAAGCAATTGTCTTAGTTATCACAGCTGGAGTAAAAATAGTGCTGTAACTGAATCCACTATATCCTGTTCCAGAGGAAGTGCTCATAGGCCCAGTTCAGCAATAAAAATTTAGCTGCCCTCTTTCGTAAATTATTTTCAGGTAGGAAGCAAGATTTAGATGCAACTAGGCTATCCCCTCAGACTAAGAGATTTAAGGTCTGGGCAAGATGTTGGAAAACGGAACTATTTAATACCACAGATGTAGTCAAATCCTAGCAGTGGGAAAAAAAGTCTCCAAAAGCTGATCCCAAGTTCTGCTGCTGCTACTTAACTGCTAGCAACATCAACTAGACCACCTTACATGCACAACCAAATAGGATGAATGGCTACAAAATTGTTTCAGTTAAGTATATTCCTAAAATACTTTGTAAAACAGGTATGTGGAAAAATCAAAGATGGCCTGTACTTCAATTTTGTTTTGTTTTGTTTTTTTTCTTTTAGGTTAGATGGGATTTATAAGAAGGATACCTTTATTATTGCATGTATACTTTTAAAAGAAACCTGGAAGCCAACATCTAAATGGTTCAGGTTATATGCATACCAAAAACCTCTAGGTATGAGGTATGGAAACCTGGTCCCAAGTATACTGAAATACGGATAGTTAAGAAAATGAGAAGAGAGCATTGCACACAGACTCTACGCTATGTCACATTATGTGAAACAAATAGTTAGTTCCTCTTGCAAATGTTTCTTAAAGGAAGACAAAAGGCTCCTAGTCACATCAGCTATTTTGAAATTTATACTTGGAACAAACAAGGAGCTACAACTGATAATGTTCTTCATGACGGCTTATGCACAGACAACTTCTTTAAGTACTTTCAGTCTACTCCATCATTCAATTCTAAAGCCTCAGTAAAGAAATGGATACCTCATGATCCAGATTTTTTAGGAGAGTTTAATTGCTTCCTGTTTCTCTTCCCATCTACACACAGTACACCTCATTGCACTAAAATACACATTTTCTCAATCTGAAATTCTTTCTGCATGTCTTAGCCACTGAAAGAGTTCTCCTGGAGAGCTGCAGCACTAGAACATTTCCAATAGCTACTAAACCAGAAGCAGCTCAAATTCTGCAAACAGATTGCTATGCAAAAATTATGTTATTACACAATAGCCTGAAATTTTAGCAATACAATTCATTTGTCACATACTAGAGTGTTCTAAGACTCCAGTTCCAGCTTGGTGTCTCTTGGGATATCAGGAATGTAAGTCCACACTGGCATTTTCAGAAGACTGTCGCACTTGCCCAGAATTCACTCTCTTTTCTAACTGATTCAAAGGTTTCATGAAGCATTCATATCTTTACATCATTTACACATTAATCTATTTTCTATTTGCCTTAGTTATGTACCTTGCATTTTATGACTGGAAGAAAAAAAGGCAAAAAACTGACTCACAGGAAAAAAAGCCATTCTGAAAGGTATCTCTAAAATTCAGGATGCAGACACTCAAAGAGACAGAAGCCATAGCACACTTCTTCCCAAAGCCCTGAAACACTAAACCCCATAATACATTAAGATATGCCATTTACTTGGGACACTGCCTTTTCAGAAAAGATTATGGAAGAAGCATAGTGGCTTACTAAACAGAGCTGGGAAATTATATGGTACCTAGTAATAGCAACATAGGATCAGATCTCAGGATGTGATAAAACAGAAAGACAGTCTAATGATGTGTACACAGAGGGAAGGAATGCTACAAAAATAAAGAGCATGGGCATATTATTTTTCACACACTTCAGGCCAAAATCTGTACCATTACCCTGCTTACCCATATTTACAAGTGTTTACAGAAAATTCCTGGCTTCTTTAACAGTGCTACTCTGAGTAAAGTACTTCTAACAACAGCCTTCGGGTAAATAAGGAAAAGTTACGTCAAAACCATATCGGGAGATATCCCAAACATATTCATCATCATAACATACATACCATTCATCAACATGGCTTTACTACACCACCATAGAAAGAAGCAGTTCCAGAGACAGAAAACAAGTAGGCAACTCTGCCAACTTACACCTTCTGAGAAGACAAGACTGAGAGCTTGTTCAGGAATGCTGCTTTAGAACAGCCTTAATTAAGATTAAAAGTAGTGTTTCGCTGTAATTTAGGAACAACTGGGACCTGTCACTGATATAAACCTCTACCACTGAAGAGACAGAAATTTAGGAGGATATAATGGAAATAACATTTCCTTAACACCCTTCCTCCAGCTCATTAACATAGAGTTGCATCCATCAGCCAAATTAAAATAAAATGAAGGATGACTACACAGCAGGAATAAAGGGTGGGGGAAAAAAACCAACCAGACAGGGAGGGTTTTAATTCTTACAAAGAATGTTCAGATTATCAACCCACCTAATCTGAGGTTTTGTGATGTGCAAATTTATGCTAATCTTATGGTAGCTAATAGGTATGAGAATCTTGATTTGCAGCACCATTTCTATGCAAGTTGAGGAAGCTTGAGAAGTTGAAATAAAGCACAATAACTTAAAACAGTGAATTAGAGAGAAAAAAAATAAGTGTTATAAGGATGCTTAATTTTTCTGCCCAAATAACTGTGGCAGAAAAAGTCCAGGCTCACCAAAGAATTTTCACTTTGCTTTGTAATATATAGTACTTATACCATTGCAAATAAGTATTACACTTGAGTTTGTGAGTTTGAAGACCCTAAATGTATGCTTACCTGGCTGAAATGAATATTTTTCTTTAAAGTGTTATCTTGCAATCCAAGATTTCTGTGACAGCAAATCATTCTAATGCTTTGGTCCTTAATTTTTTGATAAACATCCTGTCTTAACAGATCCTTCTTTTAAAAAAGCACATCATATGAAATGACCATACACATTTTTGAAAATTTACCGCAGAATGCTAAAGAAGGAATACCAGAAAAAGTTACCATAAAATATGTAATAAAATCTAGTTTACTCTGCACAAGAACAGTGTGAAGCAGTGGCACATTAGTCTCTCCTGCTCACTGTATTTTCCTACGCATTTTTAAATGAAGAATGTTCATTTGCAATCAATAACACAAAAAGAAAGTTTTCCTATAGAAAATGACATAGAAGACAGCATTTCAAAATGGTAGCCACCCTCTACCGCATCCAACAAAACAGCAGCCACCTACCTGTACCCCTTGTACTTCCAAGTGCAGTTCAAGGTTCCCATGCTGCCCTCTGCATTTTGCACAGTTTGGGTCAAACTTCACAACAGCTCAACTTTCCTTTGAAACATTTAAACAGACCATGTTTGGTCTGTTTAAGAATGAAATCTGCTTGCCCTTAGGGCTTGATAGAGTTAAAGGGCAAAATCCTGGCTCCATTTAAAGTCAGTGGGCAGTTTGCCATTTAATTCAATTGGTCTAGTATTTCACAGTGACCTTAAGGGTATACCAAAATGCTTGTACCCATGTATCCTGTCTTTGGCTGGAGGAATAGTGGTGGCGTGTATTAGCTTTTCACAGTAATGTCTGGGTGGCAACTAGGACACTTTCGCTTTTACTTTGAAAGCTGACATGAAGCTTGCAAGCATTCATTCAAAATTACAGGACAGAACTGTAAACATTGGTTCATCAACATAAAATTTATCTTCTGGTTGGTACTCAAAAATTAATTTTAAAATTGAGAAGGTACAGAACAGGCATCTGAGAAAACATTCACTTTCACTTAGTCTAGATAATTTTAAAGAAAAGGATCAAGCAAATCAAATTTTATTTCACAGCAAGCGCATACATGGTTTTTAATATTAACCAAAATGCAACTGTACCAGTGCCGTATCGCAAATGACTTGGGAGACATTTGCAGAGACAGTATAAGGAGGACATACTTTACCATCTCAGCATCCTAAACAAACTACATTGGCATGGGGTTGGATGAGTATATCCATTGGTAGGTGTACATCTATAGAGAAGGTTTTATAACAGTAATTAGCCAGCTAAGAGAATAGTTGATCAAAAATTCTAACTACAGTATGCAGAAAATAAGGTTCTTTTTAATCAATCAGCAGCTCAACAGTGTACAATCTCTTGTAATCAAATGACACTATTACTTACCAAGACTCAAATGCTCCCTCATACAAACCATACAAATTTACTCTTACAGGACTGTACAGTTAACCTGTGGAAAACCCCAAATATTTCCCGTGTTTTACTTCTCACACTTGAGTAAAACAACAGTAAACATCAGTGATGGATATCGGGATGCTTGTATCTCTACTTTTTTTCAGTTCCCTTATATAAACAGTAATCTGTTTCAAAGTTAAAAGTACTCCTCTTCCTTTCAGCTAATGTATATGGGTACTTTTATATCCTTATTTAGAAGGCTGGCAAGAAACGCAGTGGGTAACTAATTTTGCATAATGTCTCACCCCCTTTCAACATTCTGGCATATTATTAAAGACGAACTCGGTAAAGATGAGGGCAGAATAATTATGTTATACACTGCTTACTCAGTTTTTGACTGGAAATTAAATCAGTAGTCATTGCTCAGAAGATTTGTTAATAACATAAGCTTGTCCTCACACTCAAAACTTCAAAACTAAGTAGTAATAAAGGCTGCAGATAAGCACTTTTATCTTAAGACAGACACTATAGTACTTGTACAGTCATTAAAAAAAAATTCCACTTATTTTCATCATGTAAAATGAAAATATATTCCATCACTCAAATTATGGAAGTGCAACCTAGCAAAACCTGCTAGCACAAGAGAGGGAGAAAAAAGGAGAATGCCAATTAACCCAATTACTGACAGAAAAGATATCAGGATGAGTACCTATCGGGTCAGGTTCAAAAACACATCAGAAGCACCAGTGTTAAAAAAATGAGAAAAGAAAAAAGCAAAAAGCTTGCGCTCCCTGTGCTGAGTAGCACTATTAAATTCAGATGCAGGGTTGTGTTTAGGTTGGACAGGCCCCAACAGCAGAACAAAGTCAGTCTGTCTTAGTACCATAACCAAATTCTACAAGTTAACAGCTTTTCATGAAAAGCTGCCATTTCAAAATGTCAATCAAACCTGAATATAAGTGGGAACTCCTGCAGAAATAACCAGCTGCAGGTTTGAAAAACATTTTTCACTGAAAGTGGAAACACAAAAGATGTTTGAATGAGATCTCTTTTCATTCCTGTAACAGTAGATGGTCATTTTCACAACATCAAGGACAAAAACACAAGACAAAATTGCAAATAACGTCTTGAAAGAACCATTTGCAGGGGTGATGAATGATTCAAGTTACAAATGACAGAATTATTGGCAAATGGAAACTCATTAATATGAAAAAGCTTCTCTTATAAGATTGCAGTTTGTCTCCACTTTTTCTTATTGCATCTGAATGATGAGGTTGTACGTATTAATCTCGACCCATGTTTAATATTCACTTTCTCACCTTGAGGCAGCAACTTGCACCAAGATCATCCAACTTGCAATAAAAGTAGCATGTCTTTATGGGGTTTTAGGTGTTTATTGAACAAAAGAAACAGTCACCGTTATTGAAAATGCAGGTTCTAACAGAATAAAGTTAAAATTTATGATCTACCTACTGAAAGAACTCAAGTTTTCCAATTCAGTTCTCTACATCCAAATGTAAGTCACATTTACTCAATGAACAAAGGGGAAAATATTATTTATACAAGTGTACACTATAATGGAAAAGAAACTTACTAATATCACTTTGGCCACATTCTCCTTTCTAAAGAATACAGCAGGAACAAAGCTATTTTTTCTGTTATCTGAAAAATGCATATTGTCTCTGAAAATGAATTTGCTGTCTAAATACTAGCTTCATCGATTTCTTATTCAACAACCAAACTGATGTAGCAGTGATTTATTTCACAAATCTCTACATTCAATGCCATGAAACAAACTTAGCCCATAGGGAGGCTTACTGAAGAGTTATACCATTTTTTAAAAGATTCCTTGCCTCCCAGCCCCAAAAGGTAACACCTTGATACTTGAGCATCAACATTCATTAGGCAGTTTTCTTATAATAAGTAATAAAAAAAAAAAATTGCACAGATGAACACACCAGCACATGTCCACGTTTCAAATATTAACGCAGACATACTGCCTTATACATATTTACCTCCTTCCCAGAGTGACTATCACCAGCTACAATCATCACACAAACAGGGTAACGTTAACTCTTTTGAGTGACACCACTTTTTTCTTCAGCTACACTTTTCAAAGTGAAAACACATTTATGAGTTACATAAAATTCACAAATTAGAATGAGATGAAGTAGCACAGTTAAATATAACTGTACATATTTAAGACTTATAAGTTTGAAGAGTTATCAAAGTTGGAAAATAACAGATGTGATTCATCAGCAGTGTTCACTGAAAACTAAGATGCTGCACAACATAAAACTCAAACAACTCATCACTATAGCCTCACTGTACTGAGATATCACCAATTTCACACTGTTGCACTGTTTTCTATAGCATACATTAATTTCTGATATCCACAGTCTCAATGTTCATACTATATCAAGCTGCATTTCTCCAGTTGCAGACTGCAGCACCCTAGCAGTTACCTGAGATTTTTTTCTTTACACTCAAACTTCACTTCAGTGGAATCATAGCAGAAGTTTATCAATAATGCTCCCCAACAAGAAGACAAAAAATAAAGTGAGATTTTTCATCATTAGTTCTGGTTCTTATCACTTTGTATCACCAGCATTCATTTTTAAGTAAACTAGAGTATATAGAGTCTAC
Source organism: Numenius arquata (assembly GCF_964106895.1). Classification (NCBI taxonomy): domain Eukaryota; kingdom Metazoa; phylum Chordata; class Aves; order Charadriiformes; family Scolopacidae; genus Numenius; species Numenius arquata. The sequence continues at coordinate 37,845,255 of NC_133577.1, read as the reverse complement.
TCTATAGGTTTTGGGGATGACTAATTAGCCGTATGAAGAAATACTTGAAGTAAGATTAAGTTGATCATAAAATATTGCTACCAAGCTATTTAAAAACTGAGACAGGAAAAAAAAGGAAAAAAGGAAAGAAACAAACTGTGCCAAACCTAGTGCCTTAGCAAGCAGAGTGGTTTTTTTGAACATTCTCAAAAGCATTTGGTTTCCTATTTACTTCAGGAAACAGCTTACACGTCAAAACGTGCTAGAGGTTTTTTCATTTTGTTTTGTTTCGAGCTGCCAATTGTTAGTCAAGATTACTATTCATTTTACAGGAGTGTTAAGAATGCAAATGGTTAACAGTAGTATAAACTATATACTTGGTTTAAGTTTGAATGTCTAAAACTATTACACACTGCATTCATCTGCATTCCCTGTTTATGGGAATGAAATATGTAGTCATTTGAAGTCCACAATATGTATACTGTGTTTGTAATAACTGCAGATTTTACAAGCACATTATTCTTTCCATTAGGATTAAAACCTCACCGAATAGCAATTTGTGAAAGAATTCTAGCAGGGCCCTGAGCCCAGAACTCTGACCTCTGATGAGATGCTTGGCAGCAACAAACTCTAGGTCTAAGCAAAACATCTGGTTTGAGTTAGACTTCCTGAAAAAATAGCCCCTGTACTGGGGAAACTGGTATTCACTCAGCTTTGTCTATACACTTTGACTGACTTCAACACTGTTGCAGGGGGGGCCAGGGGGAGGAAAAAAAAAAAAATAAAAAAAAATGCTTCTCCAGAATGCACGTCAATCACTGTAAACTTCTTGGTGGCCTCCAAAGAGCCAGGCACTTACATTAGGAGACACTGTACACGTTTGTTCATGCTTCTTGGGCTTTTTGCTATTGTACTTCATAGCTCACTGTATTTTTTCAGAATTAGTGCCAACTCTGAATTATCTAATCCAAAACTACAGTCAAGCTCAAAATATAAATTTTGCCCAAAGAAATAGTTTCTGCAGGTTTTTTTTAAACAATAATTATTTTAACTTCATTTTTCTTGAAAATTTAGACAATCACTGTCATCATAAAATGAATGCGAATATTCTCAAAAGAAACACAAACTCCTACTGCCAAGAAATTTGTAAGAATGGCAACAGCTTTCGGTTGGCTCCCAAAATATTTTATATACAACACCATTTTTACATACAATACATAGATAACGGTACCACAGAAGGGTAGCTATTGAGAATGCCGATGCACTGGGGCAGGGTGTCCTGAGCCTGCTGCTCGTGTGCGCAATCAGCAAAAGTTCCCGCAAAAAAAAAAGAATAAGGGAAGGACAGACCTTGTGCTTTCTTCTCATTTTCTTGAGACAGAAGGTACATCGTATCCCAGAGTAGGTGAAAATGAAGAAATGAACAACTTTTGCAGGCTCGATAAGAGCAGCACTTTGTTAGAGCTGACAGCCCAGGTAAGGGAGACATGAAGAGCCTGGTGCGGTAGGTAGGATGCAGCTTCAGTAGCATATGTGACTGTCAATGAGAAGGATGCTGCCAAACTCGGTTCACCAGACTGACGTTTTCTTTGCAGGGGATTTTGTTTTCTTAAATATCCTTTTGAAAGTAATTCAACCATAATAATGAAACAGCTAGTAATATCTACTGAAATATGTTAAATTAACAGATACACACAGTGGCTTAAAGTATCTTAAGTGGAACTGGGAAACTCAAAACAATAGAATTTGAAAAGAACAGATACAGAATTTAATTGAGATCTCTGTCAACACATTCAATGATGTTGCATGTACATGCATGTATGTATAGGATATGAATGATAATATTTATCTATACACAATTTTGCTATCTACAGATGAATTCACCTTTACTAGCACTATCAGTAGGACCTAATTCTATTAGTACAATACTTTTGTGTACACCCTCTACTTGATAGAAAGTGTTGTGATGAAAAAAAGCATCTGAAAAAGTATTTTCTTCCACCTACTGCTCTATTTTACCCAAGTCTGCCATACCACTGTATATTGACAATGTGCTCACAGTTTATTTTCTTCCTGTGATTGCTAATGCAATAATATTTTTATGCCTGATCTAGCAGTAACTTTACACTGGAATTAAATGTCAGTTTCTACTTTCCACCCCCAAAATTCTAAATTAAATGCCACTGATACTGACCCCCTGCATTCAGGCAAAATTCAGCCACCAACCCACAAAGGGACATTTATAAAGTAAGCCCCACTTGCTTGAACTGCAACACTGCCGTCACTGGAGTTTCACCCGGGAGACTTAAATAAATAAAAATAAACCAAGGTAATAAACACCATGTTTTATGGAGCTGCATAGAAGAAAAAAAAAAAAAAAAAAAGGGTTCTCCTGGCAAACGTGAAAGATTAGACTTAAAAGCTGCCTCTCTCATTCCGGAAGACTTCTGGCCCACACTATTCAATGCCATCTCTGAAAGGACAGTCAGCTGTGGGTAGCAGGGCCACCCACACAAGAGTCAATGCTGCCCTTCGGCACTGCGAGCTGCCCTTCTGTACACAACAATATAGGAAACAAAACAATCTTCCAAATTAAGTCAACTAAGAAATTTCTGAGTGCCACAGGAGTAATGAATCACCTACCAAGCATCTCAAGCAACACAAGGCATGTTGAAAAAAAATCGCCTCTAGCCCGAGGCTTTGTAATATATAGTTATGTTCTCTGAGGAGCTAATTTTTTCTACTACTGATGGCATTCCAGTGGCCATGTTATCCAAATGTCTGATGTGCAACAATTTTTTTTTTTTTAAGAAATAACTCACATCTGTCCATAGACTTTAGGTTTTTGGAAGACTGAATATAATTTTAGAATCATCATCGTCAGCTGGTTGACAGCAATAAAGACAACATTCACTTTAAATAACCCTGAATTATATACAGTTGAGTAAATTTGAATTTGTTTTGCTTTAAGGTCTTCCAAAGTTGAGGCCAACATGCTGAACAAAAATATTAAACTATCTATAACCCTGTGTCAACATATGATGCTACTGGGAATGGTAAGTGAATTAATTTTCCAAGGAAAATTAATTACTTATGACTTACAGTTGTAAAAGCAAACAACGTAACTCTGGATTAGGGCACATTTAATTTCTGTTTGGAGTAGCGATTAAATTAATTTCATATAATTCATGGTATGTAATGGAAAGCAGAACAAAGATGAAATTTTAGACAATGACTGACACAGGAAAAAGTGTATATTTATGTTCCTGATCCAAAAATAAAGGTCACAGATATTAATCACTGTCTGGCGAAACATGATTTTCGTTTCTAAAATTATTTTTTCAAAACTGTTTGTTAGAAAAAGTGTTATTAGCACGATAAAAATCTAAAAAGCAACAAATTACAAAACATCAGAGAAGTCTTGCATGTTATATTGTCTCTTAGCGAAAAGAGACTACAATTTTCAGTGATACCTATTGAATGTCATAACTGTCACAGGATTATTGAGGAACAGGAACACTAATTTAAATTCATCCTACATTAATTCAAGTTCATCTTACTTTAAGGAAGAAAGGAAAAATTTTATCATGGATCCAACATTTAAACAAATATGTATGCTAACATCACACTACAGCTTCAACATAAAATGTAGGATTTTTATTAGTTACTTACATTTTATAGTAAACAGTTACTGAGAAAAATAAATCAACAGCTCAAGTGAACCTATGAAAGAGATCTTGCAGCATTTCATAATTTATTTGTTCAAACTAAGTAAGAATAATTATTTTTTGTATTTCAGTGTGAAACATAGCATGTTCTTATTGTACATAATATCTACCACCAGGACCATACATATTAACAAATCATTTATGGGTTTAAAATATAATTAGAATTTTAATTTCCACTTATGCTCTCCTACTGAAGGTCAATACAAATTTATTGCTAACTCCAGATTTTTGGATATCAAGTCTACAGCTGTTGTGCTATGAAGTCACATGGAATCACTCAAAAGTACAATAATATTAGTATTTTTCCTTATGAGTCAAATGAATATACTGTTAATTCATGAAACCAAAACAACAGATGCAGCAGATGACCGCTGCAGAGCAAGCAGTGACTATGGAATTCCACTAACAAATAATATTTACATTCGTGATGTTTAAATTGACCCCCCACATACATTCAAAGCAAGTGATTCACATCCCCACTGCCACTTTTACCTGACTTTGGACATTGAAGAGATCCTTTTACTATGGTCCCAGTTTAATCAATTTTATCATTATAATATTTACAGTAAAATCTGACTAGAATTCATAACATAGTGTAACATAACATGTGAACTTATTTCACATACAAGATGAATGTTTGAGCCTGAAATGTAAGTTCTATGATCACATATATCACATTATGGAGACAGGTAATGCCATGAGTAATCTGTAGCTCTCTGGTTGCTTTTTACTGTAGTATTTTTAAGAATGCTTAAAAAATGTAAAGAACTTGTTATGAAAATTTAAGTGAAACCTTGATGAAAGGAGCTGAACAATTTTTCATTGCTAAAATTGTGTATTTTCACTTAAAGTTATTAAACACTTGAAATGTAAACAGGAAACCGAGCAGCATCTCACACAATTCTGAAGCTGTTCAATCAAAATACTTTTAGAAAGATAGATTTTAGCATCCTCTTTTCTGCTTGAGCTTTTAGTCAACCAAGTGTTTCCCAACTGATGCACAGAAGCCGTAATCAAGCCGATTTGCATGATCCCAGCCCCGCAACTCCCATTTCGCTCCTCTTGCCACTTGGCTCCCACGTCAGAGCAGTCTCTCAAAAGAGTTTGAAACTGCCTGGCTGGACTGTAACTCAGCTTGCCTGTGTTTGAACTAGCTCTGCCCAAGTATATTTACGGAAAGGCAAAAAAATCAAACTTTAATATTAAACAGGCTTGCATAGAGGATACCCTATAGCTGGGCAATTCTGCTCAGGAGTTCCCACCTGCCACTTGTGGTAATCTGGAAGTAAACAACCCTTACACCTATTTTTTTTTGTGAGCAATAACATGTATAATTTTAATGCAACTAGAGCAGAAATCAAATGAGAGAGTTTGCAACAAGTCTGTTGTCATATGGGAAAAAAAACTTCAACAAACTTCTGCCAAGAGAGCTGGTAATTAAGCTATCAGAAACAAACTGACAAGAGAGGGCACATCTGTCCAGCAGCTGGTTCCTATCGACACCCTTAGATCATCCCACCTCAATATACCAACATTTCCTGTGAAACTTCCCTACTTTTGCTAAACCCTCAGCATCTCTAGAAAACCCCACGTATGCTGATACAAACTCCCTAGTAATAAATAGCAGCGATGCAAGGAGGAGGAGGGATTATTAGCAGTAATGTCTAAAATTTACCTGTAGTTCAGGTTGCTTACAAAGGCACATCTCTGACAAGTTTTTGAATGCTGTCTACAGAGCATTTTTGGTGACAGCAGCGCAAAGAGATGCAGTCCCTGGGCAGCTGGCTGAGTGACATGTGCAGATGCGGTGATACCAGTGTGCTCCAACACGCTTTCCACATACACATGCACACATTTGCCTTCATTTCCTTAAAGGGGCAGCATCGCACCTCACCGAGCTGGCACCTTTTCTTAGAGATGCCAGTACATATATACTGCCTACTAGCTAAAAACCATTAATAACACAACTGTTATCACCTTTATATATCCCTTTGTTTTGTTATAACCAACCAGCAAAAGTTTATTGCACTTTGCTGGTGGGACAGCTGATTTCCCTTTGCCAGCCAGAGAACAGGTAGACACAACCAGAGAGACTCTGCCAAACTACAGGATATATAAACCATCCCTGGCAGCCAGCAAAACTGCTGCTGAAGATTCGATTACACAAACTCGCCAGAGGTATAACTTGTTTGGAAAGGAATCTTTGTTTTGCACACCTACTTCACTGGGGTGGGGAAGCACCCAGAAAATATTTCGGGGTGATTACCTCTCCCTAACAAAGCTGTCTGCAAAGATTTTGTTCCCATGGATGTCAGACAGGGCTTTACTTTTGCAAATGAAAAAGCATATCATTTACCCCAAAAATGGTGTTGGGCAAAAACACACATGATTTTTTGCTTGGTTTCCTCACGGAGCTAATGCTTTATCACTACTACATGACAATTAAGGATTCCATAAGTTGCTGGGTGTTAGAAATCCTGCAATAAGCACAAATCTATTCACCACCCTACCTATCCACTTTCTTTTTTTCAAATACATCTTTTCCCACTGACAAGACCCTTTTTTTGCCTGCCTTTAACAATATTTTATAGGTAAAGCCACAACACCCCATCCCTCAAAAAGGTTTTGTACACCTTAAAACTTTCAGTACTCCTCTCCCTTTTCCACAATTTTCAAAACAAGCAATTCCTTACAGCATGCTGCAAAAAATTTCTGCGACAATAGTCTCTTTGCAGGAGCCTACAGGTTCACAGGAGAGGTTTAAGTTTCCTTTATTGAAGAGCAGAGCTAAGAGCACTGTGAAATACTATCCCACATGCCCCTGCCTTTCAAATCCCAGTGAATTCATTTAGAGATGAATACAGAAGCAGCCCAGAATTGGTTCTATTACTATCATTATTATTTTTTTTTTATTTATTTGCAGTAGTGCCAACACATCCTCTAGTCTATGTTGTTCAGGAATTTGTTTAATATTGGAATAGCCATGTTTCTCTCATGATAGCCCACGGTTTTAGCCAGACCTATGTCCACCAGCATACTTTATATTACGATTTTTTTTCAACTTAAGTTACACCCATAATTAACCCATTGCCATATTCATTAGTAAGTGGTCAGATTACTGTGAGATACACAAACGTGAGCACTGGAATCCTCTGACACTTAGTGTTCAAGCAAAGGTTCTCTTTACACAACCATTTCAATTAAAGTACAGAAAACCACAAGCAAGCTCACAAATCTGCAATTTTATCAAAGGAGATTCAGTCTATGCCTAACTGTACGTATAAATTCAATGTAGTAATACAGAAGGAATGCTGAAGCACTTTGTAGACAGGCTGTTCAACTGGGTGTTGAAACCTGCAACCTACAATTCTGACCAGCAAACAACATTCCTGCTGAATCGAGTTTCCACAGGAGCTACATGAATCACGCAACATAAAGCACTGCTCACCTAATAAGACATCCCATTTTCTTAATCAGAAAAATATAAGCTGCAAACCCACACAAATTTGTTTTAATAAGCTTAATAAAGCAAGCTCCAGTTTGAGGTTGTTCTGACAATCACACCTCAGAGATTTAAAAAAGACACTCTTGCACATTATATGTCGTCATATTCTCACATCATACATGAGTGATTCTCCTATGCTATCCAAGTAACACAGCTAACTACTCATATACCCTATGGGTCAATTAAGCCAAAAAAAAAAAAAAAAGTAGTGAAATAAAGTTCTTAAATATTTGGTCAAAAATGTACATTTTTGACTGGAAAACCTGCCAGCTCCAGTACTTTGCTCCATGTTATTAAATGAAAGCATAGTATGTGAAGGATATATAACCAAAATCGCATATCAAGAAGGATACTAAGTCTCTTGTATTCACCATTAAAAACTGTGTACCTATTTTAAGGAAAAACGAAGACAAGGATTTGCCTAAAAACACACAGATTCTTTGTGATGGCCGCTGTTCAGATTATGACGCTTGTTTGCAATCACAGCTTTGTTGTTGTCAGCAGCTTCCTATCTAAATACTAATTTTCAAGTTTCCAATGCAACATTTAGTTTACCCAAAATATTGGTTTAGATACTAAAGAAACATACCTAAAGTTTGTTAAGCCTCAGAATGGCATAACAAATAAAGCTACCAAGTTATCTTTGCTAGGGCTTTGTAAGAACAGGTTGACAAACACCTGCAGTGCATGGGACAAGGCACTCTTCTTGCAGGAAAGAAATAAGAAAGAAATAAGTGGAAATAATGCACAGGCTTGTTCAGCCCACGGTTATACCAGGCTGAGCCAACTGTTCCTGATCTTACTCTTGCACTTAGAGATACCCTTGAGGTGCCTTTAATCCCTGAATTTCTAAAATGTTGCTATAGTTCACTCCCCAAGTATCTCCAAATTTAGTAACTATTAAGCATTAAATATACAGTCAGTTTGCCTCAAGTAAATAATTTGCATGATGGGTGTTCAGAAGAGTAATAAAATTTTAAATACTACTACTGTCGAAAGTGAGGTTAACACCACACTTCTCTAATACCCATCCAGTCACTCAGGCACCCACTGGAGGCCTAGAAAGATTTGACAGCGTCAAGATGCCATGTACATCTTTTGAGGGATGAAGTGGAAGATTAAAGAATGCAACAACCTAAAATGGGCAACATGCAGTTTCAGCCATGTGCAGGAGAGACCAGTAGCATCCTTCCACCACTGCCCACCAGTTGTCTCATCTTCAGCATGAGTATGGTTTGGCACTTTGGAAAGGAAGGAAGGACCCGCACAGGGATGGCCTGTGAGAGCAGAGAGCATTCTTCACGGTCTTCTAGTAGAAAGGAAAAAAGCCTCCCTCCTTTCCAACAGGAACTGGGATATGACTTCAGTGAGATGCCTTGCTACTAACTAGCTGGCTGTAGATTTTAAAATGGTCTATATCTACAATAGCATAATTATGACAGAAGCGGTCCTATTAAGGAGGAAGAGTATCTGATTCAAAGCGTTCCCTAAAGTTGCATTGTCATTTAATAAAACATACCCATCTTTTGGGGGAAAAAACCCAAGCCTAAAAGGCATATCAAATTGCAACTGAAATAATAAAATGTCCTACAAGTAATAATTAAATGCAAAACTGAACCACTTCAATAATTAGAGTAACTTGGGGAGGAAAAAAGACAAGAGGGACAGAAAAGGCATTTCTAATTTTAATTATTATTAGGCATTCTGATTAGGCTTTATGAAACTCTCCTTTGATCATGACCTTCCAGCATTTTATAGAAAATAAACCAAGATTTAGCTCAATCATTTTTCTTCCCTGAAGGAATTGCTACCTAAGAGCATTGTTTTCAAATTTTATTTGACACAAAATGTTCCAGCTACATCTGGAATCAAGTTTCCTCCCACTTCAGAGGTTACAAAACTACATATATTATCTCTTACAACCTTTTGGGATGTTAATTTTCCCAATGTGTTAAACAGTGAAGATTCTACCATGTACCAACAGGTATCACGAAGAGATTTTTGTGCTCCAAAAATTATAAAGAGCAAACAGGATGTTGCTTTTTCAACATGGTGCACAGTTTTTAATATTATACATAACTTGTCAAAAATTCTGATCCTTCAACTCACACCACGTATTTTGGCCTTAAGCTACAGGTGAGTTTGAGCTCCACCTAGCTCTTTCTCTAAAGGTTACTGTTTTGTTAGCATCCAGGGATTTTGCTCATTAAACAAACAGCAAAGAACTGACCAAACTTAACATAGTCCTTTTGTATTATTTCTCCTTTCTCTGCCTTATAATACAAATTCAGGTCTTGACTTTTTAAAAGTTTATTAATCTAATTCCCCCTTTACTTAAGGCTATTTATCTTTGACGGGGACTGGTGGACAGAAAGTTTATGCTAGTGCTACTATATTCTCCTATGAAAAGTTTGGTTTCTATTTGAGAGGAAGGAATTTTTTCTCTTCTTTAGGCAACTTTTAAACTTTTTATTCAGTTTCTTGGTTCTGGAATTCAATTACCTAACAGCAATCTTTGTGAAGCAGCTTTGTTCTCGGCTCTTATCTACATCTTCCTAGATCATTACAACTGTAGTGGTAATTCATCAGCCAGAATTCAGTTTGCAGCATAATAAAGTCCTGAGTCGCTAACTACTTCTTCCCTAATAGGAATTTAGCTTTGAACTGGCATGAGGAGGTGGCAAGGCAAACATATTCTGTATCAGGAAGAGTCTGGGCATCATCTTCATGTTCAACTACAGAAGAAATCATAGTAATATGGCCTGAAGGTGATAAATTAATTTTGGCTCGGTTCCTGTCTGGGAGGAAAGAACAATTTTCCTAATGAGATGAAGATGAAAGACGACAAGGACCTCTAGGCAACGGGAATTTTGGTCTGAGAGAGGCCCTAATAAATCAGGTTGTGCTTCTCTTTAAGGAAATATCTGTTAGATTTGGAGCCTGTTTATTTTTCTCTGACAAACCTGATTTTCTTGGTAGTGCATAAACTCAGAATCATAACTTGAAATGTGAATAAAAGCAGGTGGTCAAGTACAAGTTTCAAATTTTTTTGTCATCTAAAATAAGTAAACACACAATCTCAACTGATGGGACTCAACCTTCAGAGATCTCCTGCTATCTGGAAACTTGTATTTCCATACCCAAAGTATCCATACCCAAATGAGCAGATTTGCTTGGAAAACTTGCACTAGAAGAACTAGAAAGCACCAATATTCTCACAAACATGCATGTGAAGTACTAAGAGGCCAGGCAGGAAGGATCCAAAAATCCCATGGAAGCAGTGACTACAGCAGATGCAGCCCCTTTGCACTTGCTTGGTGGAGTGCACTTGGTGGGGCGGCCACACGCTCCACAGGCTTTGAGAAAGCTCATATTGTGAGCAGCAGATTTAACACACGACCACTTGACTTTTCTATAGCAATGCTGTCATTGCTGATAGCAGCAGCAGCAGCAGCTTCTGCCAAAGGAGGGAGAGGGTTCAGCTGAACATACAATGTTCCTGTGCCACATTCCCATTACAAAAGCTACAGCCTTTGTCAGGCAGGTTCTGCTGCACCAGTCTCTCCCTTCAACCTCTGAGAAAAAACTCCCAGAAAAGACAGATAAATTAATGTTTCTGCCATCGCCTTTCAAGTAGAGTAGTTTGGGACCTCTGGATATCTAACACTGATAGAGAGGCCATATCCCAAGTCAATCAAAACTCAGGCTGCTGCAAAAGCAGTAGCCCCAGCTGGACGACTCCGCCAAGCCATGCACCGCTGCTCTTCTCTTATGCCAACCCAGGACATCATGTAGCCATTACCAGCACTGAAAAAGGATTGGGGCACTTGGGCAGGAGGAGCAGAAAAGGCATGACCACTCCTTCAGGGAGGTCGCCCTTTGATCAATACACAGTGAGCGCACAACTGTCCCTCATGAAACCACCACATAGCTTGTGCTATACAGCTTCCACAGCCATTGGCAGCAGCACTCCGCCTCAGCCTTGAGTACAGGACTAATCACTGTCTGTCCTTCAGGCCAAGAACGCCAAAATCTGCATTTGTCACATTCCTAACTATTAATTTCAAGGTGTTTAAGAAAGGAAGGGTCATACTTAAGTGCTAGGTCTACAGTTAGACTGGGCTAAGAAATTAGCTTTCTCTGCGAAAAGCTTATTACATTTTTGATATCGACTGCACACTGCATATTTTATCCCAGAAATTAATAAAAAGCTACAGCTAGCAATTAGGTTATAAATTAAAGTATAACAAAACTTTTCAAATTGAATTGAATAATATAAAATTCTGCACATGATATACTCAATCTGAGGTATTATATCAGCTGTTACTCTGGGACTCCTTGTATGACATATCAGCTTTTCTCTCTGCCTGCCCTCCAAGATGCCAGCAAGTGACTGTCCTCTCTGAAGGACACTCGTAACAGCTTAGTAGTTCTCCTCCTCTCTTCCTCTCCCCTGACACAAGAGAGCTCTCACACCCAAAGGGCAGCAAAGCTTCTGACTTGGCTTTCAAGAGTGCAAATTTGCTTTCAATGGTGTCACATAAAGCTCTAGTACCTCAGAAATTTCTGCATCTTTGAATGAGCACCTTATAGCTTCTGTGGTGATCATTAAGAATTCTGACAGGAGGTCTATCTATCTCAGAGGATTTATCCACACGATGATGAGACTTTGAAGTGCAAATAGCTGGTAAAGAACAACTTGCGAAGACTACATTTACCAGGCTTTTAGAAATTATTTCTCTGGAATTTTTCATATAACCAATTTGGACATGAACAAATAAAGCAGTTGGGTGTTTACTTGTAAAAGTGGATCTAGTGGATCAAGAAGCTTCCCTGAAAGGGCCAGCAACATGGTACTTGCCCTGTTTTGTTTCAGTGCAAAGTAAATGACGTCAGCTTCAGTCACTGAGGGAACAGTCAACTGCTGAAATATGTTCACTGCAACACTCGTCTGATAATATCATGCTCCCAAAACCATACAACCAATACTGACTCTGTGGCTTTTTGCTTTAGATGTGTGCTTGTACAGTACACACATGGGCCATAGTAGGTAGCATAGATAGTGTGCTTCTAAATGAATACCTTCTAGCCACAGTGATGCAAGTTCCTAATACTTACAAATTCACAGTATACTTCAAATAGTAAAATATTCCATTGTGGAACTGATTTTTTAAAATTTCGTTTCAAAAAAAAATCAACCAACTTTTTCTCAAAGTGCTGACATAGCACTTCAAGTTCAGGTTTTTTTTTTGTTAAATACTTCTTTTCCTTATACCAAGGACCAACAAAAATCTGTACCGCTCTTCATTATTGTTGTTTTTACTGCTAATGTTATAAATAAAAGCAGTGAGTCTCCACAAGTAAGGAAGCCAACTATGCTTCAGACTGAAGCTCCTCTTTTTGTCAGATGACCACCCCCTGATTTATAGCTGTCATCATTATAGCATGTTTTTACTGAAATCTGGATACATATGTTAAAGAAATCGACGGTATTTTAGCCCTTCTCAAAAACTATGATATAGTTCATAATGAAAGATCAATTATATAAGTTAGTTTTTCTGATAAGTTTTGCAGTTCACAAGCAACATGAGTACATCTTACAATCCGTGGCAATATAAGTATGGCTTGCAAAAGCAGTACTGAGACCTTAACCAACTAAAATATTAAACTCAGTTCTTTAAAAAACAGGATATACACTTTGAAATTTTTCATAGCACCTTTCTTTGTCACACCACCTTTAGCAGTGGCAGTAAGGGACTGCAGGCTGCTAATTGCATTCGATCTCATTAACTCTCATGTGCTAACCTGAAAGCACAGATCCAGACAGTTCTGTGCTTTGTGTTCTGACTTCTGCTCCAGCCTTTCAAATTTACTCATTCTATAGTTTCTAAAACATAGAGAAAAGCACATCCTGAATTTTCTGTTTTGTGGGTGTTTTTTTTTCCCTTCTCTATTTGGTGGGACATAAATACATGCATAAATGCTTTCCTGAATGGATGCCAACATGTTATAAAATAACTTATGTACCACTTCTCAATACCATTGACTTCGTAAAGACACTTTGAAGGTAAAAGTTACTTCTCAGAAATAGTCTACAAAAATGTATAAAAATAAGAATTGTCAAACATTTTCCAATTCAGCTTTAGTAAATGAAAAACTTTAAAACAAATGCTTTTATTACAAACTTCTTAGAAGGAATGCATGTAATAGTACAAATTAATGGTTTCTAAATGGAGGATCAATATCTCATTGTATTTTACACAAAGAGCTAAAACCCTATTGCTGTAACAATACAAAAGAAGAGAAAGCTTTACAGATCAGGTTACCTGTCTGATTTGATGTTTTTAATAGACTATAAATCTGGCTACAGCCATCTCAGAGCCTCAATCACAATCGTTAAAAGTAGAGATTAAAAAAGAGGCAGTCTATGACTTCTAAGTATTTACTACCATTCTATCAACTCGACAAATGTCTTTTAAAGAAGACTTAACTAGTTGACAATTATAAAGCAGCATTTTGGTGTTCCTCTATATCATGACAGATTACTTAGATTAAATGATATGTATTATCTTACCTGATACATTCCAACTCCTATGTGTTTGGGCTCAATTTTCACTAGCTCAGCTAATGGGTCTTGGACGCGTCTAGCTATGGAAACTGAAAAATAGAATTAGAAAACAGCTATAAGTTTTATCTGAAAATCAGAATCATGTAATTGCTTCTGCTATATTTTTTTTAAAATCTTCTACATATTTAATCTCTTTTTTTTTAACCTGGAAATAATCAATAACATGGCAGAATTCTTTTTCACTGTTAGACAGTGAAATGTACATTAATCAAACTTTTTGAGTAATTCAAGTAAAGACCTAAGGAGATTTTAAACTGTAATCATGACAAAAAAGCTTTTTCACGGCAGAGTTATCAAATAGAACTGTGTACACTAGATTTTCCCCCTGTATCCACACTAAAATGCACATGTAACATTTAAAATTAAACTCTGAAATATCACAGAATCACAGAATCACAGAGGTTGGAAGGGACCTTTTAAGATCATCTAGTATCCTTTAACCTTAAATCAAAGATATGTAGAAAAAAAATAAACATTTAAAAAGGAATGGAGTAACTATTAGGTATATCTTATATATTATATATTCATGTCATTCAACCATAAAATTCAATGTTCACTTTGAAAATGGTTCTTGGACATTACTAGTCTAAACTGCATACCAAAGCACATCAATTTGTGATCTGTCATTGTTATAACCATGTTTAGAAAAAACAAAACAATTTCCAACATTACTGGTTCACACTGGAAGAACTTTTGGTCATCCAAATGATGAACCCAGACTGCATTTTTTAAGCCTATATTTATTAATAAATCCTTTGCTTTCTCAAATCTCAGAACAAATACTTATTTACAAAGTGTCAATTTGAAAATTCTCAACCTTGGTGTAGCTGTGCAGATACTGAGTTTCATTCACTATTTGCAACTGTGCTCCCTTCCATATATACTGAACTAGAAGGGTTCCACTCTACCAATATTACATTTATAAACTTTTGTTCTCCTGAGTAAAGTAAAGACAGGCTGGCTGGTTTAGCAGCTCTTAGAACATGCATTCTACCTAGTGAAATAAACACTGCTGAAGAACAGGAGTGTCTGGAAGTATTGCAAAGGTCTTTCCAAAAAAGGACCAAAGGTCTTTCCAAAAAAAAAAAAACCCAAACAAAACCCCAAAATCCCAACAAAGCAAAACCAACCACATACCTCCCCCCCCGACCTCCAACCCAAAACAACAAAAAACCCCAAGGCCAGGCCTTGTTGCTAAAGCTGCTTTTCCTACTGTGTGCAGTTGTGCAAGAATGTTCTGTCCCACCCCATTTCCCTCAAAGCTGTGATCCTTTATAACCTATCTCCAGAAGCACCCCCACAGCTGGCATTAGTGATTCCAAGAGACATTTCCTAAAATTTATTTTACATTTGAATTCATTTTTAAGAAAAACAAGAGACAGTCCAAGGAGGAATAGACAGGAGTCAGGAGTAAACATGTACATGCATGGTGGCTGGGTCAGCAATACATACATAATGTTTAAATAGGAAAACTGGAACTATCTACAGTGGTCAATAGCTGATTTTATACACAGATATGTATAAAATCACAGGCATGATTGTCATATACATATAAGATATATATATATATATATATATAACATATAGGCACCTTTACAGAATCACAGAATTGTTTAGGTTGGACAGACCTATTAAGGACAGACATCATCTTTTCCAACTCCTCTCCTGAAGCACGGTCAGCTAGAGCAGGTTGCCCAGGATCATGTCCAGTTGGGTTTTGAATATCTCCATGGATGGAGACTCCACAATCTGTCTGGGCAATCCATTCCAGAGTTTGACCACCCTGACAGTAAATAGGTGTTTTCCTGTATTCAGATAGAGTTTCTGGTGTTTCGATTTGTGCCCATTTCCTCTTACCCTGATAGTGGGCACTACTGAGAAGAGTCTGGCTCTCTCTTCTTCATTCCCTCCCATCAGGTATTTATACACATTCATAAGATCCCTCCCGAGCCTCCTCTTCTCCAGACCGAAGAGTCACGGTTCTCTCGGTTTCTCCATGTCTGAAAGGCGCTTCAGTCCATTAATCGTCTTTGCAGCCCTAATTTAAACAACAACCACTACTGCAGGGCGTAAAAAAAGGACATTATGGATAAGGACTTGGCTAAACACTGATACTTGAAGCCAAACCAGTAGATAGATCTAACATTTATTAGCAGGTTTCTCAAACCACAGATGCCAAGTTTATCCATTAAATTCAGCATTAGAGATTTTGCTTTTAAAGTTCTGCACTGCTAAACGTACAGTTAACATGAAGTTCACTGCTCAGTCATGCAAGACTTTTCATATCCTTTATTATCCATTTTAACATATGCTGACAATTGCTAGCTAGGTTCAGACAGCACTGTGCTGGTGACATCTAATACGCCTGCCACTCTGATAGAGAAATTCTGAATTCAAAGGCCATCACATACTCCTTGTCAAAAAAAAAAAGAAAAAAGAAAAAAGTTAACCAGTGTAAGTACACCAATTATAGCTTACACAAGTATAGCTTACTACAGAAATGTTTGCATATAACCATCATTTGTATTAATTCCTTTGAAACACTAGTGGTATGTATCACCAGTCACCTTACAAACAAAAGTGGAACAAAACACCAATGAAAGTATTGATCCAAACCAAGAAACATTTCAAACTATATATTTCTTCTGAATGCTTTTATGCCTATGTATAGGTACTATACTTGTCTTTCAGCAAGCTTTCTTAAATTCAACTTGTTTAATAGCTATACAACGTTTTAGAGAATTTTCTTTTAGTCTCACCTAATGGCAAAACACATTTCAGAAGATACGCTTTAGATAAACTGAGAGCAAGTATCTCTCACTCTCCACATCTCCTTTCATTACATCTTTTAAAAATAGACAACGTGGATAGGTTGATACAGGAATTTTCCAAGCATAACCTTCTCATGGGAACCTTCAATTAAGAAGTAAAATTTAGACTCTTCTTGTCACAATAGCTAGGTTGACAATGCTGTCATATCCCTAGGAGGCCTCCAGCAGAGGTGTAGGACCTGATCCAGCAAAGCACTTCAGCACAGATGCATGTCGGTATTCCCACCAGAACCAGCAAAACTATTCACATGCATAAAGTTACATAGACATTTAAGTGCTTTCCTGGATGAGGCCTAGTAGTTACAATATCGAAGCACAAAGATCAAGTAACAGTCAGTTATATGACTTAAGGGATGCAGCTCCTATGGCCAATACTAGCAGGACAGCTGACCTGTAGAATTACACAATTCCACTAAAGTTGCAATATTACTCCAGAACCTTTCAAGTTCAAAATAAAAGAGAGCACAACAGGGAAAAGGCAAGAGTTGTCCACATTCTTTCTAGGCACTATTTCAGTCAAGATTAGCATCTGCTGTCCCTTGTACAGGCAAAACCACTTTGTTACAGGACTTGCACACTGCAATAGATAGATCTTTTTAGGGGGCAATGAGGCTCTGCTTCGGTGATTTGATCTGCATGGCTGAACTCTTACGATAAAGCAGAGTCTTACTGAAATCACAAGGGCTCTGCAGAAGTGCAAGGTCTGCTACCATGGACCAGACAGAGACAGTAAAACCTGATGGTCTTACATTTTCCCCTTAAAAAAATGAATCAATACATTTCAAATGTGGGTTTTTTTTATATTAAACTATTTTACACTAACACAGGTATTGTCTAAAATTACTTATGAAGTACATTTCAGGAATGGCTAAAACCCATGCATTTTTAGAAGACTGACAATGAAACAGATACTGCATCCTCACTTCTATAGTTATTAAGGTATGCTTCACCTCTGCTCAAGCAAATACAAAACAAATTATCTGATGGCACATAGGGCAAAACTAGAAAATCAGATTTCTCCAAAGTAATCAGCGGGGCCAAACATAAAATGTTTGAGGTGCCATTCTTAAACTACGCTAGTATAAGTAAAATGTGAAAAACAACCTATTCAATACTAACCAGAGTATTAAGATCAGGATGACATAGCCTTCTATTAGAAAATCAACACAGTAATTGCACATCTGATAGATGAAAAACTTCAAGTGGTCAATTAATAAGAAAAAAATTATTGCAATACTTGGAATGACAGTAACATATTGTGCTGCCATACAGTAAATCCATGTAAAATTTTAAAGCTGGGGGGGGACAAGACGGCTTCTGTGGTCCTCTGACTTTAACGTAGACGAACTTTGCCTTAAAATGCAATGAGAAATAAACAAGGTTACAGAAAGCATATTTACTGAAATCTTGTCTTGTCACTAGGACTTTTTCTGCTGTCATAGAAAATAAGGAATTATATTAAAATGTTGTTTCCTAGTGGCTAATGAGCAGATGTGTCCTCATGAACTTTCAAACATACTAAATTTTCTGGCTACACCCGTCTTAAAAAGATCAAATCTCACTTAATTCCAAACTGACAATTTTTAAATTGAGAATATTTTCCTCACACATACATGTCATGTAACTGTTTTTACTAGTACTGACTACAGCAAGTGATATAATTTTTCGCAGGGATTAAAAAGGAGAGAGTTTCCACTCTGGAATACTGATAATAGTTTTCAGGCTAAATCTTTTCAGACTAAAGATGGAAAAAAGTGTCCACTCTCAATAGTGAGGGGCAAAAACAATATAGCAGGCTTCCAACTATTTCTCTAGATGGTATCTATACAAGGGCCACGTCAGCTGCCAACCCTAAAAAACCAGAATTAGTGCTAACTTCTTAATTAGGCTACCTGCCTCCCTTCAGTAATGGAACAGATTTATCAATTACTATAGCCTAATCGGATATGCACACTAGGGTGCAAGAGCACCTAGAAATCTTGTCAACTACATAACAAAATTTATTACAGTCCCAAGTATTATGCCTGCTTTGGGGCCAACTTATGTGTTCAGATAATCACATATTAAAATGTTCTCCTTTTGCATTGCTCTATGTAAGAGCCATACCATAAAGCAAAAGCTTAATGGCTGTAGGTAGGGAAAGAGTGAAAATGCACAAAGTTCTGCCAAATGCAGCATGAGACACTGCCAGGAATGATTATGGGTGGAAGAAAAAAAAAATGTTAAAAATCAATTTCTTTCAATTACAGTGGCATTCAAATGTTGCTTGTCACTGCAACCAAAAAAACATTTTTGGCCCAAAGTCCAAGACTTCCAATTCCTTCCTTTAAATGGAGGGGTCTTTATATAAGGATAAAAACATGTCCCAGTCAATAACTGTGACAGTTTAGCTACCTCATATGAGTGGGAGCATTTGTTTTTGTTTTGAAACAATGTGAAGCTTCCAGATGTGAAGGCAGTGGGTAGTTTTACAAGTGTTTTGCAAATAAATATACGGCAAACACAAGCTATTAGGCTATGACCAGTTCAAGCTCAATTTTATCATAAATGAGAACATTCTGTATTTTTATTACAAAACCTCAGTATTGTGTTCTTGCTGAGACATGCTCCTACAGCATCCAAGTAACTCACCCCCCGTCCCATTTTAAATTAACCTCTACACCTTAAAAATCTGGGTTGAAACTTCAATGTCAATGAAATAAAAAAATAATATATTAAGGTAATCAGAGACTAACTCATAAATGCATAAGTAATTACTGACAATATTTCATACCAGGATAGATATGGAAGCATTACAACTTATTTAAATCCTTTTATAAAGCCTATTATTGTGTTCAAGATCAATTACACTCTCCATAAGTATCTGCAATAATGTTTACTCAGTGATCGATTGTTCAGGTTTCCTGAGTCCTGGAAGCTTTCTATCCTGTTGACCTGAATTTCACCCTCCTTGCAAAGGATACAGTGAAACGTACAGTAGTCTTTTCATTAAGAATTCTTTCTCAGTAGGTCAGGATTTGTGACACAGTTTTGAATCCTCATATATCTTCTTGGTGGGTTTAAAGTATGCAATTTATTTTAAGCAACTGCTCAACAGCTGCATTTCATCCAAAATTCTTCTGTGGCAAGTGAGCAGGTTTTTGTTTTAAAAAGGTTACATTTTAGTTTACTTTTAACTCCATAAAACTGATAATCTGTTATTTGCCTAAGATTAATGAAATAATGAATGACAATGTTCTATTAACTTACTACAAAAATCTTTAAAAGAAATGGCTTGAATACAAAAAGGAATTAAGTAATACATATAAAGAGAAAACCTCAGCAAGTGAATATTACAATGCAGCTTTTAAAGTCAATATTTCTTCTTAGAAATACACTCTCCAAAATACTTTTCTTAAGAATTAGTTATTTCTGTATCACAGCTAATAGCACTCTTTTATCCAGGGTGAGATGGGAGACAAAATCATTTAATTGAAGCCCGATGTGATTTTTTTTTTCTGCTGCAAAAATGAGTTAGTCTTCCAGGATGGTATAAATTCAGAAAAATCTTTCCCCATCTGCTCAGCTTAAAAGATAGAAATCATCAGTACACTTTTCAAATTCAGACCACTGGTACTAATTTGAACAGCGTCACCATGGCATTGATTACTGTTACTACTAAAAGTAAAAAAAAAAAAAAAATTACTTGAAGTTCTATACTTACAAGAGTTATTCATTTATATCAACAACAAAAATTAACCTTTTCTAAGTGACCAGAATGTCCCTTCCTACGTCTATAGTAAGAAAAGCAGCTTTGATGAGTATCACATCATACTGCTATATTAAAAGCAACCAAAAACTCCTCAAATTGAAGAGCATTCTTGTACGCATTGTTCCTCTGTCTCCACACTTCAAAGCAGCAAAAAAGCCTTCTAAAGAAAATACACAGACACACGTATGCACAGAGTTGCATCCAGAGGGAGGGAAGTCAGTCATTTTTCTAACTCTTATGCTAAGGAAAATGGGCTTTACCAGAGGCTGGACTAATACTTTGCTTCTGGATGGCTTTTAGGCAGAACTGGTGGGGTGTTTTCAGTTTGTTCAGAGGGGCAGCAAGTGATGCTCTGTAAATAATAGGCCAGGTCCACCTGCCAAACTCAGGCCCATCTGGGATATAACAAACCAGTAAATGAGAGGAAGGCAAGGTGAAGATCACATCTTTCCACAAAGTATGCAAAGGTTACACATCGGTTGCAAACGCTAACACATGCACAGAGAATGATGCTCAGTTAAAAGTTATACACAAACACAAATCTCAGCATAGTGGAAATACTGATGCAAAACAGACAGAAAAGTTTTCACCTAGTTCCAAATAATCTGTTTTAACTTTGTAACAAGGCAGAAGCCATGGGGAATTGAAGTGGGTCTTGATCTGGCAGATTATATATCAAACTCTGCTCTAGCCTACTGCTAGACTCTACAGCTGCATAGGAAATACAGTCCTGATGAGCAAGATGTTGATGATTATATACCATCTCTCACACATGCCACGAAGTTTGCACAGATTGGAAAACAGATTCTTGTCTAGAACAAGAAGAAAGTAAAGACTACAAGCATCTCCAATACCTGTGTAACAACCCATTCAGCATCGTCCCACTAGTTTTGGGCAATTCAAGCCCTTTTTTCTCTCTCTCAAAATCCTGATGCAGGCACACATGTTCATGCACAACTGTAGGATGCCCAATAATTTCCAGATTACCTGCAGTTATACTTTTTCTTTTTTAAGATTATCCGTAGATTTGCTACAAATTCTGTTCAAACTGTAGAGCCCAGTCTACACCTTCAGATGATCTTCTGATTATTGGTGAGAACTGGGTCCTCTGGGGAAAGAAGTAACAAGTCTGCTTTACCTCTTAGTGCTGGTCACCATCCATTTTGTTTCTGACCACTGCATCTCTCCCTTTCCAACAACATAATTAAAGTCATTCTTAAATGCTATAGAATACATCAGGTGAAGGACAGAACGCAATTTTATTTTATACTGCTGTAATTGCACACAAACCAACTAAACGGGTTAGATTTTGTAGCCAAAGCAAAACATTTTAATATGTAAGAATTCAGTGCTTACTTTCCTGTCTTCTAACTCTTTCTGAAAACTTGTGGAACTTGCACCAATCCTCTACGATTAGCTGTAGAAGGAAGCTTCCACTTAGAAAGCAGTGTGAATGGTTTAACTGTAAGACTTCTGTCCAATAAAGTTTTTGAAAAATGACCTTCTCTCCTGAGTAGCCAAGGGGGAGCAGTGCTCTTTTAAGAAGATAAAGAAATTAGCTCAAGTAGACATCAAGGCACTATGTCCCACACATCTAATCATCAAATTGTTTTACTTTCCTTAAGATAAAGTCAAAAGAAATTACATTTTTTCCAATCTCTACCTTCTACTTGCTGGCTAGCGTGACAGCTCTGAACTGTATGTCTCTATCTTTAACAGCACCCCAGGGAATAAAACCCTGTAGCATGACAGTCTCAAAGTCCTAACGAGCCCCCAAAGCCTATAAGGCTTTCTTTTGCAAGGAAAAGTGCAAGTGGTGTGCTGAACTTTGAGTGTACAATAATCCAATGTATTCTGCCCTGTGGAGAGGAGACAAGCAGATGGGATTTGACAACGCTAAGGCAAGCTGTGCTGTGTGACCTTTTGCTCTCTCGGATTCTTCTTCATACTCAGAAATCATCCTTTAAAAGCAGCACAGTTTCTATACTGGATCATACCTGTGCATGCAGCATGACACACAGGCTTGCCCTGTTAGCATTCCAAATCTTTGCAAAAAAAAAGTAACTTTTGGGAATATTTTATCTACATTTATTGATTTCCTGATTTGGTGACACAGCTATGTAGTCTTGACAGAGGACCTCAGGCCCTTCATGTCTGACAGGAAAATGAGCATTTGTTGGAGTTGCTGCATTAGAGAAGCCCAATTACGTTGTTCTTGTTTCGGCAACTGATCACAGAATTGCTAATTAAAAACCAAATGCATATGATTGCATTAAGGTATGGAAATAAATCAGAGAGGCTTAGCGTGAGATCTCCTCTAACAAGTGTTTACACAAATGTCATATCTGAAAAGACGTAAACCCCTTTCCCTCCTCATCCTGTGTTTAGAGATTTCTACATATCCAGGTTTATCTGCATTTTTATAAATCAATGCAATGAAGCACATTAGGTTTTTATTTTGCTTTTCAAATAGTGAAATAAAGAAGAGATTGCTTAATTGTTAGAGCAGTCATCTCAAAATGAAAGGTAATTTGTCAATTTAATGAAATGAAGGCATTTCTCATTTAATATAACTGAGCATATATCGAAACCAGGGAAAAATCCCAGCATGACTACTGCCTCATAGCGATTCTCTACCATCAGACCACCATTTCACCAGAATTCAGCAGTTTCCTCTGGTTCTTAGAGTTATTAAGAGACAGTCATTTCATCATGGTATCCACTTCAAGAGGTGGAAAGGTGGCAGAGGAAAAAGATTCTGATGTGAGCACATGCAAAACAATTGGTGCATCCTTTATTCTACTTGTACTAAGGACAACAACAAAACCACCACTAGCTGACCATACCTTAAAAAGTTTCCAGGTATCCAGGAAGTACATAAATTCCAGATTTCTGTGTGTCAGTCCTTTAACATGAGTCACACATGCTTACACTTTCTATATACTTCACCTGTCCCTCCACAGTCTTCCCATTTTGTCTAGCCAAACTTGTTCAAGCCAAAAAGCATTTGCAACAACAAGGAACTCCAGAAGTGGAGAAGCGCTACCTGAGAGATAAAATAGAAAGCCTGGCAATGTCCATGCACTGACACCTGCACAGGCTCATTTTATTTCTCATCCCAGAAGCCTCATTTTCATTAGGAATAAAAGTTCTGCACAACAAAATAAAAACTTGGACAAAACTGCATAGGACAAAATAGAAGTAAAAGAAAGAGTATACCAACTTTTGGAAGATCATTTAATTCCACAGTTCACAGGCCCAGTGACAGTAACCAAACGCAGGTCAACACTGACTGTCACAGAGTCCATCCGTTTGAGGGAGGAATACTTGTCACCACCGAGTTTAGCTTTTTTTCTTTTACTCATGCAAAGAATACCACATCAAGACAGTCTTCTCAGCTGCTTAGATAATGAAAGACAACTAATTGCAAGGATTACTGGTAAACTTGCAAGGCAAAGTAATTGTTCACTGAGCATGTTACTTACAACTACTTGAAAAGGGATACTTGCGTTCAGGCCTTCCATTTAAAAAAGGCACAAGTAAAGCTCAACCACAGAGACCTAGAGTAATCCAGAAGATCTTATGGACAAGTTACAGTGAAAAATTCCTACTTGAACTTGCCATGAATAAAAGCTAACCAAAAGTTAAATATGAAGTTTTACACTGATGGTAGCTCAGGGAAAAAAAAAAAAGTAACAAAAAAAAACAACAAAAAAAGGACAGCCAAGTAAATATGAATTTGACAGCTTTATGAAACCTCTACCAAATTAAACATTTGACTCCTCTAAGAGGGTGGCCAGAAGACACATGCTGGGGCAGAAACAGAACTGGGCAGAATGCACCCAGCCTCGCAGCTCCCTCATTGCCATTCCACTAACCCTAGAGCAGGCAGTCACAAGGCCTCGAGAGGGCACACATTAATAAGCTTCACAAAGATGATCAACATGGACAGCTTGCTAAGCACCCTTTTTACAGTGCCCATTCTCCCCTACAACAATTCCCGCCCCAAATCTTCAGCCTGTTTTGGGACATAGCTTTTGGGAAGGACAATTCAAGGAAGCCTTGCATTCCCTTCACTGTCAAGCTACAACCCTATTGCAAGTTCATCCAAAAACCCCAGTTACTGAAATCCAGTGGCTTGCTCTCCAGGCAGAGCCTTCCTTATCTGCTGCAGCTGAACTTCCTCAGCCTATCAAGTAGGAAATCCTTTTATTGCTCTGGCCTATAAGCCTCTTATCTCCTAATTCTGTGAGGCTGAGAAATAGCTTGTTGTGCTCATTAATCCTACAATGACTGTCAGCAGGGGATATATACCTTTTCACTCCACTCAAATCTGAGTAACTAGGTTTCATCAAGTTCTTTACTATCTACTCAGCTGAGTCCCACTCCACAAGATTTTATAGGAGTTGGAGTAGCAGTAAAGAAGCATCTGCACTTTTGTGAAATATTAATATTTGGTGCTATAAAAATTTTAGAAAACCTAGTTCAATGTAAAGAATTTATATTAGGAGCTGATATTGCCTAGGGACAGAAAGAAGGTACCCAACTCTGGAGGACAATTCTAAAATTGGACAGACCCTATTCCATTCTCTGCACTCTAGATACCAGCAAATTTTTGTAAGAAATTATAATTTTTTTTCTCAAGCAAGTGCACTATTGACTAAAAGTACCGTATGAAGACCATGAAGACTTTCTACTATAGTTTATATATGCACAATCAGTTTATAATGAGACCTTTCTCAATTATTTGTTACAAACCCACGTCATCCTTGACCTTCTAAGATAGCTCAAAGGGAAAAAACCCCAAACATTTCAGTTCTTGGATCAACTAATATATTTAATCAGCACCAGCAAGAAATGCTAAAAGTTGCTATTTTTCTGCCTATATACTTAACCAAGTATGTAGGCAGAAATATACTGCCTATACTTAAGCAAAGGAGAAATTAATAAGATACTGTTTTTTATCAGGATCAATGTCTTTTATTTCTCTATATGAAGTGAAAACTTATTACAAACAATTGCTAAACAGTACTGCAAATATGACTGAGAGATATCACAAGATGTGAACGTAAGGTCTCGTACAATATGCATTATATACCTGATAGACAGATACCTACCTACCTGTGTAATTCAAAAAAAAAAAAACCCAAACCCCTTCCATACAGTTTGTGTAGAGAAAAATGTTAAAGTGGCAAACTGTGTTAAGATCACAGATATCTCACGTCAGTTCTACCTTTTATTTTAACTATAAATGTCACACTTTATCATGCAGCTGTCAGCTTCCTTTAATGTACTAAATGCTATCATGTAAGCACAGAACCTGACATGATGTAACACAACAATTAAAATAAAAAGCAAGTCAGCTTTGACACCATGTCACTTTGCTGCAAATTAAAGGAAAATCAAAAGTAAAAAAGTAAAAGCTAGTCAAGAAAAAAGTTTGCAAAAAATCCCCAACATCAATTAAAATTCCTCTCTAATGTTATGTCAGATTTTTATGCTCAGCTTTAAAAAAAAAAAAAAAAAGACCACAGCTTCAGTGCAGCTAATTACAAATCAACACCAAAAGACATCAAGAAGAACATCTAAAACTTTTAGAAAAATTCTATTGTAATAAATATACTTCTACTTGACAGTTCCATAACAACCAACATCCATGGAACTAAGCAATTATTTTTCACTTTCTATCCTGCCCCTTTTCAATTTCTACCCATTCTGCGGTACTGCTGTGGCATGTCAAAATTGCTGATGCTTTTCAAACCAGATGCAACAGCACTTGAGTTATGCCTGAAGCAATTCCTAGTTATAATGAAGAAATATGAACTCTAGATAATTAATACTGATATCGGTCATATATTACAAGTTTGATTTTCATTCACTGTATTTGATGCACAGCACTAAATAAAAGTGTCTTAAGTTTTCAAAAATTAACTTCTGAAAAAAGGAAAATCATGTACATCTGGAAAGGCACATTGTTAATAACTAGATTTCCTCCTCTTTGGTGTTTTGCTGTTCATTTACATCTACTCTAAACCCACATTTAATATATCAGCAACATAATAAACTTTGGCCCAAGGGAAAGTCAGTGGCCTCTGTCACAAATACAGAAATGTCACAAGTCTAATTCTCGCTCTGGCCATACTGTGACACATTCAAAACCTGTGGCCCAGGGAAGAAATAATCACAATGGAGTCCATTTGCAGGCAGGGAGGAAAGAGTCAGACGAAAAGGAGCTGGAGGCCTGTCCTGCAAAGGGAAGGGCCGATACAGATATTTAAAGAATAATCCTGTAAAATCATTCCCTTGAAACATCGAGTTAACACAAATCCTTTTTTCCCTTTGTAGAAATCAGAAGAAAGGGGAACATGAGGAATCCTAGAAAGTTTTACCCCCAAATACCCTGTAACTTCAGAACTGTTTTCTGCTGACCTACACCTTCCTCAGGATTTCCAGACCAGCAACCTGCTAAACTAACAATAAAATTAAGAATAGTATCATTTTTACTGGAAATGATTTCTGTATGAGAATGTTACTGCGTTTTCAAATGTGCTTTATTTGACTGAGTATGACAGCAAATTATAGGTAGACCAAAAAAATAAAAACCAGGGGTTAATAAAAACAAATACAAAGACACCCAATTAAAAATACACAAATGAAGTAATCCAAAATAACCTCAGACCTGCCCTTTACAGCTGTCTCCCAATAAACCAAATCCATGAATAGAATTTGGACACCAATGAAGCTACTAGGAATTCGATCTTTAAAGACTACTCTTTAACCAAACACTGAAATTATAACAGTGGCAACACTTGTAAATTTTTAAGAACTTGAGCTGTATTATACCTCAGTGACATTTATGCTGAAGTAAATGGTTTTTTTAAGAATGAAAACTAAGTAGTATTTTATGAGGACTATTTTTAGCTACATGAAGACTTAAAACTGATCACAATGAATGCACACCTTTAAATTATCTGTTCTATTCTTAGATTTTTTTTCTAGCCCTTGAACATTTAATTATTATTAGATACATCTGTGTACGTACAAGGGACAAGAGAAGAGAGGGAGGGTCTAACTCTTGTGGGCATGGACATGTCCAACTGTCAAAGTTTATGCAATTCATTGGTTATATTAATCCCCATAAATTTCCCTCTACCGGCCTATTGAAGGAATACATCCACAAGGACCTTTACTTTACAGGCCTTAGTAGAAGATGTCATTGATTTGCATACCTAGGACTTCAAACGTTAAATGACAGAGGACTTAAAGTTCAGAAACAAAACAACTAAAACCTTCCGTTTTTATACTTTTGACTATTATTATGCTTAATATTATAAACAGTACAGTCTGAGAACTGAGACTTAAGCTCCATCCATGTTGAAATGGTAATAAAATGAGATACACTTCATACCTGCACTTCTTAGGTTGGGGTCTAGGTCTGGCATTTCCTTGGACGCTTCTGGACTGACGCTGTAGATAGATGCTCCTGCTTCACTGACAATGCTGAAATATAAAAGGGCAAATAATCAAAACACCTCATGACTAAAAAATTAGCAAGTGACTTAATTGAATATTTAGATTTTTTTTTTTAAGCCTTATATTTTAAAGATATTTTGAATCAACTGAATAGTTATAAAAGTATGACAGTACAGACAAAGCAAATGATCTCCGTTTAAGCCAAAACAGCCCTCCCTGACCTGCAACATCCATTCTTTTCAATTCTGGCCCTATTATAAACACACACTGTGCATGATATCAGACCACATAGTAATCTTCCCACAGAGAAAAGGAACACCAGAAACAAGTGTTACCAGAAGTAAAGAAGCAAACCAGCTTCCATAAACAAAACAAAAACCTACCCGACAATTTCATTAAAAACATCTAGATTCTAAACATCAATTAAACTACTACACGAATCCAAGTCATGAGCATGCACACACATTGTCTAAAGCTAGCTGCCTAAAAGGCTCAGAAAAAAACCAACTTGATACAGACTGAGGCACAGAGCTGCAGCTTGCTTCTCAGCGGCATTTAATACCGTCTTCTCCCTGCTCTCACTGCCATCCCCAAAGAATAACATAGACTGCATGTCTTCAGTAACTTAAACTACAGTTCATGTATCTACCACACACCTCAAACTCATTCAGTAATGATGATAAACTCACCAATTCAAATCACAACATGCAATTAAAAAACCCTCGAGCGCTCTAGTTCCACTCAAGAGAAAACAGCAATCAACTGTTCACAGTGTAAGTTTATTTTCAGCTGTGAAATTTTGACACCACTGAATCAACAAACAGTATATTTCTTCAAATAACTTAAACAGAACTTGAATTTCAGACTGATAATTAAGGCATCACACAGCTACTGCACTGGAGAGGAATACTATCAGTTACAGAACTATTTTTGCTTTTACTATTCCACTCTCAGAACAACCTTTTCTTTGCCATAAGGAGGAAAAACCACAGTCCAGACCTTTCAATAAAAATCATAACTTTGCTTTATATTGTTTTAAAATTAGACTATAAATTTTTCTCTTAAGAACATTTAGCAGGTCACATTTTTAAATGAAGAAACTGATACCTAGAAACCCCTCTTTTCAGAAAAAGCTGGAGAATAGCTCAGTGATAAAACACATCCCCGTTCAGTGTTCCAAGCATGTTAACAGTAAATAGTAGTAAAATGCAGATATAAAAATTATGTTTTTCTTACTGTTGTTTTTACAGGTTGCTTGGTTTTTTTAATATATATATATTATTATCTATTCAATCAAAATGAAATTTGGTAGAGTGCTGTACATAAGTCAGATTTTATAGTTACTAGGAACTCAAAAGAACATTTCAATATTACAGACAAACTGGATCTTTCAATAAATACAGACGGTAATACAGAAGAGAAAAGGATTTTATCCTAACTCCAGTCCTATTCAAACAACCAGTTTACAAGACAGAAAAATTGCTCAGACCAGTTTGTCAACAGGCTGAACAAGGCAAATGAAAATGAAATTATTTTTGTGATCTTTAAAAAAAATTCAGTATTAGAGGGCATTCCATCACTATAAATGGCATTCAGAAAACAGTCTCATGACAGTCAATAACTGACAGTCACCAGCAAAAAAAGTTTGGAAATATGGTTATATCACAAAAACCTAGCTGCTGAAAAATGGAGATGTTGACAGAAGCCTCCTCAAACTGATTTTTCTGATGGAGTAGTTTAAAGAACAATGCAGCAGAATTTATTTCTTAACCTGTTCACACCCTATAAAGGCTGCATCTGGCAAGCACTCCCTTTTTGGAAATTGCTTTCAAAAAACCACACACATTAGCACATACTTCTAACAGCTTTTAACTAATTGCTCTTCAATCTCTTTGTATTCAAACAGATCCAAAAAAGCTAACCTCTCGTGCAATTTCTAAATTTAATAAATTGATATTACACTGATAAAAAAAAATGTTTTGCACACATTTTTACAGTGCTGTACTACAAACTGTGTTAATTGCATGCAGCTTCTTGCTTCATCCCTCCCAGTATTTTGTGCAGTGAAAAGACAAAGTGGCATGGATGGGAATTTTAACACACTTGATAATTTATTGATTCTCATTAATGCTACACTGAAAATTTTCAGAAGTGAGAGAAATGCAATAATACTATCATGCTATGGTAGTAAGTGATGTGCCAAATTTTAAGGTAGGTAGCACAAAAACTCCTCGCTAAAATGAGTAAATAAGATTAAACTCAGGATGGAAGGAAGAAACATTTGAAAAGAGCACACTTCCTTTCCTCAAGTGCAAGAACATTTATACACCAAAGGAAGAAGGAGGGGGGAAGCCAAGTAAAAAATTATTTCAAGGAGGAAAACAAAATATAAAAAGCACTTTCAGAAGCAGCATACACTGGATATTTGACACCTATTCTAAGATGGTTTTGTGTACACATGCAGTTATTCTATGAAATATTTGGTGTAGCAGACTTGGAAAAGGAGGGGAAGAGTTTCCTCTCACGCAGAACCCCGTACCGCTGCACCGAGGACAGTAAAACCCAGACGGTAAATAAATTTACCCAGCGTAAATGCACAGGGCCACAAACTCCAAAGAATCCACCCTCTGGTTCGTTCAAGCATAGTCAACCAAACTTTTACAGACCTATTAGTGGCTGTCATGTGGTTTTATTTAGTTTGTTTTTAGCTACAGTGAGGTGGTTACTAATGTGACACTGGCACATATGATATTAAAACATTTAGCTTGGTTAGAACACTAAGATTATAAGCAAACTAGGTTTGCAGATTTTTCTTTGCAGTTGTTTTGGATTTTGCTTTTTGACTGGACAGGAGACAGTCACTTTTTAGAGACACTTTATGATTTTCTTTATTCTAATGCTTCTTCTTAAAAAGGTAATGCTATATAGGATAACTTATGCTAATTTTGTATTGCAAAATGCTCTGCATCATGCTTTCAAAGAATATACATATTTTATGTCAGAGCACATGAAAACAAAACCAAACCTGCTCAAATCAGAAGGCAATAGAAATTCAGTCCAAAATACTGCGGTCCACAATGTTCACTAACCTCCTCAATCTCCCTCCTTTTTTTTTTTTTTAAATATACAAATTTCAAGACAGTCAAAAGCAAGCCCTCACAAGTGTTGTTAAAAACTCTATCTAAAAATCTGCATATGTTCAGAAATAGAATTTGACTTTTTAAGCCACATAATGTATTAAAGGACGAAACTAGACTCCCCCACCCCCTCATAAAATGAGATCCTTACTTCTGTGCATTTCTTAAGAGGAAACATTTTGCACTGGCCAAAATCTTAACAGTTAAAACTACATTATTAAAATTTTATTTTGCTATTTAAAGTCAGAAAAAACCTAGGTAAATAAGCAACTGATCGTGATATGATATACTTATACACAAATGGACAAGTTTCATAAACTGCTCTCTGAATTGACAAAAAAAGCAGGCAAAGAATCTGGGAACATGCCTCCACACTGTCTGCTTGCCACATTAGCCATCCTACAGATAACTCTTTTTCCTCAGCATCTATATTCAACTTTTTAAAATTAAAAAGTGCCAAAACGACAAAGCCGCTACATAATATTTCAATATAACCTTTTTAACTGTACAAACAGAGTTGTTGCATAGAAAGTAAGTTTTCATACACTGCACCGGTCTCCTTCACGTTAGTTAAGACACATTTTAAGTACTGTTAAAATAACACTAAACGTATTCCACTAGCACCACCTGGTGGGCTCTCAGCTTTATGCTAGAGACCATGTCAGCTGTATTTTAAATGCTTTAAGAAGCCCTTTAGCGTTTACTAGAGCAAGTTAATTTCTTATTCAACTTAAATAAACATTACATATTTAGTATGAAAAGATAATCTGAATGCCTGTCGAAAGCATACAGATTTTCAATCTCTTAATTTTTACAGGGAAAAAAGCCATAAGCCTTTATTGTAAAAGGTTTAAAAAAAATAATAATCTCAGAATACTTTTTTTTTTAAATTTAAAGCTATTGCATACCTACAAAAATGCATAATTTAACAAACTAGAGTTATCAACATTGTTTAGATGTTACTACTTCACGTACATGCATATAATGGCACATTTTTTAAAACTTACAAGGTTCTTCCATAGTAAGTTTTCACTGAAAAGTTATGTGCAAAAATCTAATGTATGTACAACGAAAAAGATATATCAAGCTGGAGGTTTCTAGTGTTAAAGATGGATGCAGCTTCCCAACATTCTCATGAACCTTACCAACTTTTCAGACTATTTTATTACACTGAAGTCATTTCCCAACAGCCAAATGCAACACTGGCTTAATAACCTACAGAGAGAGAAAAAGTAATTTTATCCAACTTTACATAACTTACTGTTCCTACAATCTCCAAAACCCTGATTTACAACTTGAAGCCTTGAAAATAACATCTTAAGAAACAATACAAGCACAAAGAAGAGAACAGTGTTAATACTTGGAACAAAATTGTGGTCATTTTAAAAGCAAAGGATATGTCAACCTCAAAGTGGGCCCAGGTTTTCGTATTTGTTCATGAAATTATGATCTGCCAAAATATAGCTCCCTTCCCAATCAAAATTTAGTAGTTGTGGTTAACTCCTCTAACCCAACTTTTTACATATTAACTGATAAATATATTCTTCATAAGCTTCTGGCAACAAAAGCTAGAGACTCCCAAAAAAGGCATAAGTACCGAAGGGTCAAAGGATTATTCAGTGTACTTAATAAAATAATTGGCTTAAGAATTACCCAGGACAGAAAAATAAAACAAAATAAAATGACAAAATATTTACTAGAAAAGAATGTTACATTTAGAAGCTCTACTGGAATGCTACAAGCTTTAATTATGTTGATAGATTTAGTGATTAAAAACAAACTGAGGAGGGACCGGGAAGACTTAATTAAGTACAGGCTCAAAAGATGATTGGGCTGTTTCATGAAAGAGAAATGCATACTGAAAATACAGAAGTCACAATTAGCTCCAGAAGAGCTTAAAACCAAAAGTGGTTGATAGCTACAGAAGTACCAGAGAAACAGCACGTCTACGTCTGGTCTTATATGTCTCCCTATATACCCATTTTTGGTGACTAATGAAAACTACCTATGGGAAGTCAAAGCTGTTTCATATGAAACAGCAATAATCCCTTTATTGCATTTTGACTTGTGTCTCACTCTTTCCTCTCCTGTCAAGCAGGGCACTGCCTATGGCAGAAGCAACTTGGACAGCCCCTCCAATGCCTCATCATCACCAAGGGCAAGCTGCAGGTTTCCTGCCATCATAGGCAGTTACCTGGGCTCTGGGTTCCCAGGGTCTCATGTTTGTCTATGTGAGCACTCCGGTCCTTATACACAGCACAGATCCTTCTGCTGGGGAGGTGATGAATACGGCCAACTGGAGACTGCAGTCCAGGGCAGGCCGAGCGCTGTGATTTATTCAGCCACACGCGCTTTGCCACAGGAACAATAGGATACCAGACTTGACAGACCCTGGCTCTGACACAGCTAAGCCATTACTTTTTTTTTTTTTCTTATGAAGAACATATGTCATGGAAGTGCAAGATAAAAAGGTTCTGGTATATATTCAATAATGTATTCAAAAAAATAAAAAGCTTGAGAAGAGTTTTAAAAGCCTGTTCATTCTGACAGATGAGCTCAAATTAAAAATCTAGTCTTTCCCCCAGCTCCTATGAGCTCGTAGTATGGCAAAGGAAGATGTTAGGATCATGAAAAAAGATTATACTAGCAAGCAATCATGATTCAACAGAATCAAGCCAAAACCCATACAATTCATCTGTGCTTTTAAATAATCTAAGGATTAAGCTTTAAATTTTAACAACATATAGAACTCGGGAGATATTCCAGTATTAAATATATTTTACAATGAAAAAATATACAGTTAGATAGGAATGGAATTTTCATTGAATTTCCACTGCTTCATACCACACAAGTTTTGCTTATAGAGAAGTCCACCTTTCAAAACCAGTCACATTAGACAAGAGGTGTTATGGTCATCTTTTGCAAAAATACTACAGAAAAAACTCACAGTGACGTCATTCAATTGCAGGGAGGGAGGGAGGGGAACAAGTTTTAAAGAACAGTTCCTGCTGCTCAGAAGCTCCCAAGCACACAAGAAGTTAAGCCCACACAGTGCTTTCAGATAGCACATCAAATGATACAGACCCTGCATTGATGCTAAACCATTCTGTAAGTTTCCGTAGAAAATATTAAGTGAAATTCTGCTTACAACTAGTGTTTTGAATTCTCAACAAAAAGGTCTGTGTTTCTACCCACATATAAATGAGTTTGCTCGATATTTCACAAAGTTTACCAGAAATTACACCATGCAAAGAAGAAAACAATTTTCTCCCGACCAACTCAATCTACTTTTTAAAGTAAAAATTATCAAACTATTTCAAACCAGGAACTCTGTCATGCAGCAAATTACAACACGGAACAACAGTATGTCTTTCAGTCACAAACCCTACTTTTGAAACAGCTTGCTGACCCTACAGCAGTAACAATAAATAAGCACCTTATAAAGCAGCTTCTGAAATGACAAGGCAACCATCCTTGCATTAAGGATTATTTCTCTCCTGTTCAGACACAAATGATATTTAGTGCCAATCAAGCTGATGGCTTTCCTGGTAGACAGCGTAGATCTTTAGAACCTACTCAAGAGAAAAGAATTAGGCCTGTTTCTATCAGTGTTTCGCAAGATAATCTAATCACAGTTTGTATCATTGCTTCAAATCATTCTAAGTGACTTATCTTAAAATAACATTAAGTCTTAGAATGGTATTTGATTTTCCATTTTTCCAGGATGCTTACGAAGAACTAAACTTCACTACAGAATTAAAGTATGCACTTTCAGATGAAGAACAATAAGCAAAAGAAAAATGTAATGGTTTGAAATACCAAGTTATAGTCTTTCAACATCAGATAAAAAGCAAGAATTCCTCAATGTCTGCTTTAAAAGAAATTAAAAGGAATACAAGAAATCAAAGACAGTTTAACTAAAAAGACCTGCATCCAAATCTCAGAAGAAATGTATGACAAAGACTGAAAAATTAGTAAGTATATTAAAAAATGCAATTATTGAAACAGTTATCTTCAAGTATTACACACTTCCCTGCAAGGTGGGAAATATTAGGGCTAACAAAGCCCAACATTTTCAACTTTCACTGCTTTCTAGTGTAAGAGGGCTGCATGTTGATTTTACATTGTAAGAGCATTTTGCCTGTAATCAAACTTAGTAACAGGATACTTCAAACAAAAGGACAATTATGTTCTGAGCCACACAACCTGATTGCCTATTTGTTAGCACAAAAGGTGTTTCAAGTATATGGGGGAAGCAATTGTAGCATAGGATTTAAAAAACTTCTCCTTTAGAAAAGGTATTACTTTAGAAAATGCAGCCCAGTTCTGCTAACTTCCAGATTTGGATGAATGCAGAAAACATATCCCACATAAACCAGAAAATTTTGAACTTTTCTGATTCTGTAATCAGTGAAATGTTTTAATTCCTCAACTACCATCATTCCCCTCCCCAAAGAAAAGTGGTGTGAAAAAATTTCCTGCCATTAAAACAGTAAGACAATTGCTACTTGCAGCAGAATGAAATAGGTTTGAGAATTATTGCAAGATACAACAATGAGTTAGCCTGCTTTAATTTCTTCTGCCTTCGACGTAACTCTATGAATCCCTAAATCAAAACCTACTTGCCATAGTAAACTAATAAAACTAACTGTATAGCTATGGCCTGGAATCCTTTATTCATCTGTGTATGAACCATGCCCTCAGCACATCCCTGCAAAGGGAAGAACGATCAGATATCTGTCTTCATCTTGTCTGAAAACGATGACATTTTTCAGTAAGAAAAGGGTCCAAATGGCAGGTGTCAAAGAGCCTTAGCTTCACACGTGGTGCTAGGAGGCAGAAAAAACAACAGTAGCGTGTGGCCATGTCAGAGCTGCACAGAAGCTGCCGTACAAGTGCATATCTGAAAAGAGCAAACCTCATAGCCTGTTAAATCAATCTAGTGCCAGATGCTGTTATCAGAACACAACTGGTGCTGCAGATTCATCCCCAGAAGAAATACACGTCCCCATGTCTGCCGTGAAAAGTGAAAGACCTAGGGTGGCATGTCTCAAGACTGAAGGTGACAGTCACCTGTGACTGCCCCCACCGCCTTCATTGACAGTTTTGGAAAACAGGTCCTGTCATTGCTCATAAAGCAGCTGGAGCTGAAGCTCCTTTCTGCTCTTGCAGAGAGCTTTAAAATCTGAACTCCAGGTCCAAAAAAACTACTTCCAAGTTAACCATCCAATTAAAAAGCAGTTAAGTCGTTTATTTTTTACTTTAAACATTGTAGCACAGTAGGAAATTAAGAGAGAGAATTCAGCTACTGCTCTTCTCCCTGTTGCAGCAATGCCATGAAGAGAAATTGCAGCAATATGGACGTTATAGAATACAATATTACCTTAATATAAGAGGACAAGTTTAAAAAGAAATTACAATAAAGCATTAAATAGCATTAAAGTAATTCTAAGCAGAGTTAATGATAATTAAACACATTCAAATATGTTTAAAAAGTTACTTATCTATAGCCGATTAACATTAGAAGAAAGGAAAGACAGTAAAAAAGGCTTCAGGATCAACATAGGAAATGAAAACCTTAGATCCCACTTCTGAAAATATAATAAGCATGAAAACGAGTATGCTTCTTATGAATACACTTCATAATTTCAAGACCAATCCTGCCAGCACTCACTCAGTTTTACACAACTAAATTACCCCTGTGACCTCAGGGGAACAAACTGTATATACAGCACTGAAAAAATATAGCCAAACACCAATAAGATTATACCCAACCTCGTTTAACCCACTGGGAGGAAGGCACAGGGAGACAAAAAACCAACCAATTTTGGCAGTCACGCTTCAAAAAGAAGAGAAACACTAGGGGATGTTCACATTTCATATGTTTATAGAGACTCTTGAAATGAAATTGCCTAGATGCGCATGTTAAAAACATGGCAAAGTCCAAAAAGATGCTGCTGCTCCCCCAAAAGCCTCGCAACACCATTCCACAATGCAGAGCTCAATGAGCAGCCTTATTTAGCCCCTGCCCCTCCCAGTTCTCAAGAGCTTGGTGCAGCCTACAAGCCTGACCCAACACCATGAAACACAGCAAAGCAGAAGAATCTGCAAGTCCCAGAGCAGAAGGCTGTCACCACCACTGTCCTGCCTGCAGCTCCTCCTCAGCTCAGCCAAGCAGAAACCCCTGCAGTAGCAGCACATGGGGAAAGCTGGTGTTTCATCCAGCCCATCTCCAGCCACGCAGGATCTTGCAAGAGATAAGACGCATCCTGGCTGCTTTTAGAAACAGCAGAGGCAAGTCAGCAGTTCATGTTCATGCACAGTTATTCAAGTTGGATCATTATAAAGTACCAAGAACTAAGATTTTGGGAACAAATACTCTTTTTTTTTTTTCAAAAAAGATTCCTGCCTATAAAGCAATACCTAGACTTTGCTAATACCATCTATATTTGGCATTGTCACCAACAGTTTATAACTGGGGAAACAGATTTCTGCCTAAAGTCTGTCTACTTTTCAAACCAAAACACTTCCCTATTGCACACACTGTCCTACCCACACCACCCTTCTTCTGTAGGACACAGGACATTTAAGATAGAGATGACCCATTAAGGAGAGTCCATCAGGTTCTCCAGTGAATACAGACCTCTCAACCAGCTTATTTCTCTGTGAACTTCAGAGAGCATGCAGATTTAGTCAAATAAAAATTGTATCATGAAGTCTGACATGATAACAGTCATTTTGAAATTATCTAGAAAGGCTAAAAGAACATGCTATTCAATTGCTCTAATTGCTCCCAGCAATCATTTTTATCTGGTAAAACAGGCATCACGGATGTAGCAACTGTTGTGGCTAAAACTCAAGTTATTTAAGCCAGACCAAAGGCTGAAGCTTAGAGTCATGTTAACTCTCGTGAAGACTTTGTCCCCAGAGTGGAGCATAACTGGACAAGACCACAACATATGGATTAAAAATGCCTCTTGGAGAACAGCACCTCCAGCAACTGTCATTTTCTTTAATGCTCACTCTGGGCAGTTGGGAGACAGCCTGGCCAGTACTGCCGTGCAGCCTCCACAGCCCTGATTGATGCAAAATTCTGACCTGTAGCTTTGGCTCGACTCAGGCTTTATTCTGTTCTTTCCCCCTTCCTACAATATCACTGATGTTAGCACTTGATCTCCCCTTCCCAGGCTCCCCTCTCCCCAGCACAGATCCACAAGCAAAGGCTTCTGTTAGGGCTAAGCAAGGCAATATAGACAGACTCTCCACATGGTGTAAGGGAATCACACACGATCCCTCTCTGTTTGTTCCCTCCACATCCCTCTTAACATCTACACTGTATCTCAGGACATCATATTAAATATTTTTAACCTACAGACACTTCTTGGCACAGCTTATTGAACTCTGAAGTACCCAGGTTTTCCACATATAGAAACTCAAAATAAATTAAGAATTCTGGAATCAGAATCAATGCTGCAAGGAAAACTTCTTTGAGGTACTAAATAGTAAGGAAAAGTGTGACATCTTTCTAGCTGCGTTGTTTCTTTTTACTTTACTTTGATTTAAAATTCACCTAAAAAAACCCCAAAACTGCCTGCTTTAGTTCGCAGAAGATGTGTTCGCCTCCTGTGTTTATTCTCCAGCTCAACGTACTCAAGACAGATATTACATAAAGTAAATGGTGCTTCATGCCGATCTGATCAAAATTATATGCTGCTATCACTCAAAAATCATTTCTGCAAACTTAATCATGACAGTTCTCGTACAATTTCTAAAGTCCTCATTTGGTTTCTTTTGTTTTCTTTCATTTAATACAGGAAAAAAACCAGTTTGCTTTGACATTTTCCTATACACTAGTTTATGACTATTCAAAGCCGACGCTCATCAAGAAGTGTTCCATTCTGTCCATCAAGGAACATTTTTCTTCACTGGAAAAAAGCCTGTAAAACTGAGGTACT
This sequence comes from Numenius arquata, assembly GCF_964106895.1. NCBI lineage: Eukaryota > Metazoa > Chordata > Aves > Charadriiformes > Scolopacidae > Numenius > Numenius arquata. Next base: position 37,806,268 of record NC_133577.1, on the reverse strand, counting down.
GGTTTAGTGATTCCAGAAAAATCTATTAATCCCTTGTGAAGCAACTGTAGCATTACAATATAAAAAGGATTACAGTGACAGACAGGAAAAAAACCAAGAAAATTAAGAAAAAGAGTAGGTTACTCATTCTTCAGAAAAAGGTAAGATTTTTTCATGCAAGACTAAAAAAAATAATAAAAATTCAAATGAAGCTTGCTTTATCTTAACAAGCAGTTTTCTTAGACACAGATGTAAAGGTAAGTCAGAAGATGTACTGAAATGTCTGTAGAGCATCATAAGTAGAAAAGTGAATAATTTAATAACAAAGCACTCCATCTTTTCTTAGTCCTTCAGGGTTCTTTCACATCTTCTCTGGTGCTCCTCATTGTTATAGTTTTAAATATTATTATTTTACTGAGATGATATGCAACCACTGGGCATCTACAGTAAGAAAAGCTAATCTGAATCAAATACATCTCCAAATGAAAGTGAGTTAAACTTTAGGTGTATTCTTGCTTATCCTTTAACCATTTGAAAAGTGGATACCATCTAATTTTGTACTACGAAGACAAGTACGTATCAACCTCATGAAAAAACAAATAAAACCAACCACCAAATGCCCACAATTAATGTGGGGATTAATTAATTGCATGTTTTTATAGAAAAAAAAATTCCTTTAGTAAGACTGTAACCAAAAAGGGGATAAAACTGACAAAAATTAATATCTGGAATTAGCAAAATAAAAGTTCAGTTAGGTAGTACTATATTTGTTTTCCCTCTTCTCTTAAAAGGGAACAATTTGTTCCCTCAGGTTGTGACAGATCCACACTGGAGACTTTCCAAGAGTAACATCACTAGAACTGGCATAAACATATGCTGAAAGACCACTTCATCTAAAACATGTTTTTCATCCAGTTACAAACACTTTAAAAAAAAAATTCCTTCTGGACTGAAATTTCTTGTGCTTCATTTCTAACCAATCACTTTTAGACCCCAAAAAAACCTCAACTGTAAAATAGTCTTTTTTTTTTAAGTTATCCAAATACGAAAGCGTAGGATAAGATGGCCACCTAGTTTTTGAAGAGCTATACTTACATCTAAATCATAAAAATGCAGCTAAACTTTTTTATATCCTACTTTTTACACCACAATTTTCAAAGTGATTCTCCAGCCATAGCTAAGTTACACAGTACTTAGATACTTAATCACCTGCAATTCCAGTAATAAAATATCTTAAAATAGTGTAAAGGTTCATTAACACATTTATACAGGTCATTACTCATGAGTCCAATGACAAATATTTTACAGAAAAAAAAATCTTGGAACATGCATCTTTTTAACCGCATTAACCCTCTTTTTGACACCCCATTTTATAATGGGAAAGTCACTTAGAAACGTTTGAGGAGTTATGGGTCACAGTTACACAGTTTTAAACAAAGGCACTAACAAAAGTAAAATGGTTGACTCATCCTTTTAAAATACAACTATGTTGTTTTCTCTAACAGATGATAAAGTTTACACCAGGAAGTTCATATGCAGTTTTTTCTTGGGAGGCAAGAAAAATGATGATCTATCAACAGCTTGACTTCTACCTAAAATCAAAGCCCTACAATGAATTACTGATTTTCTCCTTTCCCCATTCAAAGCTCTGGTTTCTCTCATCGCACATGTTACTTCAAAATGAGAGCAAATATTTCAAGCTTTCCCACCAATTCATATCTGGGCAGCAAGAAAGGAAGGTACGCTGGCACTTGATTGAAGAGTCTTCTGGAGAACATTACACAGAAAGCACAGATGATCAGAACGTAGACCTGCGAACACCCACAGAGTCTAAAGTTACCCTGTCATGTGGGCATGTCAATGGGCATCTACTCCACACCTGTTTCTCTGGATCGGTCAGTAGATACTTATGTCCAGATCCTGCAAGACAAGCCAGCAATGAAAAGCGAGGGTCTTGGAATGATTCTTTCAGCTTTTGGAAACTGTTGAATGCTGCCAAGGAATCACGGCAGTTGAAAGACACCTGTGGAGATCAGCTGGTCTAACACCCTCATTCAAAGCAGGGTCAACCAAAGCAAAGTTCCTCAGGGCTGCGTCCGGTCAGGTTTCAAATATTTCCATTAATGGAGACTCCAAAACCTACCATATATTAAAAGGAACTCGGATCCTCTGTAGCTAAGAACAGAGGTTTTGATAATATTAAAGTGAGTTTCAGTATTTTTTTTTTAATGGCAGTTTAAAAATTTAGCACCACGTATACATTTCAGAAAAGTATCTATCTGCCCAAGAACAATGTTAGAGAAACAAATGGAGATTTAAAAAGTCAACACTCTGTTTTCAGTGCTGCACTGAAAACTCATTTAACAATCCTAGCTTCCTCAAATGCTATAAGCTAAAAGAAAACCTGAAATGATTGGGAAATTAAGTGAATGGAAACATGTGTCCTGCTGATTCCTGCAGTAACAGAGTAGGGACACTTAATTTCAAGTGTCTGATGTTAAACTGTTAAGACTATTCTTGTAGTTGATAACTAACAGCTGCTGCTTAAAAAAAAAAAACAAAACAACAAACACCAAACCCCAACAATTCGGAGATCAGGGCTACGGAAGAAAAGACAACACAGTATTAAAACAATAATTGTCCAGATGATAACAAGAGTTTACGTGACTCCATGGCAGCGCAGCAGCAAAGAGCCCAGGGGCACTCTGGCTGATGCAGACGACTCCTACAGGGGGTCATGAAGAACATATGCCAGGGTGGGATCAGCAGCACCCTTTAATGTGGCAGAGCATCTTCTGCCCTGGGGCGCCTGCTCAGCTCTGCTGGCTACTGCAGAAGGTGGCAGAGCCAAGCCTTGTCCTCAGCCTGCTGCTGGTAGACAGGCCAGTCCTATTGCTGCCCTCAGCATCACCGTGGCCCTGAGCCAGCACAAAGCTCACATTCACACAGTAACGTTGTCACATGCAACAACATGACCGACATCTGCACTGGACCATTCTGGGGCTTTTACTGGTCAGGTTGTTATAAGGCTGAGAGCATCTCTTACATTCACTGCAGAGATGGGGCAAAAAGCTCCTCCTCCACCAAAAGAACAAGGCACAAACATAAAATATTTCCCCCCAGAGACAGGACAGGCTTCCAAGTCTAAACATAAAAAAAAGTTCAGCTAATCCAGATTCAAATTATATTAAGGAAGTATGGATGTAGATTTCAATATTTAGGGTCTAATTGCTACCTTCCCCCCACCCCTCACTTTATAAAATTGCATGAAGGAGAATGTAATCCTAAAAAGCCATGTAAATACTTCTAAACTACATATCTAAAAATTATTTTCTAAAGTTAGCTAAAGACAGGTATGTTCAGAATGCTATTCAAGAAGTTGAAACATTTTTTTACAAAATATAAATAAAACTTGAAAATTACTAATGCCACAAACCAGCACATCCTGGATTTGTGTTTAATCAAATCCTGAGAACCAGAACACACATTTCACAAGCTCCATGTCTGAACTTCCTCTGAAGTTCATAAAGGCTCACAACATCACCAGCATCACAAGCACCATGTGATTTATGCAATTTAATTATATCAACTGTGGCACAGTAAAGAAGAAACCCCAAACTTATACTTTGCCATTAAAACCATTGGAAACTAACGTACAAATGCTTTATAAACAAGGAGTAGACATGAACTTAAACCATACTCACATATACCATTAAAATTTTTACATGAGACCTGTTTTAATCACTAAAAGCTTTGACTTGAGTGCAAAAACTGGTATTTCAGATGACCCAAAGACAACTTAAGTAAAGCATCTCCCCCAAAGTTCACTGTACTATTTACAAATTTTAGTTTATCACAACCTAACATTAACCACAAGTTAGCTTGGCTTCATAATGCTGGTATTTACGGTTGACTGAAAAATAATCAACTGCACTTTCTGCATTGCATATAAATAAAATATATTTACACAAACCATTATAATCAACATTTAATCTGTATCTTCACTTTTTAAAAAGCTGGAAGAAATTTCCTACAGGCCATAAAACTGAAGAGAATCTGCTGTGAATTAGATGCCACCGTTTTTTTCCTCTCACTTAGCACCAGAACAACCCCTTATTCAAAATTTTATCTCAACAAGAAAACATTACTCCTGCTAACGTCAGAAGTCCCATAACCTACACCCTATTGTAACAACTTTATCGAAAACAAGCCAGCAAAAACTTGTTCCACTAACAACAATCAGCAGCACAGCATTTCCAGTGAGTGGCCTTCTCCAAAAATGCCAAGAGGTCGTAGGCAGTTTCACCAAGGAGAAAACTGTGACCAGTGAGGCACCAAGCGGCTGTGGACCAGCAGGTAAAAGAGATAGCAGGGTCCCAGCAGAGCCAGGATCAACAGATGCAGGGGGAAACAAGAGGAGCAGAGAAGAGGACAGGCTTAAGCATTCCTTTAATAGGAATTAAGCATTCCTTTAAAAGTCTTTTTATTGTTGTTGCTAAAGAAATGGGATATATTAAAAAGATACTATATCATGATTTCAAAATTATTTCATTTTAAAACATTCAAATTGACAATGTCTCTTTCTATTTACTCTTATAGCAGAAGATTAAATTTAACATTTCCTTCAGCAGAGAGATAATCACTGAGAAGTAATACAGGAATATCCAGTTTGATTTACTTAAAAATGACAAACTAACTTCTAGAGAATAACTTCAACAACATCAAAAAAAAAAGACAGAGTAACTTTGAGCAGTGATTTTACACTAGGAGGGAGAAATAGACCAGGAACAAGTAATAAATGCATCAATGATTTTACTGAAAGCCCACTTCCAAACTATATTTACAGTACAACATGGTAAGGCTGACAAGAGAATCACCCACGGAAGATGCATGTCGAAACTGTTTCCCTGAAACATTTATGTCAAATTCAAATGTCAAAATGTATTTTATCCAAATGTTAGGTCTAGTTCAACCCAATAAAAGAACTGAACAGGCAGTAGGCATGTTGCCTTAGCTGCCAAACATGTTTAACAAAATACAAAAATTAATTAGGTTTGAGAGATAAGGTCTACGTGAAAAGCTACTTTAATATTAGCAATAGCTATAACTACATATAGATGGACATCTTCCCCCCCCACCTCCACATTTTTTGTTTAGAAAGCTCCACAGACAACTGAGCTGTTTGGGCAGCACTTGCTGTTACATAAAATAATCTGATACAATTAGAAACTGTAATATTACTTGCAGTCGCAAACAGGATTAAAGTGAAAATGTTATTTCTATGTCAGCAACAAATTTGCTTTCAGGAGCACTGAGTATTTAAAGGAAAGGAAAACAACTGATGTACAGAACTGCTAGATGGATATTTACAACTGTACATAAAGCCACCAAAACAACACATATCTCCCAAAATTGAAAAGGAACACGAAAACCAGCACCACTGTCTCCTCTCTGTCCTTTCCCCTCCGTTCACAGTTGTTGCTGCTGGGACGGCCTGGTACTGAAGAAGGTGCTTCACGTAGCTTGTGTTTCTTGATGGCTCCTTTCAGATGTATTCTCTCTCACCTCTCTATCACCCACCACAACAAATGGATCATTTCTCCTTCCCTCCACTTACTCATCATTGACAAAACTGCTGGGGATCTAGTTATAGAAAGGAATTACCCTCAATAGGCACCTTCAGTCACAACCGTTTGACACTGCAGCCATCTAAATCTAATCCCTTTTCAAACTGAAATAACCTACTCAAAGGCCCTTTGAGACACACAGCACGTCTATATTCTCTGCCTCTCATGCCCTGAAAACATCAGAAGTATGCCGAAGCATCTCCTGTTGCTGTGGCTTCTTTCAACGTCATTCACAAAGGTTTTAAGACTGCCATAAGCTTTTTCGATAAGAAAAGTTAAATGAGTGGAGGCCAAGCATAGCCCCTAGTTTCAGCATCACCCAAAATTACTGCAAGTGAAGGTGCAACATGGGTAGCACTCACTCCTGCACTGCCAGCAGCCTCTCAGGGCCAACAGCCTCAGAACCCTCCTGGACTGAAAAGCAAATACATCATGTCTGTCAGTAAAGCAAGGGCTCTTTCCCTCTGCACTTACATAAAATTGTCATTTCTATGCCTGATTTCAGGCTACCAGACACCTAAGAAGCCATTAACATGTAATTTTCAAATCTCCCTAAAACCCAAGCTGTTTTGTCCTTTTTTTAAAAAAAAAAAAAAAAAAAAGTAAATCAAAGTTTGTAATAGTTGCTCTTCTGATACTGGGGGAATTTGTTCGCAGCTGTACAAGTGGCAATTTCCTGAGGCTTACTGCTCAAAACATACCTGAACATATTTTCGGAGGGAGACTTCTATCCAAACTTTGGATCTGCCCACAAACTTTCCTTTTTACCAGATCTCAACACTATTGATACTTCAAAGAATAAAGAAACTTTTCGCCCACTTATGACAGCATTTGTGCATATGAACATTCCTTTATTTTCTTAAACATTTCTAATTATTATTTAGAAATACATGCAACCCACACGTGTATGCTGTTTAACAGAGATCTAGGATGAAGAATTTCATCCCAAAAGTAACTCTCTGCCAGTTAAAAGCCACTGAAATTAAGGTATCTAATGCAGAGTGTTAGACAGCCTAATGTAATCCAACCACCTAAGCTTCTGCTATCAGCATCAGTGATAATAGCACAGTTTAAGTTCAAATAAATAAATAAATCTGTATATCACATCTCACAACAATAAAGGAAGGTCAGTAAGAGTTGAAATGCAAAACACCAAATGTGGTTTCACAAATGAATAGGTACGAAGTTTGGCAGAATCTCAACTTAAGTAAAAACACATTACTGGCAACCTCACACAAATGGAAAAATGCTTACTACTCCATTAGGTTCCTACAGAATGTCTACTTGAAGACAAAACACTATCCAAATATACAACCAGGTCAGACTGTGCAATAACAGTCTTATTACCTCACAAATCAGAGGATACATCTATTATTTATGTAATTTTAATGTGGATGCTCTTAGTATTAATTACATTCTATATTTTCGATGCTTCCACTTAAATTAACTCCTGACAGGATTCCATAAATAATTCCTGTTGGAGCTTTTTGTACATAGAGAGGAACCTAAATGAATTTTCCCAATCTTTACTAGTGAAAGTGTACCAATTGCCACAGTTATTCCTTGACAAAGTCACTTAAACACAAACATATGTTTCTGATGTCTCTTAATTATAAAGAGGATAATGCAGTAATATCCCAAATACCACAAGCATCACTTATTTTTGAAGGGCAATATTGACGCAAATCATAAATTAACATTCACTTCTCAGTATCAAAGATTTTGTTAGCACCACGATACCATACTAGTGTGAAGCTGTGCTATTTCATCTCAGGCAACGTGTTAAGTCCAGCAGTGTAAAATGCACAGATAGGGGGAATAAAAAACATACTGCAAGTTTTCATAACCAAAGTTCTGCAAATCCAAACAAGAGGGAGGATTTTCTGTGTGCAATTTCACCTTTTTTAAATATGAAGTTTCTAGGCCTTTCTACTTTTTGTTATTTTCAGATCCAAACCCAGTGGTCTTCAACCTGTGGTTCACAAGCTTCTTCCAAGAGGTTCACAAAGGTCACCGAAGAAACCAGCCCACTGTCAGTAGGCTTACGGTCTCTGGAGTCAATTCTACACTGCCACCAGTGATTTTTTCAATGGTCTGCAGATATAAAATACTTCCAAGATCCACCATCATTCAGCTTAGTCACTATCTAACCTCTTTTGGCTTCTGTTTGAGCAGGTAACATCCAAACCTGATTCCATTCCATTTCCACTGCAATAGAGATGGAGGTGACCACACGTGTCACTACTTTAAAGAAAAAAAAGGCACTTGAAACTACAGAGATACTGAACCATACATTCTAATTTCAGAAGCTCTTAAAACAGTGCTACAGCAGTCTGTAGCAAAAAGACTTTGTTGCAAAAAGTCTAAGCCTTTTTGATTTCTTTGAGATCAGTATCAATACCAAGTTTGGAACATTTAAGGCTCACATCATTAAACCTTCACAATCCTAGCTCTATAAGGAGCATGACTCCTTTTCTTTGTGTGGTATCTCGCAGTAACTGACCAAAACCCAACCTTCTAAGCTCTTAAGCCTTATGATGAGTAGACAGCACTTTGAAACTTACTCTGGAGTTACATGGAACACATGTACTTTAGCTCACTCCTGCTAAAAAAAAAAAAAAAAAAATTTAAAAAATGTAGTATTGGGAAAAGACTCATAGATGCAGCTGTTGAGAGTCTGTCTCCAATGCTCACTGTGAGAAGCAGTAATATGTCATTAGGTCACATTTTTTAGCTGATGTCCAAACCTCAGTTTTAAGCTTCGTCTATACACCATCCATTCACACCCACAAATGACTAGGGGAGGGAACAGAAGACGAGAGGGAAACTGTTCTCTTAACATAACTTGCTGCATTGAAAAGACAAGGAACGCACAGCTCAACTGAGCTCAAAGCTGTACAATGTTCCTGTATACTGTACTTCAGTGCCTCTGCCTAGAGGAAGTACCTTCAAAGTGCCCTGCCCCTTATTCCCAGACTATACCCTTGTTCTTTCTGCACCATTTCCTCAACCAGCTACCCAGTTCCTCGTGCATCTACCACTCCTTGAGCTACCTCTTAAGAAAAGGCTCCTTGCCTTGTCCTGACAGGAGGTACAAGATGGCACACATAGAGACCCACACGCAACCTTTCAGACATAGACAATGACTTGAAAATGTCATCCTTCAGTATCTCTACTGATACTCCAAATATCAGTGAGCCAACAGCCATCAGGAGGAAGAATGGCTTGGTGATCCTTCAGAGAAAAAAAGATGTCAGACCAAATAAAAACACTGATTCTGGGAGAAGTGGGCAGGTTATAATATTGCCTTATGTTATGTTTGTTCTGCTAAATAAGATCTTCCTGCAAATATTTCTTTGAAATTAAGCTAGTAAGAACCTTGTAGTGTTGACCAACTGGCACAGAAAAACTTCTAAAGCTGTAGCCACGTTAAACAGCCTGTTATGTGCCCCACTTCCTCAAAAATATCAGACACTCAAATGAACTAGTTTTGTTTCACTGTAGCAATCTAGCAAACTTAAGATTCAGTGATCTATTAAATCCTTCTTAATTTCTGAGCTTTGGAAGTAGCCTTGAACAAGAGACTTCAGGCCAGAGTGACTTGTCACAGCCATCATAGAAAGTCTTAAAGAAGGAGACTGCATTGGAAACACTGACCAGAACACAATGTTAAGTGATGAAAAAAGTGTTTTAGAGACTTCTAATACCAAGTCAAACACACCTCAAAAATAAAATCCTGCTCACAGTCTAGTTTTAGTAGCTCTATGCGGAACATTAAAATCACCACTACACATATTTGGTAAAAATTTGATTTCAAAGTGAACTTTAGGAACAAAATGCCCAGTTTTGCTCTATAAGTGTACCTCATGCAATATATACATTCCAAAACTGCTTCCAGGGACATGATGGGCACATGCTGTGCAGAAACGGTAGTGCTTGTTCTTTGCATATCCTTTGTCTGGCCTCTCTCAATAATCTTTTACCTTTCCAGTTAGTTCTAGTTTTGCATTTGTAAGTGTTTTTGGATGCTCCTCCCCCTTCACCTGACTTCTGTTGTACTGCAACATCAGATATTTTCTAGCTAGTTATCTTAAAAAAATTGTTTTATTTATCTGAAAATAAAGTATTTACAAGTAAACAGCCTGTGAACAAAATACTGCTCAATGAGGAACATAAAATTGAAAACAGAAATTTTGCAATCCTAAGTATAACAAATTACTTCTCTGTTAAAAAACAAAGGGGAGGGGAGAAGAATTATTGTGATAAATTTCTCATATTTATCTGATTTTCAAGAGTGTATCTGAGATCGGTACATTTCTAATTGAAGAGTATGCAAAGGTGCCCTTGAACATAATGTCACGTACTTAATAGCTTTCCATCCTAAAATCTTGCCTAATTTGTCAGAAGTCATTTTGTTTGTTTAGTGTCTTTTAAAGGTCTAAAGAGGTTTGCACACTGAAAATACATAACTTTTAAAATCACTGTTTGGTATTACCGTTACTATGATTTTCTCTTGGAAAGAGAAGACACAGAAGGGAAGTTGCATGAGTAACTTTCCTCTCCTCCCCGAGACTGTTTTCCCATAGATTGCCCTGGAACAAACTCAAATGACATGTCCTAGTGTTCTGGAAAAATGGACTTTTCCCTCAAGATTTAGATTTCTTTCACTAGTTACATTTACTTCCTGACCCCCTGCCTTCACATTGCTAAAGTCTAGACTCCACACATATCTTACTCTTTTTGAATTTAAAGGAATTCATAGTCTCTTTAACCACATTGACCTAGTCCCAATTAGTTGTTGTTCTCATCTTAAAAACTGTGAATTTCTCTGAAATAGAATTCATAGATGGTATTCCACAATTACGTCAAGTATATTGCTTATAAAGTTTATTTAAAAAGTTTCAAATTCATGCAATACAAGCAGAAATTATCCTCTTTTTTCCTGTCCCACTTTATCTTTACTGCTTACCCATTTCTTTTCCTCCCCTCAGAAAAACATGGCTAGAGATAATACTTCTGTCTACAGTAAACTTTTAAAATAAATAAAAGAGCTGAGTCAGAGGGGAATCTTTGCTTTCTTGGACTGCTTCAAAATCTAAGATGACACCTGAATTTCCCTTTTGAATATAATATGAGTTCAGCTCAACATAGATACCAGTCTGTGGATGCACTAGGAACCAACATCGGATGCTATTTTAAATGCAGACACTTATTAGAGTCCATGTTGTGCTGAACAACAGACTTATTGCTATGTAAGGTTATGAACTGTCAAGAGTAGCAGTAGGAAGAAGTCCCTACGCAGAGTGAGGGTCCAATTTACAGAACTGTCTCCCGTAAAGATAAATATACACAAAATTATTTTTCATTTGAAGTGTGCATGATCATGAGTTCTTATTCAGGTGTGAGAATCACAACAGAAAGTAACTTTTAAGTAAGGGACAGAAGACAGATTGGCTAGAAATCACTACATACTTTAAAGTGTTTTCATTGACTATGTCCTCTTAACGCACGTATTAAACCTGTTTGTTCCTCAAATTAATGTCTTCATTGTTTAGGACTTCTCATGACTCCACTAGAGCTTGAAAAAGATGAAAGCAGAACAAAGGTTCTTCAGCACACATTTCAGATGTGCGCATTGTTTCTGCTGAATATATATTCCTTTTGCCAAAACTTTCCAAATTACTTTCTACCTTCTGTATCAGACACCTAGTGACCTAAGGTGTGTAGGTGTGCGTACATAAATGTGTCATCAATAGAGTTATAAAGCTTAACAGACAAAAATAACAGCTTAAAGAAAATATAATCAAAAAGAAATAGGAATAAAGTTTCCCATATCCCTACCTCCCTTTGTACTCTCAACAGACTTGAAACAACTGCATTAATGCAGCAAGCAATAGCTTGTAAAAGGATGCAAACCAGCTGAAACATTTGACAGACAGTGTTAAATACCAGAGGATTCATATCAACCACTTTATTTGAAAAGGTGCTTTGATGTTGGCTATCTTTCATGTACCTCTTTCATGGCACATTAATAAGGAAAACTGAGATGGGGTAAATTAAGTCCCAAGGTCATATCTAGAGTTACAGCACTGTGGGTACCTGATGAAATACGGATTAATGCTGCATGAGCACTGAATAAATAAAACCACTTCTGTTAACCACTCAAACAAGTTTTACAAGTAGTTCTGAACTTTATTCGGCAACTAGACTTCAGACATCTTAATCCCCCCACACTGCTTTGAAACCTAATTATCATAATGTGAACCCGAATGTTAGGTCCCTTTCAAACTGCGAGTGCTATGAAGCAGAAAAGTAATGGGAATTAAGCTAGTGTAACATTAGAAATGTAGAGGCATGAAACTTGAAAGTGGCATTTGTTAAAGCTGAGAGAGTATAATGTAGATATTCAACAACATAAAACACACATTTAAATTGAAAAGGATATTTAAAGCATGTGCAGACACCTATAAAATACAAGCGGACCTAAAATCCTGTAGAACAAACATTTCCAAATCAATTTCTTGCCACCAAGGTCCAACTTCAAAAGGTATTAAACAGCCTTATTCTACCTTAGCAGAACATTTCTAAGTATTCTAAAGCAGACAATTTAAACATTAAAGAAAATCCAATGAGAACTTTACAAGACATTACAGACTTTCCCCCATTTGTCACAGTACAGAAGTGTTTGAACTTAAACAGCAATAAATTATTAATTACATTGCTTATAAAGCCTCAAGAGGCATAGAAGTTTTTGCTGAAAGTGGCAGAAAAGGATTTTGTATCAAGTTTAAAACCGAGTATAACAGAAATTAAATACCAAGCCATCTAAAAAGCAACAACAACAAAAAATATACTTCCTTGGCTGCATTCTTTACTATTTATTGAAAACTACTAACAATTCACAATACCTATCAAACTTTATTTTAAATATGACCTGAAATACTTTATTCCGATTGTGCATTAACATAAGAAGCGCATAAGAAAAGTCAGGCCAGTAAGAATGTTTGTATTGTGACAATGAAACCACTGAGGCCGAAAGAAAATTTGCAATTTTATTTTTCCAAACATGATGATTGAGTTGTTCGTGTTGTCCTGGTCTAGCACAGCTCACCTGTCATTCAGAAAGCTTTCAATTCCAAGATGTCTACAACCAACAGCAATCAAAGAAAAACAGTTGCAGTGATCGAAACACAGAATGAGATTCCTGAAATATTTTTTCAAGATTTTCATTTAATCCAAAAAGGCCAATGAAATCCTAAAAGTTCATCATCTGCCATGTTAATGCTGAATGCACTGTTGTTTAATTTACATTTCTGGTCCTGTTAAAACAAATACACTTCTCTAAAACAGAACATCTGTTTTGGTTATAATACAATGTATCTTTGGCAAGAACTCACAATAGAACTAACATAAATAATCAAGAATATTTATTGAACCTTGTAACAAAAACTGATTTGTAACAAAAAACCTGAAGACTAGATATGACTGTCTCTGGGCTCTAGTCCAGTCCTAATCTAAGTCAATAAACATAGCTCTAAAAGGGAAACTACAGTAAAAAAAAAAAAAAAAGTAGTAAGTCCTTCAGTTATTTAGGTTGGATGTAGGTATCTGAAAGCACATTGGTTACAAAAATACTGAAAAATACTTGCTTTAAATCAAAAACTGTGAAACTGAGTCCAGAGAGGTTTTAAAGCCACACAAAGAATCATGCCATATGCCCCACTTCCTACTACTGTCTTCTCTGACTTCTCTTCTCTTTGGAAATCTTCAGTAAAACTATACAAAGTTTGTACTTGCCATTGCTGAGGATTGCAAGCAATGCTTATTTTAATTACTTGTTTTTCATATATTTATTAGCACTAAAAAAGACAAAACAGTCATCAAATAAAAAACTGTACTGTTTTTGAGAGAAAGTGAAATGAAGAAAATTATTTTGGAAGTCTCTTTTGATACTGATACAACTTAAATATTTTAAGGTGAGAATCAGTTAATTTGATTCTTGCCACACAACTTTAAAAAAAAAGATGAAACAGTGCTCTCATTAAAGTCTGTAGTTAAGGGCTCGCTAGAGTCAGATCACGAAGCCAAGGAATAACTTCATGCACAATTCTGAAATTATCGTACAGGACGTTAGTAGTAGAGAGGCTACTTCAGGATGTGCTGCACATATGTGCAATCAATTAAGGGTTCGGTTGGTTATTATCATTAACCTTCATTAGAGTGCATACCTGTCCAGATTATTTGTGCATGCATCAACTGCACACACCTTCTTTCTAAAGTAACAGACTATTATTATCTCATTTCCTTGGAAATGCATGATCCAAATTCCATATGATGAAGTGGTCATAAAAGTATGAACGGATTTTTATTCTTTTATAATCGTTTCTGATCCTATTCTCCACTTCTTCTAACAAAAAATTTAAGTAGTTTCATATTACAAGTTTTATTTGCCAAGGAAGCCAAAGTCTGTAGTTCCTCTCTATCAGCCACCTTTCTGAATGACAGCTTTAGAAGTTGATTGGGATTTTGGTTTTAAAGCACTATAAAACAATCCAGCCTCATCTGCCAAGCTGCCTTACATTTGGATTCCTTTAAGGAAAAAGATTGTAAATGCAAATACAATTGGCAATTCTCTGAAACTTGCGCACAGCAAGGAACTGGGTTTTGTTTTGCCGGGCAAGGATTTCCACATCCATGCAGCTCAGTGCATCACTGCGAGAAGTTGAATCCTTGGGAAATGGTATCACGTTAGAAGCAACTGACTCATTCTGTTACAGTTCAGGTACTGGAGGGGTTTTGTTTTGTTCTGTTGTTGTTGGGTTTTGTTTGGTTTGGGTTTTTTTTTTTTTTTCCTTCCTCTCTTTCTCTCTCTTGTTTGGGGGTTTTTTGGGTTTTTTTTTTGTTTGGGTTTTTTTTTTTTTTTACAGTTGAAAAATTTATTTGTAAATCCATTTTTTAGTTACGACTGCAACCTGCTGAAGCAGATCTTTAAAAATGAGTTGTCCCAACATTACTTGAATTGTTTCTTAGAGATTTTAATTGAAAAAAAACCTTAAAGATCACTTGATCCAAATGCATCCTTGGGTTTCCACAGAACTGATTAGAGATCTGACTGGGGGTTGGACTAGATCTCCAGAGGTCCCTTCCAACCCCATGTCATTCTGTGATTTAGCCTATATATAAACAAAGCTCTCATCTTCCCCTATCATGAAAAAATGACATAATCAATGGAAGACTTTGTACATGGAAACAGAAAAGTTTTTTGTATTCTGAGAGCATATGCTCTGAGGAACATTTGCTATTTAAACAAAAAAAGAGGATCAGCAGAGCACACTCTTCCAAGTCATCTTTCATAGTTCCCCTCAAGAGGTATAGCAGTTCTCACAATGTATGCCTACCGTCACCTATTGCTCAAATGCTAATTCTGTACTAATTGCTCCTCATTTAGCAGGTTCCACATTTTTTTTAACACAGACTGATATAAATTCCAGACAGTTCACTGGATTTTCAGAAGTGGGGGAGTGGATGCCTGGACTCATTTCTGTTACTAAGAAATACCAAGAAAATTAAGGAAAAGTTTACCGGAGCTAGAAAGCAAAGAGAGTAGCTATCTTGCAGGATTCGATGGCATGGCTGGGAAACCCCAGCATTGGATAATGCAATGAGAAGTTCATAAAACTAGTTCAGCAGAAAGGGCAACATGGGAACCCCGATCTTCAATGTAGAAACTCAGTCAAGACTGTCAAAATGTGAAGAGACACACAAGGACTGCTAGTCCAGCTTATTTGTAAACCCACATATATAAATGCACACACAAACAGCAGTTTACAGAGGTCAACAACATCAAATATGTTACCTATAGCATGCAGTATCACAAAAATTTACACTCTTCTGATTTTTATTTTAATATGCAGTCCCTTGAGGTTCTGCGTATGAATTCTAAAGTAGGGATTAGCTCTTCACCATACATGAGCACAGCACAAGAAAACCATTAACAATATAAATACATACTGAAAGCAAAAATTATTTTGATTATGCTAATTTTCGCTTCCAAGAATTAATCTTATAGGTTGAACAACTGCATTTACTTTTCCTATAAACATCACAAGTTTCAGAAAGAGTGAACAGTTAGAAGATTATCTGTCACTAGAAAAAGCAACCAACTTGGTAACCTTACTTCTTTAGAGCATTTATAGTAATTCCTATTTCACAAGAGCTTTTATAAGTTCGAAGAAATTGGTAGCTCTACTGGCAAAAAAAAAAAAAAAGAAATCAATACTGCTAATTATTTTGCAAATTCTGTAATCTTGAACTATAAACATTTTTTCAAATGTTAAAGCAAACGAGGGAAACAGTGAGAAAATCATGAACCACAATATTTATATAATTTTTTCCTGTGTAAGCTAAACAGTTATTTACATTTTGTACCATATGATCAATAAATAAATAATATCACTATTACCCTTTCAGACAGAGTGCTTATGTCAATGTAATGGATTTTTTAAATATATGAAGTGAACAACAGTGAAAGTAAACATTTGCCAAAAACCACACAGTATGAAGTGTTTTCCACTCTCTACAGTCATTAAAAATTCACTGGTTTTGAGTTGGATTCAGGAAAGAGGATGCCTAATTCTTCAGAAACTTGAACAGCTTCCTTTCTTTGAAAATAATTAAAATCTGAAAACCCCTACTATGTCTCCTGAAATTAAAAGGAGATTTAAGTATCAGATCTTGCTGCAGATTTTCTTTGGAATCTTAGGAACAAAGAACTAGTGCAATTAATTGATAGCATAAATTAGTAGTAATAATATATTTGTTGAACATTTCTGTAAGACAACTTCCTAACCTATGGAGAAAAGGCTCCATGAAATGCATACTATAGTTTGAACAGATAAAGGACAAAATTTTTGCAAAAAATTATGTTAAGACACTGAAAAGTAAATACTGCTGTTAAACTTCAGCACAAAAGATAATCAAAGGTAAACCACCAAAATGCTTTAAAAATAATGGTGTGAATTAAAAAAAACCAGCGCAGCTCTACAGGGAGAAAAGAAAGCGATATAGTAAAATCCATCCAAAGCAACAGCCGAATACTTCAGTTTGAATTCAACAAACTAACAGATAAAATTTTGAAGTTTATGGAGGATAAATACCTTTACTACTTTCTGCTAGGTATTAACAGAGTATTTATTTCCAGACCATTTATTACTCAGGATTAGCAAGCATTCCATGACATAGTCCAAAAACACAAGCTTTATCATTTGCATTTAAACCTCATTTATCAATAAATAGACACACATGCCAAACACAGGTCCTTGGCTGTTTGAGCTGCTATTCTCACATACTTTGTTACAATGATAATAGCAATGGAGTGAACCTCGGGAAGAGAAAATAAAATGCTTCAGTGAGCCTGTCTTACTGACTCAGGAGAACTACTGTCATGCTCTAAAGAGCTACAGCCATTTTCCTTTGGCTAGAAGGATGGGTCAAGCTTGACTCAAAGACAGACAGACAAGGCAATAAAAAGAAACACTTCAAAAAAAACTACACTTAAAAACTACCTGGTAACTTAAAATACGCTGAACAGATAAGTAAGGCAGCAAGCAAAGCGATCTTACCAATAAACAACATCCAGTGGTGCAAAATATTTCTTCATAATTAAGTCAGCAAAGTAAGCTTCTGTTTCTCTGCAGGCCGTGCCATTGCCAATCACAACAGTGCTACAGCTTTGCACGGGGTAAAAAGATGAACGATTACTCTTAACTATTCTTTTAGGCTTTTTCATTCATAGCATTCAATGCACAACAATGACCAATACATCTTATTTTATACAACACAAGGCCTGGGTTTAATGAGAACTTATGCCTAGTAATATCACATTGTTTAACAGATTTTCCATGTGACAGTTCAAGAGATGAGTCAAAATTTTCACTCATTTGTAATGGAATTGAACAGTGGTAATATCTGCAGAAAAACCAAAAATGATGCTTCATATTCATAAGAGAAATGTAATGTTATTTACAGTCCTCAAACCCTTTCACCTCATATTTCCCTCCTCTGTTATAAGTTGTTAAAAAGGGCAGAAGCCCAAGCAATCAGAGTTTTAATTCCTTAATGGGAACATCATAGTCTGCAACAGCTTGCAAGGTCATTGCCTCTGAGTGCCCCAGCCACAGCCAGTCAGCCATCAAATCACCTTGTTTAAAGCCAATCTAATGCTTAAATGCAAATCGGACTGCGTGCTGTGGCAGTTCAGCAGCTGACTCAGTGGACCAGTTGTCTGTCCACAGGGCATCCCAAAACAGTTGGATACAATAACCTTTTAATCATGCTGCCCCTATTTGCAAGTCTGTCTGGATACCTATCTAAGCAGGATGTCCTTAGCTCTTCCAAAAACTAAATATGGCTTTTGGAACAGGGAAAGATCGATGACTGATTTGGGGGCTAGAGGAGGGGGGAGGAAGAGTGAGGCTAAACTTATTCCTTAGATGAATGTTAGTTTCTATTCCTAAAAATAAATGGATTGACAGAGCTTTATGGGGATACATTATTACCATGCAGCCTTAGTCATAGCCATGACTTGATTTCACATTCTTCTAACATATACATAGCATAAAAGCATGAACATAGACTAAAAGAAAAATAACCTCTGAACTACATAAAAAAAGAATAATTCCAATTAAATCAGTAGAATTCTTATTTCACCCAAAAGCAAGTATTTATATAGTGAAGGTTTTACATTATGCTTGGTAAGAAAGAGTAATAAATGGAATTTTCTTTAACATACTTGTACTGTAGCAGAAGCCTCTTTATCTTCTCAGCTTCACGAAATCCTTGACCAGAATGCAAGTAAACGACATCGGTATGAAGTATCTGACCTAGAATAATGAAAGGCAAAGCCATAAACTAAAGTTAATTTGATGATTTACAAAGAAAGTTTCTTAATAAGACGTCTCTCCCTTTTATTTTTGCATCCAATTAGAAGAAATGTGTGGTGGGCAGAGGACAAAAATGCTTTGTCTGCCAAAGCAAAACAAGTTGTTAGATATTCTAGTTTCCTGGGGACATATCCACATAACAAATCATGAGCAATGAGTCATATTAGGCAAATAAAGTGTATTATATTATCAAAGAGAAAAACAGCAATTCACTGCAAAAGATTTATTGCTCTAGTCTAGTACGTTTTACAGATCCAGTAGAGAGAGATGAAAATTAGGAATGCAGTCTCAGGGCTTGCAGTCCAGGAGTTCTGAAACTCCAATGCCAGCTCTTGCCATCATCCCATCTATAACATCGGAAAATAATTGTATTAACTGGTACTGATAGCTTATGGTGCAATGCAAGCTAATAACCATTTACCTTACCTCTACTGCCATTTTACCACGTCAAGAACACATCTTTCTTTACATCTTTGCATGGGCCTAAAGTGATATGTATCCCTAGATCAGAGTAGGATGGAACAGAAAGGCTCTGTTCTATATCTGTCTAAAAACTGGAAAGTTCTGCAAACACAACATTTCTGACTTCTCACATTAACACACATACTACTAAACAAAAATGGCTATAAAGTGTCCAGACACACAAGATACTACCCATGAAAAAAGCAAAGTTATAGAAAGAATTTAAATTCAAATTCTTTATTAAACAATAAAAACGTCAGGTGTTCTCTTTGCTGATAAAATTAACCGTAAGCCTGAAGAAAAGAAGTTGCATAACAGGCTGCATGGAAAACACTAAAAGCTTAACAAAAACACCCCCAATTTGATAAAAAAGTAGGATTTGAAACTATTCTTTCCTCTAAATGAATGTATTTTTATCAGTCCTTTCAAAAATATTTGAAATTGAAACTTACTGGTTGGTGAAATAATTGCCAACTTGCAGCCATGTTTGTAGCCAGGATCTACTCCCATCAAAGTACGGCCCCTCACTGGGCTGGTCAGAAGCAACTGCCGGAGATTTCTCCCAAACATCATCACAGATTCTTTCTCTGCATCAGATGTCAACTTTGATCTTAGAAGGATGAAAGCAAGAAACATTTTCCCCTCAATTAGCTTTCAAATGCACTTTTTAATTGCCCCAACGTTGTAAGGATTTTTCCAATCATGTTTTCATTATCTTTAATTAAATATTACACTTCCAATCAAGTTTTTGACACTTTTTAAAAAAAAAAAATGAACAGCTATATGACCATCTCAATCTGCTTCTAAGAAAGTAAATCAACGTGAAGAGTATAATAGAAACACCTATAAGAATGTACACATAACAACTAACATTCAAACATCAACTCGTAATTTTGAGCAAAGAACAGCTTCCCGTCAAAGTTCCTACCTAATGGCAAAAAAAAAGTGGATTTGAAGAAGGTATGGGTTGAATTCATCATGATTTCCCAGTTCTGGAGAAAAATCACTACCCAGGAAAAAAGAAAAGGGATGATCATTTAGGCTGAGAGGTACTTGAGAGAAACTGGAAGGGCTTATCCAATTAATTGCTAAGACACCATGACTCATGAGGCTTTTAATTTCATCTACTAAATACATCATTTAACAGTCATCACAGAAGCGTGTAGACTTGAGGTCTTTCTAGGAGGGTATTCTGCTTCCTCAGAACGAAACTAGAAAGCTGATGGGGCCATGAAGTCCCTACCTTTCTATTCCATGTTCTTCAACAGAAAGAAGTGAGTTAGTATAGCAAGGATTGACTTTGATGACTTCAAGCAAGAACACTTACTGCAGAGTGTTATGAGAAACAAATCAGTCTTGTTGAGTGAAGGTGTACAAGATGCACGATGTCTTATTTGTCAGATGTGGCCAGTAAGACTATGACTGATAAGGACAAGTATTTTTGTCATGGTATGGCTTCTTATGTAAAAAAAGCAAAAATGAAAAAGTAATGGAGACACAAATATTCATTACCTAGCTGATTTTTTTTTTCTTTTGCAGGTACTTATTGCCATTTTCAGCTGCATTACATTGTCAATAACTACAATAATTAGGCAAGCAAAAGCAATGCAGTAAGGCCTTCATGAAACTTAAAGGGTAACCAGTGCCCTTATTCTCCTTTCCCTTTTACCAATCACTAAAAAAAGTAGTATCTGAGTTTATTTTTACAGAAGAAAGAGACCTGCATTCCACTTAACTAACCCTATAAGAATGGGGCAGGGGAAATTACTCAAGTTGTTTAGGTCAATCAATGCATGACAAGCAGCTTATAAACAGTTCTAAGACAATCCTCATAAGGGCTGTTTGACGTGATGGGATATAAAGCTGTTCTGAGCAATTTTCAGATGTGGAAGAACTTAGGAGTTTGTCTTGAATTTGCCCAGGATCCAAGCAACCAACCAGCTCAGCCCTGTCTTATCCCAGAGTGGTACAGAAAGAGCTGTTACATCCTCATTTAACTCTAGACCATTTTAAAAATGAGAGATGGTCTAGATTCTCTTCCATGCATTATTGATTGAACGTTTTCTAAGGAAGTGTACAACAGCAAAAGGCTCCCTTACACCCCCGTGCTTTTTGGTTCTGTATCAAGTATACCAAATGAACACAGACATGATTTAAAGCGAGATGTCGGAGGGTATATATTCATCCTAAGACTCCTTAGCAATTCAAACATCCCTCAGCACCAATGAGCACACACTGTATATTGCCACCACTTAAGAACATGGGAATAGCTGCAGTAGTTCAGGCAAGTGGTCCCTCTGTCCCAGTACCCTGTCTCCAAGTGTGGCTATAAGCAGCTGCCTAGGGAGCTGATACAGCAGCACTAGTATTCCTGACCTGTCCCACAACCTTATCCTAGCCTCCAGCTATTTCCAGCCCGGAGTATTTCCTGCGCTTGACATGATTTGTCTCTCCAGTAGCCTGTAACAGATCTCTTGTCCAACTATCCAGTCTCCTACTGAACCCATGCATGTTTCTTGCATCTATGTAGTCTGTTGGCAGCAAGTTCTGCACATCCATCACAAACTCTGCAAATAGCTACAACCTTTTGATTAGAAGCTGATTCTTTTAAATTTTTATGGCCGTCCAGGTCTTATACTGGAAGAGAGTAAAAATTTTTCCCTAGAAACCCTGTGCCACTTCACACACCATTCATCTCTAAGTCTTCTATTTTCCAAGCTGAAAAGTCATAATCTAGTCAATCCTTCTTCAGATAGAAATTATTTTATACCTTGTTCCCCTTTGCTGGGCCTTTCCAGTTCTAATGAATCTTCCAATTCCTATTTTTTCCCCCAAGGTGAGGAGACCAATATGACCAATAACATTCTAAATATGGGCCAGCTATATCAGTAGTTGTCTGTTTTGTCTTTATTCCTTCACTAAATCTTACCTTCTGAGCTCTTGATATTTATGTGGAGCTACCTTCCACAGTGCCAAAATATCTTTCCTGAGTGTCAAGGTAGCTCAGAGCTCACAATTTTATATAAAGAAAGAATTACTTCCCCTTGCAAGCATTATTTTACACTCATCTCCACTGAATTTCAGCTGCCATTTCACTTCCTGGTCATTCACTCTTGCAGCATCCTTCTCCCATTCTTAAAAAATTAAATAAAATAACCCAAACCACAGAATAAGCTTCTTCCAGCTGGAGGGGTTGGTTGAGTTATAGCTCACATGATTATCAGAACAATTTGATGCCATTTGTGAGAGACCAGAGACAAAGCAAATAGCTGTGCCTCACAACCATATGGATCTTCTACATACATGCACAATAGAGATTCAACTAGCCACATGCATACAGAAACGAAGTTTAGAAGTGGCTTGTAAAGAAGGGAAGGTTGAATGCTCTTGGGCTGGCGGCTTTGTACAGAGGCAGGTCAAGTTCCAGCTTCCCATCTGTCCCAGAGATACAGGGTCCCTAGTGCCCACAAGGCCAAGTCCTCCCACACTGCAAATTCACATCAGTCCACCTGCGAAGCGAGACTTGCGCAGGAATTAAAATTGCCCCTAAACACATGCTATTAGTTACGTGCACCTTATGGAAATCATGTTTAAAATTGGCATGGATATGCAGAAACTTTTATAGTAACAGGAAATGTTACTTAAAATGCCAGGTGCGTAGGGGGAGCATAACGTATGTCCTTTCTATTACATAATATCCTGTATTTTTTAATTTCAAATATAGACCTCTCTTTTCTCTCTGTCTCTCACTCAACACTTGTATCAATGACATGATCTACTGTCCCAAGTCCTGGCCCTTAATTTCAAGTTTGGGGTAGTCATTTGACCCTTGAACAAATATCAAGCTACCTCAAACAATCTAATATCTTTCCCTTTTTCAGTGCACTACTGGCTCCATCCAAATGGCAAGATGCCCAGCTTCATGTTTTTCCAATTTGTGACAATTCTCATTAATATGGCAGAGATATAAGGCAGAGGCGGATAGCAGTCCTCCTCTCTAAACACAAGAGGAATGGTTATTTTGTAAAAAAACAAAACCAAACCCTTCTGTTGCTACTTTATGAAAAAGTATCAACCAAGTCAGAATTTCAAGCCCCTCTCTTGAACTCTATGAAGCACCCAGACTGTATATCACTAACAAGTATACTGTAATAAAAGCAAATAACCTAATCATGACCTACTAGGCTTCTATATTCAATGTTATAAGAGTCAGTTTTTAAATTGAGATTTAAAGCTCCCCACTTCCATATACAGTCTGAAAGGCAATCCTTTCCATGGAAAAATATCTGCAAACTAGCTTCAGGTGCGAAACAAGATATACAGAGAAATGTTTGTGTCTCTTAAGACACAGGAGAGAAAGCACTCACTTCAAGAAAGTATGGAAAATTAGGAAAGGATTATCCATTAAAAAAATATGTCCGCGCCACATCACTTGCATCAAATCCTGATGGAATCATTCCATGCAGTTCTACAACAAAATAAAATGTATTTCAAAGAGCCAAAAGCAACACTGGACATTATTATACCAGATACAAGAAACGATGGTATCTGACAGAGTGGAAGAAAGGAAATTAAACAATAAATAAGGAAACTGTCTTGCTGGCAAGTTTCATTCTTCTGATCACTAGAAGCACCAGAAATTTCAATACACTTTTGGAAACTTTCTGTTCCAACATTTAATGATAATAAAAAGAAAATAAAAAAAGAACAGTGGGGGGTGGGTTGGAAATATTAATGCTAAAAGGAGGTATTGAATACTTTAGCAGCCCTATGCAGCAGTCCTAAAAATCAGCTTCTGGTGTGGGCAGAAAGAGAATAAAAGAAGGATAAGGGTTAAGTAGTCATGGACCAGGAATACTATTGGCAGGTGCTTTGCATTCTTCTCTACAGGAGATGTTTCAGCTTTTCCTAACCAGACACCACTAATCATGCAAAATTATCACAAGAGTAAAACATAAGCAGACATCCACTCAGGATTAGGCAGCAAGCTTCGTATTCTTTGCATTTATGACTTGTGAGCTACATCTAGGAAGGGAAGGAAGCTTTTGGTTTTTTTTTTTTTTTCAGATTAAGAGAACAGAAAACTTCCAGCAACCTACTGCTGCAGCAGCCCTGACAGTGTTATACACAACACACAGGTCACAGCAGTCCTGTGATAGGAACCATGAAGCAAAAACACAATAAAAGAGCCTTGAAGAACCCTTATGCCAGTTTGCTTATGTATGATAAAACCAAACCCCACTAAAAAGTAAGTCTTTCTTTATTTTTAAAGAGTTTGATTGTAGAGAAGCCTAGGAATAACAAATACTTTCACACGCACGTGACAGAAGCCAACAGTTGGACTCACCATCACAAGACGCTCATAATTTCGGCCAAACCATAGACACAGTGCCTCCCCTAAAGTAGCTAAATGTACTGTGGTCACACACCAAAAAAGGGAACTTGGCACTTTCAAAAATCTGTGAAATTCACAGTAGAAAAAAAAACAGGCTCACTCATCAGAAGACATGAAGCAGTCTTACTTGCAATGTAATGAGCAAACACAACATGATCAAGAAAGCCAAAAGCCATTAGAAATAGCTGCTGTTCAAAACCTGAGCTGCCAGTTCTTTTGAGAGGAGAACACAGAACATCCAGCCAATGATGCTCATGAAAAGAAGTGCCAGGAAAACAACTCCAACATGAAGAGAAACAAATTTTTACAGCCAGGCAGGTACAGAAGAACATTACAGAAAGTGATTGCTGATCGCATTTAGGTACTGAATAATAACCAACACTCATCATTTTGATAAGAGTGATGTTAACATTTCTGGTCGAAGAAACAGGGTCTCTTTGATAAACTCCATTTGAACTACCTCAAAACAGCTATTAAAATTTAGCTCACATATCAGATAGCCTTGCCAGTATCAAACATGTTATGCTTTGGGGAGCTTCTCTTGTATTCAAGAAACACACCATCAGTACTGCCTGCCATTAAAAGATAATGCTTTTAGAATGTAGAGTTTTTGACATATTAAATAATTTCTATCATGTGGTAAACTCCTATATTACATCATGAAAATACCCTATTTAATGTTACTTTGACACTAAGTTTTAAATTTCCTTCCAGTTTAGAACAGTATTACAGATCTTACAAGTGACAGTCTGATGACATCATTATTACAGTATCACCAGAAATAAGTTTACTGTCTTCTCCAGAGCCATCACAATACCCACAAAATGGTATCAGACTAACACTACGACTAATTAATTCATCACAATGCGCAGATGACAAACACGAGGGACACTTCCAAACACAACAATTACTTTGCTGGTTTCTTTCAGACAGGTAAAAGAAAAGGAAATGGAAAAACATCACTGACACTACTATTGCTGTGACATTAAGAGATGCTGGGAAAATTCAGTGACAATGTTTTATGCTAATATAAGGATAAAGATTCAACTACTATGGTAACGTAGATCTAAACTGTTCTTTATTAGATAAATGTACAAGCAACAAATATGTAAATATGTGAAACGTCTTCACAGAAAGATCATTTCTTTACTGTAGCCTGAACTGGATAGGATCACAAATTAAATTTACAGAACCAAGACTACACAGTTCATTTCTTCTGTAAGCACAGAGGATTAAAAACATGCTGATATTTTCAAATGGATAAAAGATATTCTAATAAGAAGTTGGGGAGTGAATTTTTAAGAAATTAGTGGTATGAAAATACACATTCATTCTGGGCTTACCTGAATTCTCTACAGAGGAGAGGATATATAAGGCGTTTATATGCATCCTCTACTGAATTCCGAAGTATCCTCATTAATTCTGGTTTTAAAAACTGTTTTGGTCTCCACCTGCAAAAGAATAGAAAAAGAAAAAAAATCAAAAAATATTTTAAGAACATATGTAAAAACTCAGATAAAAAGGGAATTTTCAAAACAAAAAGACTTCTACATTGAGTAATGTCCTATAAACTGCAGAATTACTACAATAATTAGGCAATGAAATCATAGTTTCAAATATGAGTGGAATGAGAAGTTGCTCAGGTTCTGCTATCAGACAAGGGACCTATCTTTTCTCTTTTTTTTTTTTGTAGGTATTAGAACGCAATCACATTTTATCTTTTAAATAAAATATTTAAAAAATGTTACTCTTCACTTTAAGAAGTCAAAGCTTACCATACCTGAATGAAGAACTTGATTCCATATTACTACTAGTGTTGCATTATTTGCTATTCCTTTATACGTTAAAAAAAAAAAAAGAATAAATACCCTCTGTGTCACCACAGAGCTTTTGGTGTAAGGCAACTGTGGCCAGACAGAAATTCAGGAGCTAAACTAACATCAATTAATGAAACTCAATTCAAAGTTCATTTGGAATGCTTTGAGTATCTCTATTCAAACTCAAAATGAAAACTATCCATTCTTCAGCAGTCCTTAAAAAATAACAAACAATTTACAAATCTTTTTTTCTCTTCCACCTGTTGCTGATATATTTAAAGTATAAATAATATTTTAGAAAAAGGAAAAATGAAATAAACAATACCAAACAAACACAAGACTATTTCCCAACTTTTTCTAAGCCAAAATCTTTGGAGCATTCCCTTTTCTAAGGAGACTCTGCACAATAGTCATTGCCATAATGACGATTACTTCAAATTTTGTCCTAAAATACACCTCAGTTTCAAAGCTCCCCAGAACAGAGATCCCATATGTTTATTCCAACGATCTTTTTATTTTGGGCAATGTTACTGGTGGGGAAGGGGGTAAGTCCTTGAACAGCACAGCTGACTCACTGAGATTGTCTACCCAATGAGAAGGGAGAAAGATTGAGGAGATACAGCCAGATATTATACTCAAACAGAAGTAAATACTATCAACATTTTCTATTACAGTCCACCTGTTTTATATTTCTTTTTAAAATACTGGTAGCATTCAGAGTTTTCTTCATTTTGTGTATTTTTTTTACATGCCTGGGTCACTAACTGCAAAATGAGATACATATTTTTTTAATATGTCTAGTTAAGTTTTGTAACTTTTTTTTATTTGTTTGTTTGGTTTTTTTTTTTAAATGCAACATCATAGAAATATGGCCATTTGATAAAGTGTCCAGGTGCAGGCTGAGGCAAATACAGGACTGAATTTCACTTTTAACTTTACTTACTTGCACTCACTCAAAAATACTGAGAATGCTAAATTGCTCTTGCCCAGACAGCTTTTCAGTTGTTTAAGGGAATATACAATTTCCTGAAACAGCTTTTCCAAGTGTCTGTGCATATAATAGTTGAGAAATGTGTGATCGAGTCAACACTGCATTAACACAGACAGACATGGGAATGGAATTGAGCTTACCATTTAGTTTTACAACATCCAGAGTTGTGAGTGCTTAGCCACATGACCTCATCACTTTGCTAACAGTTTTTGCGAATAGTTCTATTATACTTATTTGTAACTAGAGACTCTTTCCATACCTATATAAAACTGGCAAAACCTTTAAACCCTCTTATTGGCATCCAATTCTATAAACATGAAGTTTTTACAGGTGGCAAGTATGACTACACTCCCCCAGAAAGTATCCTCAGCACAAGTAAGAATGAATTTGGAAACCTGACAGCTGTTTCCCCCTCTCTTCCATCCACTGAAGCTAATTAGCAAAACTTTCCTCTGTAAATAAGTTATCACAGTGGATATTTTTATTACCTGCCTACATATAAGTAAAAATTATTGAGGCAACATTCCATTAGAAATTGCTACAAACGCAAAAATATCCAAATAGTAAGTTCAAACATAGCAAATACTGCATTTTAATCATTCCAATACTTAATGAGAAAATAGAAAAATCCACTTCACTGCAAAAACCAAAGCAAAAGCACATGTGTATATTTTTAAAGATCATCACAGCCTAGTTAAGCTTCCCTCTAAGAACAGATTTTTCTTGATTATTTAATCAAGAGCTGACTTTTGAAGCCCTTTAAATTAAGCCCTATTTAGAAAAACTCCATATAAATAATATCATCTTACTCTCCTCATCAGCTCTCCACGTGTGTGTGCTCACAACAGGGACCACCATAAGTATAAATGGCTTCAACAATTGATACAACTCAGAGGGTGAAACCATACATCAACAGAATTAACATGCCAACGTTAAGAATCACTAGTATTAATTAACAACTGTTGCAGGAAGAGCACAGCTAGCCTTTTAGACCTGACGCATAAAAAGCGGAGCTTTATTTTCCTCCAAGACAATATATGAAACTTGTACCAAAATGGTAATGAGAAAAAAAACCCAGGCCTTTAAGGCCTGTAACCATGGACTTCACACAGGATCTGAGAATTTTGTCTGGAGACTGAAAAAAAGATCGTCAAACATCGAACTTCATTTTCAAGTCTGCAATCCCACTTCAGAACAAAATCTCGCCCCCTCCCCAGGAAGAAGTCCATGCTGCCTTTACACTCAAGGCCAGCGAACCACTTTTTTGCATTGATCCCTTTTCCGTGTCCCACTTCACAACTAAGTCTTTGGGACCAGTGCAGTTCTAGTGTTAATGGAGCTACGTTTGCTGTCAAACGAGAGATGCCATCTTCTGGGGAAAAACACAGTCCATAGGGCCAGACATAAGGATATTCCTGAGTTTTCAGCACGAACTTGAATTTCAAGGAAATAAAGATGCTTCTACAGGCTAATAAGTATTCTGAACTTGCAGAGAAAATACAGTCATCTTAGAAAGCATCTACATAGAGCTCAATGAAATAATGAAGAACTCTAGTCTTCCAAACCCACTTTCTATCACAGGAGCATCTAATGCTAAAAAAATTTGCCTCAGAAGAACACATAAAGGTCAGCATATTTGTTATTAATTCAGTAGGCAGTGGGTGATACTATTTTGTGGCTAGAATACCAGCCAAACTGTGTAGCAACATGGCATTTCTGGTTCTGCAACTGATTTTTTGTGTGACCTTCAGTAAATTAGTTAATACCATTGCAAAGTTTCGAAATCCTTGCCTCAAACAAAAGTTTTTAACCTTCTGCTCTCACCAGTAAATTAATGCAATGAAAATAATGCAACTCCCACCCTTGGACAATCATTTCCAAGCTTGCAGGGCAGAATATGCATTTACTACTTGTCCATTCAATAACACACTTGTCAATCTAATGAGGAAGATCAGAATCTGTCCTAGATGTTAATGCACTAAGATTTACTAAAATCATTCCTTCTGAAGTTTTGTGATGGTGGAGCAGTTGTCCTTAAATAGTCAAAAGCCATAAGCATATATAGCCTCATGAATGCTAAGTATTAATAAGTAGTTCCGTTTCCAAGGTCAATATTCTTTTTATCTCAGGATGACTCACAAAAGTGTAATCAACCAAAAATATCTCCGTTTACATCCCACTTTCATTTGTGTAGCAGTGACAAGCTGTTCCATTATCTGTGGCTAACAGTGCTTCCAAATTCTGTCATGGACGCAGTAAAAGCAAGACTGACAGATATGTTCTGCCTACAGAATATACATCTTGGGGGGAGGTCTGAAATTCCATTACAGATATTAAAACCAGAATAAAACTTAGGACTGTTTAGGAATCCTGATTCTTTCCTGGAAAAAAAAAATTTCTTACTATTGGTACTAGATCATATTATTTTATCTAGCCAAACAATACCTTAATTCTTTCAGAGGCTTCAACATTGGAAACAGAACTATTAAATTTCTACAGTGAAAAGAAACATTTTTACCACATCCATTTCTCGGACTTGGCGTGGAAGAAAATACATGGTAAGGCAGTATCACAGCATACAATTTTTTTGGTTATTCTATTTTTGGATGCAAAGGTAGGAGTTTCTAAGACATCCTCAGAACAATGCCAAATATCTCAAATGACCAAGAAAGCGAAATCTGTCTTTTATACATGCAACGAAGACGCACAGTTTGAATTGAAGTTTGAATCCAGAGGACATCAAAGTGCAGTTTCAAAGAAAAAGAGTGACAGAGATATTGCACAAAATAACATATGTTTAACCTAAACTTTTGCAAAAAAACCCTTAAAATTATGCAGCATTAAACATCTCACTAAAGGCTTAACAAAAGCAACTTGTAAGAACAAACCATTAGGAAATAAAAGAATCACCCAAAATTTTTAAAAATTCGATTGCCTGAAGAACGGTGCCAGAACTCCCCAAATATGGCCAAAGGCATGATCTTTTCAGCATAATGCTACAGCAGTTGGAAATACAGAATAAGAATTATCCACTTGCTAATTTCATCTAATTTAATAAGTATTTGTTTAAATTGTTCTCTTAATGTAGCGAGACATGTGAGGTACTTTTCACTATGCAGCTGTCTATAGAAAGAAAAAAAAAAAGATTTCTGTAAGAATATGTATCCATGCAGACCTTTCATTGACACACCACCAACAGAATTCATTCTTCACCCCGTCAGGAATGTTGACCTTCACTGTCAGGATCTTCAGATTTTCCCCTCGGTTAATGGCCAGAATCTGAGTGCAAACATAAATGGCAAAGACAGATGACACACAAAATATCCAAAAGATAAACTTATCAACATTTGTGTACGCACTTGCTTGACATTCTGTAGCAAATCATGATGGTGGTACAGTAAATCAGTTCACAAAGTACTAGAATGTACAGATAATACCCACAATTTAAACACAGATTAAATCATTCTGTGGCATAACAAATCATACATTTTTTCCTGGAGTCTGCAGTGTCAAGATCCACTTTATCTTAAACACACTTATAATACAAGTCTGCATAAATTTAGTTGGTGGAATAATCTTGTTTAATAACCCAAATTAAAACTCAACAAAGAAACTGAAAAGGGATTACAATCAGAACTAGAGATCAAAACAGAGAAAAAGTTACTCCTAAGCTTCAGGCTTCATTTTGCTTCCCAAGATCAACCCAAATTTAAAATTAATTATGAGTCGGAACTTGTGACACAAAGGTAAACAGTCTAATTTGAAAGAGGATGAATTTTTGAGTTATTCACACCTAGTTCATAAATAACTGAAAATATTGACGTTAATACTAATGCTCCGGCCTTAAAATGTATGCACATTTTTCTGGCAGTCTGATATACACAACTGTATGTTCATGATCTAAAGCTAAATCTGTTTGCACATGTGCTATCTGCACACAGAGTTCTATTTTAAATGGAAGTCTGTGGCTCTGCATTTAAAACCGGGATCACAATACACATGCTGGATCCAGGAGGATGCTGGTGGGTATCTACTAGTCTGACCTCTCTATGAAGATGAGTGTTCACCTGAAGCAATTCTTATAGTATTTATTAAGAAAATTCACTGGTTAAGGGATTTTAGAAACAAGAGTTAGAAGCAGCTACAAATAAAAACCACATGTTTTTAGATTTTATTTCCCCTTCCAAAATACTTTAAAGTGAAAAAAAAAAGAAAAAAACCTGCTAGAAGTTGACATTCCTGTATGACTACACATGTTGCTGTATGTAGCAGGCCCTGAGCACTGTCACAACAGAGCATTCTGTGTCAATCATGAACTTTAATTCAATCACTAGTTAACTCAGACATGTCACATATGTTAAATACAATGGTTTAAAATGACTCCAGGACATCGTACCAATTTATATTCCTCAGCTTTACTGCTCCTGTGACATACCAGGCCTGACATATCATTGAACAGCAAAGCTAATAATAAAGATTGCACGTGAAATATTATAGCATCTGGTACCTTGACTGCCAAAGCAAATGTTTTCATGTAGAGATTAGAAAGACACATTTTAACAAATCAAATGCTTTCATGTTTATTCTGATTTTATTTTTTTAAAAAAGAGAGAAAGTTAAATGTCAAGCTAAAATGAAATCAAAATGATGCTCACAACAGAGAATGTATCCGATAGAATTATAATGTCATCATTCAGCACACTGTTAGCGGGGTCAATATTTGCATCACATTTTGTATCCTGGCACTCTGCAGAATGTGTCAGTCATCTGAACTTAAACCAGCTGTACTGCAGTCACTAATATTTTTTACATTTTTATTCTTAAACAATCTGCCTATTCTGTTGTGACATGCATTCAGAGAAGAACTATCATCCAAGAAACACTCAATTAAGAAAGTAATTACTTAATTTCTCCCCCTAAGATAATAAAGGGGGGTTGGGGTTGTTTTTGTTAGTTTTGGGGTTCTTTTTGGTTTTGGTTGGTTGGTTTTTAAGTAACAGGTTCAAATACAGCTATTTCAGACACAAAGTAAGCTTTTAGTTCTGGAGAAAGACTGTTTTCATGCAAGACTAGAACAGATCCAGGGGAAGGGTTAATAAAAACAACATGCATTTCTAAGAGACAGTGAGAACAATAATTTGATCTAGTCACAAGACGCATCAAATCTTATTCTGTGTATCAGAAAACTACAACATCCCTCATTTCGCATAGTTCTCTCTATGTTCCAGATCTACTTAGACTAACTGAATAAGTTTTGTATGTTTTGCCAAGGACTTCAATTTCCAATTCCTTTTTAAGTATGAGATTGAAAATAGAGCACTTGCCTCAAACATTACACTTTATTAATGAATTCTTTTCCTCCCACCAATTCAGTCATCTCCAAATAGAGAAAAGCAACCCCTAGGCGTACACAAACACTGAACTGTTTACAATTAGTCAAAAAATCACATAAACTCTTAAAAGACTTTCTTTCCTTAGTTGTTACATTGTTGGTAT
This sequence comes from Numenius arquata, assembly GCF_964106895.1. NCBI lineage: Eukaryota > Metazoa > Chordata > Aves > Charadriiformes > Scolopacidae > Numenius > Numenius arquata. The sequence continues at coordinate 37,773,560 of NC_133577.1, read as the reverse complement.
AGCTACCCAACTACATCCTAAGGGTCCAGTTAGGTTCTCCGTGCTGCCAAAGGAAGGAACTGTGGCTGAACCTCTCAACAGCAAAATGTTGCAGCTGGAAACAACCACAGGTATCCCATCATGTCAAAATCTGGAGTCAGCCTTTTTAAGCAAATAAGATGAGTCTTTTTTTTCCTCATTTCAGGTTTTCTATTTTAACTTTTTCAGTCAAACCACCTGACCCCATGCCTGATTATTTCGTGGCATAGAACGGAACCCAGAGCTACAATGGGTGCACTGACAGATGCAGAACCACAGAACCATGCTGGAGCTTACTGTGCGCCAGTTTATCTCACTGTAATACACACTGCAAGGCACTCTTGTGGCTACAAATGCTTTGCTCAAAGACACAGCTTATTCTTTTACAGGTAACATGCTGGTCTACTACCCATCGCCTTTAGTTACATATAAGCTAGAGCAGAGTTAGGGTTATACACAGACCTTTAAGATTAAGCACTTCCATACTCAGGCAATGACCAGTTCCTGCCCAGTATTTTATAGAATCCTTTATTTGCAACTCTGCAAAGAGGTGATTTAAAGCCGACTTCTACTTTTCCCTCTAGCTAGATGCATTGAGAACACTTGTCTGTGCATGGTCATCAAAGGAGTAGCTTCAAAACAGTGGATTTTGCAAGTGTTTTTCAAACACAACTATTTAACCCGCAGTCATGGGGGATTTGTAAATTTTATAAGTCCCTCTGAGTTTCAGGCTTCCCTATATCTTTTTTAGATATAAGCTTCTTTTTAAAATCCTGAACCAAACCAGAGAATTTTTTCACTTGAAGACATCTACATCTCTCCCAAAGCACATTCAAGAACACATTTTTAACCAGCTTTTTGAATGCACAAAAGTAGTATTTCTTCCAAGTCTTAGGTGAAGGAGAAACTAAGGACTTTTAGGTATTAAAAGGGATGGGTATAACCCAAAAAAAAAAAAAAGGGAAAAATGGTCATTTGCATCAGCCAGGCAGTAAGGTCAGGTAAAGAAATTGAAAGTTATGAGAAAGACTTTCAAAAGTACAGTACTAGGTCTTAAGCTTAAGGAAGAAATGGCAGATAAAGAAAACATTTTTTCTTTCCTTATTTCACCATCAAAACACAAAAGGGAGACAAAGAAAGGAACTGGAAAACTAATAAAGAACCAACAGAAATGAGAAGTTGCAATATTTTTACAAAATGGAACTCTGCAAATCGCATGTCGGAGGTGATCATAAAATGCATTTTTTCCCTCAACTAGTACAAAAGAGCCCTGACATCTCAGTGAAGCACAAACAACTCAGATTTTTAAGACTCATAATAGAGAAATATTCAATATTTTAGAATAGGCAATAGCAGTAATATACAGATGAAAGACAACACATAAGAATGCAAAAACATCCCATGATTACAGGACCACCAACTGCAAGAACAGTGGTTATTATTTCACTGAAGAGCCAGAATGGGAATAGAAATAGGCATTAAGGCATTAGTGACAGACACAAGGAGAAATAAACCAAAATAGATTGAGTTAATATTAACATCAGACAGACAAACTAAGGACGCATCCTGGATAAGAAACAGTTCAGCCACATGGTCAGAGTGCTGACCAGGTTCGGGAAGTCTGGCTTCCAGCTCTGGCTCTGAGCAACAGTTTTCCTCATGTAAAACAGAAAAAAAAGAAGTCTCAAAGATGTAGTATATCATACCATCATCCCATAAAACACTTGTGCATCCAATACACTTTGCATATCTCGATATCCACCACTGTGAATGCAGGAAAAACTAAACATTCTTTGACAGCCAAAGTATTCATTCAACAGCAAAGCACCCAAACAAACAAAAAAATATCCATACAGCACAACAACCTATGAATCTTTGTGATATGTCATCACAGTAGTCTTAGCTTACTCTGCTGACTTTTCCAGACTCACTAGAATCAAGATTTCACCAAATAGTTACTGATAGAAATACAGTAAATGTTCATACCGAGTACAAAGAGAACGATTACAAGTACCTCTTCAAACATCTACAGAAGGCCTGTCTATTAAAATCACTTGCAGTAATAGAATCCTTCACCTAACACCATCCATATTGGGAGGTGGGCGCAAGGGTTAAAAGTCAGCCCATACGTGTTGTGAAATATTTCTTATAATAGATTAATTTCAACAGATGCAAGAAAATCCTTTATTAATTCAAAACATCGCACAGGTTTAAAATAACAAGCAGAGAAAATGAAAGTGTATCACAGATAAAAGGAAAAGCATTCTGCTGTACAATAAGGCAGCCTTTTAAAAGAAAAGGACATTTCTGGTTGGAAGCAGCTAAGAGGGTCTTTTTGGTGTGGTTTTTTTGTTGTTGTTTTGGTTTGGGTGTGGTTTGCTTTGTTTTAGTTTTTTTAGGGGTAGGTAATTGTGACAAAAATAAGAGACAATTTACTCGGTGATTGACAAAGAAGCAGGGCAAAGGTCTTGACAGTTGCACTGAGTGCATCATATTTCAACCTTTGAACTTCAGGAAGAGGGGCTGCCTAGCTATCAATTCATCAGCTAGGAAGTTTGCTTTGTCCCTCAATTCTTTTTCTAATCATACAGGTCTAGGCCTGGGGCTTTGGATAACCAAATACAGAAGGGAATACTGAGGACTTGCAAAATAAACCTGTTTTTGGGGTAGTGCACAGGATGTTCTCCTGAGCCTGTTTCAATCGTTCAACTTTTACAAGAAGTTGCTGCTGACAAGAGCTGCTTTTGTAGATCACCTTCGATTACAGTTTTCTGAACCCTTCTCTGATACTTCTCACCAGTTTCACCTGGCAGGTCTAGTGTCAAATGGCTCAGAGTACTCTGACTCAGGGCTACAGCAAACATCCAAAGGAAACAAAGAATAAGTTTAAACACGTTTGCTTCAAATACTTACATTCCAACCAAGCGGCTTCCACTACTACACCACTACTACTGCAGTCTCACCCCTACAGACCATAAATTATCACTTAGCCTTAATCCCACTCCTGATAACACTTGCTATGCATTTGTCACTGAGGGAACAGAGGGAGGGCATGACATATGCTGAAAATAAATCACACCAGTATTGAAATCTCCAATACATAAATCATTATAAATACTTGTTTAGTGAGAATTAATTAGACAGTGGACATATTGAATAAGCAGTCCTCTGCTCAGTTCCTTAAAACAGAAATTAACAGCTTAGTACTGCATTTCAAGAATTTGAAAGTCTCTATTACCTTTGATAAGTGAAAAGCAAAATCAAGTATCTTTAGAATCAGTTTTAATCAACAAAACTCAAAAGCAAAACCATCTTTGCTACAGTTAAAATTATAAGAAAAAAAGACAAATTTGTAGGTATACCTGATGATGCTGAATGTTCTTGATACTACAAGAAAACTCATGGTACAGTTGGAATTTATCAATATCTTTTTCGTTTCCACTTTTAGACGACACTTTTGCCAAGGCTGACTGGATACAAATATACCTTTGCTGACATCTGAATAAAAGAAAAGTTAATTATGTTACAAGTTTCATGCCAAAATACAAGTCCTTAGTGCTTGTATTAAAAAAAATGAAGTTTGCAGTCAGCCTACTTACAAGTTATGTTAACTCTAATTACCTGTTTTTTACCTGTCTAATTACCTGCAGAACTGTCTTACATATCTTAATGCTGAGACTGACATAACATATACTAACAGGAACATACCAAGAGAAGAAATTCAAGTAGACCTTAGGAAAAGCTGAACACAGCCCTCCTCCTGAAGCCACCATGTGCACTTCAGTTTGGTCAATTATTGGTTCAACTTGACACAACAAGTTTGGAGAAGTGGCAAAAAAATATATAGTAGTTATCTATTTCACACAAATGCAACATCTCTCTTGAATCTACCTAGCCTCAGAATTCATTTCTTGCTTTGAGTACTCAACACCTATAAAAGTTTTCGTTATTTTTAGGAGTAACAGGGATCCCCAACAGACAGCTTCCTGAATACTCCTTATGATTATTATACATACAACACACTTTAGGATCAACAGGATACACCTATAGAATACTGCGTATCCAATTAAGGAGCTTCTAGCGGTCAAAAGAATGAAAGCAATAGTCTGGTAGTAACAGCACATCCTTTACAAAACAACCCTTTCATTGAAATGATCACATTGCTGTGCTCTTGATGAAGTTGGACATTACTCACAATAAACAGCAAACAAGAGTCATCTAAACAGAACTGAGCCAATTCAAACGAACACTACATGCTCCTAAGGCAGCACCTGTTCTTTGATAACCCTGTTCTCTGTCCCAGACAGTACACAGCAAAGGAAGCAAAAAAAAAAAAAACCCACAAGCATGCAATTATTACTCTCTCTCACCAACCCACCAGACATAACAACCTTGAAGTCATTATATAATGTAAGAAAACAAATTCAGCTAACACAGTCAAAGGATCAATAACTCCTGCTTTAAAAACAGTCAAATTTGTTTGCCTTATTGATTACCAATACCAAAATCAACCATCACTACACGCTAAATTACACTGACTGGTGTCAAGCAGTAAATTTTGGAGCAATAGCTTAAGCAGATGCACCTCTGAAAAGTTTTAGCTTGAAGGAAGTGCAAAGAGAGAAAGCCCTCCCTTACAGATCACTAACTGCATGGGAGATGGGCTCTGTACGGGGCAAAGCCACAGAGAACGTGTCAGTCTTTGGGAGTCACAGGGTCATGCCATGCTCACAACAGATCTCTCCTCCACTGATAGGCAGAAAAGCTAAATAAGATACCTCCAGCACAAGTGAAGGAACGAACCTAAATCAATCTCACAGTAACACTGTTTTCACATAATTTAAAAAAAAGTTTGTTATGTATCTGCACACTAGGAGACTGAATCTTATCATGTAATCAGGAAAGTTTGGAGATTAAGAGTCAAACTTACAATTTCCTGATAAAATCCAGTGTATCTTTATCTTTAGCGAAGATGTCAGCTAAAATATGCTGTACTCCAGCCTCCACTTCCTGGATAGTTGAAAGTCCTTAGAAGAAAAAACACTTAATTGTAAAAAAAACCTAATACGAAACACTACTTTACACAACTGCACAAGCACTAAGAAAATATATACAAGCTGAAAGAAAACTGATGCAAGATATCTGACTGATTTGCAGAGGTTTCAATGAAGAATCCTAATTCATTCCATTATTTTTTAACTAAGCATCCTTTCCAAAACATCTGAAACTCTTGTATTTTTAATGAGCCTAAAGTGACCAGTGCAGTATTGTAAGTCAAAATGACATTAAGAGAAAAATAGTGGTTTTTTTTTTTACTTTGGTGCTAACAGATCTTGACATTTACGATGCCAATGAATTATTTACAATAGCAAAATTCGATATTTGACTATACTTTTTGAGGTTGTAATAAAATGAGTAATTGAAACAAAAGTTTACAAGATTTTGCTACTGATACGGAAACTGCCTAAAATCTCTGCAGGCAATCCTGTCTTTTCTCTGTGTAACAGTTTTGTATTTCCAGTGGTTTGCAGTAGGAGTTTGCACAGTGACACTTCTGAGGTCAGGGCACCTTCATTCTCTCCCATGAAACACTGTTCAAACAGTTAAGTTATAAAATGTCTCCATAGACAAAGTATTCTAGAGAGCCGATAACAACATCTTTCAACTTTCCAACACACAAAACCATCCCTCGCTTCAAAAGGCCAGAGGAGGTGGCACAGTGTTCTCCTTAGCACAGCAGCTGAACTGGACCAGAACCAGAAGGTAATGAAATGAAACTGAAACTGACATCTTATATTTTAAATTAATATATATAACCCTGTTTCTAGCAAGTCAGTAACAAATGATTCAGAGCAAAAAGCAAGAGTTCTAGAGTTGGTAGATGCAGATATTTGATTTGAATCCAGAAACCTGCTTCTGATTGGGCTATCAGGTTATACAATATAAAAAAATTAATCTTGCCCCTTTTTTAAGAAGGGGAAGCTAAATTTACCTGCAAGAAAGAAAAATAAAGAAGTGAGGATAAGAATATGTTATTATATGCCTGAAATCACCTGAAGTTGTGGAATTTGGATCCTTACACCTATGAGTTAGTGTTTCTTATGGTAAAAGTAATGTCATGTCAGAATACAAAGCTAAGGGAATTACAAGACATGCATCACATTGAATATGAATTGAGACACTCAAGTACCAGAAGCTTACACAGCAACGTTATTTTAATTCCAGAAGAGAATTTGAGTAAGACAGAATAGGCAAAAACTGTTCAAGATTAAAGACTTAATCAAAACCTTCCCATTCAACAAGCACTACTCACATGGGCATCTTACTATGTCAATTGCAAAATGAGCACACATTTGTGTAACTAGAGAAATATTTGACCATGCATACAACTAAAGTTTTCTGGTGAGCCTGCTTCCTTAACTTTCAAATATCTGGCTTTGAAACATGAACTGATGTTTTTGTTTCAGTTTCTTTTTAGTGTAAGTTTAAAAACACTAAGAATTTAAAACAAATGAATATTAAGATACGCTGAAAACTTTTCTGTGTGGAAAATGGCTCATCCCTTCAAAGAAAATTTCACTCTGATCTCAAGCTTTATATAGGTCGTCAAACTGGCTCCCAAGTTAATATAAGTGACCCAGTTCATAGATTTATGTAATTTCTGATGTGCCTTTCAAATGAAAACCATTATATAAATATAAGAAAAAATATTTTTAGCACAAAATTGAAAATAGGTGTACTGATTTTTCAAAAACTGAAATATTTATGCTGCAACAAATAGCACTTCCTTCTGAATACACCCTACATAACTTATTTGGGCTTTCACTGTGAAGATTTTCTTTTGGCTCTTTAGACTCTGCCAGAATAATCTATATACTGCTGTACGAAGTAGTGACGTATGTTAAAATGCAGTAATTAAACAATTACAATATTTGGTAACTGATTTTCAATGCAAAGTTAGGATCATTTTATAAACAGTATTTAAATAAAGTAAAAGAAAACTGAAGTGGGAAGAGTAAGGGCCAGCCTCACTAAGGAGGTTCAGTACCTTTATGTTAAAATTCAAAATGCAAGTGTTGGGGCAGGGAAGAGTAAAAGTATGTCTCTCTTTTAACACCATAGAGAATGTTGCTGCAGTCTTCATATTTCATTGTCAGAGATTGCCCCCTACAGATTCACCCATAACTGCATCTACAAATACACACAATTTTGCAGTCTATATGTGACAATCATATTGCTTTGTTCACAGTTCAGAAATTACATCTTTTCCAACCCCTACTGCCATTCAGTAACAAAAATTCTCTCACTCCCAATCACCAAGGCCAGTTTTTATTAAGATATGCTTTCATGGGTGACGATAAAGACTATGAGCATAAGCCCCTTGTACAATCAGCATTTATTATTCAGTAAACAATTTTAATAGAACCATGGAGAGGTCTCAGGTGTGCAGTGCAGTTCCCTCTCTCTTACCACTAAATACAGATTTCAACTAGAACATCTCCAGATTTCTGTCTCTCATGTACCAGAATTATTACTGTTTACAATACAAAAACACAGGAAAGTTTGGAGAGCTGTTGCATTAAATGTAAACTCTTACCACATGTTGCTAAAAGAACTGTTGAATTTAAAATAGTTGCATAACTTCCACCAACATCACAACAATTAAAGTGATTCCCCTTTTAACACATTCTCAGACATTTAAGACATTACTGCTCACAGAAGCAGAGGCACTTACCTTTGGTATTGGGTTTAATGTAAGAAAAGAGATTGAGCTCCATAGGATTCTGCAGGAGGGAGAGAGCAGCAGGTTCTAATCCCAGCTGCTTGGCCCTCTGGGCTTTGGTGCCTTTACTCCCAGTTTTATAAGGTGCAGACTTAAAACAAACAGACAAAAGCCACAGGTATTAAAAGGCAAGGAGATATTTCACTCATGCTATGTACTTTGCATTATGCACTATTTAGTTACATGAGATAACATTTAAACTAAGGATTATCCAAAAAAGACAAGAGTACTGACCACATGGTCTAATTCTTCCAAAGTTCTGCAATTTAATAATGCTGTTAAAAGGCATCCAGATAATTTCCCTTCTTTCTTCAACTTTTGTATCATTGTATGAGTCTTCTTTGCAACAGTACTAAAATGCAAGAGATTGACATTAACCACCACATTTCACAGTGGATTAAAAAGGCTATTGATTGTGACCTTGTTTATTACACTGCTGAAGCTCTCTGAAACCCCTGAAGATCGTAGCTCATGCTAATCCTCAACAAACTGAGTCTGATAATCCAAAAGAGTTTCTAACTATTACTCTCTTTCTCCAATTAGTTCAAAACTGTATCAAAATATTTTGTGGTAGCTTTAAGAAAAATCATCAAACAATGCTCATAATCATTACCGCTATCTAGATTTTTTGCAAGATTACTGGCCTGGAAGCCAAATAAAAAGACCCTAAATCAAATCCATGTTGATGAGCACTTACAGCTGTAATTCGTATCAAGATAGTTCTGCAGCATCAAGTACAGGGTACCAGATTTTAAACTCTTAGACCTTCAATAGGATATCTGCGAGCAACTGCAAGCAGCAAAGGCATTTTGTTATGATTTAAATTATTTGTTCAAACAAGAAATCTCTCTTTGGAAAGACTCTCTTGCTAGGGGATAGCAGGGAGTACGAGGAAGACACCATGTTGACAGAACAGCTGGCAAGTTGGTTCCCTTGCCATCTCAAGAACATACAGCCACCCAAAAGCAAGAAGGAATGAGAGCAGTCTTATCCACTGCTGCAGCAGGCTTCGCCGATCATTTCTTTGCTGCAATGGTCTGGGACAGTTTAGCCTGCCTTTGTGGTACACTACAACCTCAAGTAGTGGTCTTCACTAGAGGCTTTTCTGCTCCAACCAGGGAGGCAAGGGAATCTTGGTGATTCTTTTTCTAAGGGTGCAGCTTACATCTAACAAGCTACGTATCTCCAGAACCAATAAAGTACTCTTTTAATAAGAAGTTTCTCTCTGCAGTTCTAGTAATTTTTGATTAAAAATTTGAATTTTTATTTGGCAATTCATAATGTTAGATTTCTTGTTACTTAAAGTAAAAAAAACTTAAACAAAACCAGACAGGTATCAAGCATAATTACCTCAGTTTTAAACGTTTTTCTTTCCTTTACAATTGTTGCGTGCACAAAGTACCAAAACAAGGGACACAAAAGCATCAGCACGCTGTTACTAACCTTACCCACAGATACCTCCCTGCATTAACTTACTTACCGTAGCTCTTCCAATGTTTGCTGCACTTCCCGCAAAGCATCAGCCTCCAGATTATTGATGAGCTCTTTTCGATACCGAGCAATAAAAGGAATCGTGTTTTCTTCTTGAAAGAGGCGAATTAAGTTTGCACATACCCATGGTTCCACATTTGTTATTTCTGACAATGCCTGTCAGGAGCAAAAAAAACATCGAAAACACCAAAACCCAAACATTTAAGAAAGGTGATAGATTGCTTTAAACAGCCTCTTACTCAAAGTACATAAGCACCCCCAGAATATTACGCTGGCCAGCAGGGACTACTGTCCTCCCTAAGAGAGGATGTCAGCCTTTCCATGCATCCAGCCACCATACTCAGTACTTCAGCAAGACACGCAGCAACCAATGTTTCCAGAAACTTGCAACTGCAGGAAAAAAATGCAGGATGGAATGTCTCTTGGGAAGAGGAAAAAAAAAGCAATAAAAAAAATAAAGACAACAAATTGCACATGGCAACTCAGAAAACTCAGAACTTTTTGTTTAACTATGAATTATGGTAATGTCGGTTTAAAAAAAACCAAACAAAACAAACAAAACCCACAAACCCAGAGGTGATCCAAATCCCACCCCACTAATAACTGGAAACTTTCGTGATATTACTAAAAGTTTCATGATGAACTAAGCCTCATGAAGTTAAACATGATTTTGTTAAAATTGGGCTTTCTAAAGATAAAGTTATAGTGTATCAATTCAGAATCGAGGACAAACTGTGTAAGTACCTTAGCTTAGTAACATTTTAACTAACATTGTTTGTTTCTACTTCGCTACAGTTATTGCCATATACAGCTGATATAAAATATTTCCAAAAGTTTTATTCTGAAGCCTAAAAACGCAACAACTCCTGTACAACCACATTCACTGCTTTTAGAGCAATACAAAAAGATCAAATTCTCCACCCGCATTTCCAGGAATATTTTAGAAGACTCAGGAACAAGTTTTTACACTTCTTAAGCAGACAGTACCAAGGATGATGAATAAGATTGTATTCAATTTATTCCCATTCTGTTCTTATTAAAATCTTCCATAATCACACCCAGCCCCCCAGAACAGGTGCTATCCTAAAACTGTCTTCATCTGAACAGCTTCAAACTTAACATCTTCCAAAACCAAAGATGATATCTCCCTTGATGTCATTGTTGTTCCAAGAATGCAATCTCCTCCTTGATGATGCTGTGAATTGATATCAAATGAGTTTCTACAACAAAACAATCCACACGAACTAAATCTTAAATTCTGAAGCTGTGCACACAGACATACCACATCTTTCAGTATCCCTTCCTGCAAGAGTTTCAGCTGACTATATCCACAAAAAACCCCTATGTGAGAGGAAATGTGCAAACTGTTACAGGCAAGCTTTGTACTAAAGACTGCGTAAATCACAGATATTAGAATAACGTTAAAGTTCGAAGTTTCAACAGTTACCAAGGAACATTTACTTTTATACATGTATATGACAATTTAAGCTGAGGTTAAATGACTGCTTAACAGCACAATGATTCTGACACTCCAACTGATGCCAGGAGGACCGAAATTGTATGTTAAAGATTGTAACTGCTAATTATGTAGGAAATGGTTTCATTGGTACCTCAGAAAAGGAAAAGATCTCATACCTGTACAATATCCCAATTCATTTCAAATTCTTCTTTTACTTTGTTGCCTCCTAGATTTTTAACTGGCTTTCCTTCAGGACATGTAGACGACTTGATCTTCTTAAAAGGTGGTTCACCAGATGCAAAATCCTCCTCAGATTTCTCATGTTTCACTTGACTTCCTACTACAGGAATGCTTGTTGAGGGTTTTTCATCACTCTCTAAGCTCTTTGCATTCTTCCCTTGGAATGAGTTTATTTCCATTTTTTTAGGCGCTTGTGGCTTTTGATTTAAAGTTTTTGGTTTAGTGCCTACACCTTCTTCCTTAGGTTTTAGAAGTTGCATTCTATTATCTTCTGCAGGAGCAATAGGCAAGGATACATCCTGTCAAAAAGGCATTGAAACCATATTAAGCATTGACTGTTATGAACTGGTTCAACACTTCAATTAAAACCTAGGAAGGCTTGATACCAGACATCACTTCCCCAAGTGATGTCTCTGTCCGGCAAGGAAGTCCCAAGCCAGAAATCAAGTAACCTGAAATATATCTTGCGTGGAGGAAAAGATACAAACGTACCCCAGCAGAACTGTGATTTTAAAGATCAAATAAAATTATCCTGGGAAGATATTTAATTGGGCTCTCCTTCAGAAAACACTGAACTGCAGTCCCTGCCTCCACTCATCTCAACAAAACAGGAAGCTGGAGGGCAGGTAAACACTCTTCTATCGAGGTGTTAGGCGCAGCACGGGAACTGCAATTGTGATTTGGTCTGCTAAGATATTGTTTAACCTTGGACAAGCGACACCTTCTTTCCTGAATTTACCCATAGATCTTCTTCATAGTCAAGAATGTATTTCTCAATATGTCACATATGTCAAAACATTCAGAAACATTAGCATAAACCAGAAGGACTGTCTTCTGTCATGATCTCACCTCTGGTGTTAATCTTTGACAGAAGTAAGTAACTTCTGATAGAAGTGCATCTTACATCCATCATAATAAAAGTTAAACAGCCACACAAGCAAACATAAGTACAGGCCTTCATTTTGTACCCAGCTAGTCAAAAGGTAGAAGACACCAAAGGTGCAACACAGAAACCAGCAATATTACAGTGTTTAGTTTTCATTACAGAAAGAACAGAGGCATTTATTTATTTTCATTGTGGAAGAGATCTCCAGGAAAAACCACGTCTCATTATCATTGGCCAGAATTTTAAAGGAGGGCCCTTAGATGCAGGACACTAAAATACATAAGAAAGCCACGTTTATCAAATATACTGAATATTCACAGTAACAGTGGAATCAGATGAGCTGATCAGACTCAGGAAGCCAAGCGAACCACAGTTGGAAAAGTTCTGCCCATGTTACTTGCCAATCACAGTAATCAAATGTCTCTTGCTTACAGATACTTACCATTTCCTCTTTTATTGATACCTTCTTGACCTTTTTCCTGGCCACAGCTGACCGTGGAGCAGCAACTTTTTTAGTTTTTGCCTCATTTTTCTTTGGCAACTGACGTCTCTTGGCAATTTTGCTTTTTGGCTCCCACTCCTCCTCTTCCTCCTCCGATTCAGAGCTCCTGAAAAACAAATGAATGCACAATATTGCTTGAGAGAAGAATAAAAAAAACAACAACAACAAAAAAAAAAAAAAAACATAAGCAAGCCAGTCTGAGTGTTTTCTGACACGAAAGGAAGTGAACAGGAAAAATGAACAGAAAGGTACACAGGCACAACAAATACAGGTCTTTCATGCTGTTGCACAGCTAATGGCTGGAATAATTTACCAGGCTTTCCTGAAGCTGGTCACTGGGATGTGTACACATCTGATTCTGTATGGACAACTGGCAATTCAGTTTCACCCTACCTTCACTGTGAGCACGAAACAGCATAGGTAATTTGTGGTTTATAATTCAAGCTTTGTGCATTAAAACTTTTTAATCAATCTCAGAAACTGAGCGTTGCTCTCACACAATTGCTCATGATTAGCATAAACATTTAAAAAAAAACCTTAAGGGAAAAAATCTTACGAATTTAGAAATGAAGGTAGTTCATCATCTTCTGATGTATGGGCTTTGGCTTCAGATTTCACCCTCCTTGGTAGAGATGACATCTACCAGAGGCAAGAAGAGAGAAACAGAACACTTGGTTGAAGTTGCAGTCTCTTATTCAGCCCTTCAACTCACTGCCAAGTGTGCCCTCATAATGTCTTCACCAATCACAAAAGTTTCCTCTAGAGCAAGTTCAGATTTCTTAGTATCCAAGAATTTAGGCCACAGCAACACACACTCAACAATCTTTTCAACTGAGCAAATAGACAAGCCAGCACTACAGCCTCTCAAATGATTTTTCTCTTCAAATGGAGGTAATTATCTGGCTTGCATGTAAAGCTATCCTACCAAGAAGAGTACTGGTTCTCAGACATACTATTGGGTGTCAATTACATACCGTGCATAAAAAACAATCATTTTGAAAGAGCTGGTCTTTAGCATATAGGATGCGTGTAAATCAATTACCAAAGGTAAAAAGGAAAGGCACATTCTCCTCACCCAAGATTCATACCTACAATAGCTGCATTTCAGTTAATCAGTTATAGAATTTTTGGCAATGGTTAGGCCCGTGAATTTCAATAATCACATTTGGCAGCTCTAGTTAGAGAATTTTTGGTACCCTTAAAATTTTACCTGCCAGAAAATTGAAATTAGAAAAATATACAAACAAACAGAAAACCATAAAGCATTTCTATTACTATAACATTCATAAACATATTTTACCTATATCCAGTACATTTTCATCATTCTTCACATTCTATTCTCCAATGTTTTGCACCTTGACCTCTGATCCAGCCTTACCACTGCAATGCAAGCCTTAAGGTCCCATGTTTGCACATACAAACTGGATGAGTATTTTGCAAAGGGCTATTTAACTCAAGGGCGAAACGCACTTTAATCCAATTTCATTCTGGCCTCTGTTCAAGCACAGAAGCAAAACTATTGTAATCTTCAGCACCACAGTGGAAGGAGGACTATTAAGGTCTACATCAAACAGCACTAGCTATTAGCTTGCTTGCCAAACGCCGCCTTGTAGCAATCGTCATGGTCAGTAACAGCATTTTTGTGCTGTTCCACTGACTGAAATCCCATTACGTGACTGGTTACAATACATGTCTACCACAGGAAAACAGAAATCACTACAGAACCAGAAAAGTATTACTCACTTTATTAGCTTCCCAGGTGACTTCTCACTGTCAGTTCTGAGACACCTGCAACTTCACCCAGCCACTCTGCTTCTCCGTTTTCCTTTGCTCTTTATTGCTGAACAGTCAACATCATAATACTGAATTGTATATTTATTTGCAATACCTCAAAAGCATGAAAATAGCATTTCCATTTTATACTGCACTTTAATCTGTGAATGGGAAAAACAAAAAACGTTATTCATGTTAGCAACACCAAGATTTCCAGAATTAGGTGTATCTGATCCATTTTTTTGCAGGCACTGGGACACTCTTCACATGGTCAAATCTCGCCATTCTCTTTTCAAACTAGATATTTAGCTTACAATATTGTTATCAGTCATGCTTCTTCAGCTAATCCAACTAGGTGAGGTCTTTTTAGTGTTCTAGGCAATCTCAGAAGCCAGTGATCAGTTTTTAAGCATTCTAGCCAGCTTCTTCATACTTACCCACTGAGCCACAGCAAGGAAGAAGGAAAAACCCAACAGGCATTTTCTCTCACTTGAGGCAAGCATTCTCCCTACATAACACCACTCTCTAAACTTCCCTGACAGTTTTGGACACTCAGCACATCACCATGATAATTTTCAGGCTTACCCAAAAGGCCAGGTAAAAGGAAAGCCTTATCTGGAAGGTCCTTTTTCTGCTTATATTTCCCCTCTCACCTCAAGTGGCCGAGGGCAGGATCTCAAAATATCCCATTTATAACATTACATGAAGAAAGATTACAGCAGGAGTAAAACTTAATCTGTAAAGTTAATAGTACTTCCTGCCATCCAACACTGGTGACTGACTTAACTCTTCACATCAGCATATGAATAGGAGATGAGCTCCTTAGTTTGTGAAACCAGCCATTTTCCACGTTCTTCATGAACAGATTAGTATTCGCTCCTACATACTTAAGTCTAAGTCTTCTCGTCTTCATACAATGCACTGAATGAAGTAGAATTACCACATAGCAAATATAGAAATGGCATAGGAAAGCATGAAATAGAACAGAAAGCGATATGTAACAAGGCTAAGTCTTTATGAGACACTTCAATGTTTGGTTTATTTTTTCTTTTGATTCCTTGGATTTTCACTTTAAAAAATAATTAGATCATCTTTCAAGTGTTCATCACAGATCTTCAGAAAGCGGGAGAAGTATCAAACATGTTTGATCCAGAAGATCAAAGATAAGACCAGCACAGACTCTGTCCCACTCATCAACATTGTGTTGGTTCTTACAAGCACATAATGAGTTGGGACTGGCCTCAGACACATAAACGCCAAGTTTAATTATATTATTAATCTACTAAATATTCTTGAGAAGAGTGGTAACTTTGTTCCTAAAGGCTTTTGTACCTGCACTTAAAGTTAATTTGAACTAAGGTAAGACGCAAATTTAAAGCACAAAACTTACTTCAGAATAACTCTCCATGAACAGACAAGCCATGGTCAGAAGCCAAAATGGAGTTCTACAGCTCAAAATAAAAGCCCAATACCAAAGAGCATCTGTGAGATTAATGCCAAACACGGGGTATCACAAACGAACAAAAACATCCCAGTATTTCACTGTGAGGTGGAGCCAAGTCATAACCACATTATTAGAAGAGGAGGTATACACCAAGCTAGCTATACTTCATATTTGTAGAAAAAGAATCTTGCAGTTGCTACATATATTCTTTTTGTTTACAAAGAATCATGTTTTTATTCGAATCCACAAAAGTACTTCTGATTTGATTCCAAATTGCCAGACAGCTGTCTGCTAAATTTTCCTCCTGAGCTGCCTGCGTTAGGGTGTGCTAACACCTACAGTTAATGACTAAGAAAAACAGTCCTTCTGTGATTCACTGCAGAGGGGGAGGCAGAAAAGAGGATGAAAAAGCAACGAGGCTAAATGCCACTAATGATGATGAATAACTACTACAGATTTTTTTTAAAAAAGCTTAGAGACAGTCCCTGAAGTGAGGCTGGAAGACTCAAGAAACACGCAAACACAGTTATGCTCCACCTGAGCTATCTACAATGCTGACTGTACTTGACTACATGACAAAGCAATCAAACAAGCTATCACCTGCTCCATGCTCTGCTTCTACAGGGACATGGTCCCCCATGTCTCCTGCCTTGAGTGTTGAGGGAGCTAGGAAGAGCTTTATTTACCCTCCCACAGCATGCTAGGACAAAACAGTGTGAAGTTGGCCACTTATCTCCTATTATATTTTCCAGATAGACTGGCATCAGTGGGAAAAATTCCTTTATCTCTTCCTTCTCTGTCACCTCCAGGTAACCACACTCTGAGGAAAGCTTGAGAAACCCTGAGAAAGATCTGTATCCGCTTCCCAAATCCAGAAAAGTCCCACAGCTGTAGAAGAGCTGAGTCCAAAGCTGACAATTTAAGAGTAACCAATTTACATTAGATCAGAGAGATCAGAGCAAACTTGTTTCCCTTCCTGTGTCTGTGCTGAGTATTACTGTACCTTATCATAGGAGTTCACGGTGCTGGACATCTCCTGTACTTATCACCTGGAGGAAGTAAACACACAGTATCCAGCGATGTGCGCAACTTACCCAGCCACCCTCTGCAGGACTTCACTGGCTTGCCAATTGGCATATTGAACTCCTACGAGCTCTGTTCTAGAAGCTCTCCTCACACCTGAGGCCAGCAAACTTCCAAGAAACATTTGCTAATAAATTTTTTCTTCTTTTATGTATGCTGTCAGAAACTTTGCCGTAATTAAAAAAAAAAATAAATCTTTTCTTTGAGGAAGAGAGTTCTTAACAATCATCGCATCAACAGTATCCTAGTTCCATGTCAGGCAACGTGAGCTAGGCCCTGGAAACTTTGGCCTTGCCCACATACTTAAGCTCCCAACTCATGTTTCATTTCAGATCTGTCTGTGCATGATCTTCCATTTCTGTGCAATAGGCTGAAACCTTAACACTGAACCCTTCATCCCCTATTCAAGGGAATTAAAACCCTTCTGCTTGACCATCTCCCAGATGACAGCAGGCAGCATGAAACATCATTGCTTGAAACACCCGAACTCTTTACTTCTCACTCTCAGTAATCACTAAAGCCTTGCTTCACCACAAAACCCAAAGCAGTTACAGCATGTTCTTCAAAAGTACTTCTGCTTAAAAAAAGAAAGAGGATTGCGTAGAGCTATTACACTCACCAGTAAAGAAGAGTTGAAGTTATTTAACTCATTGCTATTGTAGATATATTTATCTCCCAGGTCTACTCTCCAAATAGTTTGGCATCAGTTTTGTTGCCAGTTCTTTTGTTCCCACCATTTCTATTGTCTGCTTCCAATGCAGAGCTCCGCAACGCACTCGAGTTATCCCAAGGGCTGTAAATAGCACACTTCTCCCTGCCTGTCAGCTACTCATTAAAATAAGGCCAGTGTAGTTCAGTGTTGGGCCCGCCAGGAATAAAGAAGAGTGACAGGGTAGCTCTTAGCATATACTTCACTGTACAGAATCTTAATGTGGGGATCCACAAAACATACAGCAAGGAGGTAATCATTCCTCTGGTCTCTCTCCCCAAATAGGCGTTCTAGGCTGCACATAGAACAAAAATAAAGTGAGGCTTTAAAGGCCATATTATGTTAGAGAGCAATCCCCTTAAGAGTGTCATCATATGTGAATGCAGGTAGCATAAGCAACTACTTGCAGGAAGAAAATAATAGTTGTAAAGTAATTAGATTAAAAACCCCTGCCTCCTCCCTGCCACACTCCCCAAACTGCCCAAAAATCCCAGCAGTAGCACAAGGCTCAGTTTTGTAGTTCCACCATTAGAACAACAATTTTCAGGGTCAGAAATTGTTCCAGTAATCCAAATAGACTGTCACATCTTCTACAGGGCACTTTAAAAAAAAAAAAAAGTATGTAATAGTTGAATGTTATAGAAAAGACTATACTTTCACAGTATGATCACATTAACACCACTATGGCAAATAGAAATCTCATAACCTTACTACATTGTCACATAAGTCCCTCATAACTAGCAAAATATACACCTGAATATCAACAAAGTCTACTGCACCTTACAACTTAATCAAATAGATTTGTCTACCTGAAGGTACAGGATTTAAAAAAAACAAACAAACAACACAGAACCAAAAAACCACAACAGCAACACCACACACATACTTGGAAATTAACTTCATTTCAGTAACTGCAAAAAAAATCCCCCTTCCAGCAGAAAAGGACATGGAAACTTCTAAAGCCCTTTACCCAGTTCATCTAAAATCGGGCGTTCCTTCCAGAAAGGAACTCTGTCTATGCAGGAAGCTCCTCAAACTTTGCTCTTCAGCCTCTGCTTTTCTAGCATGCAAAAAAATAGCGAGCATAATAAAAATTTGCATTTTAGCACACAGTACTAGCCAAACAACAGTTTGGCATCTGGGGCAGGACAATAAAAAGCACTACGAATCCCACAAGTGAATTTCAGACCCTTATTAGTAGCAGCAGAATGGCCCACTTCAATAATTATTTGATTTTAAGACACCTCCATCGCATGCTAGAATAACTTCCTAAGAAGAAATCGAAGTGTGAGCATACTGTCAGCAGCAAGAGGAAAAAAAAAAAAGCTATGCAGACCAATGGTAGGGAGTTGTATGGAAATTATTCTACCACTCCAGAAGGTTTTTATCAGCTGTAACAACTAAGTTGTACTTCAAAATATAAATTAAACTTACTCCAATCCTCTCAGGGTTGAAACCTTGGAGAACTCCCAGACACTTTTGCTCAGAGAAGCTGGTGCAGTAGATTTCCAAGGACTTTTCCTGCACAAAGCCAGTCAGGACCGCCTGAGAAAGAAGTCACAGACGCAAATCAGGAGACTCCAGTGCTAACTGGAAATTTACAGCCAGAAAGAAAAGGGAGAGACATATCGGATATGCACATACAGCAAAACAGTTCCCAACGCTAATCAGAAAGGAAAAGGTGTAAGACTAGTAGGAGTACCACCTACTGCTGCTAGTTACAGAAGTACCACCACAAAGACAAACCACCAAGGTTGTGCCCTTAGAAAGTATGCTCTCCTCCAAGCCTCTTCCTGTAACTAGTGGTCCCACTGGGAAAAAAGAACCACCTGTGTTACACAGCAGCCCGCCAATGAATAAGAAGAGGGGTGAACAGGAACGTGGGGGAACAAGCACTTTCCATGCATTTTTTTAAACAACTTATCTCAAACCACCTATGAAAACAGACAACATTATCCAAAACAAGGGGGATACTGCTTCTGATCCAGTAACAGACTGCCACATCATGCAAAACTACGCTTTTCCTCCAATCCAGAAAACTAGCCATAAGGTAACACTCCCATCCCATCAGGACGTTTTCACTCCTGAAGGACACAGGAGATGTGCATCTGTTCTGCATGGCGACAGCCACAGCAGAGTTTTATCACACCAATAACACTCATTCCAGAGTCTTGCAGGCACAAGGGCAGTTGAGAGTAAAGCACTGTTTGTGGCTCGGTGAATCACTATCACCCAAATCACTGCTTTTCGGCCCAGAAATGCGACCGACCTTAAAATACACTTTAGATGCTTTGAAGCCCTATTATTCCCCAGGCGACACCCCACTTTCGTCAGATCTGTTAACAGCATTCAAGACGAAGCGTTAATGGATGTAAATTTCACCCCCCCTCGCCTGGAAGGGCATCAGTTCCCACGGGAACAAGCCCTCTCACAAGCCCCTTCCTGCCCCCAAGGGAGGCGGGGGGCACGGGAGGCGTCCCAGCGGAGGCTGGGCGCCTCACACGCCCCATGCCGGTGGGTGCCCCGGCCCCCCCGGAGCGCTGCCGCCCGCACCCCCGGTCCTGCTCGCCCGCCCCCTTTGGCTCTCGCACAGCGGGCACCCCTTCAGGGCGAGGGCGGCCCCGAGCCGCCCTTTTCCCCCCCGCGCTGGGGCATAGGTAGGGATCAGAAACGGAGGCCCGGGAAGAAAATAGCTCGCTTCCACCTCAACAACCGAGACAACAGGAAACCCCCCGCTTGCCGGCGCGGAGGCCGCCGGGGCCAGCGCAGCCCCGCAGGCCGCTGCCCGCCCTGCCTCACCCGCGCCCTCGGCCCGGGCCCGGCAAGGGGCGGGAGGCTTCCCCCGACGTTACCCCCTGCCGCCGGCTGCCGCGTTTGAAAGGGCCGCCAGGGCGGCCATGGCGGAGCCGCCCGCCCGACGCGCCGCGGGGAGGAGCAGGAAGCGGCGGCCGCGCCGCGCCGCAGGAAGCGGGCGGCGGAGGGGTGGGGGGGGCAGGATCAGCGGCGGCACCGCCCCTCGCCCCGCCCCCCGCCCCCCTCCCGCCAGCCCGCGGCGCCGGGGCTCCCCACCGGTGCCGGACAGCCCCCGGGGCGGAGGGGCCGGCCGCGCTGCCGCCGCCAGGTGGCGCTGGGCGCTGGGGCGAGCGTGGCACGGGCCCGGGCCCGGGCCCTGAGGGGGGGGGAGCGGAGCGGCCCGGCGCGGCCCGGCCCGGCCCGGCGGCGGGAAGCCGGTTCGTGCGCTCATGGCGTGCGGGATCGGCGCTTGTACCGGTGTGGAAACCTGTGCGGGTGTGGGTGTCTCTCCCCGCGCCTCAGCGGACCTGAGTAAGGGGGTTCGGTCAAGCCAGGCCTCCCCCGTCCCCGCATCTTCGGGCGGGAGTCGGTTGCAGTGGGCCCTGGGGAGGGCCGTAGGCTGCGGCACCGTGCGCCAGGGCCCAGCGCGGCCTGGAGGTGCCTCAGGTGCAACGCGATGGCGGTGTTTGGTGGTGGTGGTGGTCGGCTGTCCCCTTCCCCTCGTGTTGGTGGTTCTCGGCTGTCCCCTTCCCCTCGTGTTGGTGGTTCTCGGCTGTCTCCTTCCCGTCCTATTGGTGGTTCTTCGATGTCCCCTACACCTCGTGATGGAGGTTCTCAAGGCTGTCCCCCTCCCCTAGAGTTGGTGGTTCTCAGCTGTCCCCTTCCCCTCGTGTTGGTGGTTCTCGGCTGTCTCCTTCCCGTCCTATTGGTGGTTCTTCGATGTCCCCTACACCTCGTGATGGAGGTTCTCAAGGCTGTCCCCCTCCCCTAGAGTTGGTGGTTCTCAGCTGTCCCCTTCCCCTCGTGTTGGTGGTTCTCGGCTGTCTCCTTCCTGTCCTATTGGTGGTTCTTCGATGTCCCCTACACCTCTTGATGGAGGTTCTCAAGGCTGTCCCCCTCCCCTAGAGTTGGTGGTTCTCAGCTGTCCCCTTCCCCTCGTGTTGGTGGTTCTCGGCTGTCTCCTTCCCGTCCTATTGGTGGTTCTTCGATGTCCCCTACACCTCGTGATGGAGGTTCTCAAGGCTGTCCCCCTCCCCTCGAGTTGGTGGTTCTCAGCTGTCCCCCTCACATTGCACAGGGTGAGGGCTGTGGGGCCAGCGTCCCTGCGTCTGCTGCAGCGCAGAAGGCTCAGCCGCCTTTCACTGAAGCTAAGGACCAAGAGTGGAGATGCAAAATGTCTAGGTTCAGCTTTTTGGTTGACAGGGGTTTGAAAGGTATTAGAAACGTTTCCACTGCTTCTGCTACCCCCAAAAAAATCCCACTGTAAAGTGGGGTTAGTTACTTTTCACAGAGGTGTTGGGAAGCAGAAATCACCGTTGTGTGAAGCTGAGCTACGCTATCAAAGGCAGAAGAAATAAATAAATTTGTGCCCTTTCTCTCAGCCCACTGAGTAGATAAGAGCATATAGATCCAAATAGACATAGGATGTTTGTGTTCCTTTACTCATGCAGGATAGACCTTGCATTATTTTTCCTTACAACTATAAACATTTGCACTCCTGTGCTGGAAAAAAGTGTCCAAGTGTCAGTCGCCTATCTTAAAATTTTGTATAAAGTTATGTTTCCCTGCAGTCTCTGTGTCTGTGCCTTTTTCATCTCCATCTACTAAAGTAACTTTCAGCAAGGATTCCCTGAAGTCCATCTCATAAGTAAAGTTTAATGGGTGCTGTTTTCTGGAGCCGTTGGTAGAAGAGTGGAGCAAGTAGGCTGTTATATTAAAGCCGCCTTTCGAGCTTCCATTACCCTAAAAGGTCTTCTGCTTTGTATCATAAATATTTGTAACTTGTGGTCATAACTACCAGCCAGCTGTCCTCCAGCCTTGGAATGGCAACATCTTAAATGTAACTAAGGTGTAATAAACTTAAATAATTCATAATTTTTCATCTTGACTTTATAATAAATGAGTGTTTAACAGTCTGGAATGACTTTAAACACAATAATGTTCAATGCAGTCTCTCTTTCCGTGAAGTTTACCTGACCTCTATAGCTTTCAGGGGCCCAGAGAGAGACTTACGCACATACTTGTCTTTATGCATGGGGTTGTATCTCTAGTGCCAAATCTTCAGCTGATATAAACTGTCACAGCTCTGTTGATTTAAATAGGGCCAGTGATTTACACAAATTGAGGATCTGACTCACAGACCTCAGTAAGACTGTTCACATATTCAAAAGTAATAGAGTGTGTAAGTGTTTGCAGGCTCAGAGCTGCTTCACTTGGAATTTTGTCCTAGTAAGAGCTAAGCAAAGAGTAGTTACATTTAATACTAGGGAAATATCCGTTGCTAAGATGGAGCTATTGTAATTTAACTACCTAATGTCATATATATGAAATCATGTTAGAAGCTCAGACAGTTTTTCAACTGAAACATCGTCATTTATAATAGGTAAGGTACTGATTTTTTATATTTCAGATCAGATGCTGCTCTTATGCCAATGTGAAAACAACCTTTAAATATAGGAACTTGGTGCACTGTATAACTAAGGACAAAAGATTGTGACTATAAATAGCTTTAAAATAAAAATTTAAATACTTGTCTGATTATATTTTGTAATACTTCCAGTGAAACTTTGTGCAGAATATAAAAATACTGCCTGTGTCATCTGACTCCTTTGATGCACTGCATTAAAATTCCTATGTCTAAGTACATATCATGGAGTCAACTTTATTTCTCTTCTATTAATAGTTTGAAATTAGGTCACCATTCTTGTAAGGATGGGCTAAGCCTGTACAATTGATTTTAAAGAAATTACCTGTATAGAAATGTTGGGGTTTTTTTCTCATGCTTGGCTACAGTGACAATGTTCTTTATCTATAATCAGTAATTTTACTGTCTGTTCTGGCATACGTATTCTATGCTGGCAGGTTTTTCTAGATTTGTTTATAGTGACCCCTGCTGCAAAAGATTAAGACTGACATTTCTCTAAACCTTTAAAAAGGCATTTACGTAATTATTTCAGAGTTCAGTTCAAAAGAACCAACCAGTTGTAAATTCAAGTTAAATTTATGAAATATGAAGCTCCCTAATTTGGATAAATTTCAATAAAATTGACCTAATCATACGAGGCTTTTTTTTTCCTCTCTTACATGTGTAGGATTTACTTTCTAATATAGTTACAAAGTGACATAGCTTTCATGTCCCACATGTAATCTTGTTCTTTATGTTATTGTTCTTTGATAAGGCCTAGGCTTGACACCAATAAATCACTGTCTGAACTGCTGCATGTTAATATTTTTAGAGCTCCACTCAGGAAAGCACATGCTTTCAGGATAGCAAAATAGTAAAAAAGCAGATTAAAGCACAGGACTAAGTTTAAACACAGATTACCCCTCTGGTTTCAGAAGGACTTAAGTGCCAGTCTGTTCCAGTATTGCCCTGAATAGAATGCTTTCCCAAGCTCAGGCTTAAAAATTCTTCAGCACGAGGTATGGGTATGTGCTTTTTTTCCAAGCAGAAAACCCACCTATGCTCTGCGCTGGCCAAAAGCTGTGTAGACTTAACTAATGCTGCACTTAACCTGAACTAACAGGCCCTGCTAATGGAGAGTGCATGAGCTGCAGCTTTATGCCCTTACGGCTTCCTTGCAGGCTGCAGGTGGGACAGAATAGGCATGTACTTGCTTGCAAAAGACATTCCAGGTATAACCACAGCGAAATCTCTCATCTAGGTATTAGTATAAAAGTTATCTTACAAATAAATATGCCTGATATGTTTTTTTAAAGCTGTATATGAAGAGTATTATTTAGGCTGCAAAGCTAAGCAAAAAGCCACGCTTTTTTTGTGTAATCCTTATGCTGCCCTTTGTGCAAATACTTACTGATGAAGGAAGGCATCCCACAGAAAAATGTGAGACAATCGTAGTAAAATAACCACAAGGAGGCAGAATTAAGATCTGACGAGGAACCTGAGTTATCCCTTTCCCCCTCACTGAGTCCTTTATGTTGTGTCCTCACTAGCATTTTCATATGGCTAAGTGCAATTTCCGAAGTCTGATAGAAAGGCAAAAGCTAAATTGAAAGCAGTTGTCCCATATGCTATATCACCAGTGGAGACTGAATCCTGTATCTTTTCCACAGTAGCCATAGTTCAGTATAAAAACCGTGAACTTTGTCATTCTAGTGTAGGTGATGGATTATGGGTCCTAACAGCAGTCAATGGGAAGAAAGTCAGCCTAGCTGCATTTCCTTCTGTTTTTCTGGGAGCTGGAAAATTGATGTCACCTGAAGGGTCAGTGAGGCAATGTGCTGGGTCCTCCCTGAGAACTGGAAGAAATCCAGTCCTTTGCAGCGTTCCTGAAAATTTGCCGTTGGGGGAGGATGCTGTGTTACTTATGGTATGAGAGTGCAACCTGGTTCTTGGCCACATTGCAGGAACGTGCTGAGGGTCATATGGTCTGTACTCAGGTTTCATAAAGAATGTAATCCATACTCCTATTTCCTACCTCAGCACTTTGGCAGCTCATGAGTTACCTTCTTCTGCAGCCATTACTGCTGCTTTGGTGATGGTGTGAGCTGAACCGTGAGATGTTCATGTGTTTTGTTATCATCTTGGCAGACTGACAAAAATTTCCTTAGGAGTGCAACTGGGAGAAAAGAATTGGTGATTTTTAACAGTCCGTTTCTCAACAAAATGTGACAACATGTAATGACATAAAGGTATGTGTATGTAGAGGAGGCCAGAAAGACAGAAGAACTCTGCTGGTGCCCTTAACTTGTCAGACACCGGAAGGCCCCAGTCCAGAAGTAAGATAACTGCATGAACCTAAGCTAATGAGCACTGCTGAGAGACAGGGTATGTTAGTTTGGGCATGGTGCCACATTAACATGACTCTACATCTTCCAGACGGAAGCCAGCTTATGTCTGGGCTGCTCAGAGCATGAGCAGAGCTTGCTTGTATCTGTCTACACCTGTCTGCATGGTCTTGCAGATGAAAAAACCAGTAATTTCCCAATTAATTAGCAAAGGCCTTTTGCAAACATAAGAGCATAAGAGCATCTGCTAAAAAAAAAATAAGGCCCAGCTTTAAAATCTCCTCGATTTCTATTTGTCTACAAGGCCTAGAAGAACATGGCCACTATTGAGTCTACTGTCCATCTTACTGATATACTCTCAAAGTGCTTTTGTGATTCCCATCTGTTTTCATTTTCTTCTGTTTCTTCCTGCCTTATATTTATATTGAAAGGTCTCTGAGAGAGACTGTCTCACTGTCTGTGTTTGTACAGAAATACAGTGTGATGGCATCCTCATCTATACCTCTGACTCCTAAGTACTGTTGTGTGCCCAGCAGTGATATGGGTGATCTGTATTAAGTAACCATTTGATTTGGGATTGATAGAAAAGTTAATCAGCAAAAGCAGAAATCTGTCAGGAAATAGTTTGCACTGCATTCATATTTTCTACTTGCCTACTGGACAAAGCACCAATATTTTTATTTTGTGTGGTAGTGAGCACTTGTAAATGGAAGCTCCGTGTCACTGTTGCTTTCACCACTACTGCAAGCTTGTCACTTTGGCCAGAAAGTTAGAGCCTACCTTTAGCCTATGTCCTGCCTATCCAGAATAATGATGTGTCCCCCACCGTTGCAGACTTTGAATGCCCCCCCAGTCTTTAGTGTGTTTATTGTGGAGTCTTCTCAAATGAAGGTCCTCTTATGTTCAGATCCTAGGTTCCACTTTGAAGAAGACACTGCAACCAACTTTGTTAGTCCAACACCCACTGAATCTACGGGCCATTGCTGCGTAATTGCTCTGTACAAATTTACAGCAATTCTTCTTTGTGTGTGGATGACACAGGGTGCATGGGCCATATGATGTAGAGTCCATAGGCACATATGGGCAGAAAGACATATTGTCAGAGTGTGTTTGAACAGCTTCTGAATTGCTCCAGACAGCCCTGGTATTTATCCTTGCAGCCTTGTTGTTTCTCTGTTGTGAAGGACGAAAGCACAGACAAAGTACATGCCTTGTGCAAAGGTAGAGAAGCGTATCCTGCATCTTCAAAACACATTGGTATTCCATACATGATCTATTACCTGTACAGCTGCAGAGAGGATGATAGTGTGGCTCTTCTCCCGATTGATCCAGCAACTGTTTTGCAGAATACTCCTGAAGCTCTGTTACATGCTAGTATGTCCAGGCTACATACATAAGGGCATGGAAAAAGAACTAAGTCTTGGAAGGAAGGTAAGGGATAACAAAGGATGAAGTGTAGACATTGTTCTTGGGTTACTCTATTTCAAAAGGGAAGTTCTCTTTAGAATCAGAAGCAAACAGTGGCTTAGGGATTCCTGGATGGCAATTCTACTTCTGTAGAGGTGAATTCTGATTTCTGTAAATAAGCATGCTCAAGATTATAGTAAACTTTTTTTCTAGGCCGCAAAAATTTTTTTGAAAAAGTCACATTTGGAGGAATCAGAATTAAAGTACTTCACTCAAAGTTAGTCCACTAAAGTAGCAAAAACCATTATTCCTGTACTATTATCAATATAAAAGCATTTATCCTCATTATTTTACTCTCTCTATATATATATTTGTATTTGCTTATCAGATCTCTGCATGTGCGACTAGGATGCCTCAGAGGCAAATCAGAGTATTCAGTTTCCTCTGCTGACTGCAGAAGGACCCAGGTCAGGACCTTCAACAGCCACAAGGCCCCGTGTCCTGTTACAGAGGCACCAAATCCATCGCTTCTGAAAACAGCAGATGATGTTGCCAATTGGGGTGGCCTCAAGGTGTGTCCATTATTCTCCTCTGTTCGAATAGCAGCTTAAGTGCTTACAAATTGATCAGATGCTTTCAGCAAGCTATGAAAAGGACTTCGGTCTAGGGAACATTAATCTGAATCTCAATTTCCTCCTCAGCTGCAGATGTCCTGTGTCACCTTCGATGAGTGACTCTTTCTGTGCCTCAGTTCCTCATCGGTAAAATAGGCTACTAATAACATTTCCTAAAACGGTGTGTAAGGATAGATAATGACTATGATACACCTGGATGTTGGCACATAAAAGGGCTGCATAAGAATCTTAGATTTTAGTAACTGTAGATTTTATAGGAAAATTCCTACCAGAAAAATTTTGCACAGTCCCAGTCAGTGCATGGACAGTAACAGTATCTGATGTTTGCCGTGCTCGCTACTTCTCTTACTGACACAACAGTTTATGCAAGCATACTTAAACAGTTCTAACTGAGCAATCTGTGGATAATTCTGAAACAAGAAAGTTTGTGTATAGTCAAAAGGTTGTCATAGTGCTAGATATCATGATACAAATCATCATAGATTCATAGATTGATTCATAGATTCATAGATTGGTCCAGGCCGGAAGGCACCTCCAAAGGTCATCTAGTCCGACCTCCCCGCAGTCAGCAGGGACACCCCCAACTAGACCAGGTTGCCCAGGGCCTCGTCGAGCTTCACCTTGAATATCTCAAGGGAAGGGGCCTCAACCACCTCCCTGGGCAACCTGTTGCAGTGTTCCACCACCCTCATAGTAAGGAACTTTTTCCTAATATCCAATCTAAATCTCCCCTTCTCCAACTTAAAACCATTGCCCCTCGTCCTGTCACTGCAGGCCTTTGTAAACAGACCCTCCCCAGCCTTCCTGTAGGCCCCCCTCAGGTACTGGAAGGCCGCTATGAGGTCTCCCCGGAGCCTCCTTTTCTCCAAGCTGAACAACCCCAGCTCCCTCAGTCTGTCCTCATAGGAGAGGTGAATCATTTAGAGAACTTCTTTATTTCTCAGTCATTGCTTCCTCTCTTTTCCCATCTTCAAAAGCAAGCTGGTGCTTTAAAACTCAAAAGACTTTAAGTGGGTTTCTATGCACGTGGCAAGTCCACACAACTGTAGAGATGAAAATGAATCACGTAAGGCCTTTATCACCTGCCTGAAATCCCGCTGTCTTCAGCAGGGCTGGGGCTGGAGGTGGATTAGCCTGATCCTAGGTGAGAGCTGAGAAAGATGCAGTTCTTGGCTGCAGGCAGAGATGTGTTTTCCCCTCAGATCCAGCCCTTCTGGAACCGATGACCGCCAACGGCTAGACCATGGCATGGCCTTCCCCCAGTGAAGTTAGAGCTTGCTTTCTGGTTGTGGTTGTAAACTCTGTCAGCGTTTTTACTAGCATGGCAGCCTGCAGTTTTGTTAAAAATGCTTTGAAATGGCTCTTGTAGTCGTCCCAGTGATCATTCTTTTAAATAATTACAGTCAGTCTTGTAGACTCAGTCGCAATATCTGTTCAGTTTGAAGTGTGCACAGTATTTTGTAATGAGGCCAACATTCTGGAAGGAACATAAACATATGTAATGCCTCATCTTTGCTAGATTGAAAGCAATGCTGTTAGGTTCAAGAAACAGTTATCCAGCAACCTCGGCTTTAATAGTACTGGCAGCCTAGAAAATGGCCAGTTTGATAGCTTGTATCTGTCTATGTTGTCCTGCAGAGTCACAGGTCATTCATTCTCTGACAAGAAGTTCCAAAAATTCCAGTGAATGGAGAATGTTGACACATAAAACTTGGTTGCTATTTCTGTAAAATAACTATTACAGTAACTAACTATATATAGCCAGAAGTAATTGCTTCTGTAAATAAAATACCAGTGAACACATTACAAGATTAAAGAGAAACTTTGAGCTTCCATCACAGCTATTTGCCGACTCCCACCCATATACACATAATGACTTTGCAGTCATAGCTCTGCAATGCCACGAGATTTAATTTAGGATATGTGGCATATTACACTTCCTCACATTCCTAAATGAAGTGTTCTTGCATTAGCTGCTTAGTTCTCCTTTTAGCTGGCCACTTCACCTTTCATTGGTGAAGAAAAGTACAGTCATTTCACCAAATATACTGCAATGCAATTATTTGTTATTCTTACTTTATAGTTACGATTTATAAATGCATAATAAAGGCTTTAGGTGATGTCCTGGGTTGAGAGACACAGGACTAACTTTTCTTCTAATGCTGGGGAAATGTGCACTTTTAGAAGACTCTAGTGTCTGAATTCATGAAAATATTTACTTTATAGTCAGCCAGGCTCTGCGGGATTCAAGATCTTAGTGTTTTTGAGCCTCGCCAGGTGCAGGGACGAGGAGGAGCAAGGCCTGGGCATTTGACCCAGACTGGCCAACAGGATTATTTCATACCATCAACATTACATTCAATATAAATTTAAAAAGTTTGCTGCATCTCTCCCTTGATGGCGGCGGTCCAGACAACTCCTTGCCCTGGTACAGGACCCCTGAGGCATTCCTTTCCTCCTGAAGCCGTTGCACTCGCAGTGTCCCACATTTGCTGTCCACTGCTGGGAGTGCACAGCTTCCTACTGATATAATTGGCTGAGTATAATTCTTGTATATCTTATATCAGTATCGGGATTAATACTGGTTCTTTAGTATTATTGTTAATTATTTAGTCTTATTCTATTAAACCTATTTATATTTCCACCCTCATGTTTCTTTGTGTTCCCTGATTCCCCTTTCCGGGTGGGGAGGGGTCATCGGGTGATAGAATAATTGTCTAAATAACAATAAATTGTTAGGGATTTTCTCAAACCATAACAGGTGACGATTGCGATTTGGATGTATTATTTAGAGAATATTATTTTGAAACTCCCACTCTTTAAAAATAAAGTCCCTTTAAGATGGCAGTTATAGGTAGTAAAAGTGAGATAAATTGCTAGAAGATCAGAACTGGTGTATCTTAATAAATGTGTGATCAATCTTTGAGAGGGAAGGTGATATTAAATAGTTTGAATACCATGCTGCTATAGGAAGAGACACTGGTTAAATAGCTTTGAAGGTAAATTTACAGTGATCTCTACCATTCATTGAAGGAGAAGCGTTATTGCCCATAAACTGTGGGGGTTTTGCTTACTACTGCTGGTAAAACTAGGAAGCCAGCTCATCCTTTATATCTTTTATTGGTAAGGATTTAACGTTCACATTGTGAGAAGTATAGAGGGCACCTACATAAGAGTTTGAAAGTCCCTTATTTTCTCTTCTCTAATTATTATCATTTAGACAAAGCTCATTTTGCATGTGGACCTTCTGGAAAGAATACAAGTCTATGCCTATAAAATGCCTTTCTCTGATTTGGTCTTTATTGTTGTTTCTATTATTATTATCATAAGATCTAGGAGCTGCTGTGGTGGAGCAGGGTGCTACCAAGCTGTAGGCAGAAGAAAAGCAGGGTGGTATTATGCACATTTGTAGGTGTCACAGTAAAGGAGAGTTTTGAGACCAAAGCCCAATGGACAGATGGGGACATATGCCCAGGGAACTCCTAGGCATAAGGGCAGCATAGGAAAAACACTTCCGTACTTGAATTAAAACATAAGAAAGGAGTATGGCCTGCTTCTAAGAGTTGGTGATCGGAGAAGGGTGTTGACATCTTGTTAGGAAGGAGCCGTTGTAGGCAGAGTGGGGATGGGCTGCATAGGAACCTGAAAGTGAAAATCAACAGCATGAGTTTATGTGAGCAGGAATAAATGAGAGCATCCAGTATGTTGTTTTAGGCAAAAACCTACACAAGTCCTTACAACATTCTGAATGAACAGGGGTGGTGCAGGCATACATCTGTCATAACCAGAAAAGCAGTCTAATGCTCCATTGTATCTTGGACAGGCTGTGATTGAAGATTTCACTGCTGAAAAAATCAGCAAGACAAACTCTGAAGATAATTCAGAGTAGAAGATGACGCCTGTGTTATTAGACCTGACAGTACTGTGACAAGAAAGCAGATAACAAGAAAGATTCACTATGGGAAACAAAATCATATTAACTTGTTTGTTTTGTCTCTTTGTATTCGAATACATTTGCAGCAATTCAACATCAGCTCCCCAAAAAACGCAGATATTTGAGTTCTCTTTTTGTTGTCAAACAAAATGACATCAGGTAACAACCCATACTTTGGCAGTGCTACTTCAGTAACAACAGTAATAAAGGCTGTTGATGGTCAATAACTCAGTGTCCCAACAGTATTCCAGTCATACCCATGATACCAAAGAGCACTCCCATTACTCCCCTTTGCCCTCTTCCCTGTGGCCCGGCTCCACTGCTCTGTAGTTTTGTTTTCTTCCTCCATTTCCTCTCCCAGAGGCACAGTGAGGTAATGCATGGCTGCTCCAGTGGAGAACAGAGAAAAATAGGGATACGAGATGCCCAAGTTTCCTGCCCCTACAGCTCTGGAGATCTGGAAGACAAGCGTGTCCCCATGCCAGCCTGGGCTGCACGCCAGCAGGCATGGTCTCACAAGCCCATTGGATGGGGTCAGGAGTGAGCAGTTAATAATCAGAGAGAAAGAGCCCAAGGGCCCTAAAATTTCATAGCCTGTGTCTTGAAGATTTTGTAGCATCCTGGTATTTGGTAGGTTCATGATATAGTTTTGCATTAGTACAATAAATATCCAAATGCTGTCATCCACTGTAAGTATCAGTAGTAAATATAGACTGACCTCTGCCTCTCATGCTTTCTATGTAGAACTGTTATTTTAGCACCACTTTTCACCCATCCAAGGAAAGTTGTATGATCAAGCTACTAGTTTACTACAAACTGCTTAAATTAATGCTTACTGTAGGGTAGGCTATTATCAGAAAGAGCTGTGTCAGGGAAATTGTATCTAGCAAAAATTGATTTCATATGTGTGATCACCAGTTTCACATAGAAAGGCTAGCACAGGGATCTGAAATACTAATGTAAGCATCTTTCACTTGTAGATCAGCCACAAACTCTTCTGAGCTTGTTGTACTCCCTGTTTGCATGGTGGGAGTGCTGTGTGCAGATTTTATTGTTTGTGGTGAAGCTTTGCCATCAGAGACCAGTATGATCTATCTCCTTTGTGTACCTAGACAGATCTTTTATGCCTAGTTCGAGAAATGCTTCTCTAGAAAGTGTCTCTGTGAAAAAAGGTTGACTGGGAGGTTGAAAGGGGAACATAGAAATGCAAGTCCCAGTGCTTGGCCCTTGAAAAGAGGTACTGAGTGAGTTTCCTGTAGAGTTTGGAAAGGCCATCCATAGAATTAAATAAATTTTGGGTTGCCCTCCTAAGAGAGTTTTGGAAGCTGTCTAGTAAAGCAGAAAGGTATGGGCAGGTATGTTGACCAGCTGTTTGAGGGACAATTCTAGAAAACTTTCCTATCCAGGACGATTCCCAGGAACATGTTTAATTTCAGTCATGCAGTACAAATCAATTCTGTGTTTCCCATCTGTTGAGGATGGAGCAAATTTGCCTTTCCCTTGCAGTAATTGCACCCTTCCAGTGCTGTAACTCACTGCTGCTTAGTCACCCCTATCTTCAGCTGAAGCTCCCTGAACTCACTTATGTCAAATGGAGAACTAGTTCAGAAAACCGTATATGCACAACATATCCTTTCTTATTGTCGTGGTTTCAGCCGAATTTACCAAAACCAGACCGACAGATGGCCCTTCCTCTCCCTCTCCCCCCCACAAAAGAGAGAGAGAGGAGAGAAGGAGATAAGGGTATTCAGAAGTTTAGAATGAACTAAACTACTTTAATGAAGAATTAATATTAAAATAAAAATAAAGAAGCAAATATTGAAATAGATACAATATATACAAAACCGTATCAAGCTCCCAGGATGACAGTCATGTCACCGGCAGGCACTGGGGAAGTCCCAGACTGGATTCAGCAACAAATGGGAACTGGATTCCAGCTCTGGAGTCAGGAACACATGGATTGGGATCAAAGGCAGATGAACAGACAGAGTCCTCTCTGGACGTCAGCCATCGCAGGAAAAAGGGGCTGACCCTTTGATCCCTCAGCTTTTATACTGAGCATGGGGCAGATGGGATGGAATACCCCAGTTGGTCAGGTTTGGGTCACCTGTCCTGTCCGCTTCTCCCCACTGATGTGACCCCTCTACGTTTTTTCCGTTTCCGACCCTCTAAGGGGGCAAATAACGAAATTGGCTGACCTTGGTTGTTATGGCAGTAAGTATAAGCAAGGGCCTCCCTGCATACCGTTCCTTGGCATGGAGCACTAACATTGGTCTTATCATTCTGAGAACGAGCAGTTTTCTCCACAATATGCCGTTAATTTCAGACAATTAGAAGAGGCCTAGCTAGGATGTAAAATTATAGAACAGAAAATTGGTTCGGTTTTACTTCAAACCGGGATGCTTATTCTGAAACACTTTTCTGAAGTTACAGATGTTAAAAAGATGTCTTTTTAACCTGAACATTTGCTTCACTACATAGCTTCATGGCTTCAGAACAGCTATGGTATGACTACAGGTTGTCTCCTGAGGTAAATAAACACTCACCTGCTAAGCTAGGAAAAAAAATCCCTGTAAAGAGCATTTCAGACAGCTTACAATAAATACATTACCATCCACTTCATGCATTCCACTAATAGTCAAGAAAGTGACAGAAACCATACACATTTTCTATTCTATATAGTGATGCACTATACTTATGGAAAAAAGTGAGTGGCAACATTTCACAGCTTGCCAACATCAAATACCTTCTGAACGCTGTCTCTCATCAGTAAACTTGTATTCCCAAAGTAAGAAGTATTAAGTTTCAGTAAAAGACTTTAACTATTCCATTAATGACCTAATGGATGAAGCAGGATTCAGTGTTTTTCACTTAAACAACCCCACACTTGAAATATTTGAACTCCCTCTCACTTCTGCTTGTCTGTTTTCCTGATCGATATTCACAGAGATCCAATCGTTGGATAAATTTCTGAATCAGCAGGAGACATCTGAACTCCTTCCAAAAACACAAAATAGACGTTGTTAAAATTAGGTATTTGAATCCATTATATCTCAGTACAGTGCCATAACTTTAAAGGTGCTAAGTACAATGGGAACTTTGCCTCATGGTCTTGTCAATGGCCATGGAGACCAGAACTTTGATATTTAGATATCCCAGGGCATTTGAAATTGTTAGTTTCTGTCCTTTTAGAGTGAGAAGAAAAAGAAACCTAGACAAAGTCTTCTTAAGGAGAATGTCTCATTTAAGACATAACTTTGAAACAACTGTACTCATTTTTCCAGGGTTGGCATTTCTTAGATCACAACAAAATAAAAAAAAACCACCCCCAAACAAACTAGGTGTGATGTTACTGTCTTCTGCCCTTACTGAAATATTCAGGCATAAAATATGCTACTGAAACATCTGAAAAAGGTTATGTTATTAATCCACACATAACTTAGAAATGTTTGGAATGATATTACTCAAACTTTTATATAAAAAAGATTAGGCAAAACTAGAACAGTTTCAGTCCAAAAGAAGTATTTTGTAAAGTTATAAATATATCAGCACAGACTTGGAAAAATGTTTTAGAATTATAGATTAATTTTGACTTTGATTATACCAGATAATAGCTGTTTCTCTGATACTAAATACTTAGTAATTATAAAGCTATATTACAGTTTTTAATCTGATTGCTATCCCCCCTTTTCTTCCTCTCTCCCTTATAACTCCTTGGTGCAGATCGCAGCTTTCTGTATTTTGGAGCAAGTGTCAGCTACCTTCATATGTTGGAGGAAGAGGTACATAAAAGAGCAGTGCTCCTATAAATTATAAATATGTGTTTATCCTAATAAATAAAGTACCAGCATTTCTCTCCGGGCTAAATGTAGTGTAAAAAAATCAAATACAAACTGGAGCAGAAGAGCACAAAACAGAAATCTCATTTCTTTGAAACAGATACAAAGATATGTTAATGTCAGTATAAACAAACAGATTAAAACAAATAAATTGGGGGAAACAAAGGTGAAGCAATGATGTAACACATGATCTCAATGAATATATACTTTTAATTATTTATTTTATTGAGAATTAGGTGGTGTAGGGACTGTGGTACCTGCAAGAATGGTATAGAGTAATTCAAAAGCAGAAATGTTAGTATTTTTTCTATGCTACTTTTTAAAGCATCACATCTAGTCCTCTAGATGGAGTGAATTTCTTTCACTTCCGCTAAGGGTGGGTGAAGAACACCAGGTTCCCCAGACTCAGAATGTTAAAACCTTGGATACTGAGGATCTCCCAAGGGACTCCTTCAGTTATATTAGTATTAGAGATGGGAAAAATTTTTCATGAATAGCATTTCAGAAAAATGCCATGCTCTTATGATTATGACATACATTTTCATAAAATTATTTTGACAGTTATGGCCAGAACAAAAAATAAATGCACAATGATTTTATTAATATTTGATCTATTTTTTCAAAGAAACACTGTAACTAATCTAATTTAAACATTTTAATTAACATTCAGCCTACCTGGAAAAAATAATTCATGTAACTTGTCCTATTTTGGATTTGTTAGGAGTCAGCAGCCCTACATTTGATTCCTTTGGATCAGTTACCAATTTGACTTTACAAGAGCAGCATTAGGGCAAGTACCTCCCTATTAGTTTGCTTAAATTCAGATAAACAGAGCACTGGAACAGGCTGCCCAGGGAGGTTGTGGAGTCCCCTTCTTTGGAGATTTTCAAGACCCGCCTGGATGCAGTCCTGAATAGCATGCTCTGACATGCTCTGGACAATCCTGCTTCGGCAGGGGCGTTGGACTAGATGATCTTTATGGTCCCTTCCAACTCTAAAAAACTTCAGTGAAATTCAGTGAAAACTGACATAATTGTATCAGGTTTAGATGAAGCCACTCAGCTGTCATGCGTGTATTTTGGAGTGTCTGTTTTCCCTAAAAAAAGACCCCAACCCCCCAAACTTTTATTTTCACAGGAAGACTTCAAATTCCATGATGGATTATTTTCAGTTGAGAGGTAGATTTGTTTCAGATACTGAACGTTTGTAGTCTATGCTATTGCTTTTTTCTTTTCGCCCCCAAATGCTTGATACTTCCAAAAGCAGAAATATTTATGGTAAAGAGAGAGCAAAAGGTTGTTTCTTGGAAGTTATCTGGTAAAAAAAAGATAAATTAAGACTTGGAATGTATTTAGACAAAATAAAACCCAAACCTGTTGTTTTCTTTGATTTTCATAAGGAAGAAAACGTTTTTATAATTAGATCAAACAGAAACTTTCTTTGCCTTTACAGAACAGGTACCAAATCCTAAAATGAAAGTGTGAAAGTCAAGGGGGTGCTTTGAGGATAGATGTGTGAAAGTTTTGTAGAAAGGTATGAGGTTACAGAGGTATAATTACTAATTCAGTAATACTAATTCAGACCTGCAGCCCTCTGCTTGGACTCAGAAGTTCCCTATACCTGTATGTAACGGGAGTGGATCGTGCCCTATCTTGCCGCAAGTGTTCTACTGTGCAGGATCTCATCCTTTGCTTTCTGTCCCTCTTGTGCTGTGTTAGAAGAAACTGGGATTACACTGAAGTATGAAATTCTTTGCGTTATTGAGTTATTGCTTCCACAATCCAGTGTAGAAAAGACTAAGAAAAAGAATTAAGCTTTGAGCTGGACAGATAGTGAGATGGGTATGTTTCAGGCGTGTAATTGCTGAAGAAAAATGGGGTATGACAAACTTACAACCACATCCACAAACATAAAAAGGAGAAAGAAAAGTAAAACAAACTGTGGAGGAGTAATTGTGACCCTTTCTGTCTTTATTCCATTTGTGAATTCTAAAGCCATGAGTCATGTTAGTTTAGCGGTCAACAATTTTCTACTCTGTATTTGCCAATGGAGGCCCATTAGGCATCACCACATGGGAAAAGATGTCTCTGTCACTCCACACCTCAAAGTTTTCTCCCAGCATTGATTCTCTTCCTTCCCTTATGTGAAGTATGTTAGAGCAAAAACCATTTCTGGTCTGCCCACGTCTTAAAAGAGTTGAAACTGGTGACTATACTAGGAAATGAAGCTTGGCTTTAGCCAAGCAGTGTGCCCAGGTGGCCAAAAAGGCCAACAGCGTTCTGGCCTGTATCAAGAACAGTGTGGTGAGTAGGACCCGAGAGGTGATCGTCCCCCTGTACTCGGCACTGGTGAGACCCCACCTCGAGTACTGTGTCCAGTTTTGGGCCCCCTACCACAGGAAAGACACTGAGGTGCTGGAGCAGGTCCAGAGAAGGGCAACGAAGCTGGTGAGGGGTCTGGAGCACAAGTCTTACGAGGAGAGGCTGAGGGAGCTGGGGTTGTTCAGTCTGGGGAAGAGAAGACTGAGAGCTCTCTACAACTACCTGAAAGGAGGCTGTAGAGAGGCGGGGGTCGGTCTCTTCTCCCAAGTTACAGATGATAGGACAAGGGGTAATGGCCTCAAGTTACGCCAGGGGAAGTTCAGGTTAGATATTAGGAAATATTTCTTTACTGAAAGGGTTATCAGGCATTGGAATGGGCTGCCCAGGGAGATGGTTGAGGCACCATCCCTGGAGGTATTCAAGAGAGGAGTTGACATGGTGCTCGGGGATATGGATTAGTGTTGGGTGGTGTGGTGGTGTGTGTGTGTGTTGTGTGTGGTGTGTTGTGTGTGTGGTGTGTTTGGTTTTTTGTTTGGTTTTTTTTTCATTGGTTGGACTAGATGATCTTAAAGGGTCCCTTCCAACCTAGGTGATTCTGTGATTCTGTGATTTAAAAGACATAAATATTATGTACTTATGTAGCTAGGTGCTACATTTCAGTTCTCCAAAGATGTTCAGGAAGAAGTCTACTGAAGAGTCTCGAATCCTGACATTTCAGATTATATGGTGTTATGCACATACATGTAGGCCTTTTTAGGCTTTGGCCATCATCATAACTGCTTAATGAAGCCAGGTAGAAAACATAGCTCAGCATGTCCTACATGTCTTCAGTGGCAATACTGCAAATACTGTAAATCGTTATGTCACTTCTTTATTCTGCCTTAGTTTCTCAATTTTAAAAAGTTCTTGACTACTACAGTGGGAAAAGGCTGGAGGAAGGCTGTAGCAATCATGAGATACAAGTTTTATTAATGACGGTTAATGACTTTATATGTGATTTTAAGCAGGTGTTTAGGACTAAATTCTCAAACCTGCCCATTTAACTTGAGATACCTAAAATATCTCGTCAGATATTTTACAATTAAAGCACTCAAAATTTAGAGACACTTCTAAAATTTAGCCCTTTAATCATTCTCTTTCTCATTCCTCCTCTCTGTAAAGTGGTGATAATACCTACTTTTGAAAAGCATGTTCTGTTTATACTTAATTGATACCACTGAACTGATGCATAATTTAAAATCATCCCAAAAATTAGCAGAAGCTGGTAATGATAGCTACAGCTTGGGCACATTTATTACTCCGCTGCAGCTTATCAACTGTGAAATGAGTTTACCTTTGAGTATCACATGTAACAGTGACAGATGCTCCAAACCCTGTACAGGGCTCTGGGTAAGACAGTAAGACAAATCCTAGCTATGCTTTATTTAAGTGCATATACCCTGCCACTCTTCTCAGGAGCCTTACTGCATCCAGTGATAGCTAGGTACACAAATATTGAGTTGCCCTGACCCAGAGCTTCCCTTATTTTTTAAATTTCTTCTGATGTACTCACAGTAAATAGTTCAGCAGAGCAGTAGGCCTATCTAGCCTGTTCTTCTGGTCTGCTGTCTCCTGCCGTGCACTCCTGTAGGGTATGAGGAAGCAGAGAGTCAATTCCGTTTCCTGGAGGCAAGCACACTCAGGTCCACTCAGCAAGTTTCTTTTGGGGAAGTCCACCTCAAATGGGGAACAGTTTCCAGTTGCAACAATACTGTGGTATTCTATGGAAAGAAATAGAAAGAGCAAAAGCCAACAGGCATATGGATAAATGGCAACTGATCCCAAAATACATTGGGTGTCTCCGGCCTCAGGGGGCTGTGATGATTGTGATAACCCGAGAACCAGCTTTCTTATGATGAAAGGAATTGCATTTAGCACTAGACAATGCTTGCTCCTTGCCTGAAATTGCTTAGCTGGTAGAAAAGAAAGGAATGAGAAGGACCTGTCCTTTTCCTTACTTACTCTGCAGGATTGGCTTGGGTATGGGCTGTTATTTTTTTCTGAAAAAATACAAAATCAGTCATTCATGTAGCATATATACTTGGTTTTTTCATGTGTGCTGCTCAAGAAAGCACCAGCCTGGAAAGGCAAGACTGAAGTTCACATTCCTATCCTCTTCTGGTCCTAATGCAGAGAGATGCTGTACCTTTAGAAAAACGTTTCTTCCAAGACTCATTCCATGCACATGAAGAGGCTGATCTAAGGCAGGAGGTCTCTCTTGCAGCCTGATCCATTCCAGAATTCTCGCCTTGTCACTCTGTCCCAAACTTACTCCCAGCAAGGACGATCTAATCATTGAGTCTGAACTATCAACAGACTCCTTTTATAGTCCTGAGCAATGCCAGTTAACTGCAAGTTTCCCTGCCCAAGAAACTTGTAAATTCTCTAGATGCGGGCTGATAAACCAAGAACAGATCAGCTCTGGCTTTTACCTTCCACAAGTTTCTCCAGCAACTCCACATCTAGAATAGCAGCAATCCTGCGAATGGCAAACCCACAGTGAATGCTGCCAGCCAGGAAAGCTATATGTGAAGGCTGAGAGGATACATGTATTTGATCAACTGGGTGCCTATTTATATATTTGGAATATATTACCAGTATAGAAATACCACTGTATTTTTCCAGAGAGATATACAGTGCTAAAGCTTTTTATATCAATATAATAAAATCACCATCCACAAGCAAGAAAATAAAAAGAAAAAAAAAACCACAATGGTGAGAGTCCCTGGCACAGCTGTGTTTGTCTGGGATCATTCTGCTCTACAGCCCTGCCTAACTGAGCCAGAAGTCTCCAGCCTAGATGTGACCTAAGCCTACAACTGGTGGTATGTTTTTGTAGCACATGCAGATATGCTTGAGCTGGCTCTAATCTATCTAGCTCAGATAAGAACTGCTAGGAAGGTATGATATCATGGGTTTCGGTCTTGGCTAGCAAACTAGGTGCATACCTGAGATCAGGCTGGCTGGTAGATGGGGCTCTGAAGTCACCGTGTCACTATGCCTGCCAGAACCAGGTACCATAAAGCTGTAAATCCTGCATCCCACATCAGTTGCAATACAGATGTATTCTGAGAGATTTATTCCCAATGAAAGCTAACAAACGGAGGTACAGTTTAGTATGTCCTTTTAAAAGAGTTTGGGAAGAGTACCAAAAGTATAGTTAAACTAGAGAGAGTTGGAGAGCTAATTAATTACACATTGACAAGATCTCTTTTGCTGAGACATTTCACAGAAAACATTAGGAGTGCCTGAAGTAACTTCCTCAGGTACATGCTTTGTGAGTGAAGAATAAATTAGTAAGAATTTGGCTGGACACAAGGGAAACCTTGGAATGAAGTTGGAGGCTGGACTAAGCTCAACAAGACTGTGCCTTTTCTTCATCTTTAGAAAAGATGAATTAGCTATTGGTAGACCCTAAAGATCATTTGCAGCATGACAGGAATGAAAATGCTCTTCAGGATGCTTTTTTTTTTTTCATAAATGTGTCCAAAATTAGATATCTAAATAATAATTTTACTTTCAAAGATAGTCAGCATTCACCAGCAATCTTTGATTTCTTGCCAGGAAGGGACTGATCCCACTAACATTCAGCTATTGCACTTGTGTAAGCATATCCATTAAGTTCAAAGGAATTCAGTGGATGTACTCATACTAGTGAACATCTTCACATACATGGTGCTTAGAATATGTTCATGTCCAGTGTGGATTCAGAGCCAAAGTTCCTCAAATTTCACGAGGTTTATAACTTGGGTTCTGGCTTTTATTTAGTTTTTGACATAAAGATGTTTCTGAAAATCTCTCCTTGCATGCAAGTCTGATTTTATTCCTTGTGCATCTGTTTAGTATAACTTCAAGAAATGACACTCCTTTAAAAATAAAACAACACAAAATCTCCACTTGTTCTTTCATGCTGCTGTACTTGGAAAAGCCTGAAAATATTCTGACATTTCTCAAGGCGGTTCTTCAGGAAAGCACTGGAAACTGATATGAGCATTGGTTTTGAAAAGACTGAGCCAGATATATTCCCTGCCACTTGGACTGTAAAAAAAGAAAAAAAATTCCTCTTGAAAATCCAGTCAAACTATCTATCATCCCTGGGCAAGCACAACTCAAAAGCAGTTGCAATTGTGTCTCTAATAATTGAATAAAGCCCGTTGTGAGTCCTGGAAAGACTTTACAGGCTCCCTCCACCAGATAGTGCTGTTTCTCCGCAGAGCTATTGAGGATTCACAGGCCAGGGAAAGGTCAGGGGCTGACTCAAGGTAACAGGCTGCCTGCAGCTTGCTCGTCCCTCACTGCCACTGCCACCACCACTGCCACTCTACGTGAAACGGGAGGTGCAGCCTGAGAGGGATTTGCGGGAGTAAAACTGTGTCTTGGAAGGCTGCTGTCTGCAGATGACTGTGTGAGAGTGTTGCCATCGCTGCTGTCTGTTACCAGTTTGATGTATTCCCTTTGCTAAAGTAAGAATGCAAATAGACGCTGATGGAAATAGGCTG
This sequence comes from Numenius arquata, assembly GCF_964106895.1. Taxonomy (NCBI): domain Eukaryota; kingdom Metazoa; phylum Chordata; class Aves; order Charadriiformes; family Scolopacidae; genus Numenius; species Numenius arquata. The sequence continues at coordinate 37,731,737 of NC_133577.1, read as the reverse complement.
TGCTTTTATGGTCTCTCAGGTATCTTTTTCATTACAGGACAGACTGTGCAGTGGTCTGTCAAGTAATCGGTCAGACTGCAGCAATACTAGTCAAGAATCAAAGCACCCACGTGCAGATGCTCCCACAGGTGAGCAGCGTGTGCTGGGAGCAGTCCTGACACAAGCTGTGTCAAATTTGGTGTCAGAGGGCTGAGCAGAGGGACTTCTACCAGCAAAAGTTCCTTCTGTGGAGTAGATAGGGCTCCTTAACCAGCCCTGAGTCTGTGTATCCTGTAGCCTCTCCATGTCCTTCTGAAAAAAATATCACAATAGGAAGAATACCTAAGGCATAATAACTACAGGGCATGGTTTCCTACTCTGCTGTAGCCTTTGTAACAGAGTACAGAAATGCATCTAGAGTGCTTCTTATTGCCTTGCTGCAGGAGAAATATTGCATGTGCTATACCTTCCTCTCCTGACCCTCCCATGAGAAATACAAGGAATAGCATTTGCTCTTCAACATTTAAAGAACCAAATCCTTCCCAACTCATAGCAAGAAAACAGAAAAAAAAATCAAGCAAACAAATATTGTAAAACCTTTCAAGTAGAAAATGGTACTTAGAGTTTGAATGTTCCTTCCTGTCCATTACTTAGAATTTTTGAGACCACTGAGCCAATTTTTTGGATGAATTTTGCAGGAAGCATTGTAATGATGCTCAATGTACCTGAGTTGCTGGTTTTTAAGAATACTGTTCCGGCGTCTTTTGGTAAGTTAATAACTCCTTAGTGTTAAAAGTTCAGTCTTGACATAAACATGCTTTCCCAAAGTATAATAATAATAATAAAAAGAAAACATTGCAAGGTGTGTGCGTTTTCCTAAGCAGTGTAAGGCTTGAGCTGTCTGATCCTAAGTGTGCTTGTAAATCTTTACTCATGCAGGCAGTCTCCTTAGAAAAAATGATTTGTGAAACCAAACCTTAGCTTGCTTCAGCACATGGCAAAGTGCAGATGGCTCAAATTAGATATCAGAGCCCAGCTATGTACGCAGTAGATTGTATATGTGATTAGCCAAATGCAAGGTTTATTTGTATTATATTGTACGCTGTGTTAATATTGTCTGTATTTATTCAAGACTTCTGTAATACGCGTGTGTGATCTCACAGAGATGCTAGGTCATTAAACTCACCATGGAGACTGTGTTTACTTAAATCTTACCTTGGGCATTCAGAATACAGGTGGTTGCAGGGCTCTTAAAAATAAACAGAAAAAATGAAACAGTGTATCAGTTCGGCTTTTATGTTTTCCAATACCCAAGGAAATGGAGCTGGTGTTTACATTACCACTATGGATAAACAACACAAACACATCCAGAGGAAAGATTTAATTATAGAGTTCCTTCTGACACACTAATGTAAGACCATATAGCTTAATATATAGTATGATCTGTGCTAGACTGGGGGTGGGAGGAAAGCAGTAGGTGATTTTTGTATTTCTGGTGGGGCCTGCGAGTACAGTCCTTTACAGAAATAACACCATTAGATGTATCACGGCTGCTGTGAGCCCAGAAAAGGCTGAATTGTGAAGGAAGACATTTCCTGTAATTGGCTCCATATCACAGCTTTGTATCAAACAATTCTGCTTGGGAACTGTCAAAATGATAATGAACATGGAGATTTTTGCTATACTTCTACTTTGACTGGTAGATTAAGTGGCAACAGGCACCAAAAAGTCTTTCTTCCATTGACGCGAATGCTCTTGTGACCCTTAGGCATCATTAGCACAATATCTTCTATCTGGAAACTACTCTGGAAGCACAGATACTGGAGCTGTTTCATCAGCTCCAAATATAACACCTGCCTCCTGCGCCATTACCTGTAGAAATCCATAATTATCTGTTCTTTGCTTTCCAGTCAGGAAAATCGGGTCCAGATCAAGGACTGGGTGCTCATCTTTTTATGTCCTTACTCGACTGGATCCTTGCAATTGAGTTTCTCCTTTTTTATGTTGCCTGAACCTTCGAAGCACGCCAGCCCCCCTCCTGGGTGCCAGCGCTGGCCCTCGGCTCCTCTTGTGGTATTATGGTGAATTCAAATCCCCTCGAAGGCTAAAGCCCATCCCTTTTCCAGTGACTTTCTCACAAAAGACTGGCAAAATTAGTAACTAAAAATAAGTAAGGCAGTAGTGATTGTCAACGAAGGAAACCATCTAGATCCTGTGTATGCTTGTTCTGAGGAAAAGCCAAGCTGCACATAGTTTCCCGGTTATTTAATACAGTATTTGGTACCACGGTGATGAAAAGGACTGAAATCTTACATGACGTGTAGATAACGTTCAGTAACATAGTGAGCACGCCCTTTCACCCTTTCGGAAGATTTTTTTTCCCATTTCAGTACCCTGGCAGGGCAGTGGCGGCTGGCGACCCGCGGTGTCCCCCCTCAGCCGGGGCCAGCGGGGAAGCGCTGGTCGCCGAGGGGCAGAGGTGGGGCGGGCTCGGGCCGGCTCCTCCGGGCCAGGTGACCCACAGCAGACAAAAGGGCCGGCGGCCACCCACTGCCACGGGGCGACAGCCGTTCCACAGGCGCTTTCTGCCCCCACCCCGGGCCGGGCCAAGCCGGGCCGCGTCTCCCGGCCGGGGGCAGGGCGGCCGCGGCCCGGGCGGGCGGGCCCGGCGAGGCCGCTTCCCCTGGCGGCGGACGGCACTTCCCGGCGCTCGCACACCGCGGGGAAACTCTTCCTCCGGCCCGGCCCGGCCCCCGCTGACGTAGCGGTGTCTCTGCCGCCGCCGCGGCGGGCGGGGGCCGCGGGGCGGGGGGTGGCGGTTGGCCACGGCGGTTAGCGGCGGGGGCCGGCGCTTGGCTCTGTCAGGCGGCGGGGCCGGGGCTCCGCGGGCTCGTTGCTCGTCGGGTGCCGGGGGCGGCGCTGTCAGGGAGAGAGGAGCGGGAAGGGCCCTGCGGGAAGGGGCCTCCCCCCCCTCGCCCCGCCGCCGCCGCCGCCGCCAGCAGTGCCCGGCGCTCTGGAAGTGGCCGTGGCGGTTAACGGCAGCGCCGCGCGGCGGCCGGGGGCAGGACCTCCGTGATCGCGCACGTTAACACAAGCGGGCGGGGGTGTTTTTTCCACGCTCGGTTCACACACTTTATCCTGCGAGGAGGAGGAGGAGGAGGAGGAGGAAGGGGAGGGGGGAGGAAGGCAGAGGCCCCCACGGAACGCCGCCCGTCGGGCGCGGAGCAGCGGCGGCCCGCGGGAGTGACGGCCCCGGCGGCGGTTTCCCGGCCGGCGGCGACCGCGTTGCTCCCCCGAGAGGCAAAACTTTCTACACACACACACACACACACACTCACACCCCCGCAGGGCCGGGGCTGCCTCCGCACACTCGCACCACACACACACACTGACGTCTTTTGCGCATTTCCTGCGCTGGAGCGAGCGGCGGAGCGGCACCGGCAGGCGGGCTGGGGCTGCGCGGAGCGGCGCGGAGCGGAGGGAGGGAGGGAGGGAGGGAGGCGGCCGGCGGGAGGGAGGCGGGCGGGGGGCGGCCGGCGGGAGGCGGGAGGAGGCGGTGGCGGCTCTGCCCATCGCCAGGGCGGCGGCCGCCCAAGCCGGAGCCCGCCGAGACCCGCGGGGCCCTGCTCCGCTGCCGTCGCCCCCCTCCCAATCCCCCCCACCCCATGCGCGGGGGTCGCTCCGCTGGGTCTTCGGCCTTGGCGGCAGCGGAGGGGGAGGAGGAGGAGGCGGCGCAGGACGGGCGGCTCCGGGCTCCGGCGCCGATGGAAGGTCCCCGGGTGGATGTTTGCTGAGCGGAGGCTGTGCAGTAGGCAGGGCTGGTGGGTCGGCCGGTGTTTCTGATTTGTGTGTGTGTGTGAGTGTGTGTGTGTGTGTGTGTATTGTTGTGCGGCGGCACGGGCAGGACTGGCGTGTGCGGGAGCCTGGGATCGCGGCTCTGCCTCCTCTGCAAAGGCTGATCCAGGATTATGGTCTAGGTGAAGGGAGAAGGCTCTTGCTCGCCCCAAGGATTGATTATGCTCGGGTTTTGATTGCATTCGGGGGTTTCTGCAGCCGCGGACGCCTCCCCTTCCCCGGCGGCCCCCCTCCCTTGTTTTCCGTTAGAAACACGGGCAAGAAAATAAATGTATTCACTGGGTGTCGCAAGAGCAAAGGCTAAATAATCAAAGGTAACAGCAGCAGCAGCAAGGCGAAGAGACCCGCACTGTATCCTGCTCCCCCACTCCCAGACCTGCCCTCCTATTTATTGGCGAGACCTTCCTCCCTCCCTCTCGGTGCGAGTGCGTTGTGCGAGTGTTTAATCCCGGGAAAAGTGCAGCCATCCAGCCATGGTGGTTTTCAATGGCTTGCTGAAAATCAAGATCTGCGAGGCGGTGAATCTGAAACCCACGGCGTGGTCTCTGAGGCATGCGGTGGGTCCCAGGCCACAGACCTTTTTGCTGGACCCTTACATAGCCCTCAATGTGGACGACTCCAGGATCGGGCAAACCTCAACCAAGCAAAAGACCAACAGTCCTGCTTGGAACGATGAATTTGTCACCGACGTTTGTAATGGCAGGAAGATAGAGATGGCTGTTTTCCATGATGCCCCCATCGGGTACGACGATTTTGTAGCTAACTGCACTATACAGTTTGAGGACTTGCTGCAGAACGGGAGCCGCCACTTCGAGGACTGGGTAAGTGTTCGCACTGTAGATACATACATGTACATATGATTTTCAGTGGCATGGCTCTGGATGCAACATCTGTCTTGCAGAGCTAGGTTCCCAAGGGCATGTAATAGCTCTGAAGGCTTTTCATTATTTCCACGCTTTGTTATACTGAGATAGTCATGGTTACTGTATATCTAGTGCATGTGGTCTACAGGCACGGGAGGAAAGAAAAATATGCTGAATCTAAGTAAGAGATGCATAATTACCACTTCAGTTTCTGAAATTATGTTACATAAATACAAGTCTACTTATCTTATTGTGTTTGAGAAACCCTAACCAAATGCACCCAAACAGAACATTACCACAAAACCCAGATCCAGCATTTAGACCGAGTTCATAATTTCAATGTGAACACTCTTGGTCAACCTGGTAATGACGAGCCTTAAAAATGTAGACCTGACCTCTGATACAAGACACTTCAGGGTCTTCGTATCACTTGAAAGCTCACTGCATCAACACTGATGCTCCTCCTTCCTTCCCCCAGATGCTCTACACCTTTATGCATAGAGCTAATGCAATGCTTCTTCAAATACCTGAAACTGATAAAAGGGTCCTGGTGGATTTTGGCCCCAACCAGACAAATTCTGTTGCCTGTATACACAACGTATCTAACAGCTTCTACTGCGTCTTAAAGACCCAGAGGCTAACATGCCTCAGTGGGAGTACAAAAAAGCTGGAAAATCCTTGGTCTGGCATCCTCAGGTACTGTGATTTAACACGGAAAATCAATCAAACAAACAAAAGAAATAGAGGAAATGTGAATATGCACATTTCACATTTCTGCAGTTAAACAGTTAAATAAGATGTATAATAAAACAAAAGTAGTCGTCTTCTCATTTTAAATGTGCCCTGCTTGACCAGCCATCTGAAGAGTGTATGCTCATCTTTTTGTGGATTTATTTGTTATGGTCAAGGATACTAGTCAGGGCAATATTTCTTTGGCAAACAGACAAAGAACCGAGCACCAAAGTAAAAATAATGAGAGTTAATAGCTCTGAGTTTCATGTATTCTTTGGGGCTTCTTTACTTAATGCAGTGGTATAAAGAGGTGTCAGAATGATGGAAAGGCGTGAAAGAATTAGGCTCTATTTATGCTGAGTAGGAGCTGAATAACTTTACTGTTAAAACTTTTATGTTTACAACTTTACAATATTTTTTACTTCTACTACGTATGTTATGTTGTGATAATTAGGATCTAGATTATTCTGATGCTCTATAAAAGCTACCCATTAGTAAACTCGGATAGTAGAACTGGGTGATAGGCAGAGGAAAAATAGCCAAATCAGGAAAAGACAAATGCAGCAGTATTGCAGATGTCTTTTACCTGTATTGAATGATAATCAAGTTGTAGCTCTCCTGATATCAAGGGTGGTTTCATCTTTGAGGCCAGTGGGGCGAGAACGGCTTCGCAGATTTTTAGTGAGAGAATAATGATTTAGTATGTTCTTTTTGTGTATGGTATGCGTTGTGAGTTTGGAAATCTGGAAGGACCTTGCAGGTTGCAGATGCCAAGTTTGAATTTTGGTGGGGCTGGTGTGCTGGGGTACGTCCTGGCTCTGATTTTTAAGGTGAACTATGACATCTGAACACATTCCCTCGATAAATAGTGGAATTTAACAGATTGAGGCCCATTGTAAACATGATCTGGGAGGAACTACATAGCTGAATCAGATAAATGCTGTGTTTTATTGCACCGGGATTCATTGCTGTCCAGCATTCACTGGGTGGGAGGAGACGAGGGAGTGACTACGCTTGTTGTCGATGTGACAGGATTGAGGACATGGCAGTGGATCATAACTGGTCAGCTCAATATAATGCAGCTTCTGAAGCATCACCTCGGTTTTGTGCAGTAAATCCTTATAATGTGGATTGTGTTTGTGTGGTACACGTAATACACAGTGTACACCACCCTCCCTGTATCACAGTTAGAATTGGTGAGGAGGCAAGTATTTACAGGATTGTGCTTTACCCTTCCCAGAGTTTTCCCATTTACTGAATGTGTCACTGTAATTGTAATACTGAGTATGTTTATTGGATTATTAATAGATAGGGACCTTCAAAGAACAGGCTCTTACAAAGTCACACTATTTTTTTTGTCTGATTTCACTGAGTTAAAGTAAGGCCTGTGGCCATGACATCTCTATAGAGTCCATAGTGAAATAAATAGATTTACTGGTATCTTCATCAGTGTCTGGAGTCTATATTAAAACCTGAAAAAGAGAAGTTGCGTATGAAATGAATGGTTTTCACAGTACAAGGAAGATGCACGTGGACTAAACCAACATTAGGCTAAGATCTGCTGGTACGATACAGTCAATTTCTTCTGTTTAATAAGAGGACTAATTCCTTCAATTCATTCTTGTCATTAAAGGCAGATATTTTTGTAGTACTTGTTCCCAACTTTATAATAAGCAAACGAAAAGCAGCAATCACAGTTGCTCCGTACTGCCTGAAATATCAAATAAATGCAACCTAAGAAACACTCTTGGAGACCATAAAGTCTTTTTATGCCATTCTGAGGACTTCCCGTTAAGCAGTCCTGAAAGTTTGAACTGGGTACCACATACTTGTCCAGTGTTTTTGGTGTAATTGGACTGCTGCCCCTCTTTAACTTCAGAATGATGCAACAGTTCTTGCAGGACTGGACTGTCACTATTTAAATAGGTTTGCGAAAATGCTTATGTGCTGAGAACAGCTCTTATCAATATATTAATAGCTTTAATGCTTTCCATCTCATATAATACAGTATGTATTTTTGTAAGGAAATTTCAATATTTGTTTTATAATATCTGCACTAGGGTCAAGGTTATGTTACTTATCCTTTAATATATTTCTAGGTTCTTGTCAGAATTCCAAAATGCAAAAAAAGCCTTTCGAAGAAATAATGGTTTGTTTCTTTTCCCCTAAAAAGAAACTGTTTCTCTCTTTAGCCAGCTCACCTCCTTTGATTGGTTTTTGCCATTGTGCAAATCCTTGTATTTTTTCTAAGAGATGAGTTTTTTAGGAAAATACTGGGTATTTTTCTCACTGTTAAGCCTGTGCTATATACTGATGCCATGGTTACAGTGGAAACACTAATGATAAACAAGTACAAAGCTTGAAATCATGATAGCGTCTATTGTATTAGGACAAGTCAGATAAATATGCAAAAACCTGGTTCCTTCTATCTACAGATTATTCAGCAGTTGCAAAAAATATTTTTAACCTTACAGTATGTATAATCCCTGAATATATATATTTAAAAATATAATCAAAGTTATGGCCTAAAACAGTGATTCAGATTTTATGGATGGAAGCTTTTAAACAAAATGGATACTTTTTTGTTTGTTTGTTTTTTGTTGTTTGGTTTTTTGTTTGTTTTTTTATTTGTTTTAAAGTTCAACATTAAAATATTTGTTTGGGTTTCTAAAAAAGGTATAGTGGCAATTAAAAAGATGGCTGCTTTTCCAGTGGTGCATCAATACAGACATAGCACAATAAAAGTGTCAGTTTTGCAGATTTTTTTTAGTCATGGCTACACTGCAGTTTTAAAGAGAGCTTTGGATTTATGACATTACAGGCTTTTCTGTAAGCACATAAAATGTTATACAGAATGGCACAAAGTATTCAAGAGGATGTTGGTGAACTTAGGCTTTGAAAAATATGAAATACAGAACTATAAACAACCTGCAAGTTCTGATTGAACAACAAACTAATAACATGAAAGCTGTGGTTTTATTTTTTTGAGTTAGATAATTCAGGTAATAATAAAGTATGTCTTTAGCTTTCTTCTGTGTGGCACATGTGAACATTGCACTTCAGTTGGTAACACAGCTACATTTTAATGAGCAGATTTGGGATCGGGAAGGAAAATTCTGTTGATATTTAGCCTTGTGGTAACACTCCTGTGAGTTAGCACGATCAATGTTTATGTGTTTGGATGATTGGTAGTATGGGTTCTGAGTTCAAGTCCACTTTCCAGAGTTGATGATAGATGAAATCAGTTTGATTGGACCTGTGCCAAAGACTCCATCTAAGGGTCTTTGCCATTAGCCTGGTTTTACATGAGAAAACCTATTGAGTTGTCCTAAGAAATCCTTTTGTGGGCTAAGTAGCAGAACTCACTAAATCAGTCAGGACATCACATCGTTTAGCAAGAAAAGCCTCTATTTCCACTGAAAATATGTTACAGCTATATTTAGGTTAATGAAACAAGTTTAATTTTCTGCTGTCTTAAAAAAGTACCTAGCACTCTCAGGAAAAAAATAAAACACAGATTTAAGTGAGCTTTTCTTTGCTAGTCCTAAATATCTTTCATACTATTATTTTTTTTCTCTTCAGTGCTGCTTCTTAAGATCTAAATTTAAAACGTAATACTTTTTTAAAAGCATCCTTCCATATTTCCATTTTATAAATGTGAAGTTAGTCATGCAACTTGCCACCACTGGATAAAGCAAGTTTGTTATGGGTGAATATAATATCTCAATAACAATTTGACTATGAGTTATGGGAGATGTCATGGAAAAGAGGTACACCGTTCTACATATTTGTTGAACTGTTAGTTATGTATTTTTACGTCATGCTTACAGCTTACTATTGAAGACATTTTCCTATTGAAAAGACTAGGTCTTTAAGTTGCAGTTCTTGAAGTTAGACACCTAGGTTAATGGAGCTGTGAACGTCATGGTGCCCACGTCTCATAAGAGAAATAATAGTAACAAGTATGTCATAGATTAGAAAATCTGAAAGCACTTTAGTGAAAGGTCAATATTCCTTCTTCTCTTTGAGGAGTTAAGAAATAGGTGCCTACATTCACCCAGAAAGGTAATAGCAGGGGAGGGATTAAAAGTCTTCTGAGTCCTTGGTCCAGTGAGCTGTCCATGGATGTGAGAAGTAGAACTGTCTCCTTCCCGTGCCTGTGATCGGAATTAACTGGAAAGATGGCCTAGGTGCTTATCAGAGTTTTTCTGTTTCTTTGGGTTTTTTTGTTTTTTTTTTTTTTTTTTTAATGCTGTTTCTGTTACTGAAAAAGGAACTCCTTTCAGTCAGCAGGTGAACTGTTGTAGCTGGCAGAGTGGAATTGTGATCATTTTAGGGCAGATCACCCTGCAAGTTAACCTCTGCTTGTGCCATATGCTGCTGAAAGGTGGCATTGAGCTATCAGAGTATGCTTGTAGCATATTTTCATTTTTATTTTCATCTACTGGCTGAACTTATCTCTGCTGATGGTGTTGAAAGGCCTAGGATTTTGCTTGTGAAAGCTTTACATCTCATCTAAACTGTGGTTCATGGGCTGCTGAAAACCATTGTTATCAGGAGAGTATTTGTTGAAATGAAAGGGAAATTGCTGTCCTGTTTGATAGGTTTCTGCATGACAAGGCTGTCACTGAGCAAGGTCTGTCAGGTTTGGGGGGTGAAGGTGAGAGAGCTACTGGGGATCACCAGAGTTTCACAGGGATTTAGCGTAATTGTGAGGGTGAGTGGTTGTCAGGAGGAGATGGGAGATTTTGGAGAGCACTTTGTATAGATAGGCGTCTTCCTTGCCTTCTCCCCCAGCCTGTCTCCCTCCTGTGCCTCCTCTTTTCCCTCTCTGCTGGGGATGTGGTACAGTCACCACGCAGCTCACCCACTATCTCGTATCAATCCCTTTCTACAGCTGCATAAATCTACTCCTACTCCCTGCTAGAAATGTTCTCTCCTAACAGCTCCTGCTTACCTGCAGTGCTTCCCAGCCTGCTGAGAAGCAATAGAGGGGGAAAAAGCTGCTTCTGTGGTTACTACTGCAGGGAGAGGGAAAGGGAAAAGTAGGGAAAGGAGGAGATGAGGCATAGAGAGAAACCTGGAGGAGGGTAATGAATAGTTGCTGCTGCCCCACATACTCCAGCTGCCCTTTTGGCAACAGCAGAAAGCTGCCCATGTAGGAGACAGAGATGATTGGCATAGGCAAATTGACTAGTTGAAGGCCGTATGTTGCTCACTGACCTGTTTTTTCGGGTTTGGGGTTTTTTTGGGTGATTTTTTTTTTGTTTTTTTTTTTTTGTTTTTTTTTTTTGCCTGCTTTGCTCAGTGTATAGCTTTTAAAGTCTCGCTTCAGATGTGAAAAAATTGCTCAGGGCATGAAAAGTGTGTAGTAAAGCATGCATTTCACTTAGCAGTGAATTATGATACATGTAGGTCAGGAGCTGATCCCACGACTGATCAGAATCACATCCTACTGTTGCTAATGCCAATACCGATACTGCTACAAAGTTCCACGTAGTGCAAGTAATTCTACTGAACTCTGTAGAAAGTACTTTTTAGAACAATGTTACCAGTAACGGAGTCCAGTTATTAGTTGAAAGCTGGAGTTCAGAAATACCCAAGTGGGGTGAAAACGATTCCTGCATGTCCTTCTTGCGCCAGTTTTTAGGCAATGAGTATCATTATTCCAGTTCAGGCGGTTCCATAGACACTGTGCAGAACTTCATGGTTGTGAGTAAACCACTGATCTCACTGGGTTCACTGGATTTCATGCAGGCATGTGTTTAAATTCTTTCCTCAACTGGGGCCTGTGTTCCAAGGGAAAACTGAGAATAAATAACATTTGACAACGTCCTTTACTTTCATTTTATTCTTACTGATTTATTATTCTTCTGCAAATCTTGCACATGTAAGCCTGGTTTCTACTTTCCTCAGCCATCAAAACAATCTCTGCCCTCCCTGTCCAGAATTCTTTAAAATACTGCTAAAATGCAGATTTGGTTTAAGTTGGAATTGTAGGAGTTGGCATCTAAGTGTGATTAGATTCCACTCCCTAACTAAACTTCCATTTAAATGAGCTTTTGAGGGATTTTCAAGTTTTGAAGGGACGCTGTGAATACAATTTGTAAAAAAAAAAAAAAAATAGAGGTGAGAGCCTTTCTGGTTGGAATTGGCTGGTTGGATTCAGTTTTGCTTTACCCAGTACTGTCTTAAGCCCCTTTCCCTCATCCCAGTTATTAGACTGTAGGAGAAAGACATCTACAGTTCATGGTAAGAGAGGTTTTGGAAACTATGGGTTATGCAAGTAATGGGAAATCTATGGTCAGAGAGAACTGAGAATAGAACTTTCCCTCCATCCACATGGAGAGGTAGGGCTGGAACTATCTGGATGTGGAATAAGATCAGAAGTCTACAGACAGCTTGGAAACCTGCCAGTTGGGGTACACACACCAAACAAACCCTTTTGTCTCTCACAAGAAGCTAGACAGAGCAAGATCTGAAGAATGGGGATATTTTGCATGCCCTTTGGAGTCATGCAAATTGTAGCAGTTACAGAGGTTTCTACCGTTTGGAGGCAAATCAGTCATTACAGAAGGCTGGCAAAAAGTTTTAACCTTGCATTTGTAAGTGACTGCTTTCCTATTTGGCAGGCAGTCATTAGAAGATTTTAAAAGTATATTCGGCAATATTAATATGAAACTTTGACTGTAAAACTAATAAATAATTCTAGAGATTGGGTAACTAATGGCAGTTATGTACTTTGCACTATATTAGTGAAGCAAAATGCAAATGAATATGATGTAAGAACATCTGCAGAATTATTATCTACTCTGATCATTATTCACAGTCAGTAGCTTGAATTGCTAGTAAAGTTGATTTCAGAGTGTCCTCTTACTTACATTCCTCTGAGTGAAAAAAAATCTTAAATTATCATTGCTGTGATTTAACAGAAGTTACAGAAGCCAAGATTTCACATATTTCTGAATATCATAGTGATATTGGCATATTCCCATTAAATCTAACAGGAATTTTAACATTTATTTAATTGGAAGCAGCGTTAGAGAAATGCTATACAGTTCTTAGAGTTTTTCCCCTACTGAACTCTGTAGGGCTTGGATTGTTGAAGGACAGAAGTGAAGAAAAACCATTGCTTTCAGAATTAAAAAAGGCAAAGTTTGATTCCATCTGAGGCTTTCAGGCAGCCATTTCTGCCTTATATTGGCTAACTTGTACTGATTTAATTGTTCTAGACAATAGAATCATTTTGGTTGTTTTTGGTGTCCTGCTGGGCAATTTCATCACAGGCAGGGACAAAAAAGTGTGAAAAATGGTTAGATGTTACCAAATAAATTTCATGTCTGCATTGTTTGAGCAGTCAGCCCCCATTTTATGTCTGTACCTTAAATGAAGAGTGGGCAAACTTAATACTGTTTCCAACTTAGTATCTTTCAGTACTTTACAGTATACATACCTATCAAGCCTCTTAGCATGGGGAACCAGGGTTTCTTAGGCATTTTAGAACTCTTCATTCTTCAGTACATTGGCCTTTATTAATGTAATTGAAAAATATATGGCTTAGTCAATGTTAATATTTATAAGTATCTTTAGATAGTGACCTGGTAGCAATGAAGCAGATGTAATGGTGGTGGACACATGAAGGGAAAGGTGATACATAGTCTACACAGGTGATGAGGAAATGGTTGGAATTGCTTTGCTTTGTTTAATGGATTAAAAGCCAGCAAGACAGTAGTGTTTTCTCCTTCCTTGGTTTTTTTCAGTTTCCTCTTTATCATCTCTTTTGTCTTCATAATGCCAATTCTCCATCTTTCTTTATCTGTTCTGGCTTCAAGATGGTCAAAAACTGATATGGTGACCTTTACAGGATTGCATAAGGTTTAGATGTTGGCATTCATGTTGGCTACATGAATGAAATGTCCTGCTATAGATCTCTACAGAGAAAAGTACAGTTTTCTTCCCGGGACCGTATTTACTCATTGCATAAATCTTTGCAGCATCTGTCAACTTCCCTTTATTTCAAGGTGAGATTGATCCATGGTCTTTGAAAACAAAGACTAAGAATATGTTGGGAAAGGAAAGGCTAAAGTCACTCATGCTATGACCTCTTTGTTCTCTTTCTTACATGGATTTATTGAAGTAGCTTTTTTTTTTTTTTTCTTTCCTTCTGTGTTTCCTTGCCTTTTCCTTCCTTATAACCGCATACTGCCTTGGCACCTCTTGAACATTTGACCTCATGGCCCACTTCTTTTCTTCTTAATCTACTGCTATCACCTCATCCTCAAGTCCTGGCTGTCTGTTTTAACTTTTTGCTCATTTTTCTTGTTATTACTTCCCACATAACCATATTGCTGTTATTGCCACCCCTTCAACTCCTTCCCTCTTCTTGTCATTCTGGTGGACCAGTGAGCTGCTCATGTCAGTAGGACTCAGAATTATCTTCTGTATGTGATGCTTTATGGGGTTTGTCCAGCTACTCTCATCCAGAGCATGTCCCCACTGAGCTTCTCAGCAAGCAGCAGGGAACAAACTGATCAGACCGATGGCTGTTGGAGCAGTTATTATCAATCAGAAGTGAGGCACTGAGTTTCCAGTTAGTTATACTACAGAAGTGGTTGAAGGAGGAAGCATAATATGGTAGCTTTGAACTTCAAGCAAAATTCTCTGGTTTTAGCAGAGTCAGTAGGATATTGAAGGAACATGATGTGTCTCTGAAAACTGGACTCTCCCAAGCAATGGAAAGACTGCTGTAAAATTTTAGCTGGTGCTGACTGTTGCGATTTTCAGGGACTTCTAATCACAGAAAATACCTAGTAGTGTTTGTTGTTTGGTTGTTTTGTTTTTTTTATATATAAAGCAGAATTATGGTTTCTGTCTTCAAAAAATTACAGTTGAAGCACAAGTCAAAAAAGGCAGATTAGGGAAGCCAAAAGAAATAATAGGAAAGTGCTTACCAGTGTGAAACGCTGTAGCAGTGGCTTAGCAGCAGCCTATCAGTTCAGCTTTGCTTGATGTCTCAAAATCTCAAGGGGAGGGGAAATAGTGGAAATTTTGCTGGAGATATTTGGAGATCCTGATGCTTTTCATTATGTGGTGTTTCTCCTCAAGGAGTTGACAGGTTTAGAGGGACAGTCCTTATGATCTAGTCCGTGGTTATTTCTGAGTATCCCATATAGCTTTATGAATGTTTGAGATCACTCACTTCTAGGGAACTACTGGATTTTCCTGTATAATTCCATGAAAGCTGGTATTAACTATATTATTACATTTGATATTTTTCTTTATCAATAGCTGTGTTAGAGCACTTCAAGTGCAGTAATCAAATACAGACAGAGGTAATGATGTATAGGATTAATCTTATATACTGTCACTGGGCTGAGGTAAGCTTTGTTAAGTTTTATTCCACAACTTTGCTCTTTGTGCCAGCAAGTTCTCAGATCCATGTCAAGGCTCTGAGAGGGGGAAAGAGGAAAGAAGAGTTTTATTAACCTCTTGCAATGATTTTGCAGAAATGCAAGCCATTGATCAGCAAGCGACAGTACTTTTCACCTAAAGAGCAAGACCTTGTAGCTCTTTCTGATGACCTTTATGCAACATTTTATTTTTTTATACACATATTAAATATGTATATATACATATATATATACACATATTAAAGCCCATTACTTTAGAAAGAATATTGGTTTAGTGGTCATATTTAGGCAGTAACTTTGCATGTGCATTTTTATAAGGCCATGTAAAACATTTTGAAATACAAATTCAGCTAAACTGATTTCTAACAATTCCGTGGTGCATTAGCAGCCCAGACGCCATGACTTAGACAAGTTCCTACGATCTCTTTAGGTGTTCTGTCCTTGCCAATTCATGCTCATTCTTTGTCTCTGCTTTGCTGTTTGTTGCAAGATGCTTTGCGTAGGGAATATCATATTATCTTCTTGTATATATCATTTAGTAGGACTGTGGGGTCCTGTCCTGGTTTCAGCTGGGATAGAGTTAATTTTCTTCCAATTAGCTGCTGTGTTTTGGATTTAGTATGAGAGTTTTAGTTGTTGCTAAGTAATGCTTATATTAAGTCAAGGACTTTTTCAGCTTCCCATAGAAGCTGAGGGGGAGCGTCGACAGGACAAGCTGGCCAAAGGAATATTCCATACCATAGACGTCATACTCTGTATATAAATGGGGGTTGCCGGGGGGGCAGGAGTCCACAATCGCTGCTTGGGACAGGCCGGGCAATCGATCATTGGGTGGTGAGAGCAATTGTACTGCATCACTTCATTTTGTATAGTCTTTTACCCTTTTTTTTTTCCTCTTCTGTTACTGTTCTATTAAACTGTCATTATCTCAACACATGAGGCTTTTTTTCCCCCTTTTTTCTCCCTTGTCTCCCTATCCTATTGGGGCGGGGGGTAGAGTGAGTGAACATCTGTGTGGGCCTACTTGCTATCTGGGGTTAAACCACAACATGTCCCGATCCCTTTTTAAAAGATGTTCACTGTACAACAGTACTATGATATAGAAAAATAGATCAGGTACAGTTGAGCTCTGTTTGTCATAGCCCAATGCAGTGCAAAAAGCAAAAACGTTTCTTTGTTGATTTTGTTGGTAAGTAAATGTGTGAGTAAACAAAAAACAATACACCTTAAACACAAAAGAAGTTTAAGTCTGTTGTATGTGCCATACACTAAGGACTAGGGGCATAAGTTGTCTTGCACACCTGTTCAAAGCTGATGTTCCTCTATTGATTTTAATGGGAATTTCTTTGTGTGGTGTTCCCTGTTGCTGGAACTGTTGAGAGTATCACTTAGTTGCATACATAGTGATTCCTCTGTGCTACTGGCTGAGTTAGGGAGTTGGGTAGTTACATCACCATCAACTGAATTCCTTGTGTATTTAATATTGCACTTTATGTATTCTTCAGAATTGAGGTCTATTGTAAATTTTTCAGATATGTAGAAGTCACATGAAAAATTTAGGCTTCTGACTCAGCAGTCTTTTGGAAGTGTTACGCAGCTGTCTTTTCATCAGTGGTTATTTCAGTGTCTTTATCTGTTTCTGAGTGAGTTTGCGAATGCATTGTGAACTGCTTGTGAACGCATTGGTCAGAACAGTAGGTTCTGGCCACCAGGCCTTCTCTTTGGTTTGGTACATACATGTTTTCTTGCAAGTCGAATTGTTCAGGGCATTTTTAAAGTTAAAAAAAAAAAAAAAAAAAAACAACAAAACCTTAACTTATTTTTCCTGACTGATTCTTCATTAGTAAAACAATAGTAAATCATTGGATATTTGAACAGATGAAATGAAACTGATCTCTAGCCTTGTTTGAATGTACTCTGGACATCAAACTGACTGGCTCTAACATGTTCCAACTGTTATATTTTGTTTAAAATGTGTGTGCTCTCCAGCCAAGCACTGTTTTGCTGTATCAGTGTTATTAATACCATAAAGCTTTCAAATTCCTTAGTCACAGTTTTTTAAATCAGATTTAAAATCAGATGTGAAGTGTGAGAATGTCATTTTCTCTTTTATGCTGTTCCTGAAGGACCAAGGTTAAAAAAAAAAGCATTTTACTGAAATGGAAGGCAGGCAGAGTGAGAAATGGGGGCAGCTCTGGTGAAGCCTGTTCTCCCTACAGCAGTCTCCCACTGGACTGTATGGGCTTCTTCTGTTTGGGACCTGGGCATAATTGTGGCAGTGATCAGTAAGACAAATTATAGGCCAAATGTTTTGTAGAGCTGCCAAAAAGTTTGCAGCTCTTCCAGCAACTGTGAATCAGCCCTGCACCCTGTTTGCAGACTAGCAAGTAAAAGCTGCTTCCCAGCAGCAGCGTGCTGGTCTGCAGAACCCCTGTATATAAGCTTTATGCACGGTTAATCAACTTTACAATGCAAATAATGTGAATTCTCAGAGACATTTTATGCACCTATGAAAATGTACTCGATGCTAGTGATATCCTCAGTAAGACAGGAGTGAAGTGCTGAAATCTTCTCGATACATACATTCTGGCAGGGTGACAGTTTTGACTATAGGAGTTATTACTTTGATAATGCTCACTACGTGTTAGGTAGTGTAGAGACAGGAGATTCATAGTTTCTTCCTGGAGGAGCTTATGCTGTAAAATCAGAAAACTTATTACCTCCCTTTTG
This sequence comes from Numenius arquata, assembly GCF_964106895.1. Taxonomy (NCBI): domain Eukaryota; kingdom Metazoa; phylum Chordata; class Aves; order Charadriiformes; family Scolopacidae; genus Numenius; species Numenius arquata. The sequence continues at coordinate 37,714,168 of NC_133577.1, read as the reverse complement.
GATAATAAGGTCATAAACTGCAGCGGAAGATCTATGAAGGTTTTGTACCTGTGTATCAAGATAGAATTGATGTGCGAAAGCCATAGAAAATGCATAACAAAATACAAATTTATATTTTTCATAACAGAATTATACAAAAGAAATAAATGGTGTGTTATTGCAACTTTAAAAAATGTATTTGATGGCCTTGGGGAAGCAGTGTCTAACTGAGTAGTTAAGGGAGAGTGTTTTTATTCACATGAGTAAGCAGAGACAGAGGCTGAAACTTAAGTTGTGTGCCAAACCAAGGAACATGTAATAAGATGAACGGTCAACAAAGTGAAGCCACTTTATCATAGACCAGATTACACAAATAAGGAAGATCATATTTGCAGCAGGCTTTATTTAAATAAAAGTTTCAAAATGTCATAACAGGTCACAACATAAAAAAGGCTGTCATCAGTATTGCTTGGTTTTCCTTAGTGTTTGTGGTAACAGGTGAGGTTGGTGAATTAATTTTCACTGTGCACATAGTGTTCCTGATGCTGATTACTTTATGGTCTGAAGTTTTTGTGAGCTATGAGATAACATGTAATAACTTCATCATAATCTCGCATGCTGTGAACTGGTCAGACAAGTTTTTACATACTTGGTTGTCCTGCATCTACTTGTGATGTAACGCGTTATCTCCTCTCTCCTCTGTAATTTTTGCCTTTATTTCCATTTGCATAATTCCTTCAAACAAATGAGGATGTCTGTAATAGGAAATGATGGGATGGGCATTCTCTCATAATACAGGTATAAAATCCTATAAAATGAATAACCCAACTTTTTATATCAGTGGTTCCAGAAGAGGCCTTTGTCTGCTTTAGATTTACATGTAGTGATACATAGATCTTATCTGTCTCAGGTAGTAATGAAATTCATTAGCAAAATATCTGAGTCTGGAGAATCTTGAGCATAGTCATCTTCACAGCATTCCTAAGAGGAAGAGTCATGGATGGAAAAACTGTGTTCCTCCATGTCTCCCAGAAGTATGGCAGAAGCATTATGGTTATAATCTCAAGAGTTTGCAGTGGAGGTATTGATATCCTCATATTTACAGAGGGGACTCCTGAAATTAAGTTTTTGCTGATACCTTTTAGATATTTTTCTTTCTGTTTTGCAGCCTTTTCCTCATCTGTTGATCCCTCTTTTTACTCTCATTTTCTAAAATAAGGATTCCTACCATCATATTTCTATTTCCTTGTTGTAGCGTAGCTTTTGCAGGCAATTTGGTTTATGGTTGGTTTTGGTTTTTTTTAATTTATTTATTTATGCTGTTTTAATTCTGCAACACCTTTATTGTGTGAATGCTTTCCTTCAACTGCAGCAAACAAACAGAAATGCAGGTCCTCTGTCTCACTGTGTTCTTGACACTGGAGCTTTCTCTGTAGAGGTATGGATCTATATGGATCTGTAAAACTAAAAGGGCTTCCAAACTGTCAAAGCAGAGTCAGGAGCTTGAAGCTGGGCTGCCTTTGTGGGTGAGTAGTTGGGGGCAGCACCAGCTTTACTATTACAGTGAAAAAGGTACCGTCCAGAGGCATGCTGCATGCATATACTTGGAATGTGTCTGGTATTGAGCCTACCTGTATATAAGTATAGATAGACTGTCAAAGGAGCTGAAGAGCTGGGATGTGCAGATCCCTTTGAAATGTAGAATGAATTGTTTTGAGGGCCTTTGAAAGTTGTCATCCCAACTCATAATTCTGTATATCATTTATAATCCCATACCTGTAGTTAATATGGTAGAATGCAAGAGCAGACAAAGTGTCAAAGTTGAAGTATTTGATGTTAGATTGTTCATGCACTAAATTGAGAGGGAAGGGGACTTCCATTTGGATCACTCATTTGAAGAAACAGAACATTTAATTTTCCATTTTTAGGGCCCCGTCTTTATTCCTAGCAGTAGCTGTGATAGGTTTTTACAGAAAGGCTCAGGATCCTACAGCTGCAGTTGTGTGAAGAGGGAGTAAGTGCAGCTGGTGTGTGCTGTGGAACAGCTGTGCAGTGCAGAAAAGCCTGATAGTCCAACACCTGAGCGTGTTTATAAAACAGATACAGTGAGATTATATTGGTGTTGCCTGCCTGGCAAACTACTAGCCTGTGCTTTACACAAGGCTGTCCCTGGTTTTGAAAAAGCCACAGAGTCACTACACCAGATATGCTAACATGGCTTGGAGTTAACATGTTACGCTTCAGGATTGATGCAAGGTGGGATAAATTTGGTGCAGATCGTAGCAACTGAGGCTTTATGAATTTGGGGAAGAGAGATTCTGGGGAAATTAAAAGGAGGTGTCAGTTTAGTTACTCAGAGTTACTTTGGAAAATTATTCGTTATTTGTTGTATTTGAAGCTCAAATGAAGTGGGGGAGGACATAACATACCTGCTGCCATCCTTTCACAGTGAATAAGCTGCATTCTCTTGGGTCTTTTGATATTGTGGATATTATTGAGCTTCCTGATGAGTATAAATTTAACAGCTGGACTTGTAAGTGTAGTAAAGCTTTTCACTTACAGTTCTTTCATCCAAAAGGTAGTGTGCAGACACGACAGAAAAAATGTCAAAATGTGGATTGTTAAAGGCCAGTACACGAAAAGTAGTCAGTGACGTAATATCAGCTTTGTGGTATTATGTGGAGCTGAAGGCATTGGAGTGCAAAGGTGATGAACTTATGGCTTCAGTTACTTAGAGTTTTCATCTGTTCGTGAGAATTGACTTTAAACTCACAACTTGTGCATTTCTGTACAGCCATCCAAAATTTAATACTGACTTTGCAATACACTGATCAGTGATCTACAGCAAGAAACTAGCACCCTTAGAATAGAGTCTTACGAATTTGCGTGATTTCAAATGTATGTGGCTCATGAAATTCAATTAGAATAGCAGCTTAAGGGAGTATGTTAACAGCTTGATTTCTTACTGTAGGCTTTTAATAGTGTGACACCTTTGACTCCAGAGAAGCTACAATTTCCTTGCATTAAGCAGGTATCAGAAGACACAGTGCCCAGATATAACAAATTCTCCTCTAGTTCTCCTGGTGTCACAGATTTACTTTCCTGGAACAGTAACACTGATTAAGGATGAGCTTTGTTAAGACAGAATGCTTTGAATGTATACTAGAATTGAATGAATACTACATGAATACAAATTTGTTTATTAATATTGTTGGCAGGTCCACTGTACAATGTGAGACCATATCAGTCATCATCGCTTCAGTGTGAAGTTAACATTTGTGTCCTCACTTCTTAAAATATGAATATAGTATGTTAGATATTCATCTCAAGGCTGACATATTTCAACAGCAAAAAAGAGAGTGTGTGGGAAGAGTACCCAGCAGTCCTGAAAGTACGTCTGCTCACAAACCAGGTTCCCAGTAAGAGCAATAATTGAAGACCCTGAGTAGGTAACTTGTGCCTTGAAATGCCATCTGCCTTGAAGCTCAGATCACATTTCACAGGACTTAAATCTTCAAACTCAGGGGCTCAATGCTACTTTCTTTCAACCCTGCTATACTAAGGGATACTACTTTTCCGGTACCACTTCCCTCTTGTACCTTACTCTTCCAGTGGTACTTGTATATTGGTTGCTGTTTGCATCTCCTAGTTTGAGAAGTACCTTACTTCTGCTCCTGGCAGAATTTAAAAATGGTGGTGACAGGCTGCATTTATCAAAACTCCTTTGAGGGATCCTGGTTCAGAAACAGAATATATAGCCACAGAAGACCATGCATGTGCTAGCCTGATTGATTTAAATTAAAAAAAAAAATTAAAAAAAATTGGGTTTGGCTCAGAATAACTGGTGTACATGAAGATGAGAAGGGATGAAATAATTCATCTTCATTTATTTGAGTACGTATGTCCAACTCATTCTGTATTTTCTTTCCTGTTAGGCATCTAGGAAAGGAGATGCCATTCTCCACCACCTCTGTGTTCTTTTCTTCCCTGGAGAGACTGGTAGCAGCCTTAGTTACAGTTAACACATTTAATCATTAGAAAGCTTAATTTGAAGACCTACTTTGTTACAGTGTGTTACCCAGTGGCTCCAGACAAATGTGAGATAGGTATAATGGATAAAACACATTAAGGCTGTGAATATGCGTCAAAGGAAGAAGTTATGTTGACTGGAAGGGGACATGTAAGGCAGCCTCCCTTTTAGGGTTGTCTGAATGATAACTGTGTGAAAGCAGATACAGAAGGAAAATATGTTACTGAGAGAGAACAAAAGCAAGTTTGGTCAGGTATTTCAAGGCTAAGGCGACTCAGTTGAGTTATTACTGGCTCTTATTAGCATGCCTGAAAAAAAGTAATGTTCTTTGCTTCAGCTGGGTGGCCCTCGGAAAGGGGAGAGATTCTTTCCTGCCTTTTGAAATCATCAAAGAATATGAGAGTAATCGTTTCCAAAGTTATCTCTATGTCGGAAAGCCTCGCTGTTCAGGATAAACCAGGGTAAACAAAGGACAAATAGGAAGTGACTTTTAAAAAGTATGGATTTGAACCTGCAAGGTGCTGAGTGTTTCCAGCGAAATGCTGAACTTGCTTGATTTCCAGTAAGTTTATGGCTCTTGGTTCAAGACAGGATCAAGTCCTAAGATTAGATCTACTCTCTGAAGTAAAATCGCGTTACTGCTGTCAGCTTTTTTTAACTGCCAATATTGCTTGCAGTGCACACCATCAGTGCTCTGTATGTACGCAGACATGTACAGCACTTGAGTAAAGATAGAAGCCGATCTACAGGGACTGTATCACTTTCATATTTTCATTGTTTGTCTGTTGTACTAATAAGAACTCTGATATGAAAATGAGACATCAAGAGGGTAAAGCACAAGGAGTAGTAAAAGGAAAAATCCTCCTTTACTTTTGCTGTCATGTTTAGGAGCATTTGTACGTGGTTTTTGCTTATCTTGAGTAAAATAACACCAGATTTGTGTAGTACTTTTCATCATTAGGGTCCTATGTGGATATCACTTTGATAAATGTGTTGAATATGCAATCAAGACCTTTGGGTAGAGGAGTATGTAGTGGTGTTGTGCTTCACTTGCAGATGAATTGCAAAGCCCTTCACATTTAGCTTTGTTGACTTCAGCAGAGCCATTCATGGAGCCATCTCAACTGGCCGGCACCAAGATTCAGAGCTTGCAGATGTTTGAATTAGACTCCTCCTCTCCCACTAATACATTACCGTTCTTATGAGATTAATTTGATACCAGTATTCTGAGTGCAGTCATTATTGGTGTTATTTGAACTAAGGATGGGTATAATGAGGCTTCACTTCTATGCTGAAGAGGAAAACTACCTGTTTCATCAGAGTAGTTTCTAGAAGTTACATAAGGAAGTCTGTATGCTGTAAGTATGAACTGAAAAATGTAATGAAATAGGCTGATTCAGTTCTCTCGTGATTTATTGCTGTTATGATGAGCAAGTGGTTAAAATTTTTGCATCTGGTTATTGCAGCATGTTGAAATAAAACTATCTGAAATGGTATTGAAGTTCTTAGTGACACAACAGAAATGAAGCATGGTTCCTCTTTTTTTGGCTGAAATATTATATCTATGCTAATGTTATATAGAAGACTTGGGCTATCTTGAGTCAAAGGGATTTTGATTATATTATACCTTTCCCAGCTTTTGTGTGTTGCCCTGTTTTCTATGGCTTGAATAAAACTTGTGCATTCGTTGACCCTTCCAATATATGGATTGTAAACAAATTGGGGGCAAAGGGAAGGAAAAATTAGACAGACTTTGGAAAGAAACAGTGCTTAATTCTACCAAAGCGGCTGCCTCCAGCTTCAGTGCTCAGTGTTTCATCAAACAGGTTCTTCTTCCTCTGTTTCCTCATTCCTCCTGAGGAGAGTCAAGCTGACCATGCTCAATTAATTTCAAGACTTCAGAGCCTTCCTTGTACTCCAGAGAAAGAGATGAGTGCCTCCCTGCCCGTGGACCAGTAGCACCCAGGAAATACAGGTCCTGAGCTATAATCATTTGAAGGAGAGGATTGTTTTCTAGGGCAGCTTTTTTCCACTAGGTGCATGGTGACACCTTCTGGGAGGCCACAGGGAGACTCAACCAAATTTAGCAAGCAAGAGAGGAAGTTGCTTCTTTGGTTGCAAGGCAGTCTCCTGTTAAGCCTGAGGAACCTTGTTTCCCATCATGCGATGATGCAAACCACCCAGAAAATAACGCAAAGGACAAGCCTGGGAAATAGGGCATATTCCTTATTATACGATATCTTGAGCGGACAGTATTGCATAATTGTATTTCTAAACTCCTTTAGGGTATAGACTTCCCGTTACACCTTCTTGATCCCAAGTGTTTGGTATGGGACTTCCCTGAAAGATATGGATAAGGATAACTTCCTCAGAAACTTTTGCAGACCGTCCTTTAAATCTCTGGGTTCTCAGTGTGACAGTAAATGTGCTTCAGACAGTGCTTACTTTGAGAAGAGAACGAGACAAAACCTTTCTCTTCACTGTACTGACAGGGTCAAAATTAGTTGAATATTAGCAATTAATTTTGAAATGGAAGGTATAACTACCTCTCTTGCAGCCAGGCCTGCAGTGATCAAAAGTTGGGAAAGAACCATTCCCAGTTTGTTTACCAATACAATGAATAAGTAACTGTGTGATATTTTTGGCTTGCAGACTGTCAGCTTCAAAAAGGGAGTATAGAAGCCTACAGAGCTTTAAAAATACCTTATGCTGCTTATGAACATTAGGGCTAAACGTTCCTGTTGTTTCCCTGACTCTCAAGGAACAAAAAGAGCCACATTTATCCACTCTTTTTCCATAATATTGGGGGAATAAAGGATGGTGAGGTATGCTCCCCACAACCCTTACTCCTCTTTTGAGCCCATGAAGATGGTTAGTAAATAGTGACACCTTAGTTAGTTTGGATTGGGTCAATCTATGGGCTATGGAGCCCCTCTCTGTGAGACAAGGCAGTTGGGCCCTTGAGGAAGTTCTCCCATGGGAGAAAATCTACAAGGTAACATGGAGCACAAGGCTTAGCATGAATGAACTGTTGTTTGGAGAGTTTTTGAAATCAGTGTGCTTATCTGACTCTTCTCCTTTTAAATGAAGTGGGTAAAGCTTGGTCCTCCCTCTTCCCTCACCCCCTTGTTTTCTACAGGAGAGCATGAATCAAAGTTGGCAGGGTGGTCAGTCCCGCTGGATAGCATTGCCTGAGTGGGGAATGGAGGGAAGAAGAAAACTGCAATCATAATTGCAACATTAAAAAAAATAGGTAACGTCTGAAGACACGAATGCACGTCCCTGATAAATGAGCCTTGATATTGTTATTAAAATGCAAAATTTATGCAACTTGTTTATATACGCAGAACTCTTTGCTCCTATATATCTTTAACACCAAAGCCTTAGTATGTTAGCTATGAAATGGTGTAGAATCTTCTGATACCTACAATCCCAATCAATACTTCGTCCTCGGGTGATCACGCATCCGAATATTGGCCAAATAGAGACTGAGGGGGATTAGGCAACTGTCCTTGCTGATCTGGTTATTCAGTAATTGCCCACTAGGAGGTTTCTTGCACCTTTGCTCAGTGTGTTTTGTGGGGGTTACTGAAAGATTTCTTCAATCTGCAGGCCTCTAACAAAAGCATGGCTGTTCCTGTTTTCCATCTGAGGCTGCCAGAGGTAGTGGTTACAAGTACAGTATCAATAGAAAAAGAAAACTCTTTTTTTCCTAGCTAGTGTAGTTTGATCGTCAACTACTTTGATTAACCAGTACTGGGTCTTAAAGCGAAACATTGTTCTTTCCATTCTTTGTAGTGTTCTTGGCAAAGAGTGGAGAAAATAGTCTTTGCTGCCTTTTCTCTCTGAGTTAATTTTGTTTTCTGCTGTTTGTGCTCAAGCACAAAATGAAATGGTTTGCAAATAAACAAAATATTAAAACCCAAAAGTACTTTATATTCCCTCCTCACAGAGCTTGTGTGAAGATAAATAGGAACAGATCATGTTGGGAAAATGTTTCTTTCCCCCCACTCCTGAAAATAAAGCAATCCCTCCGTTATTGAAATTTTCTGCAAGTAAACCACAAGCAGGCAGGCTGAGTGCAGCCAGCTACAGGCTGATAGCCTTGTTTTTGTTGTTGTTGGGCTTTGGGGGTTTTTAACTGCAGATTTAGTCATTACAAATTGAACCGCTAAAAACACATCAGTGTTATTTTGAAAATTCACAGCAGATTCAGCTCAGACCAGGAAGTGAGGTGTTGTCCTTTTAAAGCCTGATATACAGAAAAGGGTATTTCTGACGCATGACCTTCAGTGAACAGGAATTCCTCTACTCAAAATCTCATCCTTACCATGAACTTCACTGCCGCAATTCATCCTCTCACAGCTGTGTGAAAAGTGACATATTGTGGAAAAAAACCCCACAACCAAGATATTTTGATCGTATTTTCTTAAATAAATAACAAGGGCTTGCAAAATACAGAGCATGAGTTTTTGCTGAAATGTTTTGTGTGTAAATAAATGTGATTTTAAGTTACAAGAGGTTTTTTTTAGTAGAGTTCATTAGCTGTTAAGTAAATAATTGATCAGATTGTTAAAATCTGTTTATCTAATTGTAAGTATCACAATAGAAACTGCTGGGGCTTAGGTTTTTAGAAAATCTGGTTTGAATTTTGAGTGGTGAGTATTTGAAACTACGCTGAAAAAATCTGGCTCTGCATGTGCTTTTCTGTATATGTTTGCTTTCACTTTTTTTTTTTTTTCTTTTTCTTTTGCTTTCTTTCTCTCTCTCTCTCAGCCTTCAGTTTAAAGGCAGTGAAAGAACACCTAGTAACTGGCAGGTTTGAGAACTAGGCAAAAATGTTTTTATGACCATAGCAGGTAACATCCAGTGCTTAGTCTGAGGTGGAGTGAATTAGCAGTAATAATTTTGTGCAGATACTGAGTATGACTGCTGTTAAATACATGTGAAAATACAGCCTTTTTGCCAGAGATAGAGTCTCTGGAAGGCATTGAATTGAAACCTCTTTGGAGTGGGAGAGGGAAGTATCTGGCAGGCATCTTTTTTAGGACTCTGCACTTCTAGAATTTGCCAGTTCCTGCTGTTTAACAGCCCAGATTTGCTAACCTCCGGGACATACGGCAAGGCCTACTTTTTTCTTCTGGTTCTGTGTGGAAATGGGTGTTGGCTAGAGCTAGATAACGATGAAGAGGGGATATGTTGCTGAGATTGCTCCGATTTTGCTTTTCTTTTGTTTGCTGGATTATTTTATTTAACCTGGGGCAATTTATTTCTAGTGTTTAATTTTAAAAGCTTGCAAGTGACAGAGACATCACTGAGTGACATTCCATTGTTTGAAGAAGGAAATGAACAAATGATAGTTTTGTAACTCAAATTCCTATAAAAGTATTGCAGCTGCTAATTATATAGAGCCTGTATTGTTTTTATCTGTATGATGTGGTAAACATATAAGAAATTCTTCCTTGAATTCTCAAAACACAAGTGAATGCAGTGGATCCAAATAAATGTAAGAGATAAGCACTAATGAAGTGAAACTAAAGATCTTGGAGGACTTTGAGGTGCATTAGAAGGCGGCAGTATGGCATAGGCCTCATAGTTGATGCTGACATTTCCATACAGTAGCAGTGCAGATCAATCAATAGAGATCTTTGATCATAGGCGAGTTTTTACATTAATTCATAGACTGGGGATGAAGTTGAAATCAAAGGGCTTGTGTGATCATATACCTGGAGAGACAATAGTATGCCCTATGTGTAAGCAGATGTAAGCGTGGTGTCATAGTGTCAGATAGTACTCACTTTTAGATGCTCAAAAAAGTTGCTTATATTTAAGTTCAATTTTATGTCATTGTAGTTAATGAACTTCTGACAGCTAGTTTTGCCAAAACTGTTTTTAAAAGTAGTTAAAAATTAACCATTTTTGCTAAGAAACAGGGCTGAATCATATTTTAAAATGTTGGAAAATAAAGTTTATGATGTCTCAAACCCAAAATTTATGAACAGATATAAGCCCCACTTTAAAAAGTCTACATAATATGACTTTGCAGAAAATGTTCTAGCTTAATTATAGTAATGTGCCTCGAATTTTCCAGTCGGGTCATTTATTTTGAGTATATGTCTCGTCTCTTATTACTGTAACTACGAATAAGCCTGTTGTTGGGTATGTGTTGTCTAAACGTTGCACGTAACTTTCCTGGAATTTGTAAAGCTATTCTGTTTGACATCAGTTGGCGTACCTTGTTTGCAACCCTTGTAATCCAAAAATAAAATATTTATGTGTCTCTAGTAGCAAAGTACAAAGTACCATATTAAGAACAACCATATACGGGCCTAGCTCTGTAAGATGCTGCCTGTTGTCGATTTTCCCTAGCTCAGCAATTGGCTTCACATCCCTCTCTTAAAACCTGCTGGAACTACTGGGAAGTTACAACTTTGAAACCAGAATCATCATCTGGCGTGGCTGTATGAGGCAGACAGAGACTAAACTCTTCAGTTTAGGGTGCCATCGCAGTTGAGGTGCTGCTGTTTCAAGACAGAGATGTTGGCTGCTGTTATTTGGCTACTGGGAAGGGTAGCTGTCCTCTATCTCCTCTACACGCCACACACCACAAAGTAGCTCACTTTATCACCAAAGTGCATGGAGATATTGGAAGGAAGCAGGAGTTTTTGGAGAAATGTATATAAGGGAAAGGTGTTCCTTTTCTCAGAAAGGGAACTGCTTTGTGGCCATCCCCTGGGGCTTGAAGGAATTGCTCGGCAGGCTGGAGGAGAAGGCACTGGTCTGGCACCCAGAGATTTACTCACAGCAGAAGCTGTGTGATCCTCCAGGTTTTTGGCTGTAGGAGAGTTATGTTGATTGATAGGCACCAAGCTACAAATAGTGCACCTTTTCTGTGTTTTATTTGCTTATTTGTATGTCCGATTCAATATTTGTTTTGGTTTTATCCCTGGCTGAGGATTATATTTTTCCTATATGCTTTGTTATGTGAGAAGGAAGGGAAGGAGACATAGGAAAGTCTGGTGGACTTTCAACCTATCTAAGGCTTTAGAGGTACGCGTTGAGGATTTTCTTCAAGAAGAATACTGTGCTGGCCATATGGTCTGCCAAATAGTATTTTACTCTTTACCGCAGTGAGATTTGTTCACATATATCTTTCCCCATCCTATCTCCTTTTTTCCTATAATTTAAATAATTTCACTGTGGGATAACAGTAATAAATTCTCAGGGTTAGCAAATCAGGTGTGCATAGGTAGCAGGGGAATCTAAAACACGTCTCAGTGCTGTTCATCCATATCCAGAGGTTTAAGAAGAATAAAGCATAGCTGGATTTGAGTTACTAGTTATGCCCTTTGACTTTCATCTTGCATTATACTTTTTAGCATGGAGAGGCTGAATGTAGATTCAAAAGATGTGCACTGCTTTTATTGTTTATGTGTCATGGTGAATTCACCACCTGATATTCTATCATGGCATAAAAATATGTATATTTCTTACTGAACATTGAGCTATACTGTGATGTGCTACTTTGCTTACAGGCAGGTAGCCCTTTATCTTATGGGGTGTTTTTAGTATCTTTACATGGGAGTTCATTGCCAGTTGGTGGAAAAAAGGGATCATATTAATCCCATATGAAAATGGGGTTAATAGTTACAATAACTGGAAACAAAGTTGGTTTAGGCTGTGAAGGTGCAACCAGAATGCTGCCAGACTCTTCCTCTGACTGCACCAGGATTTCTGCTTTTATAAGGGTTTGCAGGAACTCAGAGTGGAAGTCTTGCCATGGTAGGGGCTGCTGAGTCTGTCCCATAGGAAACCAGTGAGAGGAAACAGAGGGGTGGCTGCAGTCAGGAGTGCGCTTGCTGTACATCACAAGTGGGAACAAATACAGTAAGGAAGCAGCTGGCATCTCTTGTGGTCACTGGGAAGACACAATGAAATTTTCCAACATTGGGGCATGATAGTGAATCTGAATCATGAAAAGCCTGGTCCCTTTGTGATTGTGGGGAGCAAAGCCGTGAGGGATGATAGGAAAGGGAGAGGCCATTTCAGGACATACAGCCTGCAGAGTTGCTTGAACTTCTTACGGTAACAGACATTTAGTATTATGCTCCAACTTCAAGCTAGTTGTTGAATAAGGATTATACAGCCTCCCCTCCCTCCTTCTTGAGTGATTGTCTCTGTGAGAGCATCTATTTGTGGGGATGTGTGATTTTTTTTTATAAAGATTAGCCTTTTCCCATTTAGCTTTCCAAATTTGCTTTTGGTGAAGTTGTATGAGTTTTAAGTATCATTTGCACTTTTGTTCATAACACTCCTGGAACAACTCTTTGCAATGGCCGCTTGGATTATTTTATACCTTGTGCAGATATTTGAAAACTAAGCATTATAAAATTGTATCCATTGGTTCTTTGGCAAATAGGAACATGATTTTATATAAAACTACAGATAGAATTTGAGCAACATATTAGCAAATATGCTTATTTTTTTTTTTCATTATAAAGATTACTTGATCAGTGTTAACTTTAAATTTTCAAAAAGTCTCAGGCACCAAGGAGAAGAATACTGAACAATACACTGACTTTCTAAAAATTAAATGTTTAATCTGTAAATGAGCAAAAATATGTATCTTCTGTATAGCAAATTTCAAAGCCAAATAGCACACTGTATAGAATTTTATGTATTTTGTGGCTTTGACTGATTCTTATGAATACTAATGCTCTGCTTCTTTCCACTGCTTCATTTCTGCCAAGAACTGTTTTAGCATTTCAAACCTTCCAGCAATATAAAACTGGAAGGCGATTCTTTGATTCGCAAGGCCCAAATAGCAAAGTCTTGATGTATTTTATGCTTTTCTTAAAACATGTATTCATATATTATTAATACAGGTTTGTTTGTGCTGAGAAATATTAGTAATATAGCATTAACACTGTTCTGGAAGAGTAACGATTTTAGTTCATTCCTCTCTTTGTTCCTTTTAATGTAGCCATCCTGAAATTGTGCCTAGAAAATCTTATACCACATTGTGGCATAGTATTATCAATGTAGCCACTGTCTGGTGAGCCTGACCAATGTGATGTAGGGTGTTTCAAGCTACATGATGAATCTATATGGGTCCAGTTGTCTAGAAAATATGAAATTATGTACAGTGTATGTTATTTTAATTAAAATATACAGGCAGTATCCAACCATATTGAGTATTTCTTTGTATGATTCTATAATTCTCTTACACTTTTTCTCTAGCTGGAGAGTAGGGAGACACAAAGCTTTTCTGGGTTAGGTGCTTCAGCAGTTGTGGTTTGAGGGTAGTGTGTAGAACACCTCTGTTGTCAATAACCTAGAGAGATGCTGGGATCCTTGTCAGTTTTTACTGACACGCTTTGAGTCATGTATAAAATGCCATACGTGTCTCATCATGTATAGCTGGTCAAACACTTGTGGGTGTTGCTGCGTGTTCCAAAGATGAATTTTGCCTGGATGATAGCTTGATAAATCATTAGTGTAGTTTCCATTGTCCATGGAACGAAGCTATAAATTCCTTGGCAGTCAGGGTTACCTGGAGACTAATATAAAGGTTGCTAGTATAAAGGTAGTTTGCTTTGTTATTTCAGATGTGTGAGTATGCCAAAAAGCAGGGCTAATGATCTGCATTCCCAAGTTCAGGAGAAAGCCAGATCAGCAAACTGGGGACCTCTAGCCTATGCTATTTGTTCCAGCTGGTTAGGACTTTTTTGTTAATCCAATTCTTATTTTGGAAATACTGATCTGTTGCAGCTTTTTCAGTAGACCGTAGCTGTTTTCATGCAATTTACACAGGAGAAATATTTATGAGGTTCTGGGTGGATTTACCACTCCTAGCCAGCAGCTCGTGATGGGAGTGGTTCGATGGCATGCAGGAGAGCACTTTCAAGGCCATGTTTCTTTGCCTACTGTGGGTTTGTGTGTCACATCTGAGTAGCCTAACCAAGTTACTGTTGAGGGGTAAATCTCTCTTCTCCTCCCCCCATTTCATGTCAAGACCTCCAAAGATAATTGTCATAGTTTTAATATATGGTAGAGTAAGTTTGAAATTGTAATCCGATGGGGGAGGGAAGCCATTTTCCGACCAGCTCTGTGCAGTAGTTAGTACTCTGGGTATGCCCTAATGCTGTGTGCAAATACTTTGCCTGTCTTTAAATCTTGCCAGTGGTGATCTTTACACTAAGGGACTGTGAGAATTAGAAATTCCCTGACCTGTGGTGTCTTTGACAACTTTATCTTTATCTAAGCAGAGAAGAAATCCTGTGCTGTGACATATTGTAATCCGGTAGGTGTTCATTCACTGCTCGCTTTCTTTACATTGTGAATCTTGGTGTTAGTTAATTTAAACCTCTCTGAAACTGAGGGTGCAACCAGTCCCTTTATTTATGATGGTAGTAAGGTTTAAGCTTCTTTATACAACCAGGAAGCTAAAACAATAGCAGCCTCCGCCCTGCTTCAGATTCTGGGGATTGCCAAGTGGATGGTTGAAAAGGTAATCTAAACTGGTAAGAAGCAGCCAGGTTGATTTCCAGCAGTAATGGGATTCATCAGGGCTAGTTTTCAGAAGCTTGGAAAAATGTGTGTTAGTTCAATAACTACTTAGTTTCAATAACTACTAAGTTTGATGGCAAATTAACAAAAAAAAAGCAAGACCGGTTGGCTATGTAAATTTGTAAAGGGAGGCTGGCTTACTTTCATTTATTTATGGATAACAGTAAGGTGTTTTCTGAATAAAAAATGAGCAAACAAGCGACAGTACAACCTTCAGTGTGACAGAAGCTGAGTCTTCCTTCCCCTTTGCAGCCTGCTGCCTAATATTTTGGGTTTTTACATTTTATTGGTAATACTAGCATTCTTAATAAAAAAGAAATGGTATACCTGATTTGATACACTTTTTCCCAGCAGCCTTTGGTTCCCAAATCACATTTCAGAATACTAATTAAGTGGGGAAGCTAGGAGGTTGTTGCTAGTTAGTTTAGTTAGCATTAGTCACACAGCGCTCTGCAAGTGCTTTTTGAGGGGATACTGTTGTTCTAAATAGAGATGCAAATCGCATATTACTTCTATTTTTAATTGTAGTTCCTGAGGCTCTAATTTTGGCTAGGCTGTAAGCAAAAACATAAGTCTTGTTTTAATAGGCGTTTCTCAAAAAGAAAATTGTTGCCTCAAAGAGTGAATGACGTTACCTATTTTTTTTCTGGTAGATGGTTTCACTTGAAAGGGAGTAGAGAGAGGGATTAATTTATAATATCTGAGTAGCACCCAGATCTCACATGTGCTTGATCACTCTTATCTATTCCAACCATATATTAGCAAAGGAAAAGATCTGATCTATTGCCTCACATCAGATGATGTTCATGCATCCTTGGTTTTCTCTATGTTGTGGGATAAGTTCAACTTCTCTGAAACCAGGGTATGCAGAAGACAAAAGGTGGAGAATGAAACCATGGAGGGGAGCAACTATTAAGAGGATGAAGATGGGTTGTTTCCCTTCAGAACAAAGTCTCATCAAAGTATCAAAAATTCTCTTCAGGTTGTGTAAGTCACTCATGTGATGCTTTTAGTCTTATGAACTGGAATGCCTAGGCGGCTCCTATCTACGTTTTTTCTTATCCCTGGAGATTTAAGGAACGGAGACACTACTCGAATTTCAAGACGTCTAGTATTGCAAATTTTACTGTTATTTGTACACGTTTTGTTACTATTTAGGGGCGAAAGATCCATTATCTTAGTGTTATACAAACAGTAACAGATTATGATTCTTGTCTAAATGATTCCACTGTCTGTGATGGATACAGCAGATGTCTAGGACAGGAGGTTCAGCTGATTTTTGAGATGGTTTTAGGTTTTTAACAGAAGTCAGACATCTACATAACCTCCTTTCCCAGCCAGAGGTCAGCCATACAGCAGACATTCAAAGATTACTGTCATTGGCAAGTTTCTTGTCAGCTGCTGGAGGCAAACCTCTATTCTCCTGGACTGTGTATTGATAAAAGCATTTGAACTATTTGATATTGCCTGTTCATTTACTGTAGCCAATAAGATGATAGAAAGAACACTGATAATCCTTCACAGCAGATAAGTCTTCAAGGCCTACATAGACCCACACAATGCAAGTTTCGATTAATTTTATGCAGTTCCTTTAATTTAGTCTATTTGAATTTAGCCATTGTGAGTGTGTGGCCATGATGACTGAGCATAATCTTACACACTATGACATATGTAGTCTTTGATTTTAGGTGCTTGAAACCCTGGGTGCGCTCTTGAAAGAACTGGTTTCCAAGTCCCATGTATGGAAGAGGGAAGAAGATTCACTTCTTGGATGCATATAGCTGGAGCTGGGTTTCTTGTGCAGCAGTTCAATGCTTCCTTGGGTACATATATTAAAAGCAAACTGGGGAGAGCCTTAAGAAATTTCCAACAGCACAGTAGATATTAAGAGGACCTTTCTTTTTCTTATGAATATCATAACATTCGTATTTGTAACCTAATTAGAGCATTTTCTTAGAGGTTCTAGTTGAGGCTTTGGGTTTTGTATGTTGTTAATAAAAGAAGTTTCTGTAGAAAAATGACAGTGGTCATAGGTGTAATGCCTGCAGAAAAGGGATGCCTTCTAAATAATCCTTTGTGTTTATGTTTCAGTAAGCTAATCAAATATTCCTTTAAAATAGTACAGAGAGCAGAGATGAATCCCCATAATGAAATGCAGGAAAAAGCTATTTGTCCTCTGATTTAAGATTCTCTATGTAACTCTTTATCTAATCTTGAATTTAGCCTAAAAGTAATTATTTTTACATTAAAGAAGTTTTTTTTCTGGAGTCCTGTACTTCCATGTTAAAAGTAGATAGTTTTAAAAAATAGTGACCTCTTTAGTCGTTTGTTGAATGCTTAAGTTATTTTGAATTCTGAAAAATTTTGAGGCTGCCAGTATAGTACCCTTTATAATTGTGACTCGACTTTTTGATATGCTTCTTTTTTTCTTTTTTGGAAGCCAATTACTGTCTTTTAAAATAGTGATGTTCACACTAGATCGTGGATTAATTTCTTCTTCAATTTGCATCTTTTCACAATTAAGGAAATCTCCTACACTGTCGCTGACATGTGGAACGATAACACCATCAGTTGACCTTGAGAACCTGAATTGTATTTCGTGATGTCCAGCCTGTGGTTGTGACTTTTTTCCTGCTTTCATGTGAAATGATAGGTGATGACTCTGATGTTCACACATTCTATGGATTTTGTTATTAAGCAGCAGTGTGTAATGACAATGACAAGCATAAATGCAGGATAACTTTTGAAGATACACTGCTTCAGTAAATTTTACTGATATTAATGAGTAATATGCCTCAGCTTCCTCTCTGTACACGTATAGCAGATTATGAGCTCAATTGAATGATATGATAATCTTGTCCATGGAAGTCAGCTGCTAAGAACACAGCAACCAAATACCATAGTATTCCTTTAAAGGGAAGTTATTTATTTGTTAGGAATGCTGCATAAATCATCTGTTATTTCATGTGCTTCTGGCCCAATATTCACATTTGTCTCCTGTCCTGCTCCCTTCTGCACTCAGACCAAGTGTGCTGCTTGTAAGCTATTTCTGTTTCTTTTGGTTTCTATTCACCTCTTCATCTTTGTTTCACTGTGTTCCAGCAAAACCTCTATCGCTGTGTTCACAAACCATCCTAAAATATTTTTTCTTTCTTCAAGGTCTTTTTTGAAGTTAGGCTGTGAGAATCAGAGCTTGTGAAAATGTATACGCTGCAAGAGATAGGCCTTATAACATGGGATGTGGGATGCACGCGTACAGAATTATGTTAAATCTTTAGGATGATAAAGCCATAAATGCAAGGTCTAGATTCCTGGTGAGGTAGGAATTGAAAAATGCTATTGTTGTGTCCCAAACTATTTTGCTAGAAACTTCTTAAAAAAAACCAGCTTCACGGGCACCCCATTAATTTGAATTTTACTTTTTAAAAAGGACAATATTGAGTGAAATTCTGTTTTCAATGAAGTGGGTGACAAAGTTTAAAGAGGTTCTTTTGATTAGTGAGAGCTTTGCCTGAACTCCAGTGGAATGAGAATTTCACTCTTGATTTTTACTGCTTTTTATATTGAAGGATTCCACAATTATTCATTGTTACTAGATATGATGAGATATTGGTGAAATATATTTTTAATTTTTGTGCTAGAAGGTAAAACTTAGTAGCTCACATCAATATATAGAATAGTTTTTAAAATACTCTTCATTTCCTGTGTTAAATTGTGAGATTCTTTAAGCAGAGTTCTTCAGCTATTTCCCCTTTATATCAAAGAACATCATCCAAGTCCTGCCAACACAAACAAATGAGAACTTTAATTATGATGAATATCAGACTTCTTCTGAAAAGTAACATCTGCAGTAGCAGAATAGTCAGTGGATTCGATGTGTAATTTCCAATGAGTTGTCATTTCACATACCAGTTTTTCTTATTAAAAATGTAGCTCTGTCTAGATGTTCTTGACTTAGAGTTAGGAACGCTTCACAGCTGTGGGGTTTGCCTGCACACCTGTGGCTGAAAATGGTCCAATTTGCAGACATGTGGAGGGAACTGTGCACTCAGCATCACTGAGCTAATAGATCAGATTCATAGGCTTGCTCTTTTGAGCAGATACCTTATTGCTTCCGTCCCAGGTCTCCTTCTTAAAGCAGAAGGGCCATGTCAATAATTCGTTAAATAAATCCTTGTGAATAAATTAAATTGATTTAATATTTTCCATGTTGAATTACATTGAGTAGAAATATTCCTGCTGGCTTCAGTGGAGATGCAGGACACACACTTCAAGAAGTTAAGCAGTTAAAATTAATAATGAGCTTTACTTAACTTATTTGAAAAAAAAAAAAAAAAAGCTGTACTGCATATCTTAAGAGAAGAGTGTCAACTATAGTGAGGAGGAATCAGAGTAAGAGTACAGAGCTCAGTGCCAAAGAATAGCGGAGTGTTTACACTGACTTGCTTGCAGTGGAGACCTTGGGTTTATACCAGCACAGCAGATTACAATCAGTTCCAGTTGTAACTTCATTAAAATAGTCCCCTAAATTGAAAGTTTTAATGAATTTGTTTCCCCGGCACATTCTCTGCACGTACAGCTTTGCGTTTACTGACTGTGGGAGGTTAAAACCACTAGCTGTCTCATGGCGTGGTAAGCACAAAGTGAGACCGAAGGTGTTCCCGTTCTCTGCTGATAGTGAAAAGAGAGCAAGGCAACTACAGTTCGTTCACTTCTAATCCTGTAGCAACTGCAGAGTTGTTTCAGAAAGTACATGATTTGTATCTCCTTTACTGTTACAAGTTTAAGTATTGCAGCTCCCTTGTCTAAAATTATATTTACCTAAAAAACAACTGCACATTTTTTAAACTGTTTTGAACTATATCAAGCAAGGTAATATGTACAAATTCCTGCTTGAAATTCCTTTTGAATCTGCAAGATAAGTAGGTACCAAAAGACGTATCTCTGTATACTAATTTTTACATCTATTTTCTGGCACTTTGGGACACTTTTAGTGTTCTCTGGAAAACTTTGGGTAGATAAGAAAATAGATTCATAGAACTATGCAGTGTGTTAACGTTTCTTCTGTTTCTTCTTTTTAATACCTTTTTAGAATAAAATTATACAAACCCAAGGGATTTGCATTAAAAAAAATATTAAATATTGGTTAGCTGTATAGAATTGTTGGATTCTTTTGGAGCCCAGATACCTAGTTCATGTAATTTGGCTTAATCAATTGTAACACTTCTGTAACAGTCACTCTCCAGAAAGAAACTCTAGTGTGGAACTTGCTTATCCTACAATACAGTTCCTGGAAGCATTACATATACATTCAGTGTGGTATGTCAAACACACATTTGTTACCACTGGCTTGTAGTATAAGAGAAAATATTGGTTAACATCTTTATTTTCTGAGGAATGCCAGTATGGGTCATAATACTAGTTCATTTGGAGTCCGTCTGTTTTTGTGTTGCTTGCCTGAATTAAGGTATAAGAATAATATATGTAATATTGTGCAAACATGTGGGATTCAATTGCTATCTTATTGCAATAGACTCTAACTGTAATAGAACATTAACACAATGGGGAAAAAGTACTTGCAGTAGAAATTACATGTTTGTTGGTGTGTCATATTGTCACATTTGTACCTTATTATGCAATTATTATATTGTACATATTTGTGTGCAAAATCAAATGCTTTTAAGTCCAATAACAAAATTCTCAGTGGCTTCAGTGGTGCAGATTCAGTGCAGTGGTGCAGAATTCAAAAGCTAATACGGACTGGAATGTAAGAAGAGGTAATATTATGCGAGTAGTAGTAATACAGTAATTCTCTCATGATGAATTTTGCTAATGTGAAATTATTTCACTGAAAGGTTAGGTTTTAATAGAAGACTCATAAAAATAAATGGTTTTGGAAGGTTATACAACAATATATAGGATGCTTTTTTGCCATATAAAAGTAGTTGCTGTTGCAGCTTTTGACGTTCTCAATAACAGCTCAATGAATACTGTACATGCCATCTTTTAAAGGGTTTTTCATGACAATTACGAGAGCCAACTGTACTACTCAAAAAGTGTATTTCTGAGAGATCTTCAGTATAGGAAGCCAAGCTGAATATTACATTTTAACCAAATTGATGATGCCCCCCTCTTTCTAGGAGGGTGATTCTGCACACTTTGAAGAACTTAAGGTGGGCACAATATATCTTAACACATTACAGAGAGGGCTTTCAGCCTCTTGGCCCATTTGGTACCAATTAGCTAGACAATGAGCTCTTTTTTGGATATTTTCCATCTCACACATCTGTGTGCATGAAACTCCAAACTGTGTCTTCTAGCTGGAAGAAAAATATTCAAGGCTCTTGGGCTGAGCAGCAGAAGTGCTTTATTGATTAAAGAGGGCATGGAGTAAACACAATTTCAAACTAGAATAATTATTATTTTGTCTTGATCAGAACATAAGACCCAAACTTTTTTGTATATTTATATATTTTAATATACGTAACCTTGAAAATGAAAAAAAGTTTTTTCTTGAAAAAAAATTCAGCTTTTAATTTTAGATCAGAGCATTGTTTTGACACAAGTTATTTAAATACTTAATGCAGAAAACTTTCATAAATGATTTTACACTTTGGAAAATAAAGCTTCAACCAAAACAATATGAATATAATCCATATTCATAAATAGAGTCTGATACTATGAGTCTGTACCTTTGATGATTAAGCTGCTTGTTTGAAACTTTTAACAGGATTCTTCTACTGAAAAACTTAGCAGTCCTGAAGGAGTTGCCTTTGGCTTCCACTTCTTAAGGCATTTGCTAATCAAGTTTCTTCAAATGAAGAAAGCTAAATGACTGTCTTGAACTGTAGTTTTTGAATGTCAGGCATCTGTCAAATGAAGTTCTTCCTCAAGTCTTGATGAATAGAGTACTTAACCAGCTGAAATTGCTTTAAGCATGAAAATACGGTAAGAAGCTTTTATCTATAATTAATCATATAAGATGGTATTAAACTTCATTGGAAGAAATTAAAGGCCTTGAATAGAACTTCATCTCCAGTTATGCTGGAACAAACATAGAAATGTTTGCAAATTTTGGATCCTTGTCATTGTCATCCAAAAAGTTTCACAGGAGAGGCAAATTCATATCACTTGAATAAATATGGGAGTCTGAATGCACAAGAAGTAGTTAAGTGGCAAATTCACAAGTAAAACCCTGGCCGAAATTGGAATTTTTCTACTGTAAAGAGAGCAGGACTTCAGCCTCATCTGTCTTTATGGTTCCAAAAAGTATATTGTTGCAAATCCAGAGTAATGATTTCAGGCTCTTCATGAATCTGCACCAAAGCCCACTGCCAGTCAAACCAGTTCTGTACTGGCGACTGGAATCTAAGAGTGGTGCTGACGTGGGGTTAATCACACCACTTTCTTGGATTACTGCATTCACCATCTCTTAACTAATGCTAGTCCTTAAGCCACTTTGGTTATCAAGGAAAGAGTATAATAGTACATGTAAATTTTATAATAGTTTTATAGTCATAATACTATATAGTAGTCATGAGTAAAATGAATACTGGAAGTTAGAAGCTACCAGCCACTTAAGAAGTTCAAGAACAGTGTTCTTGACATGATAGTGGTGGCAAGATAGACAGGTTGCTTTGGGGACAGAGCATGACAATTTTGTCCATTACAAGATAGGAAAATTCCTGGAGATAGAAAATTGAGTTTACGATAGGAATTTTTGGCTATAGGATGTGTTGGTATCTCTCAGTGAAATTAAGAGTGTATACTGTTGTTTGCGTCTGCCTTGCCTAATTACATGAACCTCAAATTGCTGAGCTTCTGGCGGTCACCTCTGAAATCTGGAAAAAAATCTTTTTATCTTTGAAACATATTTTTGCTTCTGATTTTTTTTTTCCTCCTAAGATTTGACAAATGCCACAGTTAGAAACACAGTGTACTCAGACTATGATCGTACTGTTTAGGTGTACCATATGTATATGCTAGCTTTTAAACTGATTGATGTTTCTGGGGTTGGGGAGTGATTTTAGGCCTGATTGTACTGGCAGGAATACAATCTAGGACAGGACCAACCAGGAGGGGAGAGGTTGGGGTTTTTTTAACCTGTCTAGCCTGTCACAGATACTTGGGCTCCTCCATCTCTCTGATATCTCTCTTTGGTACTTTAGAGGTGTTGGTTTTGCAAAACGTCAGTCTCTCTTTTTCTATCACCTTCCTGAAAATACTTTATCCTAGAAATTTTAATAAATGAAAGAGTGGTTCTTCAAACAAGTAGGCAAAGGACTACCATGTGTTTTATCTGAAGAGGATCAGAGTGATTCCAATTTAAGGTATATCGTCTCATCTCTGCTGTTACCCAGGTGTCATTACATCTCTGCTCAGTTATTGAATTCAGCTAGACTGCAGAGGGAACTGCTGCAATTGTGCCCTTCTCTAGGAGGCACTCCAAAGTCCTTTTTTTGCATTTTCATCTAATTCTGGAGAATTGTGACGTGATTTTCAAAGTCACTCCCACGGGTGGGCATTATACAAGTTATGCATATTGTGGAAGGGCTCCTCTTGAGAAGGGGCTTAAGTAGGCAGTGCTGAGGTGAGAGATTCAGCTGTGGGATATGGTAGTGGAGAGATAACGGTGAGATAGAGCCTGGTCTAGTAGGAAGGTGATATGCAATAGGAAAAAAATTGTCTGCTTACTGGGTGCCTCTAGACCAAGACTCTGGTGAGGACAGACTGTGGGGAGGGAGAACCAGACCTGCATTGTTGGGCAGAAGGGCTTTTCGGCCAGAGCTGGCTGTGGTGGGTGATGAGGTGTTTCCCTTTGACACATAAAAATGTGTGATAATACAAACCTGATGGAAATACGGTGTATCATTTGTGTTAACAGTAATTTAAATGTCAAATGTTCAAAGCATTAGTTGATGTAATAGTTGGTGGTAAGTGGATTTTGAATTATGGATGCACAGATACTTACTCTTACAATAGGACTTCTGTTTTGTTGAAAAATGAAAAATATCTTTACGTTGTTATGAACATTTAGTCACAGGTGGGTTTTTCTGGTTTTTGTTTTTAATTTGACACACACACTGCATAAAATTCAGTTTAGTCAGTCCTTTGTGTGTGTGGAGATCTGAGTGGATATGAAGTTTGGTTCAAAACTGCATGAGACTAGCCAAAAAATTGTGTTTCATCTTCAAAATGCCATTTAAAAGGAATGAATTCACAGGATGCCACACAGATGCTGTTGTTGCGTGTATCTGACGAGACCTATCAATTCCATGCAAGAGACATGTTTTTCTTCTGTTCACTGTTAAACTTCCTACATGAAGCATGTCCTTAATATTTAACAGATTTTACTACTTTTTTTTTTTTTTTTCAGTGTGCTACAGAATTTAGACATTGCTATGCCATGATCCTTGCTTCCGATCAGAACTTCCCTTGGCTTTCCAGCCAATCTGTACTGTGAACCACCACGTGCCTTTGCATTTAGTATTCCTCATTTCTGGAATTTCAGATTGCTGCTACCTCTAGCTTGTATCAGCTACCATAATGTGGAGGCCATGGTCTTCTTTGCATTTTACTTTGCTAAGAATTTCCTATATTCCTAAATTGAAAATTTGCCTTGAAAAGCAGTCCCTCTTAAGTTTTTGTGTTTTTTCCATGTACTATGTTTGTTAACAGATTACAAGAAGCAATGCCAGACGTCAAAGGTCCTATAAAATGCACTCTTTTGAATACCGATTCCTAGTGTTTTGGTTTATGTTCAGAGCTCTTGTCAGCTATCTTTTCCTGCAATAGCTAGTGAGCCGTTCATCCCTGCTGTTACATCTTGTCTCTCCTTTATGCCCACTTGCAGAGTGAAGGGGACAGCGACTGGTATTTTGCACTGTATAATCTTGTCATTATAGCTGCAGCAACACGGTCTAATTGGCAGCCAGAAACCCCACAAAGTTAGTCTTTTTGGCACCTTTCATTCATCTTTGAAAATTTTTCTCTCTTTTAAAGAGGTGCAGTTGAGCTACTCTAATGACAGTGCTTCCAGGTAAATGAGAAGGACAAAGGGCCTTTCTGCAATATGTATGGTCTCCACAGCATTGCCATGAAAATCATGTAAAACTTCTTGGCATCTGTGTCCTGGAGACTAAATTCAGCTGACTTCAAAGTAGGCACCATGCCATCTGAACAGATGGGTGTTAATGTAAGCATTGGATATAGATGTTACGGACATGATTCCCAGTTCCAAATGTTACAAAATGTTGTCTGTCCTGAACTTCTACCTCTGGGTGTAAAGGATTTGTTGTAAATCCAGCTCACTGAAGAGTTAGCTTTACAATATTAGAAATTTAAGTCTTCAATCAACTGTGTCATTTGCAATGTTGGATAAGGGTGTGAAGTTGCTCAGAGGAAATTGCTTGTATTTTTGGAGGAGTTCCCATGAGCAACAGATGAAAAAAAGCATCTGTGATGTTTACCATTTTCATATGAAGAAGTTATATTGTGAAGCCACTGTGGAAGAAAAGAATGTGGTTTTTTTTCTGCACTCGCAAGTAGGGATGGCAATTTGTTGGAAATCTGATGAACTTCATTCAGCTCACCAGACTTGTCTGTTCCTTTCTGTAACATGATGGTTATTTAGGATGAAAGGTTCTTTTCTCTTCTTGCCCTTTTTGTCCTGTATTTTTTTGGGTATGGTAGAAATAATAGGTGTTTTCCTAGTCCTTGCTGACAACAAGGTGTGTTTTGCTTGTCATGGTCTAAGCAGTTTCTTGATTCTTCCAAGGCTTCTTCTAGGTCCCACCAAACTGAATTTCATGTCTCCTGCCAGAGTTTTTATAAGCCTTGCTGTGTTCTGAAAGCTTTTTCAGGAGCTACCTGCTGCTTCCACTCTGTGTCCTCACTTGAGGTGTAACAAGACATCCTGAGCAATCTGATTAGAGTTCACCAGTGATTACCATTGATCTGAATTCTGAAATGAAAAAGGATCTGTGGGAGAACAAATGGTGGCATCACTAGTCTTACACTGTGACTCAGAGAAAAGTGTGGAGATGTGAGGTGACTGTGGGCCCATTTACAGTCACGTGGAGAAAGGCTGTGTTGGAAGTCAGATGCAGGGCCTATCTCTCGATGTTCTCTGCAGTGTGGAGGATATGACCTAAATCCTATTCGTTTTCTCTTTTTATAACACAAAGAGATTAGAATATGTATTTATACTGGAAGTCAGCTCCTTTTCCACATGATCAGATTATTTATCTTTTACATCCTGCCAAAAGTGAACAGAATGCCATTTGTTTGTTTATTTGGCATTTCTAAACTATCTTTTAAAATAATTTCTTTTGGGAAGAAACATCCCCCAAATTGTTAGTTTTCTTACAGCATGTCTAGTCCAGATAATTTCAACAAAAAGTTGATGTTAGCGGGATCATCCACTGAGGTCTTGGCTCTCATTCAGTCTGTACAGATGTTCTTTTAGACTCTTTAGACTCTTATCCTGTCTAGATAATAGGAAGCATGCCTAGTAAGCAACTGTGGAGCATGTTAGCATAATTCACGTAATTCACAGTACCTCAGCATTCAGCCTGGGGCTGCGGACTCTAAAAATAGAACAACAGCTTCTGCACAGCTTAATCCTACCTGCTTGTTAGTCATTATCTTCTTAATAAGCAACTAGCAGCAACCTTTTGTTTGTAGAGAATCTTTCATTCAAATGGTTTTGCTTTTCATTTGGGAATCAGACTGGGGCTTTGGCCGTCTTTAGTAAAGTGTTATGGTTGTGCTGATACTACAGAAATCATAGTTAGAAGCAGTTTTTAGTATTTCTTTTTTAGTTTGTGTGAACTCAGAACAAAGAGGAACAGATGTTGCTTAGTAAGAGAGGAATAAATTAAGTAGGTGTGATGCTGTAATGTTTAAAAAAATTTCAATTTATTTTTTCTTAGGGCAACTATATTCAATAATGTTGAGATTATCTTCTCTCTTTAAGGATATGCAGGTTGTAGGGGAAGATGCAGAGACCTTGCCCTTCTGGCAGACATCCTTTCACCCATACTGTGGCTCTTCGGAGGCAACATACCATGTCATTATTATGCTGAGGGCTTTTGCCAAGACAAAAGAGATTTACACATGTTAAAGTGAAAACAGTACAAGAGAAAGGCAATCAAAAATACTTAGGGCAATAGGTTGGGAAACCAGGAACTTGAGCTTAATTTCTGCAACTTCCAGAGATAACTTTTATAATTTTAACAAGTAATTTAAGCCCATATTCTCAAATGAACCTTGCCTATGTCATTTTATAATTTTTTGGTGCCAGTGTTTAATTTTACAATTTTTTTGGTCCTGGTTTCTGTGTGCCTCAGTGTTTAACAAAGAGAGGATAGGGCTTCCTTTGTCTGCTTCTAAGCTCTGTACAAACATACACACAGCCTAATGAAGCTCTCAAGCTTGGTTTGAGCCTCTAGGTCAAGCAGGAATACTAATAGCCTACTAATGAAAGGATAAGAAATGGGAGGTGGGGGTAGGGGGAGAAATTGCATAGCATTTATGGAAACAGCAACAAGGCTGAGAGGACAACAAAACCTTTTTAGAATAATTGTGGGTAAGATCTGCAAGAGCAGTTCATCATCTAGGGATATGTATGTCCTGTTCACTCCAGTTCTTTCTTTTTGAAAATAGGACTTAGATGTCTAAGTCACTTAAGCATTATTGAAAATATAATTGGTTTATAAATATGGATCAATATACTGGTAGCATAGCAGCTGGAATTAAGAAATGCAACAGAAGAAAGTGAAATCAGTACTTTTAAATTCCAAGATAAGTTTATTACATATGATAATTATAAAATTAAAACCTTTATATGTTTAGAAATTGTATTTGATAAAATACCATTGGCACTTGATGACTCTAAAGAATTTAACTTTGCTTTCCCTTGTTTACACATCTTGCTGACCATGATGTATTGCTTGAAAAAAGGATGAAGTTGACCAATGGATGGAAAGTTTAGGTGGTTTCTGAAGTTTATGAGACTTAAATTCTAGATTTGGGAAATTTTATTGTTTAATAAATGAGAACTGCATTGAAATGTATCAGTTGTTGGTGTTGGTTTTGGACTGTGATTCCCAGTGTAGCTAATGTTAGTTCATCTGCTTTTAAAAATTCACACAGGAATCTTGCTAGGGATTTTTGAGACTGAGGGGGAAAAAAAAAGAAAAATGTCATCTGGAGTTGAACACTCTTCTGGATATGCATATGTAAGACACGTGATTTAGAAGGCTGAGAGTGGTTGTGATTACCTAACTGCTCTGTTGCTGAGCTGCAGGAGTTTGTGCCTGGGAGACTGGCAAATTGGGAAATCTTTCAGGACATTGTAAGTATTCATATTCTGAAAATCGAGCCCATTTCAGTTCCTCCTGTAGGCTCCCAATATATGAACCATCCAAAAGCATTAGCTACTTTTGAAAAAGCCTTCCCTACTTGCCTGAGGATGATTTGGTTTTAAATGACACATAAAGCTCTGGACTTGCTGTTACTTGCTTCTAATACACTGAGTTACAAGTTAGAATTTGACCATTAGGTCCTTGTTCTGTTTTTCTCAGTTCATACATACTGCTCTCAGTGCCAGAGCACCATACCTTTGACCTGCCTCCAGTTGAAGGTTAGGAAATGTCTGGTTATTTATAACCAGCAAGCACAGATCTTGTCTTTTCATGTAGCAGTAGCTACACGCAAACATACTTTGATGTAATTTTGTTGGTTTTGAATATAGCTATCTGGACTTTGCATCAGTCAGCAAAATTGGAGATGTCAGGTCTAGTCTAAAGCAATTCAGCAGCAAAGACTTGATGTTTTAAGGCAAAACTTCTGTGAGATTGATGGATTGCATTTACTTTCGTAGAACTATTACACATAAGTAAAATTAGGTTAAAATTTCTATGAAGATGTATGGTTCAATGATAACCACTCAAATGTCAAAAGGATTTCATGCACTGACAAGTTATATTTAATACATATTTTATGATGCATTTAGTTCCTAAATATGTGAAAATGATCACCTGATAAACTTTACATACTGGTGTCTTCTTGTACTTGGCACATTTTTGTTTTGAAGCCTGGCTCATGTTCCCATGAAAATTGGAGTTTCTTTTATTTCAGTGTTTTGCTTCATGGGAAGTTACTAGCTCCTGGAATCCTTTCTTCCTTAAAGTTCTTACACAAATTATGTTTTAAAGCTTTTTAAGTCTTGAACATACCCAACGTTCGTCATGAGATACTCTCATCTGTAGAAAGTATTGCTGCTGCTATACAAAGTCAGAAAAAGAATAACACCCTTGGAAGGTTAGTTTTTAATATTGCACTGTTTTTTGTTGTCTGGATGCATGTGATTAAAACTGTTTATAAATGAGACGTTGTCACCAAGCAGCACAAGTCCAAAGAACTGTATTCTCCTACATATTTTTTGAGTCACCAAGTAAAATTAAAAAAATTAAGTATCCAAATTGCACAGTATCTATGGCGCACTGACCAGCATGGAAGAGCAGCTTCTGGAGCTGAGACGGCCTCTGCTGCGGGTACTCCCCAGGCACAGTGGAGTTGCTTGGCTGCCCTGAAAAATGCAAGCCTGATGACAGGCAGCATGATGTTTCTGTCAGAAACCGACAGAGAATGTGGGAAAAGAGCTGTGAGAGTTCTGGATTCTGGGACATTTAAGGCTTATCTTCTTGTGGACTTATCTCGAGGGGTGGCTGGACTGATCCCTGCGCTAGTGAGCAGTGTGGCAAAAGTGCATCTGAACTAGGTCAACTGCTGTCCCTGCACTGCTGCTCAGTAGCTTTGATGACATGGATGAAGTTACTGGAAAGGTAGTAGGCTATTGTAGTTTGATAGTCATTTTGCTCCCTTCTTGGCTCTGATGGGGTTGGTTGGTTGGTTCCTGGGAGTGTGCCTCAAAGCAGCCAGTTTTTGTGCTTCATTGAGGGAGCTCAGGACTTGGCAGGCATGGACATGCTGTGCTATGCAAAATGCAGCATTTGTGTTTTCTGGATGCTCTGAACGGTTTGAATACCTGAAGCTGTAGCATTAATAACAATCGCAAAGTAACTTGAAGGGTATTTTTTTTTTTCTTTGGAGCTTTGGAAAGCTTGTCTTAGCACAGTTGTCTTGTAAATGCATGAACCTGAGATCTCTGAAAATGTGACAAAATTAGTTTTGCTATGCTCTGCTGGAAGGCCATTGTTGCTGCAGAGCAGGTAGAGGATAAGGCAGGTGCTCACCTTGTTCAAGGGCTGAGGAAGGCCCATTTCTGTATTGGTAAAAGAGGACATCTTGGAAGTGCTCTGACCTTTGAGAACCTTCAAAAACCAGGTTGCAAATACTAGATAGCAATGTGCTCCAGGAAATGAAAACTATTTAAGGAATCCTGTTGTCTTTGCTCAGCTTGCATTCCCAGTGGAGTCATTAGTGAGTCTGTCTGAGCTGAAGAAAATCCTCCAGGATTTGATCCATCAAATACTTAGTCATTGTAGTGTTTTTGAAGTATTTATCATGCCACATACTAATGTGAAAAAATCCAAAAGTGATCCCGGGACAAAACCTGCTTTGTCAGGCTTTCTGGAATAATCTACTCCTTCATAAAAGTAATGGTATCATTATTATGGGGGACTGTGCTTTTTGGTTCTGTTTTCCAACACTGGAGCCTGGAACAGTCACCTCCACTGAATAACGTTTCCCAACAGATGATGGGCAGCCGGGGTCAATTGGTAACAAGACTGCAGTGACATGGTAACTCTCAAATCCTCATCTAGACTGTAGTGAGTGGTTCTGTCTGATGGCTGTCTCATCTAGGCATTAGTTGGGCAAGCGGTTCTGGTGTTAAAAAGAGAAAAATCCTTGCAATGGGTTATAGCTGATAATCTTTTCATTTTCTTGACAGCAAGCAGTTGAATTGTGCCGAGAGCGACAGCACACTGCAACTGTATAAACTACGGGTTCTGTAGAAGTAGTAAAATTGGCAATTTGAACTACTTTTCTTTGCCTGTAAGGGACCCTGGCTGGCCAGAGTGGAGGCATATTGGTGAGGGAACACACACATCTCAGCTGTTCTCTGTGCGAGTGGAAAACATGAACCTGCTTTGCACAACCACAAAACTCATGTCTGTAGAGTTTTAAAGCAGCAACAGCAGTGGAGCTGCTGTTTCTGACAGGCAGTCCAGCCCTGCGCCCTGGTCTAACTGGATACGTAACTTAGAGTGCTCAGCTCCTCTTTCACACGCTTGCAATAAAATCTTTGTTGCTACTTGAGCTTTTCTTTCTGTGCTAATATTTTTGATGCATCTTTAGACCTATAATTGTTCTGCTAAGAAAGTTGACATATAGGTAATTAAGTAAAATGAGGTTTTTTTACATATCTGTAAGTTCTGCTGCCAAAAGCCATCGAATCCCTTTTTTTATCTTAGTGCGCAAATTGTTTCTAATATGCAACACATTTTTAATTTAGCCCTCACATCCTCATTATTACTATTTAAATGCCATAGCATATCTGTGGCACCATTTGATGTATTCTGGATAGGAAGGGAGTTCTGCTCGAGCAGTATCAGATGTAACTCCATATGGCATTGTTGTATGAGGCTAAGATGCTTGCCAGTTCCAATTTGGAACATGACATTCAATGCAAATATATCATGATACAACTGCATTGCAAGGATTTGAGCTGATTGCTGTGCTCTGCTGGTTATAGGAATATATGGTTACAGTGTTGAGGTTATGGAGTATGCTCTTGCATTCAATGCTTAATGAGATAAAGGTGCTCTATATACTCAACCATAACTTTTTTATTTCTCTGTTTCATGAGTGTGCAGTGCACTAACTGTTGTATGAGTAGGCTAAGGGGGGCTTTCTTTGCAGGATACAATCACAAGAGAACGTTTTGGTATGTGTTCTGATGATGTGATGTTGTAAGTACCTCCTCTGGGGCAAATAAAATTAAAAATATGTATTGTTTCTAAATTACCTGAGTCCCTGCTACCAGAGTTATGTCCTAAAGATCCAAACAAAGATAGAAGTAGTTCTGAAAGGGTGGGTGAGAGTAAGGGGACAATCTGTCTGTATGTTTGGGGGTTTGAAATTAAGGCGCTCTTACAAATACTGGCACAAGATGCTTCAGAGGGGACAGGTGGTTGGTGGGTTGTTATCTTCCTCTTCCTCCCCTTTGATACTAGCTGGTGGGCCACAGTGACGCAGGGGAGATCATGCTGTACTTTTGAAAGGCTAGACATGCCTACGGTGATGTGCACCACACTACCTTTTCCTGCCCCTTCCTTGATGCAGGGTCTGGTCTGCTGTCTTTTTCTGTATTTTTGCAGCGATAGTTGCTTCCAGCAGACCCTTGTAAATACTGTGTAAGATTTGCCTTTTGTGCATCTGTTGGCATACCATCATCTATGTTCTCTCATAGTATTTTTCTGAGTTTGTTCCTCCTACATCTTGCATGTCAGCATCTACATGGCTTCTTGGAAACATTGTCTTTTGCTTTCTAGCATGCACAGTTCATCCTGGAAATAAAATCTGTATCAAAGATTATCTTAAGCTTTATCGAAAGAAAAATAAATCCCATAAATTTCAAGTAATGTGCTGTTAATTTTGACCCAGTATACAGCTGAGCTAGAGATGTGAGTATGTCCAGAATTGCTTGTAATAGGATGGGAAGACCACATTTAGTAGCATGCTGTATATGCAGCAGGGCTTCTCCTAAAAATGAAGGGATGAAAATAAAGAATCAGAAGTAAAACAGGCACTTATGCTGTCGTTTTTAGTGATAAGTGAAGTGTATCACTAATTTAGAAGTCACTGAAACAATTTTAGTATATTACTTCTGAAAAAACGTTATGTTTTTTGCCTGTTACATTCAAACTTATTAACATTATTTTACATGTGAAGAAAAATCATGGTAAAAAGAAATAAATGTCATGGCAGCACATGGGCATAGCAAGAACAGATGCTGATTAGGTCATCTTGTTAGTGACTTAAAAACGTCACTGCAGATGGGTACAGAACTGACAGCCTATGCTGAGGAATGTATCACTGGTAAGTTACACAAGCTGCTAGGGAACAAGAAGTGTGGAGATTGAGAGATAAATCTGGGATCCTGGAAACTCTTATAGCAGGCTGAAAAACTGTTCTGTTGTCAATAACAGTCCAGAATGCTTGAAATAAAATCCATTTTTCATAGCTTGTTGGCAAGAGATTTTGAAAGAAATGTCTGACGTTTTCAAGCTGCGTGCAAATCAAAAGGACTATTACTCTGAAATCCACATGATAAAATGTTCAATTCATGTGATAAAACATTTTAAATCCTTCTTAGGGGGACTAAACTTGTTAGCAGATGCTGCTTGACACAGTTACGATTGCAGAAACAGAGGTACAAGCTCAGTGGTTTGTGTGCTGACAGCTGCATAGCGGAGTTGAGGGTAAACCAATATTGGACATGACTTGCAATATATTTAACTTCCTAATCATTTGCCACCTACAGGGTACAAGATGGCTCAGTTCTTTTGTATGTGGTGCTATTTACAGTGATCCTGAGCTGGTATGCAAAACATCACGTGAGAGACTTTGTTAGAGGGTGGCAATGACACTGGTTTTGAATGATTCAAAAAAGAGTTTTCCATACAAAGGAGGAGAATGGTACCAGAGGCTTGTGCAGCTCAGAGTTTTCAGTAATTTGCAGTGACTACACTTTTATCTCATGGTTTGTTTGCTAATTTTACTTACACCAGCTAACTGTCCATTTGCTCAGGTGATATGTAAAGAATGAGGTTTGGCTTTTGTATCTGTTGAAGGCCATATGTATGGTTGCTGATCGAACATTGTGTCATGAAGAATCACACTCAATTTTGCTTGCACTGTTTTGCATTGTGTTAATTACTGCTAGTATTACTACTAATGTTAATATTATTTCTAGTCTCTGCTCTCAAATTTTAAGTCAAGACTGCAAAGAACATGAAATGAGCCTTGAAGATTTTAAGTTTTAAATAATTGTGAGAGTTTTTATCTGTTTTCTAGTTTTTAAGACTTCCTGGTTTTGCATTTTCAAGCTTTGGTCTTCCTGGAGGGGCTTGAGATGTAGAAAATTAAAAAAAGAATATACAGCTGAAAGCTGAAATTTGCATGTAACTGTCTGGAGTCCAAGCATTTTAAAAAGCCCACAAATAAAACAATGCTGAATTGATCTTCGAACTTTCTCCCAAGTAACTACATTTGATTTGTCTGCATGGTGCTTTTTGTGCTTGTGTTATAGCTGTGTCACTTAATAGGCAGCTGTTTGAGGAATTGCATGGTGCTCGCTTTGCCAGTCTTGTAACATGCTCATGAAAGTTACCAATAGGCCTGACCTCCAACAGTTCTGAAGAAAGAAATGATTCACTGAATACAATCCGTGATGCTTCTGCAACCATAATTTTCTGAACACTTTGTAAGTCTGTTTTGTTATTCATTTGTGTAGATTAATACGACCTGATCCCAGTTTATTTTATTTTTACATAGAATTTTCTTTTTTTCTGCTGCCTCTTTCTTTCTTTGTTTTGCTTCTGTGTGGACAAAGCTCAGCTTTACATTACGTTAACTGTTCATTCACAAATTTCACCTTTGGGAAGACTTGCGTCTATGCAGTCATTCTGACTAAAATTTCCTGTGCGAAACACGGAATTTGCATTTCAGTTAAAGAGAACAGAATCTGTCTGTTTCGATGTTTTCTGTTTTTCCCATCACCATGGTATCTTAGCACTTGGTAATTTTGCAGGCTGAAAAAGAGCAAGCCAAGTTTATTAAGGAAATAGAGACAGATCAAGCATTTCCTTGATGATACAATACAGTTTAAGAATCCCCACGTGCTAGACCTCGTGATAAAATATGTGTAAATGCATTAACCCTGAGCATGGAGCTAGTATAGGTGTGAGTAAGAGAGACTCACCTACAACATTCTTCTCCAAACAGTGTTCTCCTGGCAGAGGTGGTGTGTGGCATCCTACATGTATAAGCCACCTGAAAGTATTCCCTGTTGAAACTCCTCTCCCATATTTTCATCAAAGAGCGGTTGTGGGTTTAGCAAGAAGTATGTTTGCCATCGAAGTTGCCGTTGAATGAGCTGAACCACTCACATCAGGGTATCCTGACACTGGTACCCATCTCTCCCATCCCCTTCTTTCCAGGATAAGACTGCCTCCATGGGTCATTCATAGAGACTTTTAAGTGTTTTTAAGTGTTACTTAGAAATAAAATCATGTAAACAGCAAAATGCACAAAATTTAATTAAAATTTTCTGCTCTGAATTTGTCTATGACTAATTTTCTTTTTCCATTGCTTTGTCACTGTTTTAGCTCCTACTTTGAATTGGGACAGTTGTAGCATTGTGACCAGTGGATTAGCCAGTTGTATAATAACTTTACTGTAATGGTTTATGAAAAAGTGAGGCAGGATAGGAATGACAGACAGAAAACAAAATATAAATTGAAGAAGATGGGTTGAAAAAGATGTGTTTCTAGCAGTTAATCTGATTTTTAAAGACTTGGGTAGGGGAAACAGGAACTGGTGATTGTAAAATGAGAAAAAGTGTCAACTCACTTGAAGAGTTAAAGTTAAATAAAACTTTTAACATCTAGATAAATTATAAGATACAATGCTTGGAAACATACAGAAGTATAGATACGTTGAATGGAAAAAACAAATCCTCATTGCTGCATTTATTAGCAGATCAATTTTAGGGCTAGTTGGCAGACTGCTTTCCTTAATTTATGCCTTTGTATTTCAGACTGATGAAAATCCTTGCTTCAGGACTTTTTTCAGTATTTGTAACCATCATCCTTCCACAGATTCACAAATCTTTTAAGTAATGCAGATTGTTGGGTAAACAGGGGCTGTCTTCAAAGGTGACTGATCTATTTCACTGTTGATATACTAGGACTATAGAAAATGTGTAGTTTTGCCTTCATTATCGTAGGTAAATTTAGATGATACTCTGAACAGTTCAGATGGAAAAATTTTCTTTAAAGCAAATTCTAGAAAATGGGTCTTAGTTTCCTCTAGGGACATTTGCAAATTCGTGTGACATCTGTAATACCGTTTATGCAAGTCTCATCCCTAGAGCAAAGAGGATTTGTATTGTAGTTATGACTTGTTACGAGATTTGTAATATCAACAGTCTCAGTGAAACTGGATCAGATTGGATGGCTTACAGAGGATGCTCACTTTCTGTATGATGATTTCCTTCTGTGGTGAGCCTTTGACTGTTCTGAGAAAAACTGGTTCTGGCAAGTGGAAAGATACTGACTTTTCCTTCGGTATTATCTAGGCTTTGGCACTGCAGTAGAAGGCAGAAGGGAAGGGAAGTTGGGAAGCTGACACTCTGTAGCGGGTGAAAGTAGAGAGGTAGGTGTGATCACCCATCTAGCATGTGCAATGCTCCTTTTGTGCAGGAGTCCCACTTGATGAAAGATACCCAGACTGGGATGTGGGATGTTTGTAGCATCCTGCTACAAACTTGAACATGAAAATGAGAACTTCATGAAGTGAGGTGAAACCTACAAGTTAAACATGCAATGTGAGGTTGTATGACACTAAGCAAGTCTGTTTAGGAGTTGCTGTAATATAGACAGTAAAATAATAAACATCACTGAGCAAAATAGCTCATAGAAATAAGCAGAACATAGCTTTAATTCAGTGGCTTTCCTCACTAACTCAAGCGTGGGTTAGCTACGCCACAGGAAGCTGCACTATTTATGTCTGTGATTTAATACAATGTTCAGGTACCATGATGATGAACACACATAAAAGCATATATAGATTAACAAGGGGCATTAAACTTTGTGAGAGGGAAGCAGAAGAGGATTGTCTAAGCATTGAACATTCTTTAAAAATGTACAAGCTTTGTTCTGCATGACCTTTTTTATTGCTAGTCTCAAATAAAAGAATGGAGCTTATACTTTATCCTTTGGGCTGATGGAGCTGAAGTGCAGATAACCAAAAAAATACTCTGTTACCCTATCAAAGGAACTTGGGCCTTGACTAAATGAAAAGATAAGACCTTTCATGTGAGCCTTATCAGTAGATTTCTCTATCTTCTTAATCAGTTGCAATAGTTCCTGAATAAAATGAATGGAAAATGTTTTTACTGACACTAGGCAAGTAATGCATCTCTTGGCTCTTGCAGAAGTGGCAATATACTAGTTAAATGTGAATCACGAAAGAGGTTTTGTCAAGAGTGTTCACCGTCTACAGCTTGAGTCTCTCTCTGTTGCCAAGGAGAAAGATTTAAACTAAAATTTTAGGACTGCAGGAGGAGGCATGTTCAGCAAAGTACTATAATTCTAAGTATTATTTTCTTCCAGTTTCAGTTGTTAAAAAAAGTTTTAGTCCCTTGTAAACTGCACTGATTTCAAAAGGACCAGCTTCAGTATAAGAGGTGGGAATGCAGGTGTTCCTTGGCCTTTTTAAGCTGCTGACAATAGGGGATAGCAGCAGCAATTCGGATAAAGAAGCTTCATTCTTATTAACGGCTGCTCTCTGCTTCTCTTTGTCTTGGTGGTGACTAAGGGCAAGCTGGGGAAGGGTGTGAGAAGGGGCATCACCTGCGCACCAGGGGCACTTCTGTAATGCTAGACCTCAGAGCACGCTGGGGATTGGTGGTGGCTGGAGATGTTCCAGATCTCAGAAAAATTACTCTAGAGATCCTAATCCTTCTTAAAAGTCAGTTCATAGTTATGCGTTTGAGGCTTCTTACACTAGGTTTCTGACAAAGAACTTAGTCAAATAAAACAGTGTTATAAGCAAAGAGAAAAGGGGTAACCACCATTAGCAGTCTCCGCAGCAGCAGTATGTCTACAGCACTTCTGCTTGCCACGGAATTGATTTCAGTGGGTGACTGGGGTATTCGGCATGTTGGCTGGGCTGTTAAAGTGAGGAGAAATGAACTGATATGCACAATATCATTAATTTAGATTAAAATGTTAAAATTACCAGAGTGGATCTTCCTAAAAGTTTAAAGGCTTGTGTTTCTGCTATGCATGTCTCGATAATCAGTCGCAGACTGTAATGTAAATACAATAGTTCTTTCAAGCCAGAATGCCAGGCAAGGCAAAAGTCAGCCAGGAAGGAATATTCAGCCTTTCTTCATGATGGAGTTGAATTTAGGAGCTAAACTGGGAGAGTAAGTTCCTGTGGAGCCAGTAAGTTAAAGAGTGCGTTTGCAGAAGAACTCGGAGCACAGGTCTGTATCTCTAAATCAGCTTCATAGAGAAAGTATGTGCCTAGCATAGGCACCCAATTTTAGATGCTTAAAGACTGTGTGAATACTATCCTAGAGCATATGTTACCATAGTCACAAGAAAGACAATCTGCATACCATGAAGTGTTTCTGCCTCGTAATGATTTCAATGAATAACTGTTGTAGTGCTTGGTCTTCTGTAAAAACAAGATTATCAGTCCAGTTGGGGCATTATTTTTATATTTAAGAATGTGATCGGATTTTTCTGTAACAGAGCCAATGAACCAATATATGTACTAAGGCCTCTCTGTGCTTCCAACAAACTGCTGTCTAATTTCATCCACCTTGGCACTCAAAACTGGGATTCAAAGAGTACCAAGAAGAACATGTGTACTTCTAAAGTGGCTTTCTCATCAAATGTCTTTTATCCTGCCGTTGGTTTTTTTGCATTTCTTTTTCTGCACTGTGCCAGATGTTTGATGTTTGGCCTCTTTTTGCATATTTTTTATTTAATGGGAAAGGAAAAACTTCCCTCTACCCCATTCCTATGTACAGAACAAATGTGAAATAGGAATGCTGATTGATATAAGTCCATTGCAAAGGGCCTCGTGTTAAGAGGAAATTAGCCCTCTTCCAGTAAGGTTATATTGTGGATGCTCCTAACAAAGATGTCTTACTTTAGAAAAGCAGTTGTTACTAGCAACAGATTGGGTATGTTGTGAAATAGACCACCAGTCTGCTTAATGCATGTTGTTACGTAACTGCTGTGAATTTTACAGCCACATCTCTTGTATTACATGGAAGCAAGTTTTTAGTGGAAATTTTAGGGCCGGTTCTTTATCCATACCACTACGTTGACTTCGATAGAATTAACTTTGGCACCTGGTTTGCACAGGGAGAGGCTGGTGTATTGCTGAACCTGCTGTCTGGTCAGTTGGGGATCCCACCCCTTCTTTCAGAACTCAGCATTGCTGCAGCCCTCAGTGTTTCCTGAACGCAGAGCAACCTTTCTGACGACTTCTTCAAGGCTGTAAATCTTTCTATGTAAAACTATTGCAAGTGGTGTTTTCAGAATTAAATCAATGTAAAATTTATCCAGTACTTAGTGAGGTCACTGACCAACCAGCTTGCAGGCTGTGATCACATTGTACTTTCTAAAGGCTTATTAAAAGATATGATTTGTATTTCATCTTCATTAAATGATTTTGAAACTCAGAATTAAAGCCAAGCTGGGAAGTCTCATCACAGCTCTGTTATATTGCATAACCCCCTAGAGTACAGGTTCCAGAGTTTATGCGGAAATCCTTGGGAAATAGGACATAAACGTCACTGACTGACAGTTGTGTTACAGTAACAACGCAACTCACGTCTTTGTAGCAGATCTGACTAAATTCCTTGTCAGCAGGTTTTTTTAGTTTCCAGTTAAGTCAATTACCAATAAGATTGTTTAGATAGAGATGATACTAAAGGGTTTTTTAATGTACTGAGTGGTCCCTTGTGGCCCTGTTCAAATATGCATTGTGCTTGGTTGTGGGTAGATAATAGCTTTCTCCAGAAAGGCTGCATACTTTGCTTTTCACAGTGTACAAATAGTGAGCAGGTATGGAAGAAAAGGTGGCAGAGAAGCAAGTAACTGAGGATGCAGGTACAATTTATTTGTCCAACTTTTCTGAATTAGGGATTAGAAGAGGGCTTACTAAATACTTTCTCTGGTGCTGCTCCATATTGCTGAGTATGGACAAGAAAACAAGTCTTTTTCTTCATATCAAATCAGACCAAGGGTACATTACAGTGGGGCTTGCTGGAGGCAGAAGGCACAACACTCTGCTTTTGTAGTTTAATTTTGTATGAACCTCACAGTATCAGCATTGTGTATAGAGCAGGCAGTTGCACAAGAGAAATAAAGAAATGTTGCATTTTTGAAGTTTCACAAGTTTTATAATAAAATAATTTTAAAAATACAAGTAAGATGCAAGTCTTACAGCTTGACTGTTACTTCAGTTTAATGGCAGATTTTTTTAAAGAACCTAAACTGTCATGTGGCTGCTGCCAAGCACCAGTAATTTCGTGCACAGCCCCAATGTGAAAACTCTTGTCGTTGATTGTATTTTGCTTTTGACCACTAGAAACCTCAGCCACTGTTGTCTTTGCTGTGGCTACACGTGCAGTAACCACAGAAAGTTGTTTCAAACCACTGATCAAAGTTCTGTCTCTACTGGTCATAGCTTTAACAATATTTTTGTTTGTGGTCTCATGTTCACTTTGGCTTTCAGAATACAATAGGATAAAAGTTATATTTTTAAGAAAAGATTTTTTCAATTTCAAACACTAATAGGAATGGCTTACTGACTGTCTCCTTTGCTCTGAGTTTGGACATTGGGGCTAGAGCAAGAGGTACCATTAATAATTGCAGGGTTTGGTATTCTGTAGGACTTCAGTTACTGCAGTAGCCAGAAAATGTGAATAATTTGACTTGTGGTTCATAGTGAGAACTGGGAAAGCCTCCAAACTGAAATTTGCAATGGAAGATATTAACACAGTAAAATCGACTAAAGAAAATTTCGTTTGGAGGATTACCCTCTGTTAAGCCAGATATGTCTCAGCCTGCCTGTATGTCCCTTGAAATCTTGCTGTAGGACTTTCTGTTGCACTAACACTGGTGTTTACCCAACCTGTATCTTCTGTGTTACCATCTTCAGTCTCTCTCTTTTTCACCTGTCAAATTTTTAAAGAAACTGTCAGATAATGAATTCTCTTGAAAGCCATCTATTACCAGCTAAAAGATTATACTGCAAAGTGGAACAGACCAATAAACATGAAGACACTTCATAATAATCTCTCTGGTTATGTTACGAGGCTGGGACTTGTGTCTTGCTCAGCATAATGAACAAGCACCTTTGCAGCCTGAGTCATGACTACAGTAATCTCTGCCTGTTTCTGCCTGAACCATGACTACCCTGAGATGATGCACTGGTAAATTTGCCCTCTCTCAAAAACTTTTCCCTGTTTATGGGTCTTCCTCATGGGGGATGTGAATCAGCGCTGGAAAAGGCGGCATCCGCTGCTGAGAGATAATGCTGAATTGGACTTCAGCAATTTTTTTGGCATTTTCCTAACCTTTTGGGGTCCAGAAGAAATATCTCTTAAATTGCCATGGTCTTCTCTTCATTGTGTCTTTGCTTTCTTAACCTTGAACTGTGTTTTATAGTCTTTCTGATGGCATACATGCAGTGTTTATTTGCCATAGCAAGAATCCCAGGCCAGAGACTTCATGTATAATCTCCCTAGGTTTAACAGAGTTTTTTTATTCACTGTTAGAAGATGATAATGGTAAAAAATCACCGCTGTTTTTTAATACCCATGAGCTCTGGTTGTCTGGACCCTGAATGTAGAAATTACCTGTCTTCAATGACTAAATATTTGGTAGCTGTTAATGGCTACCAGGTAATGTACTGGTTAATGCTGTGTGGTGTCAGACCATCGTTATGCCCTAACTCCGTATGATGGGAAGCTTGCTCCTTATCCACTCCAGGGATAGCCCTGCCAGGCCACTGACATCTTCCTCTGGGATCTCTCAACCGTGCTCACTGTGCCTCACCTATGGAGCCAGTGCAAATCAGTCACCTGTGGGTGTAGGATATTCCTGGAGCAAATCCTTGATTTGCCTTGGTCTCAGAGCATGGGCGCAGTCCATCCTGGCTCTGGGACCAAGGTGAATCAAGCAGCCAGCTCAGCCAAAAAGGCTGAGCAACAGAGGTGCAATTTGACCACTGGATGGCAAATTAAGAATGTATCCTCATAAAGTTCTTAGGGTTTTGAGAAAATGGTGGGCCTCCAGGTCAGAAAAAGGCTGGGGAATTGGAAGGGCTGAGGTTTTTTTTTTTCCTATGGGTGGGCACCTGGTTTGGAAAAAAGATTGCTTGGCTGTGGAGGGGGAACAGCAGAAGCAAGGGCTCATTTTTGCTTTAAGAAGAGGCATGCAAGATGAAGGTGTTGACAGAGACATGCACTCTGAATTTATTTGTTATTAAATGGACAGTTTTTCTCCTTTCCTTCTTTGTTTGTAGGAGTAGAGAAGCAGTGACCCAATAAGGACTGTTTCACATAGTCCCAAAATGAGGCAAACTAAGCCCAAATGCTGGGCCAGCAAGAAGAGGATAGCCAGTAGCCACAATCCCATTTGACTCCACAACTGAACAGCAAATGCCTTGGCCCCTTTGCTCCTAAAGGTGCTTTCTGATTTTTTTTCCTGTTTCTTTCTCACTTCTGTGTCCTTTCCTTTCTAGCTTCTTCTTCAGATTAAAGAAAAATAGCCTCCATTTATTTTAATGGTCCATATTTCTGTCTGTGAATGTTACATCTGGTTTTGTACAAACTGTTCCAGTTCAAAGGGGAACAGTTCTGAAAGTGGTTGGTCTCCGCTTCTGGATGCTGATGTTTTGTCTGCTGAAAAATTGACTTTTCTGATCACTGGCAAAATGCATTTGGAAAGATATGGAGCATCTGTTCATAACTTGTCAAACAGATGGAGCCAACTAAGTGAAAAAGCGTTTTCGTGCCCATAGCCCCTTTAAAGCGTTGCCTTCCAGCTGCTTGTTTCTTTAGGAAGGGTATCTTGCAGAAGACATAGTGTGTATCTGGAGTTCCTAATGGTAAGTCCAAATGTCTGCACTCAGATGCTGAATTAATTACAATACTAAGTCACTCTTGATGGAGTCATCTGAATATTTTTCTATAATGCCTAAGCAGACGTAACTGTAAGCCAAATCACAGTGTTTCATGCAGAGGGAAACTGAACTTTCCAGTTTAATGAAATTGTTTGGATAAGCCCCTAAAATAGTGAGTGAGCAGGATGGTACAGTTTAGACATTTATTTTTGACAGTTCCTCACAAAAGACTTTCAAATCACAGGATAAGTACTTACAGGGCAAAAGGCGATGTTGCATCATTATTTGGAAATTGGCCGAAAGATGCAAGTAGGAATTTCTGTAGTGAATTTTCATAGCGGTTCAAGTGTTGCAGCATTTCTGTCCCTGAAGATTGGTTTGAACTCTGCCTGTGTTGCAGAAGTGGAGGTTAACTCTGACCACAAAGGTAAAAGCCATGGATGTTATTGTAAGTGAATATGACCATTTATGTAGAGTCTTAAATTACTTAGAAATATTTATTCTCCTGAAGTTGGAGATAGCCAGCTAGACTGAAAGGCAGTGCATATTGAAAAATAAGTAACAAATAGCCCTCTACATAAAATGTAACTACCTGCAATTAGCAGAACCCATAGAAGAAGTTGAAGTTTCAGTATAAAGGCACACTTGCCTTTACTTTATTTGGTAAAGGGGCTCCTTTAAGTCTGTTAAGCTGTTCCCAGTGATGATCCTGCAGCCTTCAGAGCAGACCTGCCTGCTGACTCTCTGAGCGCACTGCAAGGGATGGGGTGGAAGTTGATGTGATCTGACAGCTACTCTGCCTTCAGTGACAGGTTCTCCTCTCTGCAGATATCTTTCCAGGTGTTCATCTTCTGCAGCTGGGCAGTATATCTTACAGCACTGCTAGCCTGGAGGAGGATCAAAGATACAGAGTTTTAAATAGAAGACTTGATAAAGATTTTGTGGACGGATCAGTTCTATGCTAACCCTCACTTGCCTGGTTTGGGGAGACAACACACCCAAGAGCAGTCTTTTTAAAAGCAGAGGTGCTTTTAAAACGAAGCTGGCAGAAACATTTTTGTCATTCATATTCTTGTAATAAACTGAACCTCTCTACTGACAAAAGCAGAAGTCACCTCTTCTTTCTTATTTTTTCTACCACTGCTGCATACAGCAAACACTCTTTCAAGCCTTGCTAAGTTTGTGGTTGCTCACTTCCTCCCTCTGCCCCCCCCCAACAGCAACCTCAGCCTTACACCCAATCTCCAGAGTCTGCATGTATGAAGGAGAATTTTGGTTTTCATCTTGTAAAAATCGAACTCTCTTCTCTATTTACCTACCTTTAAAATAGAAGTAATGTATATAAAATGATTGCGGATGGGCAACCAGCTATTCTTCTGAACCAGGAAAATGAGGGAATTGAAAGCCTCATGTAAAATTTGGGCTACGTCTCAAAAATTTCTTTCTCTGCCATTCTTCTTTGCCTTCCAAAGTCCTCAGCTTTGCCATCTGCACTCTCACTAGGGGCTGGGATTTGGCTATGTGTGAAGTAAGGTAAAACAGCTGAAAAATTGTTTGGGGAAAAATTGCTGCTAAAGGTGTTCTGCATTTGA
Source organism: Numenius arquata (assembly GCF_964106895.1). Taxonomy (NCBI): domain Eukaryota; kingdom Metazoa; phylum Chordata; class Aves; order Charadriiformes; family Scolopacidae; genus Numenius; species Numenius arquata. Next base: position 37,670,089 of record NC_133577.1, on the reverse strand, counting down.
ATGGTAAAGGCTGAAAAGAAAGCATTTCCCTGTTTCCATTAGTGACTTTATCATGATTCCTGCTGCTATTTTACTGTGCTTTTAATTTACTTTCAGGTAGATTCTGTTAGTATTAGAGAAATATTTAAACTTCTAACATTCACATTTATAAATCAAATGTCTTTCCTTTTCATGAGTTCAGAAACTCCTTAGTAAACACTGCTGAATAAACTGGTCTCAGCCTTTTAAACATTCTCTGTCCTGCCTTTTTAGCCTGGGTTTGAAGAAGGGTTTTCTTCCCCATGGACGTTTTCTTCCCCATGAGGACAGCGTGAGCCAAGCCATTCTGTAGCCCAGTTCCTCTCTCTCCTTTTTGGCAACTGCACAGAATGGCTTACGGTATGTGGAGTTTGGTGCAATTCCATTGGAATTTGCTAGAGTTGCACTGATTTATACCTGGTGTGAATCTCGTCTTTCCAACCTATTACTAATGCAACAGAAATGTGGAGCTGAAAAATCCTTACCTAAGAAGCAATAGTGGTCTTTCTTTTGTTTTGCAGTAAATTATCGGATCATTGTTATCACTGAATCATTGTTACCACCCACTTCAGTTTTCTTTATCAGCTGGAAAAAGTTGAATACTTTCAAGAATATTAAAATAAAACCGCCAATAAAAATACCTTATTCAGTAGTTTCTGGTAGAGTGGTATCCCTTAAACCTTGCTATGACTACTTTAGAAGCTGCCAGAGCAGCTATCTCAAATTGATAGGCTGCAAACTTAAACTTTCCTGTTACTGAAATAGATGTTAATATTCCTGTGGGCAGCATTTCACTGTTACTTCAAGTGCCAGTTTTTCAGCAGTGGCTTAGGAGGGGTGGTAGTTGGAAAAACTCACTTGTGATTGGAACATAAATGGGAAGAGCTTCACTTATAATAGTGACATCTATGTCTTTTTTGTAGTCATGACATCCAGGCCTTGTTTTACGTGATAGAAACATAAATTATATGTTGGTTTTAGAGTATGAATCTCCCCAGTTTGAGATGGCGCATCTCTTTTTTCCTGCAAACATCTAGGCAGTCCATAGCTTTGAACTAGAAGGATAGTCATGCCTAAGAAGGAAGTCGGTCACCGAATAACAAACTTTTCATTTCAGTTGTATCTGATGTGATTCACTTCCTGCTTCAAACCTTAGTTCTGTGTTCTTAGGCAGCTGAAGTTTCACACCCAAAGTCTGTTTTTCTACAGCAGTTGAACTGATTCCTCTACATGTAAAGCCCTGCAGTCAAAGGACTGCAACAGAGAATGTACCGTGTGTGGGTAGGTAACGTTTGCAATTGTCTACAGAATGAACGTCACTACATCATTATAAGGGTGCTGTTTGCCTTTACGAGACCCCCTGCCTCATAAAGAGCCTGTATTTTTTTGTATATGATGGGGAGCGGAAGCAAAGTGAGGGACTGTGAAGGTAGTGTGGGAATCTGTTGGAAAGACACATCTGTAAAAGAGCAAATACTGTCTGTGGTGGCAGCTTCAGGTCCTGAAGGCTGACGGAATACCTTCCTCGGAATTTTACAACCAGTCAGTGGTTAGAGTATGTGCTATGTAGTTCGAAAAGCAAGGATCTGCTTTAATATTGTGCAACTTTTTTATTATCAGCAGCTGAATAAATTAGATCTAATTGTGTGGCTTCTAGGATTCTGAGTGTTGTGAGTTAAATTTGTTGCTACAGCCAGTGTAGTTCATTGTAAGTTCAGTATGTTACTGAATATTTATGAATGAATATTCTTTTGTGTTTTACAATGATATTTAGCAATATGTTACAGCTAGAGCCAAATAAAATAAAACCTTCTTACAGAAAGAGCAGACTTGGGGCAAAATATCTCATTGGATTCTTGCTTTGCCTTGACAGATAGTTTGGGGACCTGTTCTGGAATTTTACAAATGACTTGTTTGTGAATCTGGCATAAAATCCTGGCCTTGCTGAAATTAATGAGCGTTTCACCACTGAGTCCAGCAGCTGTAACAGTGGAGTTCTTGCTTCTAACCTTCTGTCCACTTTTCCATTCCTGAAGTGTGGTGAGGTGCAGAGATGCAGACAGGTCTTCTCCTTTCAGCTCAAGAAGTGACTGCATGGAAGGATTTTTGGAGCTGGGCTATCTGTAGAGAATAAACTTACATCCCTAACTCTGCTCTCCCCTCTGCTTCCCTAACTCTTCCTCCCATGCACTCTGTCTCTGGGATTCTCTGTAGAGTGCAAGGAAGGAAAACCTGTGAAGATAGATTGCTGGCTATTAGCTGAAACAAGTTCTGTCTTAAATGTTTACTTTTGCTGAAGGAAGGAAGGAAGACTGTTTGGATTTGCCTGATCTTTTAAGGGTCTGGACAATATTTGCATTTGCTTTTCTGTATCAATACAATAAAGCCCAGCACAAAGGTGTTTTAAACTTGACCCTCATGTGGAGCGTTCCATCCCAGCACTGACCAATCTGTCTTAGCTCTGTATGATAAGATTGTTTTCTTTGCAACCCAGTTGATCCAAGTGACTTACTCACCTACATTCCTTCTGATGTGCTTGGAAGCTCTCTTTTTGTTTTAAGCCCAAAATACTTTTGATAATTTTTTTTCTGATGAATTCTCTGAAGTCAAGCTTACTGACTGTCTTTGACCTCACAGGTTCTGTCCTGCCCCTCTTTGTTGGTGCAATAAATTGTTTTAATTTGCTGCAAAATGTTTTTACTGAGATTTTGATATTTATAATGGCTGTTTCCAGGCTAAGGTACAAATGAATAGCATATGGCTATTGTGAGAATAAAATATTAATTTTGGCAAATTCAGTCATTTCACAGTGGGTGTTCTTAGCCTTTAAAACAAAATTATCAAATATTTGGCACAACTATCAAGTGCCTGGGTTTTGACTCTAAGCCTTAATCACCAAACGAAGAGAGCAATATATTATTAACATATTATGAAGACACGGTAGCTATGACTGTGCGAGCCAAGGATGGGTGTTCTACATGGCTGCCACACGGTAGGAAGAGGACAGGTTGCAAAGCTAGGGCACTATGCAACAATTAATATGCTCGAAATGGAGTGGTCTGAGTGCTGTGTTTGGATCAAGCATGCCAGAACAACGAGTTGGTTTGAAAACCTAAAAATTCTGCAAGTGTCTGGCTGTGTCTGATCTTTGATACCATCTAGAATATTCAAGGATGTCTTGAATCTCAAGGAAGAAGAGAATAGATTTATGCATTGAAAAGCAGAAGAGTATCGATTGGTTAATTGGAGACCCACTAGTTATAAATACCTGCATAGCACAGCATCTCATAGGCAATGCTGTGTGACAGCAGCATAAGCAGTATCACTTACGACTTCATTGTGCAGAGTGCTGACAGCTCCTGTAGAATCCTCTCCTTGGGAAATGAGGAAAGTCAGTATTACATAGGAGGGCATTTGAGCTTTTTTTATCTGCATGGATACATTCAAGTCACCTTCATTTCTCAGTACCTCACCGCTTGTCTGACTGCAGTCCAGAATGACATTCACGCTTGAGACTACGTGTTGTGGCTCAGTGGTGTTATTGATGATGATTCTCATTTTCATGAGCGTTAACAAAGCGTGGTTTCATAAAGTATGTCATTGTTTCTGTGCTTCGCTGGAGCATGATCTTCTGTAGCACCACCAGCTGATGGAAAATACAGGGCTGGAGATGAGGCCATTTTCCTATTGTTGTTGCATATAATATGGTATTTAAGTTATGTCTGTTGCAGGATACTACATGTCCTTATAAAAGGGCTGATGTTTCTACTTTGAAGGAGATCCCAAAACTGGGACAGATGTATATGACGCTGGCACTGTTAGGGAGCTGACTGGTGCTGTCAGTTATGGATTCACGAACTGTCTTTGGCATTAGTATTTAAAGACTGTGAAGCCAAGGTTGTAGGATTTGGGTATCTTTTGAGGACAATGGGGAATTTGGGAGGGAGCACTAAATGAAGGCTTCCTAAGATATGAACATTTTTCATTTACTTAAAGCCTAGTTTCAGGAAAAATGTAATACTTTCTAAGACTACTTGGGAATATGCTGATAGATGTATAATATTGTTAAATTCTGTTTTTAACACAGTAAAATACCTGTGTGTATGTGAATCTAAGTTTGTGTGGACAGACATGGGATTGGAGGCAGATTGCCCAAAGGGAGAGTAAGTTTCAGTTACCCTGCATGTAATTTCTGCTCCCTGTCTAGATCGCTGTTTGGAAGTAATGTGACAGTATTACTGGCTCCTAGAGGAGAACTTTTTTTCTGTGTATCTCATATGCTAAGCAAATATAAACCAGAGGAGAGAAGAGGAGAGGAAAAAGGATAGGAAGGCAAAGGGAGAAGTCCATTTATTAAACAAGATTTTGATGATAGATTGCTTTTTCTGGAAGCCAGCTTACCACCACCACAACATATGTTAAGCTCTAACTCGAAGATATTTTGACAATATGCAAAATGCCTTCCAAAACCTTTAAGTAAGCAGTTATGAGATTGAACCAGTTAACCATTACTAAACATCTCGCATTGTTTTCCAGCATTGTTTAAAGGATCCATGAGGTTTTCACTTTTTTCAAGGCCTTGTTCAAGACTGGAAATACTGGGAAGTAGCTGGGAAGCATATGTATAATATTTGATATTGGAGGAATGGTTTTGTATTGTGCTTCATTCAATTGTGTCAAAGTTGTTTAATGAGATTACTGGCAAAGCAGAATAATAAATTGTAAACACAATTTAAAAGACAGTCTGTTTCATGTTCCAAAATAGCTTGAGTTCAGGAGTCAGGACTGGTCTGAGATTGCAAGCTGGTGTTTTTATTTGCAACAAGAGTGTAAGCTTTCTGCAGTTGATTAAACTGTATAATGTGTCAGCATCAGAGCATACCAGAAATGGGTCTCTTGACCAAAATGCTGTATAACTGGGATTATGGTAAGTCCCCTGTTGTAGTGTCTGATCACCTCACAGAGCATTTATCTTCCAAGCTTAGTCCCCACTTTTCCTTGGCTTCCAGTTTGTAAGTAAGGGCCATTGATTAGCATAGGAATTCAAGTCAATGTAACCTTGAACTTGATTATTCCAAGTTCCAAGTTCGTAATCCCTGGATGTTATCCTTCATCCAGTGTGCTACGTGCGTCTGGATCACTGGGCCTTTCTGTTATCCTTTGCACATTTCTGTCTTGCTCTGGACATGTCCATACCCTGATCCTTCAGTGAATTTTGGAGGACAAAGTTAAACATAGGAGTCAATATGATGACTGGCATCTGGCTATTTCTTTTTAACTGTTCAAAATGGAAAATTAATTTTCTTTTTTAAGCTGTAGGATTTTTTGAAAGAACTTGGGTGGTTTTTTTTTGTTTGAGTGGTGATTTCAATGGGTTTCTATCTTAGCTCTATTCTTACTTGAATATTTTTAAGGCTATTATAAAAACTTCCTAAAATGTTTGTAGAATGATTTGAAGAATTTAAAAACATGTGTTAATGCATATTGTTTCATATATATGCATACAGACATTTGGTCTCTTTCAAAACTGGAAGGATTTACTCTTTCTTTCTTTCTTTCTTTCTCTCTAAGTAATCAGGATGCTCGTTTTAGACCTACTGTCATAGTGACCCTTCATCTGACCGTGAGAGGTAGAATTGGAGCCCTCTTTAATTTGGAGTTTCTTTAATACTACTCTAAGCCCCTGCTTAATGTCACAGGAGGTTGGTTGAGAGTAAATTGAGATGCTCTCTCCTGCAGGATTTAAATGTGCTGTTTCCATTGCCACATCCTGCTGATACAGTGGTAAAGGATTAAACTGAAGATCTAATTTGATGTGGGCCTAATTATAAGCCTAGCAGCCTTAAAAGCGTATATTGCATTTATTACTCATTTAGTGTATTTTTGAGGTACTGTAGTCTCTATTTATGGTTTAATGCCTGTGTTGGCTAACATATGTATTATACACTCTTTTTCCACCAACTCCTGTGATCAATAAAGCCTAGTGTGGATTTATTTTTTTTTAAACGGAAAATGCAACTTTTGGAAAACATGAAAAATACTGCAGTTTCCATTCTATGACAGCATATTCTGCACTTGCAAAAAAACCAATATTGCCATCTAGTGGGAGTGAAGATTTTGACCTGTCATGCTCCTCTCTCTAGATTATTATCTAGCTGTTCTCTTGGAGTCTAACTTATGTTTCTATTGAATGTACAGCAGTTCTTCTCTTTCCAAAACTATGGGGCAAATCTCATCATTTTATTGCTGAAGTTATTCTTGCAGGCATTGCTGGATAATCAGAAATATACTGCAGGTGTAGAAAGCCAAGCGTGGCTCTGTACAAGCTGCTTACTGAAATACACTGTCAAAGGACAGGGTAGTGTTTCTCTGCTACAGAAGATGAAACATGCAGATGAGTTTAAAAAGCTTTAATGCTGATTTTCTGACACCTGTAAAGAATATTAGAAAAATACATCCTTTCAAGCCTTTGTGCAAAAATATATTGAAAGTGTTCTAGAATATATGTGCAAAAATATATTGTAAATGTTAATGAAACAGAGCAGGAGGCAGGATTTGACTGAAGCTTTGGTATAAAGTGACTTCCAGAACATTTTTCCTCACATGTTTTCCCTTTTTGTTGCAAATCAGGGTCCACTGGGGGTTCATAGAAATGGAGACAGGATGACATCTGATTAAATTCATTTTTTTGTTGCCTTGTAACATTTTATTCAACTTTTGTTCCCTTGTAAGACTTTTTACTCCTGAAAGTGCAGCTGGCTAGAATCGGCTCAGTCGCAATTTTTTTCTTGGATTTAATCATAGCATTTAATTAATCTCCCTGCTTCAGTCATCAGTCTGCAGCTTAGCAATGCAAGGTCCTAAGAACCTAAGCATTACTTCTAAATACATTAGTAATGGTTCTAGTTAATTCTCATGCCCAGTCATTGCGGTTTTGAGTCAGTGCTAAAAGAGACATCACTAACACAGGCTCTACCTCATTCTGCTTTTACAGCACAGAACAACAGCAGAGTGATCCTGTTGATGGTGTCACTATTATCACTCTTCCTTCTCTTTCCTTTTTTAAGCCAATCCTCCAGCAAGGGACTGAATTCCATCTAGAGTGCTTTACATATCTCTTGGCAAGCAAATTGCTACCCGTCTTTCTGAAAACCTATATAATCCATAAAAGCAAAAAAACTATGTGTTTTCATCATATTCAATATTCTGTTGACTCTTAATCATCCTTCTTTGCTTGAGGATGTTTATCTGTTTTTCATCAATTGCAGTTGGTGCTGCTGAGGGTTTTTTTGGCACTCATTGCTGCATCACTGCTGATGCCTTGCCTTACTGTTTTTATTTGAGTGAGGTATGTATGGCATACTTTGGGAAGGTCAAGGTTGTGGCTAGAGAAAGTTTTTAAGATCACAGTACTGAGTTGGCTTGGGGTGAATATTTGGGATCTGACGTCCTCATGAGAAGCACCACATGATGTTTCCTTCCTTTATTTGGAACAGGACTTATAAGCAATCAGAAGATATTTATTAGAGGTCTGTCTTTGTTATAGTGATAGTACTGCTCATGTTTTAGTCGTAGCAAGCAAAAGATAAAGGTAAGAGAAAAATTTGGACTAGGATCTGGTATCCATAATAGCTGCAAGAGACGGAAAGGCAGGTATAAAAGTGCTGAAGCATACAGAGGGTGTAAATGCCTGCATCAATATTGGATATTGGTGAAGACTAGCTGTGTACTTACCACCTTTCAGCTTAATCTGTTTAGGTGGCATTCAGGGTTCAGGTGTCTGCCATTTTCCATTTGTTTTTCTAGCCCTGCAGAATTAAAATTTAAATTTGCTGTCCTCCAGTTGAGAATGAAGCTCCTGGTTCATCCAAGGTCTCCCCTACTCCACATAAAGTCACTCTTGCACCTTCAAAATCTCTAGTAAAGCTCTAACCTCAAGCCTTCTCATAGGCTGTGTCCCTTTTCATGATAACCCTGGTACCTTCATATTATTTCTTTAGGTAAATTTCTCAGTGTTTCCTGTCATTTTATTTATTGCAGGCTGTAACTTCTGTGTGAAAGCTGTGTCTTGTTTACTGTCAGTTGTTGTCCAGGTTTGATTGATGAGGATGTGCTCTAGTTTGGGTGATCACAGTGGTTTGTATTTCAGAAGTAATACCACTGCTCCTGTTTTAATCAGGACCTTTGAAGATGGTCATACGGTACGTTCAGTACTTCTCAATGGTATTTATCATTACTCTTTTGAGTTTCAATTATCAGGGAGTATTTTCGTTTTTTGAGAGGAAAAAGCCCGTCTGTGGCCCAGTAGCATTTGAAAAAAGATAATAATACACCTGTAAATGTGATTGATCAAAACTGTACTGAATCACTAGAGCTTGTGCTGTTTGTCAAGTTAGAAAATCAGTTTATGCATCTGATCTGTATTTGATCTGCTGCTTTTTGTGGGTCTTCAGGTATTAGTCATTCAGGTGTGAAAAGGAGTTTTCTAAGCAAAAATTGACATTTAAATTCCTACTCTGGACAAGATTTGTGAAAATGGATTTTTGTTGTCAGAACAGTGTTTCTGAAATATTGCCATGGACTCTAAACCATCTTCTCTTCATCTTTCTATGTCTTTCCTTGTACAATTTTTTTGCATGTTGAAATACTGTATTTAATAGTAACTCTCTGACAGCGTATCCAACGAAGAGAAAAAGGACAAAGCTGATAATGAGTGTGAAAATAAATTAGCCAGCAGCCAATGGTCTTTGTTAAAGTAAATATTTTTTTAAGGAGATAAAAGGTAATTAGAACTAATCACCAAGTGCTGTTACATTATTATGTTGGAGAAGAGAACTGACAGAAATACTTGCAATTTTCAGATTTTATATAATTTGGAAAAAAAGAATTGAAATGGTTTGAAATTTTCAAAGTTTCTTTTCTTGATATTATCTGATTTGCCTCTGCTACTATATGTGAAAGATATGTTGTGTGAAGAACAGCATGATTGCATTTCCCTAAGTGTTTTTATTTGCTTTGCCATATTTTTCTTTGTTAGCATCTTTAAAAATACCTTTTTTTTAATATTAGAACTTGAATGAGAGAGAAGAACTGGCTTGATAAAAGGAGGAGTGGTTCTTCAGTAGCTATTTCAAATCCCTCTGGGTTTCTAAGGAGTTATTCCTCAAAAATGTGGCAAACATTTATGGATATGTTGCAGCAAGAACAATTTCTATCTATCTGCCTTCTTTGCTCTTCTTTTTCAAAGAGGCCATGGGTATCCTGAAGTTACTGCCTTGCTTATTCTGTAGCCTGGAAAAAGCATTATTTAGAGAGAGCAAAATTTAGCTCAGGCCAGCTGCCCAACTTTTCCTTCTAATTTTCCTGCAAGTTTTCCAATCCATCCTACACCCTGTGCTTTTAGAACTACATTGCCAACCTTACTTGAGCTTGATTTTTTTATAGAGAGTTTGCATATGCAAATAAATATGGTTGAGGTTATTATAAGGGATATATAGTATTTCTTATTATTGCTATTCTTAATAGGCCTGAGAATAGCAGTTTAGTAGGGTATTTTTCCTATTCATAACCTCCTTCCTGGGGTGAATGTTGTGTCATCAAGAATGTGGTAAAGTCTGCAACTCAAAGAACTCATTTCCTCCTATCTGCAACTAAAAATTGCAATGAGGGACATGTTTTCTGTTTGTTAGTTGTACCCCAAAGTACCATTTTTTGATTCTGGGGGAATATATGATTGCCTATGTAATTTTAATTACCTTATTTTATGGCCTGAGAAGCCAAGACCTTGATTTCTTGAACATGTATTTTCCACGTATACTAGCCATTCAAAGACCTTCCCTCTTTCCCTCCCTCCTTCTTTCTTTTTGAAATTTGCCTTCCCTGATCATTGCTCCATAGCTCATTACGATTCATATAGAGTTATTCTCTTGCTGCTTGTTGCATGTCTGCAAGGACACATGTTAGATAGTTAAGACAGCAACTGAATGATCTGAATAATAATGTGTAATACAAGATCTAGAAATAAACCATATAAACAGGAAAAGTTACTGGAGCTTTGGAATGGCTAATTATATTGCACTTCATGTATTTTATCATACATCCTATTTGATATCTAATTATAAGTATGTCCCGGTGCATTGCATTTCCTATGCAATCTTTTTACTTTCTCAAGACCTTATTCTGTCACTCATACTCTCACTGAGCAGTTCCTTTAAATTGTACCTGTCCACTATTGCCTGGTGCAAAAGGCAGCACTAATCAGTTGTGTTGGAAATTATCAACTGTGTTAGATATTAGAGAATTTGGCCTTGATGATATGCACAGCCTTTAAAAAAATCTGTCACCTTTCTTGATTTTATGTAGTGACACTGGTATGTTCGATTTTAGAAGGAAATATGGAAAGCCCTGAATTAATTTTCACTGAACTCCTCTGGTTTTCACTGTAGTATCTATACAAGTTCAATAAGACATTGGTACTCCTATTTCTGCATGTGTTACGTTGCCTGTATATTTTCATTTGACAAGATTCATCAGTTTAACGCTTAAAGCTATCACTGGGGCTACCTTCCACTTGTCATTTAAGTGGATTTACACTAATAGACCTGAAAGTGAGAGATAAAAATCTAAATTAAAACATGTCCTGGTCTGTTGTGATCATCTCTGTAAAGGAGCTAGTGAGAGCTACAACAGAGAACATTTCTCTTTGATTACAGGAGAGGAACTTTTAAGCAGGGCTGAATTTTATGCCTTGGAGATAATTTGAAAACTACAGAGGAGGCTGTTCTTAGATTCCTACCTGGAGATGGAATTGTAATACAACTACAAAGAAAATCTGCAATATTGGCTTTTGATCCAGCTAATTTTGTAGGCTGGAGGTTTGGTGTTGAAACTGGGAGAACAAAATGACAAATTATCTCAGGTCAATGCTGAATTGATTTGAGAAAAACAGGAAGCGTGTTAAGTGTCCTTAAATCTGTTACCTTATTTACCGTGCATTTGTGTATTTCAGTTTTTGTGCTGTTTAATAGAATATGATGTATTTGAAGCTTCGTCTGTATTTCTTCACATGTGCATTGCCAAGTTAGCCCACTGTCTACAAAATTTTTGTTCCACTGAAATACAGTGAAAGGAAATTGGATAACAGGAAACGTTCAGAATACTAAGGGTTTCACTGTGAGTAGATTCTGCTATGACATTAAATTCTGGAAATACAAAGGTCTGTATACTATAGCTAAGCATACTATATATAAATACACTGTTAAGAATTAATTTCAGACAGGATATATTTTATGTATCTTTTGTATGTCATTGTCTTCTGAAATAATAATGGTAATCCCTTTCCTCTTACATTTCCTTTTTGTGAGAATTCATGAGCTCTCACTCCTCTTACACTTGTGAGCCATAGTGAGGCAAAAGGGCCTCTTTGCTTCCCCCCTTCCCTCCCACCCCATTTTCTCTGTTAAGGGCTATTCACTTTTACTTTGTGATTTCCAGAAACTTTCAGTCTTTGTCTTGTTGCTTAAATTTAATTCACTCCGAGTCTCAGCAGCTTCCTTCAGTGGGAAGTCAGGGAACGTATTTTCCAAGATATGAGAATAATGATTACCGAGATGCGCAAATTGAAGACTGGGTGCATGTCCATCAGAGGAGAGAACTTCCACAAGGCAGAGCTAACAGGAACCTCAAGACCAAAGTGCTGGCATCAGGGAAGTTTGGGGAGAATCTGCCTGAAGCTTTTCTCACTTCTGTTAAGTCTAAAATCTCTACTGATCCCAGGATCTTAAGGAGTATATGTTGTTCCCAGTATGTAGTATTGTGAACGGCATTCATTTTCACAGGTGCTTTGAAGTGTCTTTTGCGAGCCAGGACTATCTTAATATTGTTTGTGTGTGTGTGCCTTTTTTAGTTTCCTTGTTATTTTGGACCAGACTTCTGAAGTTTGTTATATTGCAACATCTGTCAGTAAGTATTCCGGAACAATCTGCCTTTATGTAGTTAAATTGAATTAATTTTAATCAACTGCAAAATAAGGAAAGTGGTCTTCTCTTTCTCCCTTGCTATGGGTTTTGTGTTTTGAAAGTTACAAAGTTGTTCTAGAGCTGTAGGGGTGGTTCTGAGTTATAACAACGTTATCAAAGGCAACAAAGTTTATCCATTTTCAGGGTTTCATACTAGGTGAGTTAACAGGCTGTCCTTTTCATCCTGGTATCTTCTGTTCTTTGTAGTTGAATTAAGACACTTGAACTACAATCCTAGTGATAAACTGGTTTTTCTAAAATTTGCAGGTTTTGTTCTTTGGAAGAGGAATTTAAGCCTTAACGTAGGAATGTTTAGTGAAAAGAAGTGAAACTTCTGAAATGTTTTGTTGGTATTTCTCACTGTGTGGAATTGCCATTCCTATACAGCTAAAAAATGAACACTAGTAAATCTTTATTTATAAAAAAGTATTTTTCAAGTACTTTCAAGGTTACTTTTAAGTGCATACAATAATTCTGCATCAGTAATTATGTGCAGGTTTTAATGAAGCTTGTTCTTATTCTTGTGCTGGAAGTGCCGGCTGATAGAATGCTGCGTACTGTGGCATTTCATCTCAGATGGGATATGGTTCAGAATCAGAGCCACAGAATCCCCACAGATACTCACCAGGGTTTATATAGTGCTGCCTATGGTTGTGTTGGACAAAATCCTCCAAATGCTCCCTGTCTGACTTGGTACTTCTGTTCCTCATTGAAAAAGCTGAAAATGCCTGCCAGCTGTTTTCCTCTTCCACCCACACTTGACACATTGTGAAGGGTGTTTCTGGAAGTATTTCAGGGGTTTTGTACATACGGCTTTCTATTAGATGGGATCAATAATTCCTATAGCAATGGCTAAATCCTTTTACCATCTCAGATGATTCTGGGAAATAGTTACATTATCAAAAAGTCTGATTCTGCAGAATGTGGAAATGTAATTTTCCTTGGGATTATTGCGGTGTTTATCATGGTGTCATGAATATAGCATATCCGCAGAGTCTTATTTACAGAAAACATTTACAATGTTTTTGGTTACAGGGAGCATAGTATAGTTTGTATATGTATCTAGATAAGTGCTAGGATCCTGTAGGTTACAAGCTTGCAAACTACCTTTTCAAAAGTTTTTTTGCCAGGAAATTTCAGCTGCTCAGTACAAGTAGACTTTGGCCATAGAGCAAACAGAATTGAACCCCTGGCTGTGTACTCTCTTCTCTGCTGCTGCCCGCCCCACTCGCCGCCCCCCATGCCCCGCTGCTGCTTGCTGCGCATGGTGCCAACCTGCTCCAGCACCCGTCTGCAAACCTGCCTGGATGGTGCAGCTCCTGCAGCTCCGCTGCGGCAAATGTGATTACCTCAGTGTAGAACGCCTTTCAGGGAGCAGTGTTATTGATTTCGGAATAATGGCCCTTTTATCTTCCACTTATTTTTCAGCTTTCAGCGATTGGCTTTTTCTTATTATTACTCCCATGGACCTATTTCAAAACCAGCACAATATTTGTAGTTCAGCAGAAATAAATGGCAAGCAGCGTCCTCTGTCTCTTCTATGAATAATGAAGCAGCAAGGGAAGGATTTGGTCTTTAAAATCAGTAAATGTATTGATGGGAAGCACAGGAAGGCATTAAACACTTGTGTCTCTACGTAAGCCTTAAACCTTCTTAATTCTAATAAAGAAACATTTAGATTTTGAAGGCAGATTTTTGAGTTCCCATTGGAAAAATAAGCGTAGAGATTGTAAATTAAGCACTGCTTCAATTTGCAGGAGTTAACTAGCAGAAAAAAACCTTACATCTATCTGCTTGTCTTTTCATGGCTTTCCTACACCTCCCAGAACTACTGTGGGACAGCTGTTTCTGCTGCTGGCCCCAGAAGTTCTTGTGGCCAGAAGCTCTGAGCATGAGCTCAGCAGCTCTGTACTCTCAGGTGTATGGTCTCTTCTTACTGACAACTAACTTAAATACTTTGCTCTAGCTAGACAAACTTCTCCCTGCCCACAAGCAAGCAGCTTTATTCCTCACCTTACCAGCCCTAATTTGCATCCTTCCTCAACTGATTGTAGATCAAATGCCCTTGAACTTTTCTATCACAAAACAGCCTTCTGACCTGAAGACCTTCTACTCTCTTTGTATTCCCAGTAGTCTGCCTTTCACTGGTATTGTTTATACTTGTGCTGTTAGGTGTAGTGAAGCTACACTCTATGGACTCAAATGACCTTAAGGTTTATCTTCACAACCTGTAGTGTCTTATCTTTCCTGTGAGATTTCCAGTAGGAGTGACAGGTGATCTGTTGTAAGGATGACTTATGTGATACAGGCATTTGCTTAGTAGGTTCTGAACTAGGACTGTCAGTATTCCCCATGGGTACCCACCACTTGGGTAGGGAGAGCCATGTTTTCTTAACAGGGAGTATGTTTGATGGGTCTGAGTGAAATTCTGTCCCCCTGCCAAACATCTGTCAGCTCTAAACTTGAGCTGGACATACTGTCAAAGAAACCTAGCAGAGTAAGGAATTTAATGTAAGATGCCGCTCCTCTGTATAAAAGTACGAGTCTGAATAGTTTTTCCCTTCTAGCTACAGAAGAGTACAGCACTGGCAATTAGAGGGATAGTGCTGTGGGTGGAGGGTGGAAAAGGAATATCTATTCTATGCTAGAGCTAAAAGCAGAGATAAGAACCTCATGAAAGCTGGTTATCAAGGTGGGGCTAACCCTGCCTGATAGCCTGCCTGGCGGTTTGTGAAATTCATGTTCTGTTTCTGATAGACCTGGAGATCAGTCTGTGAACCACGTTGGGGCAGGTGCTGCTGCAAAAATTCTCGTGAGCCTTTGTTTATATTCAGCAGCAGCTGAAATCACATGAATATCACTGACATTTTGTGGGGTTAAAGTTAGGTCAGAATTTAACCTTATAAACGAAATACTATTAATGTCTTCTGCGCATTAGATCATTACAGCATATGTATTTGATGGAGATACAAGACGGACTTGTATGGGGTGGATAGGATTAGGAAAGATTTCTTTTCTGATCCCATTAAGCAGCCCTGTCACCCTGAGACTGCCCAACTGGGACATACTTTCCTTTTGGTGAACTGCAAAAAATGGTATTTCATTATGTGATTACTAAGAGTGGCAATTATTGCTTGGGAAAGATGATACATTGGATTTTTAAAAATTTTCCCTTTCTTTGTTATGTGGCTGGATCACAATGGAATGCCAGAACTCTGCAGATGGTAGAGGCGCGTGGCAAAAATCTTCTATTAAAGATTTAGGTATGCATACAGCACAAAAGTAGGAAATACTCAGGGATTTTATTATTACAGGATACTTTTATAATTTATAACAATTTTCCTAAGAATAACATACTTCTATGGAGGTCTGTGTGCAATAGCAATTAATCCTGTTTTTAAATACTGTAAATTTCATTAAATAATGTAATTTTCATGTCCTATAAGAAGTATTTATTGACAGGAACTAGAAAAGCTTTCTAAACTTGGACATTTAAAGTTCTTCTGCAGAAGTTCTTCTTCTGCAGTTCTTCAAAATTCTTAAGAAACTTCTAACTGATTCTCATATAATGGGGGTGGCAGTTTTAAAAAGTCAATAAAGAATTTTTTATCAAAAATGAGATGACTGCAATTTCAAGTCCTGAACAAATTGCAAAGCAGTTGAAAAGTGCGTGATAATTCTGAGCCAGTTACTTCCCACTGCAGCAGATTTTATTTATATTTTCATACTGCTATTTCTGTAATTTTTATTAAATTTAGTTCAACTAATCTGAAAGTTATCCATTTAGTCTTAGTCCAGTACTGAAAATTCAGTTTGATAACACAAGCGCAAAAGCATCCTGTCACCTTTCTTATCCTTTGGGAAGTTCCCCGAGTGAGACAGTTGTTAATATAGAAATAAAAGTTCATAGTAAAGAAGGGATTGAAGAATAACTTGGTCCCATGTGTAAAAAAACCCCAGGATACCTTCATTCCTGAGCTGAATTAGCCCTGCAGTAAATAACGATGAGGTAACTCACTGAGGCACACGCTGCTGTTAGTAGACACATGGGTATGATGTCCACTTCTTTTGTACTTTGGATTGGGTTCAGTGATACAGTTTTGGGGGTTTATGTGGCCTCACACCAGTTTTAGCAGAGTAGGAATCAGTGGGCATTTTTGAAAGAGCCAGGCTTGTAGGAGTTAAGATGCAGTTTTAAAAGCTGTTTGTCCTTCTCTAGGCAGATCTTCAGTGAAATGAAAATCGGCTTGAAAAGTGTTATTGCTACATAATAAGCCAGAGAATGTTTTATTGGAACAGGAAAACTTAGAAATATTGCAGTGGCTGTAAAGCATCTAATATATATAAATACGTCAGTTGCTGGGGATAAAGAAAATACAGCATCTGTCGTGATTGATTTACCCCATGAAATTTTGAGACAATACAGAAAGGAGCACAGAGCATCAGATAATATTATAGAAGTGTTAGCCAGTTTTAATTAGGGAACATTCTTTATCTGTTCCAGCCTTGTTTGTGTGGCTGCTCAGGCTTTCAAGAAGATTCTCTAGGCTTTTTTGTGGAGATTCTAATTTTGTTTCTTTTTTGTTCAAGTTTCCTGTGTTACCATTTCTTACTGGTGGTAGGGTGGGTCATCCCCATACAGTGCCAGGGAGGCAAGGAGTTAAGTCCTGTCCCCAACTTCCAGACACCCCATGGCTGCTGCCAGCAATCCAACAATAGGGCTTAATAGAGCAGGGGGAGCCTCTTGGGGGGATGTTAACAAGGCTAATTGGCAACATGCGCTTCATTCCCTGTGGCCAGAGGACATAAACCATGATCAGGCAGAGGCTTGGTGTGGAGTTGGTGGTGGGGAGTATAGGCAGAGAGGGTTATCCAAGGTAGGTTGAAGTAGTTAGAGTCCAATTTGCAGCACTACCTCTATGCAGTGTGGCAATGACCTTTGTTGGCCAAAGAAAGGTTTTTGAAGGAAGAAGTGCATGAGTCTCATGAGTGCTGTGTGGTGCAGGTCCCTGCCTGCCAACTGCCTCGCCTGCCTGAGGGGTAGGGTGTCCTAAAGTGAATGCTTGTGGGAGCTGACATGGGCTCTTGGACACTTGATGGGATCCATCAATGAAATTTCATGCTTCCATCCTTTGTGGGGTCTAATAATCTAACTAATCCCGTGTAGTCCTTGACCTAGTCTTGTAGCAGTCTTAGGACATGCAACTCTGTTTGCCCCTTGTAGCCACAGTTCCCCAGACAGCAGTGGGCTTCCAGCCTCAAGCAAAGTGCCAGCCATGGTTGCACTGAGTTGTTGCCAGGACTCCTGCTTGGTAGGTGAAGGGATGGGGTGGTGGTGGGAAAGATGTGCTTGTACTTTCCCCCCACCACATGGGGCTCACACCTCAATGGCAACTGCTGAATATCACAGTGCTCCCACGCCTCGGCTGGGTTTCTGTGGTAAGGCAACGCTGCTACCCAAAGCCACCCGCTGCTGCTGCAAAAGCTGGAGGCCGTTACCAGCAGCACTTGCCTTGCAAAATTGCTAAGTAACACCCGCGGATGCTGTAGGAAGTCAAAGCCTCAAGACCCAGGGCACAACGTGAGTCCCAAAGAGCTTCCTCTTCTGAGGCAGAAGGTGAAAAGCAAAGCTGTTGGGCAACATTAGGCAGATGAAAAACATTCACAGATGACTTTAACCTCTTCTCCTGTGTCTTTTGTGTCTGAAGTTTTCTGTCCTTCATCAGCTAAAAACCGCAGCACAGTGCAGCAGTTAGGTATGCTGAGCATTTCAAGGTTTAATTTGCTAGGATAAAATGAAATGTTTGTTGTTTTCCAGTGGCACGTGAAAGTAGTCATGTATTCAGGCCAGTGGTTTTGAAGCTTTCTATTCTGTGTGTTTTGTTCTTAAATCTGATTTCTGCTATAGATGTTCCTAATGAGAAGGATTAAACAAAATCATGGAAGAAAATCAAGGATTTTAAAATAAAACTCATTTTATTAAAGAAGTTAAGCAGTTAGTAATCCATTTATAAATTTTATACTATTTTGTGCATGTAGATTAGAGTTGTTCACATAAGCCTGTAATTTTTGTTGTCATTTTCCTATTTCCTTTGTGTTGGACAAAGTGTATTAAATTAAAACTAAGGCCTCTTTCAGTGGATATTTTGTTTCTGAGAAGGGTAGGTCTTCTTGGACCTGTTAGTTTCATGTTGACCTTTGACAGGGCCAACAGGTTTTTGGATGGGAGTTGTTCTGTTTAGGCTAATAGTAGAAATGTTGAATAAATTGTTTCCAAGCTGCTGTGGCAACTTACTTTAATTTCTTTTCAAACATACATCTACTGCAAATTCTAGCTTTTAAATCAGATATTGAGTCACGTTGAGTTATTGAAAAGTTATCAGTTTATAAGCTTTTAGAAAACAACAGGCATGCAACTATAAACTTAACCAGAAATGTTGTAAATAATTCATTTTCATAGCAAGTGGCAGTGGATAGCAATTTGAACTCTCATAGTTACCAAGGTGATTTAGAAGCAGAAGTTACTGGTGATCAAGTCCCAGTGAGCTGCTTATGTTTTTTTAGAACCATCTGCTGATTTCTGTGCTGTTTCATCTTTCTGTAACTTTGCTTGTTTGTTGGGAAAGAAAGGAAATTAAATTCTAACTCTTTTTCATTGAAAACAAATATATTTGCAAAAAAGTCTGACTTTTGCTTGGAGAAAACAATCTTGTGTGTATGGAGAGACTATTCATTGCAAATCAGATCATTTTTGACAACAAAATTATAAATATTCTTTAAAGTGGCTGAATTGCCTTCTTTTCCCTTGGCGTTGTCTGTATTTATTTTATTTATTGAAAATTTGAGGAGAGAATTTTTTTCTTAATCCTCAGAACTGGTTTGTTAAGGATATTTAAGGAAACAAGATACATACAGACATATAAATCATAAAGAGTTTTCCTTCTCTTTCGAGAGCACTGGTGTTAATGGAATAGAAAGTGCTTGCATGGAAGGCAGGACAATTAGCAGTGGCCATCAATAACCCTCCCAGAAAATGCACTATCCTGGAAAGAGGGCGGTTAGAATAGAGGTAACACTCACAGCAGCAGTCCAAAGAGCTATGATTTTTGCTTGGTGCTTGTTTTCCTTTATCTGAAGAAATCATATTGTATTAATGACTGCTTTTTTTCTATCGGGGCATTTTGGTAGGCTTTTTGTTTTGTTTTAAATATTGTGTCATTTAAAAAACTAACTAAATGATTGTGAGTCTGTCTGTATTCCTGACCTTAAAAATACAGAAAGCCTTTCCACTAAGTTTAACGGCAGGGAAAGTCCCCGCCTTTCCAACTTGGACCTGAAAATCCCTTCCTTTTCTCTTAATTGCCTTTCAAAATGGTCTACTCCTGCAAAACCGCTTTCTTGCTGTGTAGGATGAATGGCCATACAAATTCTGCCCCAGAAGAGAAGTACAGACAGTCACGTTTTGGAAAAATCTTTGGGTGGAAACTTCAGAAACACCAAGTTGACTTAAAAAATGTACATTTCTCTGAGCAGCAACGGGATGCAATGTGGTTTTGGGAGGGTGCTGGAGCGCACCAGCCTTGCAGGTTGTGCTTGCTTTTGGAGGGGGTCATGCTTCCAGATCCACTGGGTGTTTCTGAATGTCTCATTGTATAAATTAAGAAAAATAGATGGGGAAAGCAGGTGGAAATCTCTCTGGGGAATTTTGTTTTTAACTTGCTATAATGGTTTAATAGTTAGCAGTTAGAGCTAAGCAGGTGTTTTAAGAGCTCTTATTTAACAATTATCACTCATTTCCGGGCTTCCTGTTTGTTCAGACTGCTGGAGAACATCATGAAATCAGCCAACTGCTCTCAAAACCTTTTTTAACCCTTTGTCATCCAGAGAAGCTGGGAAAACCCTCCATCAAAGATGCATGTGGCTGAAAGGATGAAGGACATAACACAAAGCTGTTAGGGTGCAAAGATTGTCTGGTAAAGGAAAACAAGGGTCTTGAAAATTATGTTGGCCATAGGAGCATTGCATCATTGGGAAAAGATTGGATCAGCGTTTCATCTCTTTGATTAACATGTTGAATCAGCTACAGGGAAGGAACTCGGGGAAGCTTATGGAGTCATACATGTTGGAAGTTTTTTTGGTTTTGTTTTTTTTTTCTCCTTCCTTAGCATTTCCCATTATTTATTGGCCTGGGACGTGACAGATACATGAGGATTTATAATCATGATGGAGTTCTAATTCAATGTAATTTAACCATCCTTCAAAAGCATATATATGCTACAAATATTCTTTGTGCTAATTTATTGTGATAGATTAGGATTTATAAAAAAAAATTGGAACCATGAAAGATTTCCTTTAGTCTTTAGAAATTACTGTTCTGTTGATAATATGCAAATGAGTTTTTGATCTACTTATAACTGTTGTTCAATAGTTTAGTACTAAACTATAGTGAAAACATAATATTAATCAAGAATTTAAAATTAAACTCTTGGCAGCACTCTGGAGTCTGATATTTGGACACAGAGCAAACTGTAAGACCGTGAGGGCTTTTTTTGGTTAGTAGATTTATTGTCAAATGGCTCACATTAATGTTTAGTCATAAAAGTGAATAAATGTAGGCAGTTATTTCCCGGGGCACATGTATAGTTTGCATAGTGCATATGTTGTTTTTTCAAGCGGGGAGTCTTTAAGAAAATGTCTCCATAGGTTTGAAAATACTTCTGTACTTACTTGAGAGATAAAAATGGAAAAAAATGCCTTTTAATTCTGCTACATGTTGGAGTGCCTCTGGAGACTGTAGAGATGGATAAGGAAGGACAGCTGGCTTAATAGTAATGGCCCTTGAGTGATGGGTCCTGGTGAGAGTAAGAAATCTGGGATATGTGCCTGTTCCTACATTCGCGTGCTGCTAAGTGTATTCATGCCAACTTCAGCTCAGTTCATACTGGTTTAAATATGTACTTTTTCTAGTTTGCCTGAGATTACACCTCAGTCCTCCCAGTGTAACAGAGACTAGAATCAGGCCAGATGTGGCTCTGCTCTGGCAGAGAGACTCTTGGTGAAGAAACTGTTCCTACCATCAGAAAAGCAATTGTTCTGAATGGGAGAGTGGGGAGGAGAGATCCTCGGCGTGCTTTCTGTGTGTGTGTACACGCGTACGGCATGCACACACAGAGCACAGATGGTATGCAGGGTCTGTGAAATTACAGGGAAATGCTTGTTTTACGTTCTCTCTCAGGCACGTATGTCTATTTTCAGTGTTTCTGCTGTCATCTGCAGGTATTAGGTATCATTTAGTTTAGGAACTTCTGATAGCGAGTTTAAAAGTGTTACTGAATATAACATTATAAGCTTTCTTCAGCTGAAATGACAGACCGTTATAGTTTTGCAATTTTAACAGACTTGGGCTAGTTTGCATGATGATGAA